>NC_090922.1:669818963-670443963 GCF_040938575.1 Ambystoma mexicanum | reverse complement strand
AAGCAAACAGAGAAATCTAACTCTATAATCCATAAAGCAGGAAACGACCATCAAACTAATAAGAGTGTGACGGTCTCTAAGGGCCCTGCAGGCAAGCGATCCCATTTAGACTCTGATGACACAAACAAACCAGAGTCCTTCACTTCCGTAGATCTTGCTAACCTTTCAACTTACTCTGTGGGCAAAGAGTCCTCCGATAACATCAATACTGGATCATCTGATAGGGTCAAGGGTTTGGCCTGCATGTTGTACGCTGATGATGTTGTCATCTTAGACAGCACAAAAATCGGGTTGCAGCGTTCACTTCAGATCTGATGAAGATCCAGAGGTCGAGGAATGGGAAGTACTGCCTCTGAAGAAAAACCCAGGATCTTCGAAAAAAGCAAAAACTACAAAGATGTTTGAAGTGACGGAACCTCATCGACAAATTCGATCTCCAAGAAATATGACCTGGGAAAAAAAGTCTAGCACTTCCAAACACTCCTCACTTGGCATGAAGCTCAATCCCAAATATACTTCCTCCCAAGTAGAAAAATCAAGTAAAGGGAGAAGTCGGCATAATGAGTGGAAAGACACTAAAGTTGAAGATGGGAGGAAATTGGAAATTGAATATATTCTGAAAGACATCAACTCAGTCAATTTGAACCGACGAAATGTGGTGAAATTGCTGACTTCCATCCCTGCATTAAGTCAAATTGATTCTGACGACATTCATATAGTTGAATATAAATACGAACATCGTTCTGATTGGGTCATACTGCACGTTCAATCTCGTCTTGTGGCAAACACCTTGAGAGCAGCAAAAGACGAGTTTATAGCATTTGGTTATGCCTTGAGCAATCCAAAATGTGTCAGGCGCCAATCAAAAGGCAAACCTGCTTCCAAACCTTCAAGCAGTCCCCCACAGTCTTCCCGCTACGAGAACAGAAGGCAAACACTACCGACTCACTTCAGATGTGACAGAGCTGAACATGCTGAAAGGAGGGATAGGAATGATCGACATGCCCAGCCGTCCACCACAGGTGGTATTTCCACCAATCGCCACTAGCTTCTGGCCACGTTGAGCCACATCATTGCTCATTAATTTCATGGTACACCAGAGGCTTTATACACTTACTCCAAGATAATGAACTGACAAATGGCAACCATAATTTCATTTGTCTACAAGAGACTTGGATGAGGACAAAACCGACGTGTGAAGGATACACTGTAATATTAAATCCAGATCATAAAAACGCCACTGGTCGTCCATTCTCCGGCCTCTTGACCACGGTAAAAAAAAATCCAGGATGGCGAATAGACAGAACAATGCATCCAAACATCTTCATGCAAAGAACCATCATAGCGACTGCAGCCGACGATGACGGGATACCTGAATTTCTCCTATTATTAAATGTTTACTGTAATCCAGCAAAAATAAGGGTGCATTCGTTTATTTCATCAATCACAAGGATGATGGATAAGTTCATGTTGGAGTTTACAAATTATTCAATTGTTATATGTGGAGATTTGAAACATTCCTGGATCAACTCTGATGGCCAAGTAATGAAGATGCAAGACATTTTGCATACCACTCGCAGTAACATCTGGTGGACACAATTGACTGAAAGGAATTGTGTGATGCTAAATGGTCAAACCAGCGGAGATATTCCCGCTAAGGCTACTTGGCACAGGAATCAGACACATAGAACAATTGATTATATATGGTCCTCTATGGAATTTACTGCTAAGATCCAAACACTGAAGGTTGTTGAAATGCGTAATAGTGATCATGATGCAGTTAACCTTAAGTGGTCAATAAAGGAAAGTGCTCAAGGTGAGACCTACAAAGCCCAAGTTGAGATAAATCAGGGTCTCAGTCGTTTACGCCAGAGACCCGTGGAGATTACAAAGTTAACGGAATCACTAGGTTTGGGTTTCATACAAGATAACTCTCAGGTTGAGTACGCTCCTCTCCTGACACAATTTATTGAGGTAAAAATAGGCTGTAGACATTCTATTATTAAACACAAACCTCCAATTAGCAAAATAATTGCAGAAAAGAAAATACAGTTACGAGAAGATCTAAAAAAAATTGAAGAGGTCCAATTCAAACACAGAGCAACATGAAGCGGTAAGATTGCGATGTCAAACATATCGCAATTGGGTCTGTTCGTTTCGATGGTCTCGAGAGCAAGAACAAGCTGAGCAATGTTAAAGCTCATTTGCCAAAGAAAGAGCCATGAAACATGGGCGATAATCAATGAAGGAACTCGTAACCAGATGGGCAGTCAGATTGTGGGAGTAAGCACGCAGATAGGCTAAAACATTTTTCAACTGTCTTCATTTTTCCCTTCAAAGGAACAGAGAAGCAGTGGATTAATTCTGAGATCAAATGGATGCTTGAAGTAAGTAAGGATGACATCGCAATTGCAATTACGAAACTTAAAAACTCTGGAGCAGCAGGCCTGGATGGTCTGTCGAATTTAACCTTGAAAAAAAATAACAAACAATGGACAAGTTTCATTGACACTCTGTTTAGGGCAATAGTGAGGATATGAAGGATCCCATCCTCATGGCAATCGGTAGTAGTTGTGCCCATTTTTAAGAAAGGTGACCGTTACAATCCAGCCAACTACCGTCCGATTGCCTTGTTAGACGTGATTGGAAAAATGTTTTCATCTTTTTTGCAAATAAGATTGGCAAAATGGGCTGCTAATGCAAACCTTATAGATGAAAGACCAACCGGATTCACAAACGGTGTCGGTGTTGAACTAAATCTTGCCATTTTAAACCTACTGAAGTTGGAATCACTGAGAAGTCATAAACCAATCTACTTCTCATTTATCGATCTATGACAAGCTTTTGACAAAGTCGATCGTGATCTCATGTGGGATAAATTGTCAGAGGCTCATTGTCCACCCGACTTGCTACAGATGTTAATCCAATTGCACACAAATACATCAGTCTGTGTTCGGCTAAATACAAATGGGGATCTTTCTGATAAATTCAGGACGGAAAGAGGAGCTAAGCAAGGCTGCCCGTTGGCTGCCCTGATATTCAAACTGTATCTAGCCAATATGCCAGCTGCTCTAAAGAAAGTCAAAACCTTTGCACCGAGAATAAATGGACATCCCATTAGTTGGGCCACATACGCCGATTACATTGTGCTGATGGATTCCACCCCATTGGTCTCCAAAGACTCTTAACAAACGTGGGCATTTATTTAGCCTCGCTCGGCATGGAAATAAATACAGATAAGTCAAAAATCATAGCCCTAGGTCCCCAACTTGGCTCCAAGAACAAACACTTTAAGTGGTACGTTGATCAGAATCTGTTAGACAGTACAGACAACATCAGGTATCTTGGAATATTGTTTAACAAATCCATCAGAGAATGGAATTGGACTGAAGATCTGAAGGTAAGGATGAATACCGTTGCTCTCCAAGGTGCAAAACTACATCGAGAATTTGGTAAATTCACGATGATGCCAGTCATTTTGTTCTATCGACAAAAAGTGACGACAGCGATCACCTTTGGCGGTGAGGCCGGCTTCAACATCGAACCAAAAATGTCGGATAAATTAGAGTCACAATTTTGGCGTAAAGTTTTAAGACTGCCTTAATTTGTCTCTATAGCCGCAATTAGATTCAAACTTGGACTTCAATCCTTAAGTGCAGCAATTCTATGGAAATCCTTTTCCCTTTTTTGGAAATTGATACCACCGGGATCCATTGCACCTTATAATATATTGAAAGAATCACTGTTAAGCCCCTACCATGGCTTACTTCAAATCTGGTCCAAAGTTGTGCTCTCAAACCTTGATCATGTCGGTGTATCAACAGACCTTCTGTGCTATAATCCTTGTGCAGTCAAAAAGAAAGTGAACAATCATGACTGGAGTAATACCATAGACAAACGACAGATGCTGAAATCAAGTATATCACAAAAATACGATATGCGTGCAGCAAATCAGGACCCGAAACATCTTCAATTTTTTCCATCAAGATACCACCGTGACATGTTCTTGCGGATGAGGCTCAACGTATTACCAACTAAAGAAATGCTATTCCTCAGACATGATACAAATACCTCTAACAACATCTGTCGTTTCTGTGACAAAAGTGTAGAATCACTTAATTTAGTCATTGAATGTCCACCATTAACCACGGAACGAACCACTGCATTGGGGCCCTTTGTCTCGCACAATATCGACAGTGAGGAGTGGTGGAATACTTTAATTGCTGGTAGAAACTATATGCTAATCTGTGCTACTATTAACTATTTGGACAAATTGATAGGTGTGGAAAGAACGAGCTAAGCACAGCGTCGCAAATGTTGCTATTGTCTTTTTTTCTGATTATTGTAGGAGGAAATGAATGGGGTTTTTTTTCTAAGAAATTGATTTTTTTAAAGAAATGGATTGACGACAAATGTTTTGAAGTAATAAGTGGTAGTATTTCTTTCTCTTTTGTAAAAAAGCTTTGTATGAAACTATATTCAAAATAATAAAAAAAATAAGTGGTGTATTTTAATGGTTTCTTAGAAGTGTAATTTTAATGTAAAGCGTAATTTTATATGTTTTGTTCATTAATTGTATAGTGTGAAAAGGTTGCAATGTAACCAAATGAACTTTTAATAAATAAGAAAAATTAATAAAAGAACTGCAAAGGGGCATTTTTATTTTGAAAGCACATGCTAAGCAGCAGTTAGCTGCTTGACATCTGTGCCTTTCTCCAGCACAATTAAACTTATTGCACAAAAACCTTTTAGCTATTTGCCTTATTTCCACATGTTTATACTTATCAAGCCAAAAAGCATTTAAGTACAATTTAACATTTTCCTCACATTGTATATGAAGCCTGCAAGTGAGCCATGAATATTTACCAAAGATGAGACAAGAGGTTGTCATCCTGGAGACTGGAGGGGATATTTTCTGTTTCTGGTTTGGGCCCTGGACTGATTTTCAGGGCACAAGTCGATACATGTGGGAGGACAGCGTCTGCCCATTTTTTTCAACGGGTGGACGCAACTCCTGTTGTGTGTTTTTCAGGCCAGCATTAAAAAAATGTTGCTTGCTCAAATGTTCAGCTATTACAATTTCACACCAGGTTGTCATGTTTCCAATGCAGATGCTTACCCACAAAAACTCATTAAAGTGCCATTAAAGGTTAGATCTCATTTTTGGATTTTGTTTTCTTTGGAATATTTCATTATAAATTGCTTGGCTTAAAATATGGGCACCTTTCATACTTTGCTAGTGTAGCTATTGGAAATTCTCTCGGATTATTTAAATATATATTTGTTTTTTTACCATAATTTTGCTCCTGTCTACATACGTAGTGGTCATTATCTTGTGATGTCCCTTCGTGTGATGACACTTCTTGTGATGTCATCAAATGTAAATTATGGGGCCCCAGACTTAATTAGCATCACTTGGCGCCACAAATCCTAGGGCCGGCCCTGGCTCAACCCATGAATTCCCTGGCTCCCCCAGGTTTATGGGCGTGAAAGTGGTGAGAAAACTGATTACATGGCGGCTGACAAATGGGAAAAGTCTGTGATTTGAGAGGTAAGTCCTAACCACTGAAACATTCCTCCACTGGACATTAACATGAGAAGTTCTCTTCTGGCATTTCAATCTCTTCTTAAACTCCCTCTCCTCTCTCTCATCCAGTTTCTGCTTTATATTGCGTAGTACTTTTTCTGAGGTATTTGGAGTAAATGTGATTAACCCCAACAAAGTAAACCTTAAATGTGTTTCTTATTCCCCAGCTCATCATCAGTCCACTTGTAAATGACACGGCACTTCTTTGACAATCTAACTGCCCCTTTTCCATTTTGAGATGCGATATATACTGGTCAGGATGTTGTGGCCTTGTGGGGAGACACGGGTGTTTAAATTCCACGTTATTTCATCGGTTGGTGTGGGGAGTAGAGAAAGGTCGGCCAGAGTAGCGATCAGCTGGTGTGCGCACCGTATAATCCAACACGGCCACTCCTCGCGCGGCCCATCCGCCCTCCCCGTTGCCAGTCTACGCGGCTGCCTGTGCCAAGAACTGGGAATACTAAGGTAGAAAGACAGTGGAAGAGTTATTAGCCGAGTAAGCCCGGATATTAAAGAAAGGAGAGGCTTATAACCTTGACAGATAAACACATGTTCCTCCAAGAATGGAGGAGCCTTTCCCCGAAAAAGGTTAGGTGGTATGGCATGGGCACAAACTAACCCCCAAGCACGCTGTAGTGTGGGCCAGGCACACATCCTGTTGCCTCCGATAAGGCGGATCCCTGCAGCTAGGGGGCGGCAGAGGGAGGCGCGCAGGCTGCTGCTTACCTGATACTCCCCACAGCACGCCATGCCATGGGCTCCAGGCTCGATATACGGGCCGCCAAAGAACAGACGGCTCCTGCGGCACAGCGGGGAAAGCGGCAGGTGTGCGGGCACCCAATGCCTCCGATCGCGCAACAGTTTGCGGAGGCGGCCCCCGGACACTCCCACCAGTGACCTGCTGCGCGTCTCCGGCCCGAGGGAGGGAGGGAGGGAGGAACGGAGGAAAGCACTGGGCGCTGCAGGTCACGCGCACATCGGCCTGGAGGAGCTGGCTGGGGAGGGAGAGTTCTCCGCAGCGTCCCACGAGTTAGTGTAAGTACACCTCACAGCCAGAAGCACAGCTTGCTTGGATTGGAATTCTCAGGGGGGTGGAATAGATTCTCATAACTGCAGAACCCATAAGCATGCAACTTACATTGGCCGAACCCTTACCAGTGAATAAGTTAGAGCACACAGTTTGTCAAGTGTTGGCAAAAAAAGGCCGTAGGATTTTATTGCGCAGATATGGTTATGGGAATAACAATAATCACATATCATAATAATATAATACTTTTGGGCACCGGGTCCTGAGGTTACCCCCTCTGGCCCGTGCCACCTTCTTGTCCCAGGACTTGTAGTGGTCACTGTCCAGTGTCCTTCTTGGTCTTCTCTTTGTTCTTCTCCCCTTTTTTTGTAGGGTGGGAGGGTTTTGTGGTAAAGATGCAGAGAGTGGAGGGCGCTGAGTGAACAGCGAACCTCCTGTTTGTTTGGGTCCCAGTTCAGGGTCCACAAACAGATTGTGTTTTCTTAGAGCTTGCTGCTCTTATTTATAAGACCCAGGGGAGCCCTGGGTCTTTGATGTGCATAGTGGGGGCTGTAGTCCAGCCCCCAGGCCAGTGTAGCCGACTGTCTGGCCCCCTGAGGGGGTGGAGGGGACAAGACTTTGAACCTGTACCCTGCCTGACTTGGTTTTCCTAGGTGATTAGCCCCTTGTTGCTTCATGGAAGGGTGAGGTGATTGTTCACACCTCACCCTTCCTGGACTTTGTTTGGCAGAGACTGCATGTCTCTGAGACTGTGGGGGAGAGGGGCAGGCTTGGGGCTGGGGGCTGCCCCTCTCACTGGCCTGCCTGATGGTAACAGCAGTTACCCTGCCTTGCCTTGGGCAGCCCTGCGGCATTGCCCATAACTGCTGAACCCATAAACACGCAACTTACATTGGCCAAACCCTTACCCTCACCAGTGAATAAGTTAGAGCACACAGTTTGTCAAGTGTTGGCAATAAAAGGCTGTAGGATTTTATTGTGCAGATATGGTTATGGGAATAACAATAATCACATATTATAATAATATCATACTTTTGGGCACCGGGTCCTGAGGTTACCTCCTCTGGCCCGTGCCACCACACACGGGCAGGTTTGCTGGCTGACCATGTTCCCCCAAAAGTATCTCTTATTGGCAACCCCTGGAGGCTAGTGTTGCCGAAATTTCTCGAAAGAAATGCTCCATGCCATGGTTTGATAAGTGGGTGCCGTCTTTGAGAAAAATGTCTGGGTCACCCAAAGTAATGGCCGGGTGTTTTATGAACCCCAGGCCTCTTGCTATACAGAATTTCTCTAGCCCCCTGTTCAGTTTCCGTCTGGAAATGTCTATTGATTTGTAACAGGTGGCCCCCCGCCATTTCTTTCTGGGCAAGATGGCCGAGAAGTATATTTCTGTGTCCCTCCAGTTGTGTGAAATGCCAGCTAAGGAGGTGCAAATTTCCTCAAGCAATTTTCTCCTTCCTGTGGTCACCCGGACGTCGCCCCCTAGGTGTACTATCAGGAATGCTGGCAGGTCTCTGTATGCGACCAGCTCAGCTAGCGTATTGTGGATGTTGGCCCAAAGGAGGCCTCTGTATCCCCACCAGGAAGCAATGGTGTTCCTGAAAAGTGGGCCTTCTTTGGTTTCTTCTGCCCATCGGCCTGTCCTGAAGACGAATGAATGTCCGACTATCCATGCTGATCGGAGTGGGGTCTTCCCCCTGTCTGATGTTTCTGGAAGGATGGAGAGAAAAGAAAACGGAGGGGGGCTGTATTAGCTGTGGTCTGATATATCTTTTGTAGCAGTCAGACTTCCATCCCCTTATATTTTTTACCTGTTGTGATGTCAGCCCTCCTTGCCAAGTGTCTGGTAGTGGCCCCGATTCAGAAGGAGTGGGTGCCAAACTCCTTCGGATCCCATCCCGCTTTGCTGACTGCTTTCGTCAGCACTCCTTTAAATTGGTAGCGGCTTAGTGCTGAAGCATCCTTGTGGATTAGAAACCTCCCCCCTACTTTGGGCCTTTGTGCGTAATAAAGGTTGATGATGCACCCCGGGCAGTTTGTTGCATCATCGATGCAGCAGATGTTGATGGTTCTTTTGGCTCCCGTTTTCGACTGTTGGATGTCTATGCTGACGCTGTCCTGTCTGACCCTGGCCTCCATGATGCCTAACTCGTTGTTGGCTTTGGTGCTGGAGGTGATGAGTTCTCCTACCCGGAAAGCCCCGAAATAAGCCAGAAAAAATGCTGTTTTAAATAGCATGGTCTCGTATGGATGCCAGCATATGGCTTCCAGCTGGTCTGCTAAATTTACTAGTTTGTTGAAATATAGAGGGCAGCAGGTGTCTACCTGGGGTCCCTCTATTCTGCCCCAGCCTTTCATGGCATAAGAGATCAGGATGTTCTGGGTGGGGTCTGAGCCTCCCCGTATGTTTGAAAAATATGAAATTGCTACTAGGTGTCTTTTCGCCCAATCTCTCTTAAAACCCTGTTCATGCGCCCATTTAAAAAAAAAAAAATTCTATGTTTTTGATCGTTATTAACTCTATATGGTTTAAACCTGTGGCTTTAAATACTGTTTGTAAGCACTTTAGTGTACTGAGTTGCGGTGCTTTTTCTGCCATCTCTGCTAGGAACCCCAGGCCAGGGTTCGTGTTCTCTGTGGGCCGCGTGATGTTGGCACTCGTTTTTGAGGTGCCTGGTTCTTGTTGAGCATCCCGGCCTGAGCTCTCTGGCGCTGGCGTTGATGCCGTTATTCTTGGCTTCCCATTATTGACCAGCATTCTGCTGGTATTGCCGTCATCTGTTCGCGGGCGTGTGGCGCTAGCTCCCAGAATCTTGGCCACTGAAAGCCAGATAAAGCATCAGCAATATTATTGTCTGCTCCAGCGATGTGTTTTGCCTTGGCCACAATGTTTTCTTGCGGTGTGATTGCTGTAATGGCTCGTAGGACTTTCAGCACTAGATGGCATTTGGTATATCTTCTGTTTGGGGACCCTACTACAGCCATGTTATCACACTAGACCAAGAGTTCCGTGTTAGCTAGCTGTCTGCCCCAGATGTGTACGGTTAGCCAAATGGGGACTATTTCTAGGAGGGTGATGTTTTTTGTCCACCCTGTAGATTGCCATGATTTGGGCCAGTGCCCTGCCACCCATTCTCTGTCTAGTATGGCTCCAAAACCCCTGCTCCCGGCTGCATCAGTGAAGAGGACCCGTTTTGCCCATGTATTCAATGGCGTGTGCCAAAGTGAGGTCCCGTTGCAGTTTCTGAGGAAATTCCCCCAAATTTCCAGATCTTGTTTCACCTCTTTGCCTAGCTGGATGTGTAGGTGGGGTTTGGTGTATGATTTGATTTTCAGTTCTAGACTTCTGGAAAATACCTTCTCCTGGGGGATGATTCTGGCTGCAAAAGTTGAGACTTCCCGCTAGTGACTGGATTTCCTTTACTGTGCCCTTGTCTTTTGTTGTTAGGCCTTGTATTTTTTCCAGGAGTTCAGCTATCTTTGTTTTTGGGATTCTGCATACGCCCCCTGCAGAATCTATCTCAATGCCCAGGAAGGTTATATTGGTGGCTGGTTTGGTCGTTTTCTCTGTTGCCAGAGGGATGCCCCATAATGCGGCCATCCTTTCTAACATGGCCAGGGCTCTACCGCATTCCCCGGACTTTGCTGGTCCCATCACCATGAAGTCATTGAGGTAGTGTACTACTTTGGCTCCTGGTCTCTGTTTTTGAAATGCCCATTCGAAAAAGGAGCTGAACTGCTCGAATAGGGCTCAGGATACTGTGCATCCCATGGGGAGGCATCTGTCGACATAGAATTTATTTTTGAAGGTAAACCCTAGCCATTGCTGGGAGTCTGGGTGAACTGGCAGTAGTCTGAAAGCAGATTCAATGTCTAGTTTGGCCATCAGGGCATCCTTACCACATTCCTGTATGAGTCGTACTGCTTCCTGGAAGTGTGTATAGGATACCGCAGATTCAGTGTGCGGGATGCCGTCGTTCAGTGATTAGCCTTTAGGGTAGGATAAATGATGAATTAGCCTAATTTTCCCAGGTTCCTTTTTGGGGACCAATCCCAGGGGGGATATTATGTAATCCCTGAAAGGCATGGAGTCCTAGGGGTCTGCAATCCTGCCTAATAGCATTTCCTTTTCAATTTTGCTCTCTACTATTTGTGGGTTGTCCCTGGCTGACATCAGGTTTTTGGGGATACTCTGTGTCCCTGATCCCTTGAAGGGGATGATGAAACCCTTAGTGAAACCTTGCAGGATTGCCTCGCTGGTTTCTCTGTCTGGGTAATTCATCAGTGCTTCTCTAAAGTTGTTTGGATTGATGGGGGTTGTACCTGGTTCTAAGAGTGTGGTTGGCAGGGTGGGGTTGGTGCTAATCTTTTGCATTTTTGGCTGGGAGTCTGGTGCACTTGCTTGCAGGGTGGTCACCATTGCAGTTTGTGCAAGTGTGTTTGTACCAGCATTCCTTCCCCCAAGTGCACAGGTTTTTTCCAAAGTTCCTGCATGGGATATTGGCTTTGGGGGAGTGGTTTTTGTTCTGCCTGTGGGCAATAGACTTAGCCGCCCATGGCTGGTTCTTCCGAAATGGCTGTTCCACCTTTTTGTGTTTTTCATTTTCTGAAAATCTGGGGCCCTGTGACTTTTTGTTATTTTTGGGTGTTGCTTGATTGGCCTCTTCCTCTGTTGGAGGCTCGGCGTTTAGCATGTATAAGTCATTTTGTACTTTGTCCCATTCTATGGCTGGCCTCTCTGACATTCTCCGCCTGAATATAATATAATATATACTAGCGAGGTTTTTCCTTTTTGCACGATTTTTACTTCTCTGATTTTGTCCATATACGCCCATAGTTTTCTACCGTCCTGGGGACATTTTTCCTCATATATAGTTTCCAGGATGGCGAAGGATTGCAACCAGTTGTCCCAATTCTGCTCTACCTGGGTGTTTCTGGCTATGGCTTTCTCCTCTATCTTTTTGGAATCCCTAAAAGCATCTATCCCTTTTCGTTGGGCTCCTATAAGTGAAAAGATTTCAATGAACTCTTTTGCCCATATAGCTTCTTTGATTGTAATGTCAATGTTCCATGCCAGGCATCTTTTGTTTCTATTCAGGATTTCTGTCTGGAAGGATTTCAGCTTTTGGTCTAATTGGGCACTGCTGATCATGACCATGTCTGATGGGCCTTTGTTGCTTGCACCTGTCTTGCCTGGTGCTTTTGCATTGGGGGTTGCCCATGCTTTTAGTGCACCTGTCGGGTCTGGTGTTGCCGCTGTTGGTGTAAGTGGACCTATGGCGGCTGCTGTTGGTGTTGCTGGAGGTGGTGGTGTTGTTGGCATTGTTGCAGGTGGCATGGGTTTTATGATGATGATATCGGATTCTAGTGGTATGATGGGGTTTGTAGCCCCAGGCCCGCCTGGGGGGGTTGTTGTTTACCCCTGATTTCAAGCAATAATTGTTGCTGTTCACTCATGTTTTCGCATAGTTTTGACAGTTTTTTGTTTTCCCATGCCCTCTGATGACTTCCTTTTCTTTGGTGGTGATGAGTCATCCTCCAGGCTGGGTGGCATGGGCGCCCCTTCCTTTGGTAGGCCATATACGTTTTCTCTGACCCAGGCCCACCCATAATGTTCTGCTGCCTCAATTGCTGCTAATAGGTGAGGTGACTTGGGTTTCTGCGACAGGGTTATGGGTTCCTGTGGTTTTCCTTTGGGGGGCATTTTTCTTTGCCTGTTTGAATGAAAAGAAATGTATTTTGTGCAACTAAACAACTGATTTTGTTACGAGTTGAAAATCCATGCACGGTTTGCTTGTTTCCCCATAAAAAATGACTTGATAATTTAGCATTTATATAATGCCACAACCCTCGGGCATCTGAGCTCTGCTTATTATTGCCCACGGTGTGTTGGTGCTTATTTGTCGACCTCGGAAGGATGAAAGGTTGATTTCGGCCCTGCCGGGACTCTGACCTGTGTCAGCAGGCTCTGCCCAGATGTCAAAGTGAGCGCTCTACTCGCTGTGCTATCATACCGGGAAAGGTAAAACAATAAATTGCTATGTTGTTGCCCGTTTTGGGTAACTTGGCTGATGCTGCACCAGGAAGTTTGTCAACAGTTTAAGTTTTTTTCACTGACCGTTTTGCCCATTGTACTTAAATGGGCTTTTCTATGTTTATAAAAAACTACATACAATTCAGTTTTAACGTACTGCCTGTCTGGCGTATCCCGGAATTTATATAGCGCTACGAAACTTCAGCTATGTGAGCGCTGTGTGCAGTGCTCATTTATCGACCTCGGCAGGCTGAGTTTGGAATTGCGGGATTTGAACCTGCGTCGGCAGGCTTTGCACTGTTGAGCGCTCTACTTGCTGTGCTGCAGCAATGGCAGCCTGATTTTTTTTACTTAATACTCACACTGTGTGGCGGGTGTGGGATTTGATCCTGCGTAGTCTTGTTTGCAAGATGTTTGCGTTGTCAATGCGCTATATGCCCAGGTCTCTGTCATCTCTTGTTTTGTATGCTAAGATTCTTTGTGCCTGAACTCAATAGTACGGGGGAGGAGATAGTGTTGCCCAAATGTTATTTGTTGATTAGCATTGTAATTGATTTTTAAATCAACAAAATCCCTTCCATGAAGTATGCTGTTTGCGTCGTTTAATGAACGCGATATTTAATAAAGCTGTGCTAGCTTCGTTCTTCGAGGCTGGGAAACAAAGTTGCAATCAGTGGTTGCGGGGAGCCTCTATTTTCGGCCGGCTGCCAGCGGGGTGTTTATATTTAAAGTTTACCGTCTAAAAAAGCGGCCTTTCATTTGTTTCGCAACCCTGCGCAGGGGAACACCTACTTGAAATGTGAAACTGACAGACCGCCTGCGCCGGGCTGCTTTGATTGTTTTTCTACGTTTGCTCGCGCCAACCTCCTGGCGTCCTGCTCTTCAGTGTGCCGTGCGATCTCTTTGGACTCATTTAGCCTTCAAATCCGCCGCTCGTCTGCAGGATTTTGTTTGTTTAGAAAAGTGCAATGCTCTGAAAGGGAAAAAGACGCTGCGGATGCAGTCAACTTTTGAGTTGCTAAAGAAGCAAAGAGTGGAGGACGCTGAGTGAACAGCGAACCTCCTGTTTGTTTGGGTCCCAGTGCAGGGTCCACAAACAGATTGTGTTTTCTTAGTGCTTGCTGCTCTTATTTATAAGACCCAGGGGAGCCATGGGTCTTTGATGTGCATAGTGGGTTCTGTAGTCCAGCCCCCAGGCCGGTGTAGCCGACTGTCTGGCCCCCTGAGGGGGTTGGGGGGCAGGACTTTGAACCTGCGCCCTGCCTGACTGTGTTGGTTTTCCTAGTTGATTAGCCCCTTGTTGCTTCGTGGAAGGGTGAGGTGATTGTTCACACCTCACCCTTCCTGGGCTTTGTTTGGCAGAGACTGCGTGTCTCTGAGTCTGTGGGGGAGAGGAGAAGGCTTGGGGGTGGGGGCTGCCCCTCTACCTGGCCTGCCTGATGGTAACAGCAGTTACCCTGCCTCACCTTGGGCGGCCCTGCGGCATTGCCCTGATGTGTTGGAGTTCGGACGCAAGAAAGGCTCAGATTCTTAGTTATAAGCTGCGGAAGCGCTAGCCCTGTGCGACAATAGCCTCTATACAGTAAATACATACAACAATATGCAGAAACTTTTTTTGTGTTGGCAATAAAAAAGGCTGTGGCTTTTTATTAAACATAATACTAATAAAAACATAACCGAGTATTATATGTATTTCCCAACAAGCAGATGTGCAGTGTTACCTTAGTCCTGTATGTTTGGGCACTTGGGCAAGGAACTGGAAGTTGCCCTTCTTTGCTCACAGGGAGCCCCCAGCATGAACTCACAGGTCCGTGTGTTTGGGACCTGTAAATTGGCTGGTGAGCACTTATGTGCCCGATGGCAGTTTCCTTCCATGCCCATGCCGCCTTCCCTGTTCTTCTGTTCCAAGACTTTTCAGATAACGGCTGTTGTCCTGTGCTTGCCCAAATGCACCTTTTTCCAGGGCTTGGTGGGATCCGGGCAAATGAAAACATGAATCTGCGAGCGCAGAATCCAGATGCAGTCCGCATGGAGTGTTCTTTCTGTATGGCTAGCTTATATAGGGCAAATATGCCCTGGGGCCGTGCCAGCATATGACTACTGGCCACCCAAATGGCCGACCTGTGCTGACAGCCACTTCGCACTTATGTGCATGGTTTCCTGCCTCTCCCCTCCCCTATTGTTAGAGTGTTCTCTCCCCCTTTGGAGTAGGGGAGAGACACTGGGGCTTTCAGTGCTGGCGTCTGCTGCCTATTTGCACCTTTTGTTGGGTCCTGAGTCCCCTCCCTGTCAGGCTCTTGTCACGCTCTTCCTGTGAGTCCTGCAACAGGACAGGTGGGGTAAGGGGGGGTGGCGTGCTTTATGGTCGCCTTTTTCCCCCTTCCCTCATCTGTACCCCGCAGGCAACTCCCCAAGCTTAAGGGCCTGTGCCCTTGAGCTCCATGGGGGTGCCCCCTCATTCCACGACACTGGACACTCGCATCACTTTTTAAGTACACAACAAAACCATTGTTATTTCAGAAATCTTTGCAGCATTATAAACTGTATGCAGATTACCTGTGCTAGTGCCTGATACATAACTGCATTTTTCTTAGCTTAAAATCTTTTTCTTATTACAATAAAATGGTAAATAAAACTAAGAATCAACCCGACTAGACAGATAAATACACGGGTGCAAAAACTTCCTTAACCCATTAGTATGGTACATAAACAAGTCCGTCTTCTGACCACAGAAGGTTTTTACAACAGTGCAGTGTTGGGGAAAAACTCCCAGGTAGGTTTGAGGGCTATTAGGAGTTTGCAAACTCTTTGAAGACCCAACCCCTTCCCCACAAAAGGAAGGTAGGCCCAGCCAGACAGCAAGTTCAAACTGTGCTTTATTACAGCCAAAACCAACAGGGATCAGTACAAGGATAGAAGAAATCCACAGACATCTCAATGTCTCCTGGCACGCAGGCCACTTTTGTCCTGAAGTGGCCTCATAGTGACGTCACAACCCGGTCCCCTCTCCAGAAAACCTGTCACACTACTGGATTGGGTACTGAGTAATAGTCCCCCTATAGTGAACACTATACATGTTAGTCTACTGGCTCTCGCATGTCAGGTGGCTGGCTTGGTCCATCCCCCAAATTACTATCTCTAAACAGTGTTGCAGTGTGAGGGTCCTACCATTGGTTCTTGCCCATTGCTACCCACCTCTAGGAGACTGAACTGTGATTGGCTAGAGCTGACCTCCCCAGGCCTGGGATCCACAATGGTTCTCAGCTCTTGGTGTACCTTCACAAGGTAATAAGAACGACTATGTGTCTGCATTGTAACTTGTGTGCACCACCTTAGACTATGAGCTTAGGGCATGCTGTAATTTTCCTAAACCATTATGCAGTTTCTACAGTGCCCATGCTATTCTATATTCTCCATATGTTAGTCACACTTGGCTCCGTCAGGTCCTATAGGTGCTACTGCAGTTCCATAAGGTTAATTGCACATAAGCATCGGCAAGCTGTACTCAAATTCTCTTGCTTCCTGCGGTTTCCACGTTGTTGCGTTAAGCTAATGACAAAATAATAAAAACAATGACAGTATGTATATGTATCTGTCCTTTAACTATAGAACTGTACGCTTGTTTTCTTCTTGTATTCTAATGTGTGTTTGCGTCCCGATGTGCTGATGGCACGTGTGCTTTCTGTCTAACATTGCTATATCATGGTGTCTCTTACAACGTCAGTGGCTTTGGCTTCTAAGCGCTTTAGTCAATACTGTCAATTGAGGTCTCTTAGTTGCAGCCTGAGGCTCCTCGTCCACTCTGGAGAAGATTTGTACCGCACCTGGTCTGTAGGGCAGGCTGAGTGGGTACCTCTCAACATACTTATCAATTATTGGAGCACCAGTATTTGGTCCTAAATAGTATGGGCGTTCACGATATCTCCTGCCCTTCTTCTGTGTCATGTACCTTTAGGAGGGAGAGGAGGGGGCAAATTTGCCCATCCATCTTCAGTCCCCCCTCTTGTCGACTTGTCTAGCACACCCTTATATGACAGTCGTTTTGCTCTGGGCTGCCATATCTTCATTATTCCTCTGAGGTGTCCATAATAGTTTGTGTTGTCATCAAATGACCAGTGCATGTAACAGCATACTCGTTCAGGGTTGTACTAAATCCACTTCCCTTCATAGAACTTTGGATCATGTGGATTGTCCAGTTTTATTGTTCCTAGTGGAAATAGTTCACACTGTTCGATCTTTGCTCTCAACTTGTCTCATTCTGCAACAAACTCATCTTTTGTTCCTCCTATATTTACATCCACCAGGATCTGCATTCCAACAGCCTCTTCTGCTGTTTTCTTGCACCTTGCCATGCATATCTTGATCCCACATACTGATGCTGCTCCCAGCACTTGGGCTCCAGCTATCACCTTCAGTCCGTCTGACAGCCATGATGGAATCCATGACCATATATACACTAGCCAGCTCTTGTCCTTCCCTGTTCCTCGTGCTTCATCCTCCACCTTCGCATGCATCTGTGCCAACTGTGCAACTGCATCTGAGAGAGTTCCGTTATCTTCATTGTTTGCTGGTATGAATGTGCAACATGAACTCCCTAGCTTTGGGCAACCTCCTCCTTGCATGTCTGTGAGGAGATCCTATTCTGTAGCGCCACCAATCTTATTGCTCTGAGCTCTTCTTTTATGGCGTTGAACCCATTCACTGTAGAGTTAATTGTTACCATCAGCTACCAAAGAGTGATCTGTAACCACTTAGCATTCTTGTTTGTCTGTGTTCCTGATATTATGGATGCAAAGAACATTTGTGTCCTGCTAAACAGTCTGTGTTCTTCTGTGATCTCATCCAGTGCCGTTTCTGATGCTTCTGAGAAGTAATTCCCCCCTCTTTTTGCTCTGCTCAATCCGGCCTGCTTCTCTGTCTTCTCTACCTGGGCTGTCGGTGCCACCTTGACAGATCTCTTCCTTCTCTTGTTGTTGTTCATCTTTGGGAAGTCATTGAGCTTCACGTCCTTCTTGGGTACGACCAACGAGGCATGTTAATGTGTACCGTGCATACTCCTCCCCAATCAGGTGGCAGCTTCTCACATGCCTTTGATCCACATGCCCAGTAGTGATCCATAACTACTGCCATTCCTGCTCTCATTGTTGCAAGTTGTTCAATTGTCTTGCATCCTACGTTCTCGCCAACTTTCGACATCACCATTTTTCTGATAGCACAGGGCTGGCGTCTTCAGGGGAATAATTGGCATCGGCCCAGCTTCATTCTCTACCCATGTCAGCAACTTTGCGCTCATATCACATTCCTTCAGGCACTTGTCATTCTCTTCCTGCACCTTGTTCACTGCCGGCTGTGCTAATGTCAGTGCCTTGCTTGCCACCACTCAATGTTGCCATCCATCGTTAGTGTAAACTTGTCCATACACTAATATCTGTGGCCTTTCCCAGCATCCAGGCTCTACTCCTAGCTCCTTTACTCTTGTCCAGGGACATGGCAATTCCTTCAGTGTGATAGTCTTTGTCTCACCTTTCTCAGATCTGTGAGTTATGTACTGCAAACCTTCATCTAGCTGCCAGTGATTGTTCATCCTGTCTAATGTCTTTATATAATTATCTTCATATGGGAAGGTCCCTTTGGACATCCATATCAAGGTTGCTGTCCTCCCTTGGAATTTTCCTCGCATTTGTACCATTGCGAGATACATCAGGCACTGCGTTCTTGCTGCAGGCATTTCAGTTGCTATGAACGGTCTGGAAGCATTCATGGCATAGGGGATTAAAGAGCAGACATAACAGCTCTCCCTGGTGGTTTCCTTACCTACTTTGGTCATATGTTTATACCACATTTTGTTAGATACTTGTGCTGTGTCACTGAGATACATGTCAACTCCCTTCATGTCTGTGTCAACACTGTGCTTACCTCGACTTTCATTATCAGCAGTGTCTTCTCGTCCACCTGACATTGTCGTCCCTCTTGCCTGGGTCGGGGGAATGTTAGTAGAGGGGGCAGTGGTAGTGCTAACAGCAACATACAACTTCCAAAATACAAATCCCATCAAGCCACTGGGAATTAATAGACACAACATAATAATAATGTTCTTTATTGTTTCTTTCATACCCACTTGCACTGCTTGATCCTTGCAGCCTAGTGATAAAGTTTCCCACCTGAAATTCGCCAAGAAAGGCGTTACCGTGTTAGTATTTTTCAGTACCTTCAAGCCCCGTGAACTAAATAGTCACTAATGGTGAAGGCAAGACCTGCTCCCAGACATTTCTTACTGAAGGGTCTCTCAATGTAGGCAGAACTGGGAATTTGCTGTGTTCAAGTTGTGGGTATGCTTGAGCCAAGTATTTTACTAAAACAAGGATATATAATTCAGGTGATCTTGCTCTGAACCTTCTGGGTCTCCTTATATAGTGCACAAACCGGTTAGAGAATGTTTCGGGGTGGTGAATGGGAAGTAACATCAGGACAACAACCTATACAACCCTCACAACATTTATTTAGACCTGCGTGTGCGGAAATAAAAATAACAAAGAGACAGACAGTGATTCATTCATCAATCTGCACAAGTGTTCCAGTGGCCACTTCTGCTGCTTGGGATTGTTGCTGTGTTCAAGTTGTGGGTATGCTTGAGCCAAGTATTTTACTAAAACAAGGATATATAATTCAGGTGATCTTGCTCTGAACCTTCTGGGTCTCCTTATATAGTGCACAAACCGGTTAGAGAATGTTTCGGGGTGGTGAATGGGAAGTAACATCAGGACAACAACCTATACAACCCTCACAACATTTATTTAGACCTGCGTGTGCGGAAATAAAAATAACAAAGAGACAGACAGTGATTCATTCATCAATCTGCACAAGTGTTCCAGTGGCCACTTCTGCTGCTTGGGATTGTCTAACCATTGGGTGGCCTTGTCTCCTTAACTCGGTAAGGTCCGCATGCACTTGTACTTCATCAAGGTCCTAAACATTGGCCCTGTTGGTCACAGAAACTCTGTCACCAAGTGAGGCCACTGCTTTGTAGGGCTTGACATCTTGAAGATGATTCCAAACGGACTTCCCTACTAATTTAACAGCTCTGTCTGCGACGTCTTCTACAAAATGAGGTCCTGTAAATCTAAGCGCATTCCAGCACCTTACAAAATGACATAGGAGGACAATGTCTCCACTTTCACTAAATGTTTAAGTTCATTGGCTCATGCTGTGTCATCGCAGTCAATCTCTTCGTTGTCTTCTGGGTCCCCCTGGATCTGCTGTATCTGGTGAGAGATAAAAGAAGCACTAAAAACCACAGAAGGGATGTACTCATGCATTTCCTGTCCTAACACTTCTGCACTGTTCTCACAATCTTTCAATGCCCTTGTGGGAGGAGCCAGGGGAAGATGCATGTGTCGTCCTGTCACCACCTCGTGGGGTGTTAAAAGATGGTCGGGCGCTGGCTTATTTTGCAAAATTCAAACAAGGACAATGGTAAACAATGGAGCCAGTTTTTCTTGGTGCTCTGCTGAGCTTTGGCTCAGCAGAGCACCAAGAACCACATTTGCTTGTGGGTGGTATGGTCAGGTCAAATTTGTGCTTGATGCTAGCAAGGTTGTGATGTACGGAAACAGTTCATTGGCGAAGTGAGGGCCGTTGTCAGACCGCAGGACCTCACACACGTCCCATCTTGGGAAAACCTCCCGGACCAGAAACCTAGCCGGTCTAAGGGCATCAGCGTGGGAACATTGCCCAGCCTATATCCATCTACAAAATGGGCAGACAACCACTATCATGTAGGGGTAACCTTGACAAACTTGAACTATGTCCACGTAGTTCAGGTGGAGATGCAGAAATGGGCCTACGGGTCTTGGTATGACTCCTCTCACAACTCTCAGAGTATGTCCTGCTGTAAACTGTTGGCAGACCAAGCAATGTTCAATCAAATTTGGGCAAAACCACGTTTCTCCAATGCGTGTGGCAATGACTTCCTTCCCTGTGTGTGTTGGATAATACAATTGTGCTAATTCTGTTTTCAGCAACACCAATGGCATGACAACTTTCCCTGTGTTGTTCTGTCTCCATAAGGCATCTGTTGGGGTTATGGAGCATCCTCCCCTTATCCACAGGTCATTCTCCTCCTAGGGTGCAGCTCCCTGCAGTTCCACAATCTGTCTCTCTGGTAATACCTTGTAACCTTCCCCCATCACCATGTTCCTTACTCCTCCCTGAGCGTTTGGTCTCTCCTCCAGTTCCCACAGTTGTCCAACATACGCTGCACACTTTGCCTCATAATCTGCTGCTTCGTTCCCTCTTGAGACTTCCCCTTTTGTGTGGGCCTGGCACTTCACTAGTGCAATCTGTTTTGGGCATGCAATCACGCCAATCAATTTGCCTAATAATAGCGCATGCTGCACTGGGATCTCCTCTCCTGAACCCCCCCCTGAGCCATCGCGTCAGTCCTGAATGTACTGTTTAAGTCACGTAAACTGAGTCAGAATAAATTGTCACATACTTCTCTACGCTGTTTTCTAGTGCTAATATAAGAGCCACTAGTTCTGCTGCCTGTGCTGAATAATTTGATGGTAGCTGTGCACTCACAACCACCTTGCTTGTCCCATCCAGTTTCAGTCTTACCACTGCAGTCCCAGTACATCTGTTGCCATCAGTTTGATCAATTGTCGACGAACCGTCAATGTACAGCCCGTCTCCCTATTCAAGTGCGTTTTACTCCATGTTGCGTATCTCACTGAACATCTGCTCTAATTTATACCTTCCCCTTCTCCTACCATCTGTAACCCACAACTGCACACACCTTCAGCACCATGCATCTTATTTTATTTATTTATTTATATTGTGCACCTAACCCCTAGAGGGGTAGCAGGGCGCAGAGGCAACAAGAGGATTGCAAAGCTTAGTTACATACAAGGAATGAAGTCCAGCCGTGGTTACAGTGCTGGACACGTCAAGAAGAAGCAGTGCACGCCAATGAGGCGTGGGTTACAGAAATATACAATATAAGCGATACTATGTACAATAAATCGGTTGTCTCATGACAAGGTATCTACACTGAGCAGTTGACAACCTAAATGTACATATTTACAATCATAGTGGTGGGCAGCAAGAGAGCAAGAGGTTGTTATGTGTCGTGAATCTTAAGCCAATGGATGGTCTTAGTTATGAATAGGCGGTAGGGGAGGTCCTCCCTGCAAGGAGGTGGAAGGGAGTTCCAGTATTGTGCTGCTTTAACAGGAAAGCTGTTCCCACCCGACAAAGAGCATTTAAACCTGGGCACCAGGAGGAGATTGGAGTTGGCCATTCTAGAGGGGCGAGAGGAAGTAGGTCTGGTGAATATAGTGACAAGGTATTGAGGGGCTGCTTGGTGGAGGCATTTGTGGGTCAGGGAAACCGATTTGAGGAATATTTTGTCTTTGGTAGAAAGCTAGAATCAGAGATGTGGGCTTTCTTTGGGATACTGAGGGCCGCTCTTAGGGCGTTATTTTGAAGGATCTGAATTTTGTTTGTAATATATTTGTTGCATCCTACATAGAGTGCGTTACAATAGTCCAACTTGGACAGGATCAGAGCCCTGGCTAGGGTGATACAGTTAGACGGGGAGAGAAAAGGTTTGGCTGCTCTGATGAGCTTGCATGTATAAGATGTGGTGGATGCCATAGCATTAACTTGTTTTTGGAAGGTGAGAGTGGAGTCTAGGTAGAAGCCAAGGGTTTTGACCTCCTTGGCTACCGTGATATTATTATTGTCAATTACGAGTAGTTTTGGTCGAGTTTGTTAAGGTTATGTGAGGACCCTAGAATGAGGAGTTCTGTTTTGTCATAATTCAGGCATGGACCGTGAGAGGCCACCCATGCCTGGATGATGAGGTACACTTTGTTGACGAAGGCCAAATCCTTGTCATAATCCCCCGTCAACGGGATGAGGATCTGGGTATCATCGGCATAATTAGTGTAGGTGATACCCAGACCATCTAGATCATCAAAAAGGGGCTTCGTGAAGATGTTATACAGGGTCGGGGAGACGCAAGATCCCTGAGGCACGCCACAGGTGATGGGTCGGCTGCTGCTAGTAGGGAAAAGGCTCTCATTGTGCAGTTATTTAGGAAGGATTGGATCCAGTCAGTTGCCTCTTGAGAGAAGTGGGCAGCTTTTTGAAGGTGGTCGCATAGGATCTCGTGGTCGACTAGGTCGACCAGGTCGAAGGCAGCCGAGAGATCAAGGAGTAGCAGTAGTGCCACCTTACCCTGATCTCTCAGCTCATCTATCTGTGCCTTAAGATCTATGAGTGCGGTTTCGGTGCCGTGTTGAGGCCTGAAACCTGATTGTCTGACTCCTAAGAGATGGAAATGCTCAAGGTAATGTTGGATTTGTTGGTATGCTATTTTATCGAGGATTTTAAGAAGGAATGCTACTGTGGTGATGGGGCGGTAATTAGTGGGAGTAGAGGGGTCTAGATTTGTTTTTTTGAGCAGGGGGAGGACCCATGATTGTTTCAGATTATTAGGTACGCTGCCTGATGTGAATGACGCATTTTATTAGTTTGGTAATAAATGGAGCGAGATCACGAGCCGCATCCTTTACCAATTGTGCGGGGCATAGGTCCCCATGGCAGTTCGAAGGTTTGAGGGTAAGAATGACTTTTTCTACCTCTTTGGTGGATACTCTTTGGAAGTTAAAATGGGGAATGTGCACAGCGGGGTGTGTCTGAGTTGGGTGTATCTTTTTAGGGGTGGGGATGTTGGGTTTAGTGGAAGAGAGAAGGGCATCCTTTTTAATGTTTATCTTTGTCTTGAGAGAGGAGATTTTGTTAGATAAGGCATTTTGTATACCCGTGCACCAGTTTTTATCCTTGAAGCACGAGTCAGGAGCTTGGATGGGAGATTCAACCTCTTTTAGTATTGTAAAGAGCTCTCTGGTGTTGGATTTAGCTTGTGAGATTCGAGTGCTGTAGGACGTTTGTTTGGCCAGGATGATTTCTTTTTTGTAATGAGAGGCTAGTCTACTCAAGTTTTTCCTGTTTTTTTCTGAGGGAAGTGATCTCCAAATTTTTTCACAGCGTCGATTTTCCTGTCTGAGGGCTTTAATGTAAGGAGAAAACCAGGCATTGATGTGTTTTCTAGATTTGCTCTTTTTTAACTTCAGTGGGACTATGGAATCGAGAGATGAGAGCATGACACTATTATATATGTCTACCATCCTTAAGGGATCTGTGTGGTCCGGAATGGCATTCAAGGTCGGTGCGATTAATGGGATCAAATTTTCAGGGGTGATGTTCTTTTTATTTCTGGTCTGAACAGCTGGAGCTATATTGTCAATTTGCGCTGGTGTCGCCTCTAGGGTGAACGAGATCAGGTAATGGTCTGTCCAGGGCTGTGGAAGTATAGAAGAGATCAGGACTGGGCAATTGTGCACAGCTAGCCAGTCCAGGGTTCTACCTTTGGTATGAGTGGGCTCTGTGATCTTCTGGGTAAAGCCCAGTTCCTCTAAGGTATTATTGATTATTGTGGCGTTAGTATCTGCGGGGTCGCTAAAACCAAGGTTAAAGTCTCCTAATACGATACTTTGTGAGGAGTTCTTGAGTTTATTTGATAGGATATTTATGAGGTCTTCTTCAAATGATCCTAAGGGGCCAGGTGGTCGGTAAATAAGGTGAATGGAGATGGATTGTGTATTAGATAAGGTTAACTTTGCAGTTAAGTATTCACAAGATCCTATGTTGGCTGGTGACTTGGTCAGAGGGAATTTAGTTTTAGCTATAATGGCAAGACCTCCGCCTCGAAAGCCGATACAATCGAGTCTTAGTAAAGTATAGTCATCTGGTATGGCTAACATAATTGCAGGGCCTGCTGTTGGGTGTAGCCAGGATTCGTTAACAGCTAAGAAGTCCAAGTCTTCATTGTAGAGTAGGTCGGCAATGTCTGTAGCGTGGGCTACCATGGAGCGGGCGTTTATCAGTGCTCCCTTAGTCTCAGGTTGTACTGGTTTTAAAAGTGATAATGAGGATTTATGCGTGTCTTTCTGGGCGTGGATAGGTTCACGATAGAGTCTACTGTTTAGTTGAAGAGGGTGCTGGGAGGGGCAATGGGGGCTAGTAATAGCCTTGCTGTGTGCTGATTTGGTTAGAGGGTCATAAAGCATTGAGGAGGACAGTGCAGGGTGCAGAGACCATATCAGTTGGTTTGTGAAGATTCGGTGGGGACTCGTGTGTAAGTGAGTTTGATATCATGGTCGGGAATTGGATATTCATAGTATAAAGAAGTAATCTAAGTAGCACAGTATAGAGCGTATGGAGATACATTGTGTACGTGGATAGGATAGGATAGGATAGGTGCAGGGTGGTTGTTGGCAGTTAGCATACAATCGTGAAGCACCTAGCACCTGGGTATGAAGATGCAGCAGTATGAATGCAGGGGCAATAGCACACCACGGAAGGGCTAAATGCAATTCTGGGCGCAGGGCACCTCTAGGCTAGTCACTGCAATCACCAGTGGGCAAATGCAATTCTCGGCGCAAGGCATCTCTAGGCTAGTCACTGCAATCACCAGCGGACTATATGCAATTGTGGGCGCAGGGCACCTCTAGGCTAGTCAATGCAATCACAAGTGTGCTAAATGCAATTCTGGGCGCAGGGCACCTCTAGGCTAATAAAGTACGTGGTATAATAATGCTACTGAGCAGTAGGCGCTAAGTGGCGCAGTAGGGCAAGAAAACCAGTTATAACAAGACTGAGACAGTGCAGAGGCATCACCCACAAGACACATTTGGCAGTAGGAGTAGATGAGTGAGGAGGGGGATGACAGTGCACGTGGATCAGGCTGGGGGCATGGCCAAAGCAGTCAGGCTGCATAGGCATAGGCAGGACCATCATGCATGCATGCACAGTGGAGGGCACCTAGGTTTAGGAGTCCCAGTAGCTTGAGTTACAAGTTGCAATGGTACTTACATTGGCATGCTCATAGGGCAGGGTTCTGATAATGTCTTGCGTCGGCCAGCGGCGAACAGGGGCAAACAGGGTGCTGGCCTTAATATGGCCTTTGGATGGCCGGCTCTTCGCCTGCCGGTGGATGTTTGGCAGTAAAGTAGGATTCGGAGTAAGCGGAGGTGCGCGTTGCTTAGCAACGTCGAGGACGCCAAGCCTCGTTTTCAGGCTGCATCGCGCCCGACATTTTGAATTTTTGGATGTCGGCGCGTGCGGACCTGTTTTGCAGTGCTGGCCACTATGGAAGTGTTATGGATGACATTGGGCACACGCACGGATCCTGAAGGGCCAGGTGGGTGAGGGACACACGGGCCCACAGTGGTCTGCTGGTCCTGGTGGGTGGGGGGCGCACGGGCCCACAGCGGCCTGCTGGTCCTGGTGGATGGGGTGGAGGGGGGCTCCAGCCCTCCTACTCCAAGGGGGAACATATCTTAATATGTGCATCATCATTCTGCTGTGTATTTTCTGCTGGCTTGACAGAAAACACAGCTGACAGGCTGGCTGTGAGTCAGCAAATTCTTGCCATTCCACAGCTGAGCAAGACACACTGTGCTAGGACCCTGCGTAAGCGGTGAGCTTTGTAGAACAACCCTCCCTAGCAGCAGTGCTGTTTTCATAGCTATCAGCTGCTTTATTTCTCCCTGCTACAACATCATGAGTCTCAGTCGCTCTGTGGAACAAGCATGCCTTTTGAACAGCATTGACAAAGTCAGCATATGGTTTTTTGTACAGGGTATGAGAAACACACTTTATGTAAAAGTGTCACACTTCATTTAGACTGAGGCAAGCATTGTCCAGAGCCAATAGTTTTTAGGTAAAAGTTCCAGGCTTCTGCATTTTCTTCATTTAGAGTGAAGCAAGCATTGCCAGCAGCCAGTAGTTTTTATGTCAAAGTTGTACTCTTCATTTTTTTAAAACACACATTGTCCAATGACAATAGGTTTCATGTCAAAGTTTCACCCATCATTAAAAATAAAACACACATTGTCCAAAGCCAATACCCTCAGGTTGTTGATTGCATTGTCTTAGCCATGTAAAGTGCACTTTGCCTATTACATACTGGTACTGATCGTTAAATCTATAGCCCAGCAGTTTCTATATTTTTAATCACAGAGATTTAATTGACAGAGAGTTGCTGTCTGCAGTCTGTGCAGTCTGTCCATTGTGTCTGTGGTGAGAGGAGGAGCTAGCCATCAAAACCCCTCCCCAACCGCAGAGCGGACGCAGTGTTGACAGAGAGTTGCTGTCTGCAGTCTGTCCATTGTGTCGAGGTAGTTGGCGACGGCAGCAGGTGAGGCAAGGTGGAAGGCGGTATGGCCTTAAATGCCCAGCACAAGCCTAAAGCTTTTGCTGATATTGAGCCAGGATTCAGACCCTCTGAGAAGCCAGAGGAAGCTTCAGAGTATGGCATAACAAATGTAGGAAGTGGGAGAAGGAAGACAAGGCGAGCACCATCAAGCCCGCAGGTGAGTCAAGCCCGGAATCCTAGGTTGGGGGTCTATTGACTGTCATCTGAGCAGCGGCTTTCAGGCAAGCTTGGGGGATGCCGTCTGCCCGTTTGATATCAAGGTTGAGATCGGGGCCAGTACAGCCCTTCTTATGGAAAAAACAAATGTGTGCTGTACCACAGAGGAGTTGGCCCCCTCTTGCAATCAGAGCAGTAACAATTGCAGCCACGTAGACAACTCCACTGGTAATCTTGTTGAGAATGCTGTGACCATAAAGTAACCTCACCAAGCAGGTCTACCCCCCACCATCAAGGACCCTCGTGGACCTTCCGAATGATTTACACCTTGAGGTGCAACAAAAGACTTAGTGCAAGGGCTGCATTCCCAATTAACAGTGACGCAGCCCAGCTGGGTTCTCAGAGAATGCACTCACAGCCCTTAGATCAGGAGCGAGGGGCAAAGGGTCCAAACATGCCATTGAATGGAGAAGGGGGGCCTGGTAGGTCGATTGAAACGAAGACCTCGATGGCTTCTACCTCCACAGTCTACTGTTTCAATGCATACAACTGACACACAAACACCTCGGAACCTGAGAGGACAGAGGTGGCCAGCAGGGATTGCATGAACCTCCCTGAAAGGCCAGCAAGACAGAAATCCTCAGTATGTCAAGAAAAAAACTCCTGCACTGTCTAATGTGCTAAACATGCCAAAGCACCCAGGGGGCTCAAAGTAGGGCGCTGCACCAAAATAATTTACCAACCGGGCATCAACAAACATATGGAAACCAATGCAAGGCAAAAACTAAGCGGTGTTACATAGCATTTGCTATACAATTCTGTAGGTTTGCTAATCAAATGGACACGTATGTAGCAAAGTTAGCTATTTAAGTTGCCCTCTTCAATGAAAGCACATCTCGCCCTGCATTCCTTGGTGCTCTCTTCACCCTCTTTTCTCTGTTCACTTCAAGTGCTAATGGAGAGAAAGTGCAGCAGTAATCATTTCCACCACTCTTAAATGCCAAAGGCATGTGTGGAAGTGCTAGGCAGGAATTTCGTTTTCTTTTTCAAATAATTGCAATCCAGAAGTACTCAGGATGATACTTGTATTAAGCTTTCTATGTCTGATCTGGCAAAAAGATGTATGTGTCAAATTTATATTTTTTAAAGATAATCATGCAATTTCATTCCTAAAATGTAAGTTGTTACATAATGCATAATTACAGTATTGATACTGTAAAGCACTGTTTTACAGTATCAAACTCCATGTTTTACAGTAATGTTTAGGTTAGTGTGTCTAAATGTCATAGTGTCAACTATATTCCATTTTGTTGGGGAAGATGCATCATATTGACACGCAAACACTTTGAAAAATTTACATGATCACATGATCAAACGCTTTTGATGACAAACCTTGTTCTGTAACCTGCAGGTTGTATACATCTTGCAAAGGCTGCTCAACCCATGAGTGAACCCGTACTCCTTGACATTCTATATTATCACCTTGTTGCTTTATACCAGGTACCCTGAAAGTCAGTTAACCACAAACTACAATATTCCACCTAGTTTGCCCAGTTCTCTGCCTATTACGCAATCCACTCATAGTCGCTTTCTTACCTCTTACATAATGAATACACAAAGCGAACTAGATGCTTATACAAAGTAGTGATCAGTAATTCCATCCAGTCTGTACATCTACAGATTATCTGCTATACCAAACACTGTAGTTAGATTGCAGAACTCGCTTTGCGTTATGTTTATGATTGTATTATATATTACCACCTGTGGGAGACAACTGGCCAAACTGTTTTCATAACCTTTTTTTAATCATATCTATTTATTTGTGTCCATTTATGCAGCTAACCTTTTACATTTTACAGACTTTCATCTATGGCTCACAAAGTCTTTTTGCCCACTCGCGTAGTCGAGTAGATTTTATGAAGGGCGAGTAGCATATACAAGAGAAGTTTGAAACCTTTCTTTAACAATTACTTTGTTTTGCAGTAAATACCAAATACAAGTTTCACTGTGCATGGCTGGCTTCTGGAGGCAGAAGTGTACCAAACAGAAAGTGGGTTTGTAGTAAATAGCTTTTTAAATTTGTTGTCCTCCGTTCCTATGGGTCGAGTGCATTTCTCTTTAGGTTTAATAGGTGAACTGAGTTACCCGACCTGCAGGTCTAGCTGAAATTTAAAGAATTGTCAAGGCCTGACTCCTCTCACTAATGTCTTATTTCAGCGGTACGCGTAACTGCTGTATTGTTGCTCATTTCATGTCCTGGGTACAAATAACATCTGGTGACATTAACAATATTAGTACAAAATTGCTAATCAAATGGGTCTGTTTGCTAATCAAAAAACATTTAATTAGCAAAGTCTGCTAATCAATTTTTGAAAACTAATTTAAGCCTTGCAGTGGGTCTGACGTCAACATCCCTACTAACAAGTCAGCGTTTCTTTTATAGGAAACCACCAGCAAACAGCGACCAATGATATATCACTTCTGCAAAATGTGTGTGTGAAGAACTGGGTCTCTGGGGTTAAGTCTTGGATTGTGTCGCCTTGGAGACAACCTTAACTATTGATCCTCGTCCGCCTTCCCCCAAGGGCACAAGTTTCATCAAGAACAGTATACTTACTGTCAAACTGCCTCTTGGAGACATTAGAAACATGCCAACCCATTGATTCCTCCATGGGTATGGAACTTACCGACCCCTCAAGTGTGCCCTCGACAGGACAGCAAAGCATTTTCAACAAGACAAACGAATCCCTAGAGACATGGGCTGCTGAATTAGCGGCTTTGGACTTAGGGGTCCCGACACCTGACAGCTACTCTGAGCCACTTCTTGAAAGTCTGCTTCTGGCACCAACATACCAAGTCTCTGGAAAGTGAGGGGAGCAGAAGGAAATATAATGGATCCTCCAAAAGAGCACAGAGCATTTCTGGGCTGGACTAATTTAACCACCCTCCACCAAAGACAGCTGATCAAACAACCCTCACTGAGCCCTTGAGACTCTTCGAGTCGGTCCTGGAGGTTTCATCCGGGAGTCCTCCTGTTCAACAGGGTGTGGACACCAACACAATTGCAGCGCTATCCACCACATGGCACCCTTCATGAAATTATATGAGAACATAAGTGACCAACTGAAGGATTAAACCACAATTATTGCCATGATGCACACCAAGATGCTGTTTGTTGAAGGGTTTATTACGGGTGTCCAGAATCATCTGGATAATAGCTCAGCCGGGGTTTCAAATCTAATGCACAGCATCTTGGAGCCAATTATCAAGGACAAATATAACAAAAGAGTGTCATGCATGAAACAGGACCAATCGAGCTTCCCATTGAGTCAACTGGTAGATCTAACTGAAAGTAGCACCACTACCTTGTTGGGAAATAGAAATAAGGAAGACACCATCGTCACTAGCGAGTCACGACTGAATCAGTCATTACAGATGCAACTTACTGACACCAGCTATGTGAATGTAAGAGTTCTGAAGACACAGGAAGGTGCGGAAGTGCTACAGACCGTAGTTCTGGTTGGCACTGACCTAAAAGAAGCCTGAATTGATGGATTACAGGCAGAAATGGTCTACCCAAAGGTGGCACAAAAGGATGGAACTGTAACTCAGAACAACCAGAACAAAACAACAGAATTTGACAATTTAAAAAAACTCAATGACATAACCAGTTGCAGACCAGAGATTTCAAACACACCAGCACAGAAACAGAGGGAGCCCATGTCAAAACATCCACGGACCACACACCCCAAAGAGGGTTTGCAGAAAAAACAAAAGAATAAATCCACCCCACCCAAGCCGAAATCCAATGGCAGTTGCTCCTTTATTAGAAATCTTACCCTCCCAAAAAATGCTGAACAATCACAGCGGAGCAATCCATCAGGTCGGCTAATAGCAGCAAGCCTATGGAACCGAGCATCTCCCACTCGCAGCACCTATAAATAGAGATGATACCTGAATTAGAAGAAGTTGAAATAGAGCACTTTAGTGCTCCCTACGTTTACTTTGATGGAAGGGGAGTCCAGGTGAATTCCATTTTGAAATATTCTATATAGTTTGTCTACAGGAAACATGGCTGCGACATACCCCCACAGTAGAAGGATACACAATCTATCTAAATCCAGAAGTAAAAGGTACCAAAGGCAGACCCATATCAGGTCTTCTAACTGCCATAAAAACAAAGGCCAACTTTACATTCTGACCAGTGAAAATCTGAATCCCTACATCCAGGTGATAACGTTGAGCGTGGGGTCAAAAGAGGCCGTAAGGCAAAGAACCTTTATTATCTTCAACCTTTACTGGAACCATGAAGCAGTGGAAACCCGGCATCTACCAGAAACCATAACAGATATAATTGATCAACTGACAGAGCGGTGGCTGGACCCTTAGTTTATCATTAGTGGAGATTGTAATGTCCATTGTTTTGATCAAGACCGTCATTTGATCCAGAGTGCAGGCGTATTGACAGGGCCAGCGAGAATAAGGGGTCTTGAGTGGCACTAGATCCTTCATTTAAGAAACAATGACATTATGAATGGCCACACAGAAAGAGACATTCCAGCACAAATGACAAGGAAAGTAAGAAAACATTGCCAGATCCTAGATTATATTTCCTGTCCAGGAACATGACATTGTTGGTAAGTCGGCTTGAAGTGGAGGTCATGACCACAAGCGATCACAACCTGCTGAAACTCACCTACTCACCGCTGACCAAACATCTAAGGTATTATCATCTGGGCGTATTGGGAGTGACGCCCGGAAGAAATATGCCATCCATCAACCCAAAAAGAATCAACCTTTTGACAAACAAATCAAGAACCCTCATAGGGCAGAAGATCGGTGACGCAGTGGAACAACCGATCAACTACTCCACTATGCTGAAGGACTTCGTGGAACGTAAGAGCTTTAGCAGTAAAAACATCCTCTGCTACTGCCACAAATACGACATGGCGTTGGCCCCACGGAAGAAGATCCTGACATCCAGAATACGTAATCTCAAAAAGGATGTCACAGTGGAAGTGCATTTAGCCATCGAAAAACAAATTCAATACTACCGAGACTGGGTGCACTCACATAGGAAGATGATGCTCCAAGAAGACTCAGAAGCCATGCTAGCTAAAATTGCATCGAAGAAATCAGGGAAATCTGGCAAATCATCAATTCTGTGCATGCTCCCCGAGATGCCTTAATGATAAATTCTGTAGCACCCAGTAAATGGGTAGCCCATTTTACTCTGCTCTTCGAGTGTAAGGAAGAGGCCTTGATTCAAGATGCTCCACTGCACAATACCGCATGGAGCTTCGCTGCAACCTATAAGGATATCCTAGAACTCATTAAGAAAGCTTGCCTGGATGGGATGTCAGTCGCCATGCTTATAAAAGACCCTGAGTTATGGGCAAAATGTTTTCACAAACTGTTTGCCCATGTTAAAAAACTAGGCAAGTTCAGCTATCTTGTGTAACGCTCACCTGATTCCCGTAGAGGCGCCGGTCTTGACTGGGCGTATACCGTATCTTCAAAGGTGATGTGTAACACACGGCTGGCTCTTTGGGCTGGACCTCTGTGCACTGTATGTCTGGCTCGAAGGGTAAGATGTCTGCAGATAGAAAATGTGGGATTAATGAACTGGGTTATTGAATGTCTCTCTCTTCTTCCCTTTCTCTTCTCCTGTAGAACCCCAAAGGTTAACGCTCTCACCTTAGGTAAGTGAACGCCGTGCTCTCCATCTGCCTCGAGGCAGGGTGCTGTAACCAGTTTCTTCACTGGATAAGGGGAGCAGGCCTCTTGACTTCAGAGGACTGCTGTCCGTCGTTTACTGCACGAACGGTAAGTTTCGAGTAATTCTAATGTCTTTAAAGTCTTTAGTAATGATGTCTCTTGTTTTGCAGGGTTCCGGCGATGGCGGATGGCGGGCTGAAGTGAGTTGAAGATGGAGCCCGTGTGATGAATAGAAGCGCCTGGAAGCACGTAAGTAAGCGCTTGTTGCCTGCTTCACGAAGCGCTCTAACTGTCTTTTTATTTTGCAGGTACAAGTTCGGGGTGGCTGCAGGGTGCCGGAATACCCACTGGGTTAGATGTGGAAAGGAGTAATGGCACGTGAGTATTAAAGTTCCCCAATGTCTTTAAACGCACCTTGTTTTGTCTTTCAGATGCGGGATGCAGCGCCGAAGGCCTCCGGAGCGTGCGAAGAGTTGGTAAGCTTTTGTCTTTCAGATGCCGGAATGCAGTGTGAAGACCTCCGGAGCGCACGAAGAGTAGGTAAGCTTTTGTCTTTCAGATGCCGGAATGCAGCGCGAGGCGTTGGTGACAGCCGATGGACCAGGTAAGTGAAGAGCTGTCACTGAAGACCGTAATGCTAACCTGTTCTTTCTTGTCTCTATAGGTGTTGCTGAAGACTGGATTCAGAATGGTAAGCCTTTTTCCTTAGGCCCAGGATCAGATGCAGAAGACACGATGAGCGTTCTGCTGCTGAGGATGCAGAATAACGCAAAGCAAGATTCATCCATCGGGTGTGGTTTAAATAGCCTCCTGTAGTGCTTAGGTGTCTCCTTCCACAGCCACGCCTAGGTAAGAAAAGAGTTCCTGCTTTCCAGAAGAGTTCCAGTGTTCTGAATCTAGGGAGTGGCTCCTGCCCCACCCAACAGGAAAAGTAGTTCCAAACAGAAGAGGATCAGAGACTCAACTGGCAGGCAAGTAAGCAGCATGGTCTGCTGCAGGTAAGTCCACCCAAGCATTATGAGCCCGGCACTTCCAGCGCTGGGACTGGGCATATTTATGAGCCTGGTGCCACTGGCGCCAGGACTGGGTCCAAAAGGTCCCAATTGGGACTGGTTGGCACTCGGAACCTGGGTTATGGATCTGCTTCCAAGGGAGTTGGGAAAACCCTGACCTTTTGGAAGCAGAGATCATGACAGTGCCCCCCCTCAAGGCCCCTCCCAAACTGGGCTTCTCCGGGGGTTTTGGCTTGTCAGGAAATGTTCGGTGAAATCTTTTGACTAGGCGAGGAGCGTGGACATATTCAGCAGGTTCCCAGGATCTCTCTTGGGGGCCGTAGCCTTTCCAGTCAATTAGGTAGAATAGTTTAGATTTGGAGATTGCACGGGTTTTAATAGAGAGACGTGGAAGACCGGATGTATCTTCATGTGCGGGGGCAAGTCCAACTTGACCGCTACTGGGTTTACTATGGTAGTGATGGAATAGGGACCAAGGTATCTTGGGTTGAATGTGCGTGGCCCTTTTAGAGGTAGATATTTGGTGGATAACCAGACTTGATCCCCTACTTGATATTGAGGGGCTTCCTTCCAATGTTGATCTGCTCCTTTCTTGTATTGTTCTTTAGCCCTTTGAAGGTGAGAAACAGCTTCCTTAAAGGCGTGGGTGATTGTAGAATGCAGGTAGTCTACTGCTGGTGTTTCAAGATCTTGGAGGGGATCCAACTCCGAGGTTCGAGGGTGACTGCCGTACAAAAGAAAAAACAGGGTTTTCCCAGTTCCTGAATGGACAGAGTTATTGTAGGCATATTCGGCTATCCAAAGGATGTCTTTCCAAGTTTTTTCAGTTTGTTGCAGCATGCAGCGTAAATACTGTTCCAGAGTTTGATTGGTCCTCTCGGTTTGTCCGTCGGTCTGAGGGTGGTGACTGGTCGATAGTCTCACATCAATTTGAGCCGACCGACAGCAACTTTGCCAAAAATGAGAAATAAATTGACTACCTCGATCCGAAATTAGAACCGAAGGAAAACCGTGCAGTCGGACGATGTTTTCGAGAAATTCTCGGGCCAGAGTTGCTGCTGTTGGCAAGCCTTTGAGCGGAATGAAATGCGCCATCTTGGAGAATAAGTCCACGATTACTAGAATCGTATTGTATCCGGAGCATGGAGGTAGATCGGTGATGAAGTCCATAGAAAGCGTATGCCAAGGGCGAGGTGGGATGTCAATAGGGCGTAAGAGGCCTGCTGGTCTTTCCTTTTGACTCTTGTTTTGGGCGCATACTCCACAGGACATTATAAAGTCTCTGATATCTTTTTTCCAAGACGGCCACCAGAAGTAGCGCTTGATCTTTTCTGAGGTCTTGGCCATACCGGGATGTCCTTCCATTAAAGAATCGTGATAACAAGAGATTACTTTTTTCTGTAAATCTGTGCTGGGTAGGTATAATCGTTCTTGGAAATACAATAAGTTGTCCTTTACTGCAAAGTCCTTTCCCTGCAGATGCCAATTCTGTATGTCTGCTGGAGTTACAAGTTGCCTGGCTTTATCCTTAACTTCCTCTATGGATTCTGTGGCGATTACACCCAGAATTCTTTGTTCGGGAATGATTGGTACAGGTTTAGGGTTGATCAAGTGTTCTTCCACTCCCATCCGAGAAAGGGCATCAGCTTTACCGTTTTTTGTACCAGGTCGATAGGTAATTATGAAGTCAAACTCGGCAAAGAATAATGCCCAACGGAGTTGTCTAGAGGATTGGGCTTTTGCGGTTTTCAAATATTGCAGGTTTCGGTGATCCGTAATCACAGTAACGGTGTATCGGGCCCCCAGCAGATAATGCCGCCAAGCCTTAAAGGCAGACTTGATAGCCAGAAGTTCCTTGTCAGTAATCGTGTAATTGATTTCAGGAGGCGAGAATTTGCGGGACCAAAATGCCACGGGATGCAACTGATTGGTTACCGGGTCCTTTTGTGATAGAACTGCCCCCACGGCAATGCTTGAAGTATCAGTTTCCACGATGTAGGGGAGTTCGGGGCGAGGGTGTTTTAAGATTGGTGCAGAGATAAATTTAGTCTTCAAATCCTGGAAAGCTTGTTCCGCCTCGGTAGACCATTCAAAACGTTTGTTTTTCTTTAACAAGGCAGTGATGGGCTGGACTATTCGAGAGAATTCGGGGATAAACCTGCGGTAAAAGTTAGCGAAGCCTAACATGCTTTGCACACCTTTTACGGAGGATGGTGATGGCCATTTGAGAACTGCATCGACCTTCTTTGAATCCATACGCACTCCGCCAGGTGATAATATGAATCCCAAGAATTCAACTTCAGTCACGTTGAAAACACATTTTTCCAACTTAGCGAAAAGTTTGTGTTGAGGCAATCTTTCGAGGACCATTGTCACATGTTTCCGATGTTCAGATTCCGATGAAGAATAAACGAGGATGTCGTCAATGTAAACAACAACACACACATCTATGAGCTTTCTGAGGACATCGTTCATAAAATATTGAAAGGCGGCCGGGGCATTACAAAGTCCCAAGGGCATGACCTGATATTCAAATAGCCCATACTTGGTGCGGAAGGCCGTCTTCCATTCATCACCCTCTTTTACTCGTACCAAGTGGTAAGCTCCTCTAAGATCCAGCTTTGTATGTATGCATGCTTTTCTGACTTGGTCCAGGAGTTCAGGGATCAAAGGTAACGGATATCTATTCTTAACAGTGATCTGGTTCAGGGAGCGATAATCTATACAAGTTCTAAGGTCTCCTTCCTTTTTTGGAATGAAGAACAAAGCTGAAGAAGCAGGGGACTTGGAAGGACGAATAAACCCATTTGCCAGGTATTGATCCAGGTATTGTCGAAGGTGAAGGTTCTCAGGCTCAGTGAGGGCATAAATTCTACTACGAGGAGGAGTAGATCCAGGTATCAGGTCGATCTGGCAGTCATAAGACCTATGAGGAGGTAGAGAGTTAGCCTGATCCTTCCGGAAAACATCTTGGTATTCTAGGTATTCGGGAGGTAACTGGGGAGTCTCTGAAGAAATTGCTGCCAGTGCAACACCAGGTGGAGGGTGACAAGTAGAGACACATTCTGTAAACTGGACCGTTCTTGCTCGCCAATCGATCAGAGGATTGTGTTTCTCTAACCAAGGTATTCCTAGAATAATCTGAAACTGAGGGGTCTTGATCACATCGAACATGATCTTCTCATGGTGTCCATCTTGACTTACTAGCGTCACTTCTTGAGTGGTATGCGTTACTGGCCCGGAGGCTATCTCCGTACCATCCACCGTAGTAATGACGTCCTTTACAGCCTTGGGACAAAGAGTTAGATTCATCCTCAAAACCATTTCATGATCCACATAATTGCCGATGGCACCGCTGTCGACGTAAGCTTCAATTGCATGTAATCGATCCGGATTATCAGGGCTAATGAGGACCATAGGTATCACGAAATGCGAGGTCACGGAACTGGTTTTCACGCTCGGCAAGAGGACCTCTATTCTTGTCGGGCGAGGTCGTTTCCCTGCTCAGAGTTTGTAACTTTGGTAACTGCAGCTCCTACTGCCTTCTTGGCAGGTTTCACCGCACAGTCTCGAAGAAAGTGCCCTGAGTTTCCGCAATAGAGGCATAATTGCAACTGTTTTCTCCTTTCCCGCTCCTTTTGTGTTAGAGGACCTTTCAGACCCCCTATTTGCATGGGTTCCCCGGAGTCTACTCCTTTGGAAGGAGTTGGCGGTTTGGAAAATACTCGAGCATCAAACTTGGAACGATCGGCCTTCCTGTTCTGCAGTCTGTGATCTATTTGAACGACTAAGTCTATATAGTCCGAACAATCTTGTGGGGGATTCACTACTTGGGCTAACACATCTTTGAGCTCTCCGCGTAGACCTCTATAAAACAGTGTAATCCTTTTGTCCTCAGGCCAGTGAGTTTCCACTACCAGTCTGTTGAAAGACGCAATATAAGCCAAAAGGTCTTGATTACCTTGTCGCAACGAAAGAAGCTCATTGTCCAAGGCCTGCCCCTGTGAATGTCGTGCAAACAGTTTTTCCATACTGAGCTGAAAAGCTTGAAAATCATGGAGGACCGGATCATCTTGATTTACTAGAGGGATCGACCAGTCTGCCGCATTGCCACTAAGGTACGAAAGCTACTTTAGCTTGATCAGTTGGAAAGGCTGCTGGCCGGCATAAGAAATGCAACCGGCACTGATTGATAAATACTGCAAACCTCTTTGGGTCACCAGAAAATCGTTCGGGCGGAGCCAGAGGTACATTCCCAGGTAGGTTGATCTGCACTGGATTCATAGAGGATGTAGAAGGAAGATTTCCCCCAGATGCGGGTAACGGGGTCTGTCCGGCTTGTGACTGTAGCAATTGTCTAGCGAGGTCATCTGTTCGCTCCTTGGAAATAATCAGTTCCCTTCTTAGAGCGTTCGTTTCCTGAAGGGCTGCATGCACTTCTGCCCTTAGTTCCCCAAGTAACTGGGCTAGCTGGTCGGTATCCGAGGTTTCCATAGCGCCTGGACGGGAGTTTTGTGGTAGGCTTTGCGTTCTGTAACGCTCACCTGATTCCCGTAGAGGCGCCGGTCTTGACTGGGCGTATACCGTATCTTCAAAGGTGATGTGTAACACACGGCTGGCTCTTTGGGCTGGACCTCTGTGCACTGTATGTCTGGCTCGAAGGGTAAGATGTCTGCAGATAGAAAATGTGGGATTAATGAACTGGGTTATTGAATGTCTCTCTCTTCTTCCCTTTCTCTTCTCCTGTAGAACCCCAAAGGTTAACGCTCTCACCTTAGGTAAGTGAACGCCGTGCTCTCCATCTGCCTCGAGGCAGGGTGCTGTAACCAGTTTCTTCACTGGATAAGGGGAGCAGGCCACTTGACTTCAGAGGACTGCTGTCCGTCGTTTACTGCACGAACGGTAAGTTTCGAGTAATTCTAATGTCTTTAAAGTCTTTAGTAATGATGTCTCTTGTTTTGCAGGGTTCCGGCGATGGCGGATGGCGGGCTGAAGTGAGTTGAAGATGGAGCCCGTGTGATGAATAGAAGCGCCTGGAAGCACGTAAGTAAGCACTTGTTGCCTGCTTCACGATGCGCTCTAACTGTCTTTTTATTTTGCAGGTACAAGTTCGGGGTGGCTGCAGGGTGCCGGAATACCCACTGGGTTAGATGTGGAAAGGAGTAATGGCACGTGAGTATTAACGTTCCCCAATGTCTTTAAACGCACCTTGTTTTGTCTTTCAGATGCGGGATGCAGCGCCGAAGGCCTCCGGAGCGTGCGAAGAGTTGGTAAGCTTTTGTCTTTCAGATGCCGGAATGCAGTGTGAAGACCTCTGGAGCGCACGAAGAGTAGGTAAGCCTTTGTCTTTCAGATGCCGGAATGCAGCGCGAGGCGTTGGTGACAGCCGATGGACCAGGTAAGTGAAGAGCTGTCACTGAAGACCGTAATGCTAACCTGTTCTTTCTTGTCTTTATAGGTGTTGCTGAAGACTGGATTCAGAATGGTAAGCCTTTTTCCTTAGGCCCAGGATCAGATGCAGAAGACACGATGAGCGTTCTGCTGCTGAGGATGCAGAATAACGCAAAGCAAGATTCATCCATCGGGTGTGGTTTAAATAGCCTCCTGTAGTGCTTAGGTGTCTCCTTCCACAGCCACGCCTAGGTAAGAAAAGAGTTCCTGCTTTCCAGAAGAGTTCCAGTGTTCTTAATCTAGGGAGTGGCTCCTGCCCCACCCAACAGGAAAAGTAGTTCCAAACAGAAGAGGATCAGAGACTCAACTGGCAGGCAAGTAAGCAGCATGGTCTGCTGCAGGTAAGTCCACCCAAGCATTATGAGCCCGGCGCTTCCAGCGCTGGGACTGGGCACATTTATGAGCCTGGTGCCACTGGCGCCAGGACTGGGTCCAAAAGGTCCCAATTGGGACTGGTTGGCACTCGGAACCTGGGTTATGGATCTGCTTCCAAGGGAGTTGGGAAAACCCTGACCTTTTGGAAGCAGAGATCATGACATCTTGGAAGTCTGCAGTGGTGGTCCCCATCTACAAGAAGGGGGATAGGTCAGAGCCCAAAAGCTATCGCCTATCGCCCTACTGGATGTAGCAGGAAAAATATTCACGTCAATGATCTTAAAGGCTTTGTCAGCTTGGAGCAGCTCCTTTGGTCATCGGGACATTTGGCAAGCAGGTTTTGTCAAGGGTGTCAGTACGCCTCTCAACGTTTTCCTGATTAACATTTTAAAGGTGCGGGCAGAGGGACAGAAAGAGGTGAAAACCTACGTGGCATTTATCGACCTGGCACAAGCTTTCGACTCTGTAAGCAGGTCCCAGCTGTGGAAGAAACTAGAGGGAAGGGGAGGCCCTTGTGACATCAGAGAAGCTCTAAAATACCAGTACAGTGGAACTAATTTAAGGGTCAGACTGGATAGGAAGGGCCTCCTCTCTGATCCGATTGTGAATGGTAAAGGACTCAAGCAAAGTGATCCTCTTGCTTCGGACCTGTTCAATCTGTTCATTTTGGATGTAACAGAAGCCTTCTCCAATTTTAGATGCTTTCCACCAAAACTGGCTAATGAAGCCATTGGTAGACTGCTGTGCACAGATGACGTGGTGTTAATGGACCAAACCAAACGCTGATAGGTCTACAAGGACAGCTTGACTCGTTGCAAGAATATGTGGAGAGCAATTGTCTTAAAATTAACCCCAAAAAATTGAGGATCTTAACATTCAGTGGGAAGGGTGGTGGCAGGCAAAATAATGTGTGGTATCTCAATGGAGAAAAAGTAACTGAGGTCAACTCCATTACCTACTTGAGTGTGTGTTTGAATACTAGCAGTAGAGATGCCGCGAGAGAAATTATTTTAAGAAGTAAAACCAAGAACCTGGCTGCACAGGAAGGATCCTCCTTAATACATTTTGTGGCTTCTCCCTGATTCCAGTGATTTCATTCTTTTTTTACTTAATTCTTTCATGTCAGCAATCATGAAGTAAGTACAAAACAATACAAAGCATAGCAATTTCCAGTGCATTGATTAGACAGACTTGGGCTCCATGTTCAGTATGGTAAAAGTATACGTATTGTTATGGTTGGTACATTCATCATTTAGTTCATACTAGACTTTAGCAAGATAGATTCTAAACTCTCCCCAGATATCTCTGGGTCGGGACATGCGCGGAGATAGTGATATGTCCAGCTCTTCATATTCATTTACCCACGTTAGATCTCTTAACCACTCCTGCGTAGATGGATGGCTACTAGCTTTTCATTTTTGGTGTATACATCTTTTTGCCACAATATTACACATTTTTAAGAAGGATCTACTTTTGTTTTCCAGCAGATTTTGCCATTTTCCGAATAATGCAGACACCGGGGTAGCGTCCAGATTCCTACCGGCTATTTCTGCCATTATTTTATATATATGTGTACAGTAGTGAAACAGATTCGGGGAAGACCAGAACATGTTCAGACAACCCGCATCCCTTGCCCTGCATCTTGGTCAGCGACCTGTATGATCCAGAAAAATTCTCTTGAGTCTGTATGGCGTATAGTGCAGCATATGAAGTATTTTATACTGTATTAACTTCAGCCGGCTATTCATAGAGACTCATGTGGTGCACCTACACATTTCCCCCAATTGTGCTTCACTTATTTCTTGGTTTAGTTCCCTCGCCCATTTCTCTCTCGACGGGTCTTGTGTCAGTGTTCCGAGCTGTATCTCCCTGTATATATTAGCGAGCATATGTCTGCAGTTACTTGAGTTTGATATGTAGGCCAGCAGTTTATTTTCAAGTGGTTCACTGGGGTGTGAGTCCCATCTAGCCTGGGTTGCTGCCCGTAATCTATAGTATTTTAGCCGCCCTGCTTGTGTATTGGCGTGTTTTATTTTAAATTTCTCCATTGTCAGGAACTTCCCACCTGGGAACAAGTCACCTATGCATTTATATTCCAGAGATTCCCACCGCTTGTGGATAGCAGTGTCATGTGTAGGGGAGAGGTGTGGAAAGTCCCACAATGGTAACCAATGATAGTTTGGACTCTTCTCTTCTATTCTGTGAAATATGCACTTCCAGGCATGTAATGTGGTAGAGAGAGGGTTATAGGGGCAATCATCTCTGTATGTGTTGTCTAATATGAGTGTCCTCATTTCTGATCCTACTGCCGCTGACTTTTCTAACCTTACGTGTGGCAGGGTTTCTCCTTGATCGTACCAGTAAGAGACAAACTGTGCTTGAGACGCTTCCCAATAGGCTTCTAGATTGGGTCTGTTGAACACACCCCTTGTATACAGATGTGCCATTGTTTCCCATTTTGTCCGCACAGCGCCAGAGTGCCATAGAAACCTAGCTAGGGTGTTGTGTAGTTCTGCAATGAAAAGGGCACCTGGCCAGATGGGTACATTAGCATAGGTGTATAATGCTTTAGATAACAGTATCATGTTAATAAGCGAGAGTCTGCCGGCTACTGAGGGGGGAATCTGTAACCATGTAGTTATTTTCGTGGTGATAACACAACAAAAACGGTTATACTAGGAAGGTAGATATTTTAGGTGCATCATAAGTATGCTAACACATTGGTCAAATGGAGTGCTCACACTCAAACTCAGAGAAGAAGGGGGGGCCACCCAACTCAGCGTACCTATCCCTAAGGAAGAACACCCTGGCCCTGGCGGGGGTGTCTATCCCTGGGTAGCGCGTGGTGTATCGCCTACTAAATAGATATAGAGGAGGAAGCTGTCCCTCAACCTTCTATACTGGTGGCTGTGTCTTAAGAGCAAAACGTGGGACTGCGATCTCAGAGGCACCTGTGTTGAGTATGGGCCAAAGTTTCTTGACTTCACGTTTGATCTTGTTAAGGAGGGGTGAATAACTGAACACAGCTGTAAACGTGTTGGACTCACTTGATTTAACATGTTGTTGTAGAGTGATGGAACGTGGGATGTTCCTAGCTCTTTTGCAGGTATCTTTTATGATCCTCTCGATCATGTTCAGCAGAATTCTGAACATTGGCAACCCAGCCTGTATCTAAAATCAACGGTCCTGACGAAGATGGCACAAATCCCTATTGCCATTGAAACCGGTCGACCCTTTTTGGTCATGAGGGCTCTCATGACCCACTTCTGATCTCTTGCACACCGACAGAGAGATTTTCTTCCTGAATTACGTGTTGTAGCACGCCCGGCACCACCGAGTGAGCTCAACACTTTTACAAGAGCCTTTTTTTAGCCCTCCAGCCTTTCCCTAGCTGTGTTTTACCTCTCCATCCACCAGTGGTCTCTCCAGACGAATTGTTTTCCATCCCAACCTTAGTGACCCACGGGCACCAATAAAGTTATACACTTTGGAAAAGAAAAAACAGTTGACCTGCCCGGCAGGTTGTACCTACCCTCTAGATCAAGCAGCTCCAAGGTCTAATCCACACCTTGTTGAACATTGCTCAACCGTCTGGAGAATACCATTTTTTAATTCTCTGTTCTCTCTCCCCTTGTTTGGACAACATGTGTCTGTCACTGGACACAGCCACCAGTATAGAAGGTTGAGGGACAGCTTCCTCCTCTATATCTATTTAGTAGGCGATACACCACGCGCTACCCAGGGATAGACACCCCCGCCAGGGCCAGGGTGTTCTTCCTTAGGGATAGGTACGCTGAGTTGGGTGGCCCCCCTTCTTCTCTGAGTTTGAGTGTGAGCACTCCATTTGACCAATGTCTTAGCATACTTATGATGCACCTAAAATATCTACCTTCCTAGTATAACCGTTTTTGTTGTGTTATCATATGTTCTCCTTGTTAACGGTTTAAAAAGGACGATCACGGTTTTACCGTGCACTTTAGCTTTTCAAGCATTCCCTGTTGTTTTCAAGTTATTTTCGTGGTTGCATATTCTATTAGAGCAGTGTAGTTATCTACTAGTAACACATCTTTAGATCTAGAGATTGTTATTCCTAGGTACCCCAACTTATCAGGTGCCGATTTTAAAGGGGTTTGTATCAAAGGTCGGGGCATAACATCTGTAAGGGGAAACATTTCCGACTTTCCGTAATTTATTGTGAAACCAGAGTATGCCCCGATTCGGGATGCATCCTGCTTTATGGGATCTAAGTTAAGTTGCAGGTCCCTTACCTGGAGCAGGACATCATCGGCGTACAACAAGATTATTTATGGGGTTCCAGCTGTTCGTATGCCTTTACTCGCATTAAATCTGCCATGGGTTCGATGACTAGGGCAAAAAACAAAGGGGATAGTGGGCACCCTTGACGTGTCCCTCTGCCCAGTTCGAATAGGGCTCATTGTGTCATGTTGGTTAGGCTCGATGCTAGGATTGATGCTATAGGCTTAGTATACAGTATCTTAACATAGCCTATAAAGGCTTCGCCCAGTCCGCATTTTCTAAGAACCATGTACAAATATGACCATGACACCATATCGAATGTCTTCTGGGCATCCAAGGCTACAGCTATAGCGTGGGTCTCGGGGATATGCGGGTTATAACATTGAATAATCGTCTAAGATTAAGATAAAGTGACGTTGCTCTCCTGGGTATAAAACCAGCTTGGTCTTGATGTATTCATGCAGGCATGGGTGGTAGAAGTCTATTGGCTAGTATCTTTGCATACATTTTGGAGTCTGCATTCATTAATGATAGTGGTCTGTAGGAGCTAAACTCATTGCGCATTCGGTTTTAGCAGGACCATTACAACCGCTTTGCGGAGGGATTGTGGGAGCTGTCTCTCCTCGACTGCCTCCGACCACAGTTTTAGCAGGTAAGGTGCCAAATGGGCACCATATTCCTCATAGAATTAAGCTGTGAGGCTGTCTGGTTCTGGGACTTTGTGTTTCGGCAATTCTTTTATTACCCAGAGTATTTCTTCGATCGTGAATGGGGCACCAATCTGAGTTCCTGCCTCTGCTGATAGTTCAGATAAAGGAATAGAGCTAAGTAACGCCTCAAGTTCCGGCTTGCTGCCCAGATCTTGTGCCCGATATAACTCCTTATAGAATTTTGTAAATTCCTCATTAATCCCTGTTTCAGAGTACCATAGTTTGTGATTTCCGTCTTTGATCGCCACTATGTGTCCACACCCTTTATCTAGTTTAACAGATGCTGATAATACTCTTCCCGGTCTCTTGCCTTCCCCATATCGTCTGGCCATGGCAGGTCTAGCAAAATATCTTACTTCCCTATCTGCTAGCTGTTTATATATCTCCATCTGCCCTTTGATCACTGCTAGCTGGATTTCTTTCATATTCAGTTTCTAATTTCTGGAGCTAATTCTCACTCTTGACCAGATCCCTATGTATATTTTTCAACACCCCAAATTCACGCGGCATGGCCATTCCCCTAATATACACATGAAAAACTTGCCAGAGTGTGGCCTGTGATACTGTCCCATTGTTGTTTAGAGTGAAATACGTGCTTATATAATTTTCTATGTCAGCGCTGAATACTAGATCTTGTAAAGCTAGCGACTTGAACCTCCAGGGATATCGAGTGCGAGCTGCGTTGTTCCAATGCAGGGACAGCTTCATTGGGGAGTGGCTGGAGTAGGTGCGAGGCAAGATGCCGGAGTCTATAGTCTGCCCCACCAAATGGCCCAGTGATTTCATTCTACCGCTTGAAAGTGATACCTTTACTTACATACGGAGCTGAAGCGTTGTTTGCACTACCAGCGGAGACCTGGCAGAGATTCGAAGAACTGTTTTGGAACAGTGTTCTAAGTTTGCCAAAAAAGTACCCCCATCCAAGCAATCAGGATGGAACTTGCATTAACATCACTATATACAATAGTGGTGTGAAAATTGCTCACCCTATACCGTAAGTGTGTTATGCCTAACCTAAGTAAAGCCCTGCACAAGAATACCAAAAGATCATTGGTGGAATGGAAAACCATCTGCCTGGCATTTTAGTAGACTTGGAAGAAACAGAAAATTGCCTGATCAATAATCCTTTGGGAACTAAATGGAAATTGTACACGCAGGACTGGATCACCACTCAACAGGAGAGGCAAGTCTACAAACTCTATGGAAAGCCCCTACATGAAGCTAGGAAGCTCAACATATTACCAAAGTATCTCCAAAGATTTCCAAACCGTCATTTTGGATCACAGTTCATGTGCTTTTGTTTAAATTTGTTCCTTTCAAAAGAAATACTGCGACCAAGAGCGCCTGATAGGGGGCTGGATACATCATGCAGACTGTGCCTTAATAAAGACTTGAAAGAACCTCTGAAACACTTGGTTTTATGCTGCCCTGCTTTAAGAGTTATAAGAACCAGTATCTTAGGTAGATTCATTAGGGAAAGTGAGTCAAGGTCAGCTGGTGGACTGAGTTTACACAGGGTGAACGGATCTCGGTGACATTGGCACTGGTTAGGCTTTTAAAGGAGATATTTTCAAGAATTGAAGGGAGTAAGCCTTATTATAGAGGACAGCTATTGAATGATTGCCACTGATTATTGGACGAGAAGTGAGGCTTAAAGAGGATGGGAAAAATGTATGCTTTGTATGATGTTCAAATAGTTTGATGCTATAAGGTTTTCTTGTAAAACCAGACCCCTAAAAAAACATTTAACAAATCCCATTGTCTAAGTTAAAACACAAATTAAAATTGTGTTGTTCTAGATTTTGACACTTTATTTTCCCAGATGATGCTACAAGCTCTTAACACACTTTGTCATAATATATTTCTGACAGCTTAATTCACGGGCATGTTAGCCCCATAACTGCTCAACATACAGACGCAACCAGATATTATCAGCAACAATTTTTTATTAACATTTAAAACATACATTTGTATTCAATTTAATTTGCATTAAAATACTAGAACCGTCCCAAACCTACTTATAGCTCGATCGCTTATATATTAAACCTATATCCATCTATACTCTCTAGCCTGTGTCATTAAAATTATGATGTCATCTATACTCTCTATACAATTTATAGCTGCTTCCTATAACATTAAAGGCCAAACCCACTCCCACTTCATTGCTGTGTCACACCGCAAAATCCTATGTTCCCAGTCCGTGTCTTCGGAGCTCACTTCACCCTCCTTAGTGGGCTAAGCAACACCACAACTCGCTGCTCCCAAGTTTACATCATTTTTATATATTCACTTATATATCAAACTGATATAAACTATTCACACTTGATATAAAATATACATTTTATATAAAATCAATGTCAGCTCTGACACAGCTTTTATTCACACACCTCGGTCCTTGGCCCGTGGGGGTGGAACTGGTATTCTTTATCGCTCATCTTTTGTTCTTTTTGTTCTTTGTCTCTACCCACATTTTCTTCATTTGAATATTCACTTACCTCTTTCTTAAACCCTGAAACTCAGAGACTGTTTTGCTTATCTTTTGCCCTTGTCCTGTGGGAACCTTTTGTAACAATATTGATATCTTGCCTTCTGCTATTTTACCCTAATACTTCGTGTGTCAGAGGTAAAAAGGGATGCAAGGGTAGCAGTATTATATGACGAGAGCCATGTCTCAGTAATACACAAAAAGTGTACTTTCAAATGGAGAAAAGTGTCTAAGACATAGGTCCTCATTACGACGAAGGCAGTAGGGGGTTAACGGGGCCGGTAGAGGCGGCCAAGAGGGGCGGCATACTAGGGAGCAAGAACAAGCGAGGGGTGTGTTATAATTGGCCTTAGGTGGCCAAAGCTGCTATGAATAAGGCCCCGTTAATGATACACAGAGACGGATAGAGTGTATGAACCTTTGTCTCTTTAATATGGGTCTCTACTGATTTGGCTGTCACCCCTCCTACTCGCGTGACCCAACATTGTTGGGTTCACCAACATCAACGAAGGACGGGCAAATCTACTTGCCTTGCATGTACATAAACATAAGACATTACATCCCCCCGCTTAGAGGATTATTTCCTCTGTCTAGCCCATTTCTTCAATCCATCTTGCTGGCCTGCGAATAGTTCTTTTTGAAGTGCTCAGAGCTGTTGGGCTGTATTCTTCCCTTTCACTGTCACTGTCATTGGTGTCTATGTCCCCATCCATGACATCAGAGCAACTCTCTGAAGAGCTTTCAGAGAGGACCGGTTATTCCACCGATGCAGTGTGTTGTTCATCTCGTTGCGTTTCCTTTTCAAGTTTCTTGAAGTGTGAAGAGTTTCTGGTGATGTGTCCACTCGGGCTCACCGCTGTTATCATGAATCCCTTAATTTGCGTCACTGTCAAAGGCTACGAACTGAACACAGGCATTTCTTTGGTTCCTTGTGATTGTTGTACTAATACTTGGTCTCGCATTTGTACTGTTGGTTCTCTGGCCTTCCGCCTGGTCTCAGTATATTCCTTCATTTTTGTCTTGCTTTCTTCATCTTTGTTCCGAGCTTGTACTTCAGTGACCATTGCTACCTCCTTGGTAGGTTTTTGTGGCAGCGTGGTTCTTATGGTTCTGCCAAACATCAGTTCGGAGGGGGACACGCCAGGGGAACTGTGTGGCATATTACGATTGTCTCTGTGCAGATGGCTTTAATGGCCGTTAATGACGGGCCCGTTGTTAGCATGCTGGTCCCCTCGCAGGACCCGCAAAGGACGTCTGGTCTGACCAGACGTCCAGAGCGGGACCCGCGAGGAAACCTCATAATGAGGCGGTACGGGGTTAACAGCGCTGGCACCTTTACCGACGCCGTTAACCCCTTACCGCCTCACTTGTAATGAGGCCCTAGGTATTTCCTCCATTTTTAGAGATGTCTCCTCTACAGGGTATTTACAGCTCTCCTCTTCACTTACCAACTAATCCTGCATTCTAATTTTGTCCTCTTCAATTTTCCACTCACCACCTGTTAAGACAAGAAGGTTACCACTTCAGTAAGATACCACTGTGCCCAGCTGTCCTGCCTACAGAGGGATTCCGAAAACCATCCTGAGAAGATTCACAGCGTTTTCTACCCCAGAGGATTTCCCTGAGCGCTCTGTTCTCCCTGAACCGTTTACAGGAGCATGGCAATAGGGTGACCAGGTGGATTCTCACATCCACATACTGCTGCCTGTGATTCAGGTCAGTGATAAAGTGGTTCAGGGAAATATGTAAAGTGCATCGTTGTACTTCAAATATCACATTATCGGGATAAAAAGTGTCAGCTGGATTATTGTCCTTTCCTGGCCAATGTACTATTGTGAATGAGTATTCCTGCAAACAGAGTCTCCAACATGCAATGCAGGGTGGCAGCTTGCTCCCATCCTTAGATTTAGGCTTAGATAAGCATTCAACCAACCCACTGAAGTTCAATAAACACCTTTGAACTGTGAACAATTGTGTCTGTCTTCACTGTTGGATACCATGCTTTCCTTGCACTACTCTGTAACAGACCTGATGGAAAGTTCCTATGAGTGTAGGAACCCTTTAGAGTGCTGCTAGCAACATATGCAGGGTGATTGGTAGGCCTCTCATGAACTACTCCATGCATCACAAAATGTACTTATTGAAACAGAAATGTTCTACTGAGTGTTTTCAACAACAAAATAATTATTAACTTTGTTTATTGTTTTCAACACCTTACAACACATAAAAAGTAGTGGTTCAGTGAATCCCCTTTCAATTCTCTTGAAACGTTCATCCTCTCACATACACAAGTGCAATTTCCACATATCTGATCATCTTCACATGCAGCGAAATCCCTCATTGTGCATCCCCTACCATAGCTACCTCCTCGTCATCTCCCTTCTCCTGCCCCACCCTCTGGCATTTTAATGTGTCACTCAAGTTATCCCTTCATCTGGGTCCAGCACCATCAATCCTGCTTGCTTGATTATATACTGCTTATAAGGATCCCTTATATCTTTAGGTCTTGCCCTTGGGTGAACCGTCATTCCATAGACAGTTTCCATGGCATTACAGTAAAGAATGTCATCCTTCCATCTTTCTGTCTTAGGGCACTGAGCCCTCCCCCACTCCATTGCAACTCTCCTCTTCACCAGTACTAGTAGCAAACCTGCAAGTTTCCTCATTTGCCCCGTTATTTGTTTAGTATACTTATGTCACTGAGTATCGCAAACACCTCTCCCCAGAAGTGGAGCATAGGTGGGCACCTCCATGCCACATGAAGGAAATCTGCTAGTGTGGCCCTACATCTAACGCATTAATTTTTAATTTCAGGGGAAAAACGGTCTAAGACTGCAGGAGTGTAATAACATTGATGCAGGAATTTAAAATGTACCAACTTGAACCTACTATTAAGAGCTATTTTGTTGTAATGTGTCGACTGCAGCACAGCCACACCTCGTCAGTTATGACTCTCCCTAATGTCACTTCTCACTACCCCCGGGACGATTCTGCCCCGAAGGGTTTCCAATATTTTACTATATATTCTAGATGCCATCCTGCTATTGTCCACTACCCTTATCAGCGCAGAGGTCGACCTCAGGATCCTTCAGGAAGGTCGGAAATAAACCTTTTAGGGTGTTCTGCAGCTGGAAGTAGAAACACAAATCTAGTGGTGTAACATTCCCCCTTCCTCTCCAACCTACCACCATTAAAAACTGTCCCTCTGGGAATAAGTGTCAGAAACATGATACCTAGCCCTTCTACACAGCGTACATATCCCAGTTCACTGGTTAGTGGTAATACCAGAATGTGAGTAACTTGTAGTTTGGGAGAATACAACCCCCGCCCATTCTCCTTCCCTACAATATGGACCCATGCTCTACAATTGAACTCCACCATGTTCTTTGGCTTAGACGTTCTACCAGGAGCCATTAGTAAACACTTCCCCTAATGAGGACAGCGCCGCAATGGCCTTCTCAATCTCAACATGTCTCCTATCAATCCCATCTCCGAACCAATACACCAAGATCCCAGCCTGAGCTGCGTCATAATACGCCTCCATGTCCGGCAATGCCAACCCACCACTTTCCAACAGAACAATCAACTTCTGTCAGGCCATAAGCGCCTGCTTACCCGCCCAAATTAATCGAGGCAATGCCGACTGTATCTCGCTAAAGTAAGATTTAGGTACTGCCAATGGCACATTTAAAAACACATATAGGAACCACGGAAGCAAGACCATTTTTGCTAGTGAACTCATCCCTTACATATTGAGGGGAAGTCTCATCCATCTCTCCAGGACCATTTTAGCGTGTTCCAACACCCTTTTCTTAGTAACATTGGTGTAAGGTCTCGGGAGATGGAGCCACATCTATCCCCAGCTACCTAGTGTATTCCACATGCCACTGAAATGCAAACCCACCCTGGAATTGCCCAGTGGATTCAGTGAGCACCAATTTTGTAGTATTTATTTTCAATCCAGAAAATGGGCCAAATTCCAACACATCTGTCATAATCGGTCAAAGGTTACTCTGTGGATTCTTTACAAATATCACCATGTCATCTGCACAAAAAGACACCACTACCTTATGATTGTATAACTGTAGCCCCCTGTGTATATGACTATCCTGTAATGATTCAGCAAGTGGCTCAAACACTAGGACAAACAGCAGTGTCGTGCCTCTCCCCAATGAAAGAGTCACCATGAGTTTACCATTCACTCTTATTGGAGCATTGGGCAAAATATTTACCCTTCTCCCATCCCCATTCTCCTCAGTACCACGAAAAGGAAGGGCAACTCCACTGAGTTGAACGCCTTCTTGGCATCTAATAGCACTGCTACCACAGATTCAGTCGGGCAGATTACTGTTTGTTTGTTTGTTTGTTTATTTATTTATAAACTGTCATCAAGCCAAACATACGCTGCAACCCATGAAAGGTAGAGCGTCCCTGAATAAAACCGGATTGGTCCGCCTTGACACATTTATGCATCAGAGGCGCTAACCATGTAGCTAGTAATATCTTATTGTCTAAATTAATCATTGAGATTGGGCGATATTAGGAGCACTCATTTGCCTGCTGCTTTCACAGGTTTCAATAACTCAGTAACCACTGCTTCCCGCATAGTATCTGGTAGTTGTCCTTCCTGCAGTGACTGTTGATGCACCTCTAACAGATGTGGGACCAACTGCGGCGCAAAGTACTTATAAAACTCGGCAGTGATTCCAAAGCTCCAGGTAAGATTTTGAAGTCAGTGGGCCTCATTACGAGGTATGCCGGTAAATCAAAAACGATGCCGGTATGATAATACCGGCATTGTTTACTGCCCCGTTGCATTCCGACACGCAAACCCGGTATTAGCGGCACACTAAACAACGGTGCCGCTAATAGCGGCATAGGCGCGTACACGCGCCCCTTCAGGGAGCAAATACCGGCATGCCGGTAATAGGGGGTAATTCCAACCCATGCATACATGCAAATACCGGCATCGCGGACCACCCGCAAACAGCAAGCAGGATACAAGGCAGCTGCCACAGGTGCACACAATCCCCACAGGTGGAGTCAATGGAGGCTGTGCCAGTATAAACTGAGTACACCCACACACCACAACCCCCCCACCCCCCACAGGTGTAGGCCATGTTGAGTGGGCCAGTACAAAAGGAGCACGCCTACACACCACCCCCCTTCCTACACCAAGATGCAACCACTAGCAGTTGCAATCATGGCGCTGGAGGACATGCCTATACTGCTACAACTACAGCAACAACAACAACTACAGCAGCAACAACAGGCGCAGCACAGATGAGACGCAGGAGGAGAAGGAGGGTGAGACAGGCCCAGCAATTACCACCAGCGCAGTCACCAGTGCCTCGTAGGCAGCCAACAATCCCTCGCACCAGACCCAGCCCATTCAACCTAACCCCTGAGCAGATCCACACCCTGTACCGGTTGGACCGTGACACCATCACCACCATAGTGGACATGATACAGAACGACATTGCCAGCCACATAGAAATACGCACTGCCATCCCCACACTACAAAAGGTGGTGTCTGTGCTACACTTCCTGGCCACAGGCACCTACCAACACACAGTGGGCCAGCTGCATGGCATTTCACACCCACTATTCTCACGCATGCTGGACCACGTGCCTGGCTGCTCGGTGAGTTGCACAACAGGCCCATGGCCATGCTGTGGGGTGCTGATGTGTGCGGATGCAGAAGGGGGGGGCTACTGAACCCGGGTGGGAAAGGGGGGGGTAGTGCACCTGGGTGGCAATAGCCAGTGATTGGAGAATGCATGCAGATCTAAACACACCTCACCTGAACCAGCCAAACGGAACATGACACATTACTGGGCCACATATCACAAATAATGCATATGGATGACAAGTAAGTGGCACAACCAGGGCACCATGGTGATGGCAAGCAATGTATGACTGAATAGGATGGCAACTGTGGCAATGCGGCTAGTGTGACCATGCATAGTAAAGAATATACAGCATGAATTGGAGGCTAAACATTGTTGCACTACCACAGCACATCTGCCTCAGCATGCATGATTACACCCTGCATCATCTATTGAACCCCATCCAGTGTACCGCGCCTCTTTACAGTATACATAGCATATAGGTGACTATTTTGTACACGTACTGGGACATGTGCATGCCCACACCAAATAGCTGCTGCCATGACTGTGCTCCCTGAAGGTGGCAGTTCAGAGTGACACACCTATTTGTATCTACTTGCAGGTGATGGAGGATATCCCTTGAGGCCGTGGCTACTTACCCCTGTGTGGAACCCGCAGAACAGCCATGAAGAGGAGTACAATCGTGTGCACACTCATACCCGTGTTGTGAATGAGCAGACCTTTGGCCTGTGAATAAGCAGGTCTGGTGGTGCACTCCTATATAGGCCTGAGAAGGTGGCAAAGATCACCATGGCCTGTGTCATGCTGCACAACATATGCGTCCAAAGGAATGTACCACTGCCACCTGACATTGACATGCATGGGCCGGGTGAGGAAGAAGGGGATGGAGACGGGGCGAAGGAGCCCCCCTGCCAGTACGTGTTGCATGGGATGGCCATGCTGTACGTCAAGCACTAATTGACGAATACTTTTGAAATGCAGGGACCATGAAAGTAATGTGCCTGTGACACACTGGCTGCATGTGGACATGCACACTTGTTTTGTCAGAAGTGCCCCACTGTACACCATCACACATCAAATGTACATGCACAAAAAGAAGTATGTCCAGCCAATGATTTTCTTGCACGCAACGGGTGTATTTTCCAGACACGTGATAATGTGAACATAATCCCCTCATAATCCCCAGTGAACTCCCTCACCCACCCTACAAACCCCAAATGTCCCCATATGTACAACAAACACTGGTCCCTTGACCAACGTACATTTTCAAAATGTCATTGTCTTCCCACTCTATTGCTTTGCTATTTTGGGATCCGGGGGTGCCATGGTCAAGCGCCGTACACTCCTCCGCGTCAACCGCACGGGGCTCGATTGGGCCGAGGTAGAAGGGGTTGTGGCAGTGGAGGTGTCGATGGCCAGTCCCATGCCTGACCCAAGGTGTGGGTGCTGCATATGAGGCAGGTTTGCAAGCAGGGCCTGCGTAAGTACCCCCAGACACTCCCTCATGGCACTTGTGGATGCCTCAACAGCAGCAGTGTTGGCTGCGATGGCTGTGGCAATGGCCCTCATGGAGTCATTTCCATCTGATATTTGTTGCTGCATCAGTTCAAGCATCGACTCCTGTCGCGCCTCAACCCTTGACAGGCGAGCCTCGAAGGAGCCGTTGGCTGCAGGAGTGCTGGTGACCAGGGTGGTGGTAGGCAGGGTGGTGGTAGGCAGGGTGGTGGTCGTCAGGCTGGTGGTCGGCAGGCTGGTGGATGGCACTTGTGTGGTGCCCACATCCAGGGCACACTCCTCCTCAAAGAGGCATATGTCTGACTCATCAAGGTCCGAGTCGTGGAGGCAGGGATCGTAGATGCTCTCTGCCTCTGTAGGGGTAGGGATGCTGGTAATGGGGCTTGGGGTGGGTGTGCCGGACATGATGGCGCCCTCATTCTCCACCTCTGCATCCACAACGTCCACGGTGGTTGGCGGAGCAGGAATAGAAATGCCTCCCACTGTTGTGGGTGGCTGCTGCTGGACAGTGGGTGCAGGTGCCTCCTGCAGGGTTACTACCCGGTGTGACACACTGCCTGTTGCTCTGGGCAGTTTCTTGGGCTTGGGGATGGCGGTGGCCCTGGTTGGCTGCCGTGCAGTGGATGAACTTGCACCCCTGTCCTGCATGCCATCTTCCTCATCGGTGCCTGGGTAATAGAAGAGATGCAGGTCATCATTGATGGTGTCACATGGCAGCGATAATACATTGCGCTGTGATATGTTCATACATTCATGCATCTAATTATTGTAGGGGTGTGGCAATTGGTGTTATGAGGGGGCATGTGGGCAATCAATGCATTGCTGGTGGCATGGCATTGGTATGGTGGATGTGTGTTAAGTTCCATGGGCACGGTTGGGTCATGTTGCACTTGTGTTGGGTTTGGGATTGGCACTCAGCATGCGTGTGTAGCAGGGTGTGACACACATTCTTGACTGGATATGTTGTTGTGGGCCTGGGACATGCATTGCCTTGGCTAGTCTCACGTCACTTGTGCCACATCATGGTTTAGCCTACACGGATGTGATGGGTCACTCACCTTCTTCTGAAGATGTTGTGGCGCCCACCTCCGGGTCTCCGATTCCCTCTATGGATTCAGGATCTATAAAGGTACTTGCTATCTCCTCCCATGTTATCAACTTCACAGGGGAGTGTGGGCCCCCGCCTGTCGCCATTGCGGCCCTCCTGTTGTCCACCAGGATCTTCCTCACCCTGAGGCAGAGGTCATCCCACTGCTTCCGACAGTCGCGCACACTCCTTGGAGTGGTTCCCACTGCCAACACCCTCTGTGCGACCTCCTGCCAGACTTCTTTTTTTTTGGTTTGGGCCGCATGCTTCATGTCAGTGCTTCTGATCGTGTCCGCATGCTGGGCCAGGGTGTCAGCGAGCATACTTAGCTCAGCGTCTGAAAAACGCTCTTTTCGCTTCCTGGGGGTCGCCTTCCTGGTAGCCTTGGACATCCTGCTTCTATTTTGCCACAGAACAACACAAAAGAACTGGGTCCGTTTTTTGCGAACACGGTAATACCGTGCCAGTATTTAGGGGTTGGTATGAGGCAGTAAGGCTATGGGCGGGCCCCGCAATGCCGGTATAGGGGGGTTGGTGGCCCTTTACCGGCATGGCGGTATTGCCACTACCGGCATGGGGGAATGCGCGTGCTCGCGCACTCGTAATCACCTGCTGTTAGCGGGTTCATACGAGCACGGACCCGCTCATTCCGGCATGCCGGTAATGAACCCGCTTTTACCGGGCAACTCGTAATGAGGGCCAGAGTATTTTACTCCCTATTTTTTAAAGTTGGGAGAAAAATGATTTTTTAGGGATTAAAACAGTAGGTCCAATTTCAAAAGGGAGTATTTTATAAGCAAGTACAAAAGTTGTAACTGTAATGCAATTTTTTTAAAATAAATATTTCTTTGTACATAGTTATTCATGCGCATTGAAAGACATTTTTTTATCTCTTCAGATCAGGCAGTAATAGTTTATTCCTATGGCACCACTTATGCTACTGGTCCAAACATATCCACAGAAATGTGTGGCTGAAAGCAGGTGGAAAGGCAGCTTATGTGTTTTTCCCCATTTCTTTTGTTGGGGGTATTTTTACTCCCTATTTTTATTTTTGGGAGTATTTACCTTTTTCTTAGAGAGTAAAATTGGCTGATACACCCCTTATCTATAGGGGTGGGTGAAGCCATCCAGCCCGAGAGCCTTCCCCGATAACAATGCCTTCTCAGTAATGGGCTGACATAACCAATCCCAATCTTCTCCCCACACCAAATAGAGCTCCACACGATCAAGAAACGCCCCAACTCGGCCTCCGATGTACGAGCCCGAGAAGAATAAAGCTGAGCATAGAACTCCCCACACGTCTGAGCAAGCTCCCTGTCTGCATAGTGTAAATTAGCTTGCCCATCCTTGATGGATGTGATGTGTGGGCTGGAGCTGTAAGCCTTGGCTGCCTTTGCAAGTAGTTTACTGGGGCGTCAGTCCTCCCCGTACTGTCGGACAGCTGCTTTCTTCCGCAAGAATTTGACTGTTCTCTGGGCTGCAGTCCTAAATTTCTCCAGTTTCTCTCTAACATGTTTATGCTTTGCAGAGTCCCTCCCTTTCAAAGCCCCCTTCGGCCTGTAATCATTGAATATGTGCCTCACTATCTGTCACCCCCCGTATCAGTTTCAATATCCCAAACTCTCGTGAGATACACTTCCATCTTCACCACACACTTGAAAGTTTCCCAAAGCACTGAATGTGATGTGCTGAGCCTAAATTATCAGCAAAACAGTTATCTTTCACTTGCGTAATCTTTGAAGAAAACAAGGTATCAGATAAACCTTCACTTTTAAATACCAAAGCTGCTCTCTCTCCCAGCCACCCCGGGATCTCCAGCACTAGCGGTGCATGGTCCAACAGCATGCACACCAATATACTAGTCTTCTTCACCCATCCTGTAATCCTTTCTGATATCAAAAAGTTATCCAGCCATGATGCCGACTGATGAACCGTGGAACTACACGTGTAACTCCTCTCATCCCCATGTATAGTTCTCCAGATGTCATTTAGTTCACAATCCCAGCATGATTCTTGCAAATTATCAGTCGTTTTCAATGGTGCCCTCTGACCTCTCCCCATTCTGTTATGCTCTGGTCTCAACATCGCACACCAGAGGGGTTCTGATCTAGTTGCTGGGCTATCCATTCCAACTTCCCACCTCATCCTGATTAGGGCCATAGTAGCTAAAAAACGTGATGACCTCTTCATGCAAAACTGCATAACACAAAGCGCCCTTCCCTCCTGATCCTTAAGCACTTTTGTCAGGCGAAAAATGTCTGATTTATGTATCAATATACATACCTCCCTAGAATAGGAGGAGTAAGAAGAGAAGTAACAGTGCCATCCCCATCTCTTCCCAAAGCAGGATTTCCCAGCTGTGTTTAAATGTGTTTCTTGTAAAAACTCCACATCGACATGAAGGCGTTGCATGTACAATAACACCTTACAGGCCTTTGATGGACAGTTTAAACCCTGGATATTCCATGTCATACACCTCAGCCCTTTACCCATGGCTCTGCATACCTTCCTTGTAGTGCCCAAGAGTCTTCCATATACACCCATCTCACCACCCCATCATCAGTCCTAAAAGTGTCCCCTATTGATCCTCCTGAAACTATCTCCAGAATAACCAGTAGCTCAGAGGAAGGAAAGCCAACATTCCAACCAAGGGTTATTCCCCAAACCACTGCCTCCTCCAAAAAACAACCTCTCCCACAACAGCCTTCCCTACCCCCACCTCCACCAGCAACCCCAACATGCCAGTCAATACCCCCCAAAAAATCAGTAATTCCCATACGCTTCCGCACACGGGTAGCCTAGCGCCCAGCCACCCCATGCACCCCAACAACAATCGTCATCTCCAATGTATACATCACAGGTTTCAGCATCTACTTTCAACAAATAATATCGCATTATGGCAACCCCCACGTGGATCATTATTTCCCCTGTGTCTAGGGGCTTGCGGGAGTGCCTCAAGGAAAGTGTTGGCCTCATCCAGCATCTAGAAGAACAGCACCCATCCCTCATGTTCCACTCGAAGTTTATCTGGAAAGTGCATAGTATCTCATGGTTCTCTCTCTAAACTGCCTTTTGATGTCAACTTATGTCCTCCTGAATACCTGCACTTTGTCCCAAAAAGCCGAATAGTGTCACCTTTATATGTTAGAGTCCCTTTCTCCCTAGCCTTTCGAAGAGCAAGATCTCTATCCTGATAATTTAGCATTTGGGCTAAAATTGGACTGGCTGGTGCACCCCAAATCGGTTTCCTGCCACTAGGTATGCAGTGTGCCGTCTCCACAATAAATACAGCTGAAAAATCTTCTTCTCCCAGCACATCTCGTGAAATCGACTCCACCAAATGTTCCATGACTCGCTGCTCCACTGACTCCGGGTTCCTCACTATCTGCAGTTTGTTCCGTCTAGACCTCGATTCTAAATCCTCCTGCTTATCTGCCAGTTCCATTCAAGCCCTCTTCACTTGGGCAAGGTCACGTTTTGTAGTGGAAGATTCACCTTCAACTATAGAGACCTGCCCCTCAACTTTATCCAATCTCTTTCCATGCTTATCTAAGCGAACCTGCATATGACCGACTTTGCGTGTCAGGGTATCCATCTTCCTATCTAATGATTGTATACTGGCCTGAAGCTGAGTTAACATCGTTTTGATATCATGAAATGCGCCACTGGCATCTTGCGGCGAGGTCTGAGAACACATGCCCACAGATTCGTCCATGTGACATTTAACCTGAGTGGGCGTCTCGAACTGTAGCTTTGATTGCTGCTTTCCTGTTTCATCAGTTTTGGACATCCTGCTATTTTGCAGACATGTGTTTCTAGCTTATCCCCTCCGCCACCAGGGTTCTGCTAAAATACTGATCTTGAGGCAACAGATAATGCCACAGTAATCTATACAGTATCACTGTACTATATCCAGTAAGTACCCTCCGCAGATGTATCACCATTTAGCAGTCCGGAGAGAAACAGCTGGCCCAAAAACAACCCCACAGTGGCTTGCACGCCTCTCTAGCCAGGCGCTCCCACCCGTGTATCCTCCAGCACTATAGCAAGACTCTCACTTCTCACATCTTACATGCCAATAAGATTAGCTTTGCGTCTAATCACCCCACTGCACACTCCAGACGTGTCTCACTGCACCCCAGGCAACTCTTACGGAGCAGGCTGTCCACTTTTTGTGCAGAAACAGATCAAGTATCGCTTCCAATTGCAGTATCAGGACACCTGTACTGCAGAATCACCCGACCGTTCTACCAAGGAAGTGACCGGTGTGCCTTCCCAGTCTACAACGCCACTTATACAAGTGTTGCCCCAGTGTCTACCAATGGCAGCCAAAAGGGGATGGACGACTCCTCCACCTGGCCTCCGCTCTGTCTCTGCGCCTCCCCTGAGTGATCCTGTTGACACCTTACCTCATTGCCTGTAGCCACCTTCCCACCACTCCAGCAGTGCTGCAAATCTCAGTGGTCCCTGTTGAACACAGGAGTCATGTGCCCCCCAGCCAGAGGTGCAAGGCCTTTCTGCTGTCTCCGTAATCACTGCAAGTGCTCCTCCAGTCATTGAAGGCCAATCATCAGTTGAAAGACAGTACAGGGTGTTCCCCTATCAGCGACCACCATGTGCACCTGTCTCCCTTTTCCAGCTTGTTGCACTTAAGCATCCGTTATGATGCAACATGGAGGAGTGAGGGGGCCGTGTTTCAATTCACTGCAGCGTCCCCCACAAACCACTGCAGTCTGTGCCGCGGTCTAGGTGCCTTGGCCAAGATTATTCACCCGTGACTCTCGATGCCCAAACGGGTCCACAGCAACCCTTGTTCTGCATACCACATGCATGCCACCATGTTTACTCACTGTACCTCAGTAATATGGACCGACTCCATGCCAGAGGCCACCAGGATTCCCTTTGTTCCTCTCACTGCTGAGCTGCTCTGCTCACCAGATGTGCCTGGCACTTTCCACCGCTTTGGTCCTGGTGCACTCTTTGGATTGCACCTACCGCCACAGGCCGTCTGCCCACTGCTCGATGCTCTTTCTCTGGGGTACACGACCATACAATGCGGCCACTTTTGCGGCAGGCACCGACCCTCGTTCACCTCGCCCACTTGGGCGTGATTTCGACACAGACTTCACTGCTCCTCACCTCGTTCCGGTCCTTGTTCTGAATGCTGCAAACCTGCTCCATATAGTCATTGGAGGCAGACACGTTCTTTACAGCAGCCCATGAGAGGTCCTAGGTCATCTTGAGTTGTTGGTGCAGCTTGCACCTTCTTCACAACACCACCTCAGGCAGAGCATGCTCCCACGCCGCCACTCGAAACTCTACCGCAGTGTGAGCTAGGGTCTTCAGACCTCCCCAAAATGTGTCCCAAGTATTCTTATAGCTGATTTGTTCAGAGTTACTGTAATGGCAAGCCAGGACACTGCAGGATTTTGTAGAGATTGTTTGGGGTGCATGAGACCTTACAGACTTGTGGCTATCTTGGCTGGCTCACCAGCACCCCCCCTAACCCGCCTCCAAGCACCCTTAAGTTTTGCTGTTAACACAGCAATCTACTTGGAATCAGCAGCTAACAATACTCGAATTAGTACAGCCATGTGTTAGTATACAGAGTATTTGTAGTGCAACAATGCATACACATCTGAGGCACATATAGGGACATATAAGGAAACTCTAGTAAGGAGGAAACAAATACTATGACCAGAAAATGAAACTAAGATTAGAGTCCATCATCATGTATAAACATGTGATTATTTGTCTGGGGCCTGGTTTTTCCATGTATGTGCACCATGAGCTCAGGTCGACCCTAAGAAAAGTAACTTAAGAACATAGCATACATTTAAGGTCTACATATACAGCACTTTTAGAGTATGTGTTTCTTGTTTTCAATGCTCTATGACCAGATCAATTCCTCTGCTTAAAAGTCTCACTGTCCCTGAACAAAAACTACTTCCCAGGATATCCGATATCACTGATGATGCCATTTGTGATGTCATCTTTCATATCCTGTGTGATGGTCCGTCGCATGCAGGCCACCGCGACGGGGCAGGAAAGACACGATCCAACGGCTCAGGGACCACTGACAACAAGCCTCTGAAGCCACATAAATGGCACAGGATGCGGCCATCATGGAGCAGATGCAGGGTGGAGGCTCTGGAGGCTCCGATGCAGGGATCTCCCTGCTGCTGGACGTGGCAGTGCCCAGTCATACGCTGGCAGCGGTCACTGTGGCACCAGATAGTAACATCTGGTGTAGGCATCCAACAAGGGAGAAAAGGAAGGTCTCCTGGTAGGTAAGCAATGTACCACAGTCTTTACCTAGGACCATAGCTTCCTATTCTGGTGGGGGATGCAGACCTCTGGAGAAGTCGTAGCATGTAACATAGGGAAAACAAGGCTGGGTATGGACACTTCCCTTTTGGGCATTCACAGAAGGTGGGACTACTATAGACAGACTATAGGTGGATACCAATAGGAACCCCGAGAGGGATTTAAAGGGGGACTGTACCTGATTGCTGAGTTGTTCATTCTCTTTGCTTTAGCTAACTGAGGAGGATAGAGGAGAAGAGCAGGAGTATGTCTGGACTTATTGATAGAGAAAAAGCCAGAATACTTGGAGAAAACCATAAAGAGAGTATAAAGGAAGGGACCAGAGCAAGAGGAAAACCCAAAGAAAATGGAACTGTACCCAAGAAAAACCTACAATGCTGTAAATGGAGGTAATTCTCCAAACAACTAATAACAGGTTGTTAAAAGAATTTCCCTGTTCCTGTCCTGATTGTGATGAACCCATGACAAATGGTGGCAGCAGTGGGATCTGAGATGAAAACTATGGAAAAACTTCTAAAAGCACTGAACGAGGGACAGCAACAACTACAGCAAGCTTTGCATACATAAGACAGCAGGTCCAAGTCGACCGACCGGCCTCCCAGCAGGGCATGCAAGCCCAACAAGCCCAGCTGGCAGATGCAACTGCCATGAGAGCAACCCCACAGGTTGTGTTGATGGTGCTACAGAAATACACTCCAGGATAAGATCTAGCTTACTTTTTTGTTCATTTTTTAGCAGGTTGCCCGTAGCGCTGGCTGGCCACCAGAAAGATGGGGACAATATGTCACCCCTCTCATGACTCGGGAAATGCTAAGCACCTATCAAGCTGCCAACTGAACAGGAGATACCCCTTTTATTGACCTAAAAAACCCAGACAACTCTACTGTTGAGTAAAAGACCTGGCAGATAAATGGCTACAACCCACCACCTCCTCCATGGCATAAATGATGGAATGAATCATCCTGGAACAATATGTAGAGACCCTTCCTCTGCCGATCCAATGCTGGGTCAAACAAAACCACATACCTAGTCTGATGGAAGGCATCAAAATCGCCTTTGCTTACCAGAAGGGCGGAATGGGATGACTCACCACCGTAACAGTTCAAAACCCTTACCAGGGAGGAATACCCTGCACCCATACTGTAAACCAGAAAGGGAACCCTGAACATTCAGAAGTGCTGATATTCAAACCAAGGGGCCAAAATAACATGCCACTCCCACACCTAGAGCATCACAGTGCTACAAGTGTGGGGAATGGGGTCATATCACCCGTAACCTTGTGAAGAAAGGAAAAGCAGTGCCACTGGATGTCTAATTGTACAAAGTCACAATGGAGAACCAATACAGAGGGGAGAATAAGTGTCCTTATGTTTGCCAAGTTGAAGTAGACTGATGACCCACCTGAGCCATGGTGCCTACAGACCACAGTGAGCCGTGGCTTGGTGGTGATCTACAGGATACGATGAACTTGAGGTAGGTATTAGATGCAAACATGGAGATGTAAAATAATAACCCCCGAAGGGCGTCCAGATAAAGATAAGAGGGAGGGAGATGCAATAAAAAGCAGCAATCTTGCCTTCCCTTCCTGAACCCCTTGTGCTTGGTTCAGTTTGCCCAGGTTTTTAGGAACAATATTAAGGAGATGGAAGAAGGCTGGTGGAGAGAGGCACCTTTCTGCTATGAGACGATGGAACCAGCGGAGACCAAAATGAAATTATCGCAGAGGGAAAACAAGACGGAAGCATCTATGGAATGCTCAATTTATGTGCCCTCTAGCAGTCGATTGGAGGATCGACAAATAGGGCGATAGCTACAGAACAGCTCAGGAACAAGACCCAACCCTCCGTCATGCTAGAGAGTCCACAGCCCGTCAGTTTCCCCAAACAGTAGGAACAATGGGCTCCTTTACAGAGTAGTGATAGAGGAAAATCGGGAACACCTTCAACAACAACGGGTCCCCAGGAAGTTTAGAAAAACCTGTGATGGAAGCCACCCATTATCAAGTGGGAGAAGGCCATCAAGGGACGGACAAGACCATCAAAAAGATCATACAGAGATTTTATTAGCCAGGTCTATATGGTGAAATAACAAGGGGCAACGTTATCATTCTCAAAGCTCCTATACAACTTATGCTTTGATCCAGGAGCCTTTCCAATGTATTGGTATGGACATTGTAGGCCCCTAGGAGCCCTCCAGTTGGGGCAATAAATATCTCTTGGTAATCGTTGACTGTGCTTCCAGGTATTCTGGAGCCTTCCCCATGAGAGGTATAACAGCTACGCGGGTATGTGATGCCCTCATACCATTTGGGCGAGAGTTGGAATACCGAAAGAAAATGTTACTGACCAATGCACCACCTTCACCTTCAAATGGGTCCAACAAGTATGTCAAGCCCTATATATTGTTCACCTAAAAACTGCAGTATACCATCACAATCTGATGGTTTGGTGGAATGCTACAACCAGACCATCAAGCAATTGTTGCGCACAACCATGACCCCTGATAACCACGACTGGGATAGACTAATACCTCTGATCCTAATGATCCTAAGGCATACACCATAATCTGTCCAGGTGATAGAAAAAGTGGCCCAGAAAAACCTCAACATGCCTTGAAACTACAATTAAGATATTATAACCACGGTACCCGACTTCAGACGTCCCAGCCGGGGAACAAGGTGTAGGCACTCTTGCCTACCTCGGAAAACAAATGACCAGCCTCCTTGAAGGGCCCATACCAGGTGGCGCGGGCTATAGGTCCAGTAATGTATGAAGTACAGCAAGAAGAACAGCATCCGCCGATAAAGACATATCATGTGAACCTATTAAATAAGTGGGAGGAACCCTCTCTGGACATGGCCCTCATACTGCCAGAGCCCTGGGAACCCCCTGAAATGCACACAGCTTTGAAATCAGGAAACCTGGACAACCTCCTAAATAAATGAGAAACTGGCCTCTCAACAATGCAAAGAACTAAACCATCTTCTGAAGCGGTTCGAGGCATGTATTTCAGCAAGCCCGGGACACACCAAGGAAACCTACCATGCAATACTAACCCCCCCAACCAGATGGTATGTCAGAAACCTTACCGCATACCAGAAGCCCATATATAAGTTGTCAAAAAGGAAGTGAAGGCCATGCTGGAGCTGGGTGTCATTAAAACATCAAATGGTCATTGGTGTTCTCCCATCATTCTGGTACCTAAACCCAATGGCTTGATATGCTTTTGTATGGGCTTCAGGAGGCTGAACAGCATTTTGCAGTTCGATGCATACCCCATGCCATGTATCAACGACTTGCTGGACCAGCTGGTTTGAACTAAGTACCTAACCACGAAAGACTTACTGAATGGTTACTGGCAAAAATCCTTACAGAAGGAAGATCTAGAGAAGACGGCTTTTGCCCCGCATAGCTGTCTGTACCAGTTCATGGTTTTACCCTTTGGGCTACACAGGGCCACAGCTATTTTTCAAGGGCTGATGGACAAACTCCTGAAGAGCCATGGCAAGTACACGCTCACTCGCCCAAAGGCAGCCTCTTGAAGCATGCTGTCCTACATTGTCCTGAATTTTCTGTACCGTTCTTTCTGCACACAGAAGCATCTGGGAAAGGTCTTGGGGCCGTGCTAATCCAAGGCGAAGGTGATTCAGAAAGGCCCATTTTGTTTATCAGTCGTAAACTGCTTCCCCAAGAAAAACATTATGTTACAATTGAGAAGGAATCTTTAGCAGTCAAATGGGGCATGGAATCCCTGCGCTTCTACCTCGTGGGTGGACACTTTGCATTGGTGACGCCCATATGACAAATCGACTTAATTTGTCCCTTCTCCCCAAGGGAGAGCCCCCCCTTGAGGCTAGGGAGGCGAGCCCTCTCCGTAAGACTCCCCCTTAGGGGAAAAAGACCAGGGACGTCATTTCACCAAAATGACAGGGGTAGCAGAAGTGACATCACACGACCTTTGACCTCTAATAACATCAAAGGAAGTGATGTCATTTGACCACCACCCCGAATTGACATCACAGGAAGCGATGGAACACAACCTTTCACCCCTTGAAAAAACAGGAAGTAGCATCACATAGCATTGTTCCTAAGTACACTATGAATAATATGGTTACAATATCACTATGATGTGATATACATTTCATACAAGAATGGATCACCATATGTACCATATGTATCATTAATATCAGTGTGGATAGGCCCATATTACCAATTTACTGTGAATGCAATGAGACGTCCAAGGCCAAATGATAATGATATGTTATTATGAAGCACTTACGCTTAAGCGCTTTATATCGAAAAAATATACATACAATATCACCCAACCTGTGTTGGTACTCATTTATCGACCTCAGAAGGATGAAAGGTTGGATTAAGATGTTTAAGAACAGACGACATCAGTGACTCACCCCCTGTAGTGGGCCTGAAATAACCCTTTAATGAGTCTAGTAATTATTGTATAGAATTTCAGAAAGACAAATTATTTGTTTTTCCTATTGTTTCTTATTTAGGGTCACTGCTCAAAGTGCTACACTTGTGGAACGCCTTGTTTTTTTTAAGAGGCCTGAACAAGAAAGACAGCCACTACAAAAATAAAGAGCCAAATGGCACTGGCCACAGCCCAGGAGCTTACATTTAAAAAAAAAAAAAACCTTTTCCCTCCCTTTTTTTGTGGTAGCAAGGCAGACCACAGGGGTAGTAAGGGGGACCTCAGGGGTCGCAACTGCAACCCCTGGCAACCCCAAAGTGACATCCCTGACAAGGACTCAGTTCCTGTGAGGAACTCCCTAAATCTGTGTACTCTGAGGCCTGATATCTAATCCACTGGGACAAGTGCGTTAAATAATGTGTACTCAAGGAGTAACAAGGAGTGAGAGTAACGCATACACAGGCACAGAAAGGCCCCTAGCTGTATAACACCTGAGGAGAGAGAGGAATGCATTTTCAAGCACGGGAAGCCCTGAGCTGCATAACACCTGAAGAGAAAGAAGACAGTGTGAGCGGAAGCCAGGAAGCCCATGTTTATTTGCACGAAATAAAGAATGGGATACCAGAGCCACAGCGAATCAGAGTGTGAAGTCGGCAGGGCAGGAGCCCGAAGGAAGGCGGTGACAAGACCACAAAGGATCCTTGGTGGACAGCTAGTCCACAAACCATCCCAGACACCACTGCAGCACAAAAGAAGCAGGGTTTCGGTCAGGCATCCAGAGACCAAGATGCAGCGAGGAGGAAGAAAACACTGACTAAGAGAAACCGACAGTGGTGTGGAACAAGAAAGAATGTCCCCAAGGAACAGGGCTCCCGGAGAGGTTCTTCTTCACAGTTGAAGGTAACAGGGAGAATGAGAATAACAGGAGGCCCAGAGGGGATCATTATAAGGTACACACAACTCATCTCAGTAGAAGTCATGCTCACACTCATGGAGATGTGATGTGTGGAAGGACAAAGAGAGACACAAGTGGAGTGTGAAGTGGGAGGACTGAATCTGTGTGCAGCTCACTACGCAGTTTTACCGGGTGCTGGTGATTTCCTAAGCCAGATCAAATAAATACACATATGAGAGATTAAAAACCTGTGTGCTCGACCTTAAAGGAAAAGTGCGCTCAAAAATATTATTGTCCCGAGAGCTCGGGCATGTGTTTTTAAGCATTTGTTGTTCAATCGTACAAACATTTCCTATGCAAATTCCCGTAGATTTCTTCACTTTTACACATGTGAAATCAGGCAGCAGGGCACGGCTATCTTGTGCTTATCTTATCCGTTGCCGCATCGCCCTAAGGTGAACTGTCCTGGCAGCACTAATTCATATCCCCCGCCCCTAAGGCTGACATCACAATGCGAATGCACGTCTCGTGTCAACGTTCTCTGTGCTCCAGCTAATGACGTGTCTCCATGAAAATGGCAGGGCGCCTCTTTCCTCAATAAGTATAAACAGACCGCTTCTCATCAGACAACATCAGATTTGCTTTTTCAATAGTTCCACTGACTTTTGTTGTGTATCCTGTGGCTCGTTTCTGCTCTGTTCAGCTATCTTCATTGCTCGTAGCCCATGTGAACAAATACTAGTACTATCATTACTATCTATTTTCATTTAGTCGCATAATGGCAACAATACAACCCTACCAGTTCAAGCCAGAGTATTCAGAGGCGGAATTGCTCAAAAGAGAAAGATGCATAAACGATGGGGCTTCGGACGACAGTTGGGAGGACGAATCACCAGATCAAGAGCCTGAGCCTAGTCGCATGGACGACGTCTCCACCTGGTGTACCGGCAATCAGTGTGTGGTAATGCCAACCAAGGAGGAGAACTGCTGCTGCTGAGAAAACTCTGGATGCTCGTCCTACATATCGGAAGACGAGACACGGCCGCAATGCGTTTCCGAGCTGCATGACTACAGGGCAGCCTGTCTCACACGGTCCGTGTTGAGGATTATGATGGTGCTTATGCACGAACTTCACGCAACAGTTAGCCCTCGCAATCCAAGTAATGAGTGAGTGTGTTCTACATGTGATTTCACTTATGCCACTAACATTTCATGTTTGTCTCCTATATTGTCATAACTTTGATCTATCACTGCCAAATGAATGTAGTCTTGCAATTCTATACATCACTCGCAATTTGGGGAAATCATAGTTGTCATTTTATGTGTCTTTCACGCACAACCAAGAAACAATATTTCTCTGTGCCCCAAACGTTATGGAATGCATTGGTGTTCACGTTTGTAACGTGTGTACACTTTAAAGCCCAAGTTGATTGATCCGTGAAGTAACATTTGTACTGACACCAATGCCATACGATACAAGATTGCATTTTCAACTAAGGTTTGATACACTTATCGTGTTCATTTAAATAGTTTGTATCTTTCTCTTCCACAGGTGGTACAGGCTGGTGGCCTGTCGTTCGTTTACATGGTGGCTTCATGGGAAGCTTGGACACCGCGTTCGACGAGTAATACCCGCCTGTGTCGTTGGTGCCATTAGAGACACATTCCCCAGTGACAGCGGCCAATACAGGGGATTTTACACACTGTGCTGCAACCCGAAGTGTACAATGTGTAGTACATTTGTGCCATCAACATCAGCAACAAAATAAAATACAACTGAACTTTTATGAATGGTTGTTTCAATTTTTCAGTGAATCAAGGACACGCTCACTTATCCTGGCAGGGCTGGCAGGGGTGGGAATGGCCAAGGGGCCAAACACCATGTACACTTCAAAGGTACCTTCCGCGGAGGGGCCATTTTTCACATGGCCTCACCAGACCCAGTGTCTCCAGGCAGGCTCCCCTGAAGCAGACCATGGACCTGCAATCCACATAAGTGTGTCTCTCCCTTCATTGCTGTTCCGGGTCTTGTTTGCACGCCTCAGGCCCATCCATCCCCCCTCCATTATCAAGGCCGGTTCGCACCAGTGGATGTGCGCTGCCAAATGGGGCTGGCAGGGGTGGGAACGGCCAAGGTGCCAAACACCATGTACACTTTACAGGTATCTTTCATGCAGGCGCCATTGTTCACATGGCCGCCCCAGACCCAGTGTCTCCAGGCAGGCTCCCCTGAAGCAGGCCGTGCCCCTGCAATCCACATAAGACCACGCCATATACACGTCACTCATTCACATACGCACCCACTTTTCTCATTTTTTATAAACCTCTTGATATTTATCGTGAGAACATCTCTGAGCACTGGAAGTCAACTCGTGATTACGCTACCTGTTCTCCTGCTACTAGCTACCCTGTTTGCTGTTTGTTGGTCAAGGTAAGGGCAGGTCACCTAATCATCTCTTCTTGATCTCTAAATTTCTATTTCAAACTAATATACCCAGTGGTGTAATGTTCATTCATCTCATTGCCATTACCATTGCCTTCTGTTCTATTTGTTCTGTTCCCGATATAAAGCAATTGTCATCAATGTCAATTGGGATAGGATTGCATCCTTTGCGGACCGTGTCTATAAGCATGTTTCCTTTTGATGCATGAAAGTACATTCAAGGGACGAGTAACACTTTGCGATTTGCGTCTCATCAATCAATTGTGTATGAAAGTTAACCTAGAATACAGTTGGCTATGCTACACAGGTTTTACTTCTGTGACCAAAAGAAACATTGCATAGAATTTTTTTTTATATAATTCCATCTTTCTCATGCATTCATGCAAAATAATTTCTTAACGATGTGGACTTTTCTTTTTATAGATTTTTTAACAATGCCTGTTTGTATGGTTTACGGTTGCCGTTCTAAGAGCCATAGCAAACCAAAAGGCACAATAATGCATATATTCCTGAGGAATATATATCTAATAAGAGAATGGGTCAGATATTGTGGATTTGCGCTGGAAGAGCTTGAAAGTAGAGCCCAGGATGTCTTGGGGGAATTGAGGGGCGATCGATTCCGCATCTGCAGCCTACACTTTGCCATGAATATGTACGACGAATCACAGTACACAAAGAACGTCGACTCAGAACGTCTCGTAAATTGCTTCCAAATGTAATTCAAACTCTATTCATGCACACGCTGCCTCAGGTGAGTCACGGTTCATGATTTAGCTGTAGGCCTTGGGGTATTGAACAGGTAACAACATGGACGGATTGGTGCTTTAGGTGCAAATGTTTCTTCCTAAACTTTGTATATTTACTGGATTTTATTGCTCTATAACTATGCCCCAATTTGCTAGACATCTGTCCATGGTTTTAGGTGCATCATAGAAAATGATTTTTGAACACAGAAAAATATGCTATAGTGCCCTTCGAAATAAGCACAATCTTTTTGTAATCGGTTGCATCACATGTCAAGTTTTGTAGGTGAGCATATTCACTGAAGCACAGACTATCGGTAGTGACGACATCACTGGCACGTACAGTATAACAGTGGTGAGCCATATACACTTGTTGAAGGTCATATTCTTGAGAGTTTGAACTTCCCACATATCTAATACAAATCTAATTTTCTCTTTACCACTTGGTGACAATGCACTGAAAATGAAGGAGCAAGATTCACATTCATTTCTTTTCCGGAGTCAAAACAACTTCAAGCGCAAATCTGGTAATTTTATTTCAGTTTTCAATTTCGAGAATGTATTATGCATGTATCCTGTTGGTTGTTTACACTATTAGGCCGATTCATGGAATAATTAGTGCGGCGCAAGTGGCCAAAAACGTGCGATTCGCAGTGGAATAGCGAAAATCGCAGTGCAAGTGCAAAAATCGCACGAAAAGCAGCGCACATTGATTCATGGAAGGCCGTGCGCGAGAAAACCATCGGATGTGCGCTAAAAAAGTGCGTGGCGCACGTTGGCGCACAGGCCATCTAACGGCGTGCACCAGGTCACAGCGAAAATCGCACAGGCCGCAGCGAAAATCGCACATAGCGCAGCGCACACAACAAAAGTAGGCGGAACACGGGGCGTAACACTCGGAATGGGGAACAACTTGCCAAAATGTGGGCGTCACGGGGGAAGTACAGGGTGCAAGTGCGCGGAACGCCCACACGCTCGCCTACAACCCGTATTCATGGAATCGAATAGGGCAAAAAAGCGCACGGTCAAACCAGCGCACATGCACAAACACGACCGCCACAAGAAAGCAGGCGGTAGCGTCTCTGCGCCTGTAATAAATGTGCACCAAAAGGTGCGCCAACAAATAGCACCTATATACAGCCATGATGAATGTCCTATACTGTGGCCCTCCAGGACAAATGACGTGCAAAGGGGTACCCACAAACACGGACACCCGCTGACTGAAAAATAACGTGTGCGTGTATTCCGGGGTGTGCGGGAAGTCTCACACACGATTTGGCAGGGTACGTGGATTTCAGGGGTGCGCGGGAAGTTCCACACGCGATTTGGCCGGGTACGTGCGCGGGAAGTCACACACACGATTTGTCTGGGTACGTGGATTTCAGGGGTGCGCGGGAAGTTCCACACGTGATTTGGCCGGGTACGTGCGCAGGAATTTCCACACGCGATTTGTCTGGGCACGTGGATCTCAGGGGTGCGCGGGAAGTCTCACACGCGATTTGGCAGGGTACGTGGATTTCAGGGGTGCGCGGGAAGTTCCACACGCGATTTGGCCGGGTACGTGCGCGGGAATTTCCACACGCAATTTGTCTGGGTACGTGGATCTCAGGGGTGCGCGGGAAGTCTCACACGCGATTTGGCAGGGTACGTGGATTTCAGGGGTGCGCGGGAAGTTCCACATGCGATTTGGCCGGGTACGTGCGCGGGAATTTCCACATGCGATTTGTCTGGGTACGTGGATCTCAGGGGTGCGCGGGAAGTCTCACACGCGATTTGGCAGGGTACGTGGATTTCAGGGGTGCGCGGGAAGTACCACACGCGATTTGGCCAGGTACGTGCGCGGGAATTTCCACACGCGACTTGGCTGGGTACGTGGATCTCAGGGGTGCGCGGGAAGTACCACACGCGATTTGGCAGGGTACGTGCGCGTGAATTTCCACACGCAATTTGGCTGGGTACGTGTATGACAGGGGTACGCGGGAAATTCTACACGCGATTTGGCTGTTTGCTCCCAGGTATTCCCTGTACACCCTCCACGGCCCCTGCAGGCAGCCGACACCACAGGGGACTACCCTGCACACCTGCTCATGTCACCCAGCACCCCCACCCCCCAGCATCCAGGGGCACCCTCCACCAGGCCCCCACTCATGTCCCCCTGCACCCGCACCCCCCAGCAGTGCAGGGGCACCCTCCACCAGGCCCCCACTCATGTCTCCCACCACCCCCACCCCCCAGCAGTGTGGGGCACCCTCCACCAGGCCCCCACTCATGTCTCCCACCACCCCCCCCAGCAGTGTGGGGCACCCTCCACCAGGCCCCCACTCATGTCTCCCACCACCCCCACCCCCCAGCATCCAGGGGCAGCCTCCACCAGGCCCCCACTCATGTCTCCCACCACCCCCACCCCCAGCAGTGCAGGGGCAGCCTCCACCAGGCCCCCACTCATGTCTCCCACCACCCCCACCCCCCAGCATCCAGGGGCACCCTCCACCAGGCCCCCACTCATGTCTCCCACCACCCCCACCCCCCAGCAGTGCAGGGGCAGCCTCCACCAGGCCCCCACTCATGTCCCCCACCACCCCCACCCCCCAGCAGTGCAGGGGCACCCTCCACCAGGCCCCCACCCATGTCTCCCACCACCCCCACCCCCACCCACCATGGGCAGCCTCTGCCAGGCCCCCACTCATGTCTCCCACCCACCCCATCCCCCCAGCAGTGTGGGGCACCCTCCACCAGGCTCCCACCCATGTTTACCACCATCCCCATCCCCCAGCCACCATGGGCAGCCCCCACCAGGCCCCCACTCATGTCCAACTCATGTCTTCTACCACCCCCACCCCGCAGCAGTGCAGGGGCACCCTCCACCAGGCCCCCACTCATGTCTCCCACCACCCCCACCCCCCAGCATCCAGGGGCAGCCTCCACCAGGCCCCCACTCATGTCTCCCACCACCCCCACCCCCCAGCATCCAGGGGCACCCTTCACCAGACACCCACTCATGTCCCCCTGTACCCCCACCCCCCAGCAGTGCAGGGGCAGCACCACCAGGGCCCCACTCATGTCCAACTCATGTCTCCCACCCCCCCCACCCCCCAGCAGTGCAGGGGCACCCTCCACCAGGCCCCCACTCATGTCTCCCACCACCCCCACCCCCCAGCATCCAGGGGCACCCTCCACCAGGGCCCCACTCATGTCTCCCACCACCCCCACCCCCCAGCCACCAGGGGCAGCCTCCATCAGGCCCCCACTCATGTCTCCCACTACCCCCACCCCCCAGCCACCAGGGGCAGCCTCCACCAGGCCCCCACTCACGTCCCCCTGCATCCCCACCCCCCAGCAGTGCAGGGGCACCCTCCACCAGGCCCCCACTCATGTCTCCCACCACCCCCACCCCACAGCAGTGCAGGGGCACCCTCCACCAGGCCCCCACTCATGTCTCCCACCACCCCCCAGCATCCTGGGGCACCCTCCACCAGGCCCCCACTCATGTCTCCCACCACCTCCACCCCCAGCAGTGCAGGGGCAGCCTCCACCAGGCCCCCACTCATGTCTCCCACCACCCCCACCCCCCAGCAGTGCAGGGGCAGCCTCCACCAGGCCCCCACTCATGTCTCCCACCACCCCCACCCCTCAGCAGTGCAGGGGCACCCTCCACCAGGCCCCCACTCATGTCTCCCACCACCCCCACCCCCCAGCATCCAGGGCCACCCTCCACCAGGCCCCCACTCATGTCCCCCTGCACCCAGGTCCTCACAATCCCCAATCATGTGCGGTATGGTCAGCCTCCACAGCCAAAAGGCCCTACCAAGTAACCCATTCACCCACATGGAAATGGAAATTACATGTTACACCCCCATTGTTCATAAAGCAAATGAACCCATGTCCATCACACACAATGGTTGCAATTGAATGGGAAAACACCCAACATGACATGCATGAAACCAATGAGATGATACCACACAGTGAAGTATGAAAACAAAAATTTGTATTAAAAAAAGTTGAATGCAAATGAAATGAAACAAACTACAATGGCAATGAAAAAAAGATAAGCTGCATGTCCGTCCAAAAAAATAAAAAATACAAATCCAAATCCAAAAAAATGTTGTCCAAAGTCACATTAAAAATAAAATCAATCAGAGAGAGAAAAATAAATGCAAAGACCATTTGCTCATGGTGAATAAATAAAAAAAAAAATAATCAAACAATCCAATGAAGAACTATGTACAAAACATCCAAGGGTCCATGAGCCCAACTGAACAAAGGAAACCTACAAAAAACCCAACTAAAATGGAACTATATACAAAAAGTGGAGCAGTGTCTGTCGACTCCAAATCATAAGAAGAAACAAAGGAAACCTAAAACTAAAGAACTATATACAAAGGCGGCGGGCAAGTCCAGCGGTTCACTCCGTGGTGTTCTGGGCCAGGGCATCATCAAACTCCTCGTCTATGTCCCGGAGGCGGTCCTGTTCCATGGCCCCGAGGGTCCGCAGGGACGACGCCATCTGCTCCTCCAACCCCCTGCGGATTGCCTCGAGGCACTCGACCCGCCTCAGGGCCCTCTTCATGGAGTTCTCTGCCCTGACCATCGTGAGCCGCGCCTCTTCCGCCCGCCGCCGCTCCACACCTATCTGCTGGCCCAACCGCAGCCACACGGAAGACACTTCCTGTCCTGGGTCCTCCTGCCCTCCGGCCGATGCCTGCCCCTCCGATGTTGATGGCCCCGAGCCATGATGCCTCCCACGTTGACTCTGCTGCTGCCTCCGACGCAACTGCCTCTGCCAGCACGACGGCATCCAGGCTGATGGAATCCACCGACGCCGTCATGCACGTGCCCTGCCTGATGATGCCGGCACATCCTCCATCTGCTGGGGTACAGTTGCTGTGGTGTCCACCCCTGCTGGACCTCCGACTCCCGACTGTGGCAGGGATGGGATCCCCACCGAGCTGGCTGCATTGGTCAGGGCAGGTCCACATGGGGCCCTGGTGGCATCTGGGCCAGAAGACGGCAAGGAGAACGACCGGCGTATAGCCTCCACAGAGGAGGAGAGGGCCGCCAGATTGGCCGACACATGCAGGAAACCCCCGAACATGGAAGATCCCAATTGGGCCACGTCGGCACGGTGCTCTTCGTGATGACGTGCGTGCTCCTCCCGGGAAGCACGCACGTCATCACGAATTGCACCCACGCGCATCGCGACCCCAATCGGGACCTTCTCCATACGGCCACGGGTCCCCTCATCCGCAGGTGGAGGGGAGTCAGGTGACATGGACATCCCCTCTACCTGCGGACGGGCCTGGGACGGGGCATCCCTGCTGGTGCATGGTGGTGCACTCACAGGGTCAGGGACAGCGACATGCACAGGCCCCTCCACGGTGACCTGTGCTGCCTCCTGCCCCTGCCCCTGGACTGCACCACTTGCACCAGCAGGGATGCCCCCACCAGGCCCCATGTGTGCCTCAGTGGCGGCCTCCTCCTCCTCTGTGGAAACCACAAACCTGGATGGCTCCTCACCGTCTTCCGCCGTAGCAGGCCCCTGTGGGGGCTCACCCACCCCTTCCGCTGCAGCCGTGGGGGCACCCCCGCCGCCTTGCTCCACAGCGCCGTCTCCGCCCTCTTCTTCACTAGCCGCTGCGTAGAGGGAGACATAGAACACAAGCATCAGGGTACTGTTCAATGGTCCCCTAGACAGGAAGCAATAGCAGATGAGTACCACTGTCAAAGTACACTTCCATCATGTCCCTCCACAACACATGGGTCAGTCCAGGCAAAACACACACAGTAACAGGCATGGTGCATGCCATGGACATTTCCATACATGTCCAATGGACTCTTGAAACATACAATGATATGGAACTCACATGCATCATGGGTCATGCCTATCACATGCACACAGTACACCTCAGTCACATCCATCTGGCCTCATACACCCCAAACACAGCGGATACAAGGATAACTAGGCTGCATCAGTGAATCTGTGCATTGTCACACACATGTGTCATGCATCCATGGCATTCACAAGTCACAGACACGCAGGTCAGGCACACAGACATGGCTACCATATATGTACCTGGCATCAGCACCCATCCCTCACCCCCACCCATGTCCAGGAACAGAGACTGGCATGCCCTCATGTGTAAAATCTGCATCGGGCTCCCCATGTCGCATTTAAACACATGCAACAACCATGTGGTTCACACATCACTGGTCGCACATGCATTACCATGATGTCCCTGCACACATACATGCATACATGGCCTATGTCACACATACAGGCAAGTATCAGACAACCAGCACACCGCAACATGCCCTGTCTCACACAGCAATGCTTGGCCACTTACCGCTCAACTCCAGACGGGTCTCCCTCTCAAGGATCTGGGCGTGGTGCGCTGGGTGTACGCGTTCCAGGACCCTCATCTGGATGGAACTCATGCGGCCCGGCCCCCCTCCACGAGGCGCCGGGCCTTCACGAGGGTCCTGGACCTCAAGACCTCCCAGCGCTTCTTGATCTTCTGGACGTCGCGGGTTGCCACCCCCTCCGCGTTGATGGCAACCACACAGTCGGCCCAGATCCTCTCCCGTCCTTCCTTGCTGGCGCGGGACGATCCAAAGAGGGCATCATACTGCCCCAGGACATGCTCCACCAGGACACCAACTTCGGTGGCAGTGAAGCTGGTGCCCCTCTGCCCCTCTGGCCTGGGGTTGCCACTGATGCCAGATGTGGAAGTGCCCGACATGGCAACCCCAGAGGCAGGAGTGGGTGGGCAACTGGGTCCTGGGGCTGGGCTGTGGAGCGATGTTATCCCAGTCGGGAGTCTTCACTTCCAGCAGGGGTGGACACAGCAACTGGACCCCTGCAGATGGCTGATGTGCAGGCACTAAATGGCAGGGCACGGTGGCAGCAGGCAGGCAGGCAGGCAGCAGCAGCAGATGGCACGTGGGAGGCTGCTCGGGGCACTGGGGGGCAGTAATTCGGCCTTCTGGGCAGGAGCGTGGTCTTCCGTGTGTTTTCGCGTGGCCAGCTTCATACGGAGTGATTTGGCACGTGAAAATCCTGCACGTCAGCGTGAAATTCGAGGAAAGGCCCTTAGCGCGGAAGCGCGTCAGCACGCATACGCGATTCTATTGGACCAAAGGCCCTCAGCGCGTAAGCGCGTCTGTGACGTGACCCGCACGGGTGTTTCCCTCATAGCACGTGATGACGGAGCACACGTGGAAAGACTGCACGTCAGAGTGTCATCGCGTGTAATTGGACAAAAGTGCGCGTACACGCGATTGGCCTATGTACGTGTATTTCAGGGGTGCGCAGGCACTTACACACGCGAGTACATCAGCGCACGTGTATTCCGGGGTGCGCGGGAATTTCCACACGCTATTGGCCTGGGTACTGGATTTCAGGGGTGCGTGGGAAGTTTCACACGCGAGTACATCAGCGCACATGTATTCCGGGGTGCGCGGGAATTTCCACACGCTATTGGCCTGGGTACTGGATTTCAGGGGTGCGCGGGAAGTTTCACACGCTCGCCTACAACACGCGCAAAGAAACACGTACGCCAGTAGGAAGCAGGCATACGTCGACCCGCGACGCATAAATTTGCTCACAAAAAAAAAAACAAGCTCAGACGCCAAGATGAATATACCGTTCCTAGCAGCAGTGGCCGTGGGCTACCAAAGGAGGAGGAGGATGATAGTCAGGGCCAGAATATTCACACCCAGAACCAGCCTTTTCGGGATGCTTGATGACAAGGTGTATGGGAGGTACAGGTTTCCACCACACATAATACTGGACCTGATGAGTGAGTGGGAGGATGACCTCACATTACCCACCCTGTGCTCCCAAGCACTCAGCCCCCTGGAGAAGGTCCTCAATGTACTGCACTTCTTAGCCACTGGATCATTTCAGCGGACAAGTGCCATAGTGGGTGGGGTGTCACAGGCCACGCAGTCACGATGCCTACACCAGGTCTTGAACATCATCACTGCACGCCCATCAGTCCGCAGGCACATATACCTGCCCAGAACACATGCAGAAAGGCATGCTGCCGCCCTGGATTTTTACGGTGTGGCAGGATTCCCCAAAGTGCTAGGTGCCATCGACTGCACCCATGTGGCTCTACGTCCCCCCAGGGCATCTGAGCACATCTATAGGAACCGCAAGCACTGGCATTCCATCAACGTGCAGGTAGTATGTAATGCCAAGGGAATCATCACCTCAGTATATGCCAACTATCCCAGGTCCACCCACGACAGCTTCATTTACCGAATGACCACCCTAAGCCGGGACCTAGAAGCTGGGCGGCATGGTGATACATGGCTGCTTGGTGAGTATGAATGCCACTGCACATGCATGCATGTCAGATACTGAGCAAGGTCACAACCCCACCAATGATACCAATCACCACCTCCACAGGGGACAGTGCCTACCCTCTCAGCCCCCACATGATGACGCCAATTCGGAACCCCACCACGCCACCCGAGGTAAGATATAACACAGCCCACATTGCAACCCGGGGCATAGTGGAGCGCACATTCGGAGTGCTTAAGTCACGCTTTCGCTCCCTTGACCGTTCTGGCGGGCAGCTGTTATACGCTCCCCCAGTAGTGTGCAGGATCATAGTGGCAGCATGTGTCCTGCACAACGTTGCAACACGCCGGGGCCTGCCGGTGGACATGGTGGTGCCCCCACATCCCCAACCACATGCACGCCCGCTGCGCATGGGAGGGGAAAGGGCACGGGGGGAGGCAGCCCGTACACAGCTAGTGGCTAATTACTTCACATAGAAATCACACCCCTGTGGAGTGCACACTGCCCTGGCACATACCATCTGACAATCAATGATGACTCAACCTGACACTGATCCTGAATGTCTGGAGAATCAACCGTCAAAACCATATCAGCCTGAGATTGTTCACCTGGAAGTGTTACAATGTGTGCATCCCTACCTACACAGCCACCACCAATGCAGTTTCGTGAAAAAACACATTCATGCAGCTAAAATGAACACCCACTTGCAAAATGCAACATGAGGACAGTGCCATGTCACCCAACCCATCCCCAGCACCGCCACACGACACTCCGTGCCATGTCATGCTATGTGCAGGTAAACAAAGTAATCCCCACAACATGAAACAAGTGTCACAATGTACAGTGTCCCTAATTGAAACTCGCGACACCTGAAATGCTCACAGTAATGCAGGACCAACAACACACTTGAGCAGGTATCTAGCAAAAACACTTATCATCTACTGACCCTCAAAACTACCATTAACATGACATTACGAATGTAAGGAATTAGTAGTCTCACCACCTGGAAATGCCTGCACTCCCACCAGTTCCAACTGTATGGTGTTGCCGCCATGTAGAGTTGTAGGTGCACTGCTGCCAACATGGACCCCATCTCCAAAGTAGAGGGCCGTGTGTAGACATGAGGAAAGGACCTGCAAATTAGGAGGTAGACACGGATGATGAGTTACACATCAATGCAACATGCAGTGTACAACACAACAGCAATATGCACTAGGAATGTATACACAGTATTGACTAGACTGCCCACACATGTAGTGGGAGTCCAATGTCACCATGTACGTCAATGTCACTTGGGCACACCCTTTGCAAGCCCATGGAAACGGGAAGCAGGAGGGGTGTGTGTGACATAAACCCAAGCATCTGAACCAAATACATGACAAGCCTGCATGTGCCCAGCCACAATGCAGCGTATGCCCACGGGAGCCACACAAGGCAACACATTGTCCCAAAAAAAAAAATGGCCATTAATGGGCCCAGGGGGGATGGGAGGCCGCCCAGGAGGTCGGAGGACAGGGTGCACACCAAAACCCACCTGTGTGGATCTTGCGAAAAAAAAACACCTCCATGGGCTCATGGCCCACACGGCTACCCTATTGTGGGAGTATCACTGCTGTCGCTATTATCACCCTGTGCAGCTGCATCCGGAGGTGGTTGCACTATGGGAGGCAGCCCACGCACGGCCCTAGTCTGTTCCTCCATGGCTACAAGCATGCGGGTGTGGTAGGTCTCGTTCTGGAGGATGAGTGTGCGGAGCTCCCCATGCAACTACTCACGGGATGCCCGGACCTCCGCCCTAGTTGCCTGCATCTCAGCTGAGAGCGTACGGGTGAGACGCTCCAGCTGCTGTTCTGTCCTTCGGTTTGTTGAAGCCTCAAGCTCAACAAGAGTCATCCTGAGGTGAAGGAGTTCCAGCCTCAGGGCTTCCCTGTGGCCCTGGGACTCTATGGAGATGGCTTCCTGCAGAGTCGCCAGTGCCGCCCGCCTGTCCCTGTTGGACGCCAACATGTCCTCCCTGTGTGACTGGCAGATGGAGTCGGTTGCCTGCTGTAGTCGCTCCATCAGCCTTTCGGGGGGGACAATGGAAGTGGCCACCCTATCCATGGCCTGAGCCATCATCTCTGATGATGCTGCCTGTTGGGTTGCCATACCGTAAATTGATTGCTCCCATGCGGTATTGCCAGGTGGCGTACGGCCACCACGTCGGCGGGCACCACACCTGTCTGGGGCAAGGCGAACTACTCCTTGCTGTGCTGGCATTGCCTGAGGCTGCAGGACTGCATTCCCCCTCTGATCTGCTGGCCCAGGAACAGTATCAGATGTCGCGGAGTGTGACCCTGCATCCGTAACTACCAAAGGCGTAGCTGCCAACACTGACATCCCCATTGAGGGTTCTGACCCTGGTGCAGGTGGGTGGGACAGAACAGAATCCCTCCCAGAAACACTCACCTGTGACGGCACGTAGGTCTCATCATCCGAATCAACACCTGAGTACATCTCGGGGGAGGTGCAGCCAGAGACACCCCTTGAGAGCACGACCTGCAGCAGTTGTGGGTTCTCACCCACCACCACACCACGTCCCTCACTGGTGGTCGGTCGGCCCTCGGACCCCTCCTGGGTCTGCACCATCTCCACAACCCCAGCAGTATCAGGTGCGTCTTCCCCTGCAAAGACATAAAAGCAAACAAATGGAAACAGGCATTAACACCATGGCACACAATGAGGGCTGAGAAGCAACAGAACCAGTACTTGATTGACACATGTCCCACATGACTAAAACCCTCCCATGCATGCACCCTCACTGCGTATGAAGGGGAGGCAAATGGCACACATTGATGACACGAAGATGGAAGATGAACACATTTGCTGCATGCTGCCTAGCAGTGGCATCAAACATTGGCCTGTGATTGCCAGGTGAAATACACATGCCATCACACAGATGGCATGTACCATTGCTATTGAGTGAAGATGGAGAGGAGGGCAGCACTTATTCATTCAGTCCAGTTCCCTCATGTAATAGCTTTTCTAATTCAAACAGGTCTGATTTTTCACCTGGAGCTGCCAGTCCAAAATGGTCCGATTGCACAGGGACATGTCTAAACAAATGATATCCAGGTAACAAAGTCACTCCACTTTACCATAGCCATGTCAGACATGTGAGTAGAGGACTGAGAAATGCCTAGTAAAAGTGGTGGAATGCAAACAATCTGCCTGAATGAACAGTGAAAAATAAGCAACAATGTTGGTGCAAGGTGACACTTCAAGGGCAACTGGCGTGCTGTTGGGCTATATGTCTACTGTTGGCAGAAGGGATACTGCTATGGCCAAATGCTGCTGCCCAGAATGTATTGCATGAAGCACATGGGTGACCCAAACGACTCAGGCGTACACACCCTCACCTGGCACACAAACACAAGCCCTCACACACACACCATGCACATGGATGACACACACATGCAAGTGCACTCACTGGACAATGCCTCATAATCAGGCAGATCTCCCACGCCTTGGATCTGTTCCTCCGTGACGTAGGTCCCAGCGACTGACTCATGTGGAGTGAGTTCCATGTCTTCTACTGGAGACCCACCTCCAGTCACTAGAGTTGCGGCATGACTTGAGGCCAGCTTATTCTTTGCCCTGCGCTTTAGGTCATTCCAGCGCTTATAGCAATCATTGGCTGTGCGCCTCACGATTCCAAGGGGACTTACGATGTCCGCAACGGTCTGCCAGTGTGCCTGGCGTTGTGCAGGTGTGGTCTTGGATCCTGCAACAATGACCATCTCGTTATCATGTGCGGACACATACTCGACAAGTGCATTCAGTTCGGCATCTGTGAAGCTGGGCTTCCTCGACGGGCCGGACTGTGTAGCCGTGTCTGGGGCATCAGCCTGTGCCGGATGAGCACTCTTCCTCTTCCGCTTGGAAGGTGGTGGTGATCCTGAGTGTCCTACGCCGCTCTGGACACTAGGGGCAGGAGCCCTGGTGGACTCTGTATCAGGAGTGTGGGATTGCACACTCAGCATGGGAGTTGGTGCAGGCATTGGCTCAAGTGTAATGGTGTCAAGGGGAATGTCAGCAGGATGGACTAGGACCGACACTGTCCTGGCTGGGTGTGTGAGAGCTGGGGTGGATGGAGCCGCAGCTGCCCCTGCAGCCTCTCCACCCTGCCTACTTGGGGCAGCAGATGACCTTGCTGCCCCTGATCCACGTGGCCTGATGACATCAACGTGCACCGGCGCACGTGTCATAGGCCTGCTGACCTGGAAGTCAGCCATGGAGTCAGCCAGGTCTGGTGCCACAATGGGCTGGTCCAACAAGGGCTGAGCATGGATATTGTCAGCCACATCAGCCTCAACCAGGGGGGGAGGGGGATTATGGGTGCCCTTGACTGGTCCTCCACACATGGGGGGACAGGGTCACCCTGCAAGTAATATCCACGCCCCCTACCGGATCCACCACGGCCACCACTTGTGGCTCTTCCACCTTTGCCACCCTTACGGATTCCTCGACTCCCAACCATGGCACTGATGTTAATGTGCGTATGGGAGTGGCTGTAAACTATTGTCCTGGGCAATTGGGGGTCAAAGGGGTTGGGTACCAGATGGTAATTGTACCCTAGTGCTCTAGCAAGGCTGAATGTGACCCCTGAGGAAAGATGACGGGTCACGCAACGCACAGGAAGCCCAAAAAAGGGAGATGACGTGCACGCAACCCCTCCTAGACCACGTGTGCGGAAAAAAAAACCTGCACTACGCTGTGGCACCCAGTAACACAAGAATGAACGTATGCGTGTCACACAAAGCCTAGAATGACCTCTGAAGGGGTAGGCTACACACGGGGCAAGCACAGATGTTAGATACGTGCGTGACTCACCGTCTGCCAGGAAAAAGAGCGTGAAAAAGAAGCGCATGTGCGCGTTGGCAACACCCCTGCCAAAAGAAGAATTGTACGCTATCTGAGGAGACAGGACAACAGTAGAAGGGAACGCTGTTTGAGGGAACAGGCCCAGGAAAACCAGAAAAAGAGAAAAAAGAGAAAAAGCTGTCAGAGGTAACAGGGAGTACGAACTTGAAACGCTGTGAAGTAAATCGCGTGTGAAACGACAAGAAGTACAGATTTCACCCACTCGCTCTCCACGAAAAGCACGTACAAGGAAATGGTGTTCTACACGTACCTTTTATGCAGGCCCACACGTCCAGCGTCACTTACGCGGCGTGTACGCACTAGGGCCATTTCCACTAATTACACGCTTTGTCACTTCCGCGTGTACGCGCTAAGGCCATTTCCACCAATTACACGCTTTGACACTCGGACGTGTCTTTCATTTTTTTAACACGCAACATTTCCAACGTGTGCCCTATTCAACGTGCACGTGACTTCATAGACGCGCATACGCTGGTGGCCTTTGGGCCAATGAATGTACAGACGTGTGCTGACGTGTTTACGCGCTAAGGGCCTTTCCTCGAATTACACGCAGACGTGTTGGATTTTCACGTCCAAAATCACTCCGTATCAAGCTGGCCACGCGAAAGCACATGGAAGACCACGCTCCTGCCCAGAAGGCCGAATTACTGCCCCCCAGAGCCCTGAGCACGCTCCCACCTGCCATCTGCTGCTGCCTCACTGCCTGCTGCCCACGTGCCCTGCCATTTGCTGCCTGCACATCAGCCAGGGGTGCTGTTGCTGTGACCACCCCTGCTGGAACCAAAGACTCCCGACTGCTTTTCCATCGCCCCACAGCCCAGCCCCAGGACCCAGTTGCCCACCAACTCCTGCCTCTGGGGTTGCCATGTCGGGCACTGCAACATCTGGCACCAGTGGCAACCCCCGGCCAAGGAGGCAGAGGGGCACCAGCTTCACTGCCACCGATGTTGGTGTCCTGGTGGAGCATATCCTAGGGCAGTATGATGCCCTCTTCAGAAGGTTGCACGCCGACAAGGAAGGACGGACTCGGATCTGGATGGACATCGTGACTGCCATCAACGCGGAGGAGGTGGCAGTCCGCGACTACGAACGTGTCAGGAAGCGCTTGGAGGACTTCAGGTCCAGGACCCTCAACAAGGCCCGGCGCCTCCTGAAGGCAGCGGATGCTAAGGGGCGCCGGGGCCACTTGTCGGAAGATCAGATGAGGGTCCTGGAACGCATATCCCCAGCGCACCACATCCAGGTCCTTGAGAAGCAGACCCATCTGGAGTCGAGCGGTAAGTGTACATGCATACTGATTGTAAGCTGTGCGTGTGGTGGTGTGCCAGGAGTGTGCAGGTTGAACATGTATTTTTATGTGGCCAAGTAGGGGGGGTGTACAGGGCCGTGAGGGTGACACATGCGAGGGGTCTCATGTGTGACACGTGGATGGTGCTTGTGTGTGTGGGCTTGCATGGCACAGGATGTGGAGGAATGATTGTCAGGTGTGACATGGATGTCGATCAAAAAACTGCGACAGTTGGCGGAGGTGTACACATGCATGCAGGTTTGGTGGTGTGTGTGCATGTGTAGTGTACTCCCTATGTTGCATGTGATGTGTGGATGACCTTTGGCTGCTCATGCTGTTGTATGTGAATGGATGGTGCTGGCTGTTGCAATATGGCTGTGGTATGGCTCATGTGTGCAAGTTGAAATGACATGTGTGTTGGGGATTGTGATGCCATGTCTGAGGTTTACCAATGCCACTCATGTATAACTGTCATGTGTGTATGAGTCCATTTTACAGTGCCCTGATGCCTGTGTTTGCTTTCTCCCTGTCTGCAGCGTCAACTGATGAAGAGGGCGGAGAAGGTGCTGTGGAGCACAGCGGCTGGGGTCGCACCACCAGCCGGAGACGCAAGGCCCGGATCCCCTTCCAGGTTGTGATCTCGTCAGGGAGTGAGGAGTCCGGTGCCGCGTCCCAGGCCGCAGCTGCCGAGGGGAGGTCCAAGAGGCGGAGGTTGGAGTTGGACTCCTCGGCAGCAGAAGGGGCAGCTGGGACCCCACAGGGCCCAACGGAAGAAGATGGCACGGAGTCATCCAGGTTGGTGGGGGGTTTGGTGGAGGAGGAGGCCGTGCAAGCGACAGTGGCGGGGTCTGGAGGTGGGGATTCCACTGGTGCTAGTGGTGCAGTGCAGGATCAGGGACAGGAGGCAGCACAGGCCGCCGCGGAGGTGCCTGTGTGCAATCCTGTCCCTGCTCCTGTCACTGCATCATCTTGCACCAGCGGGGATGCCTACCTCCAGACCCGTTCTCAGGGAGAGGATTGGCTTACAACACCTGGCCTTCCTCTCCCTGCAGATGTGGCTATCCTGCACCAGGTTGAGCCTGTCCAGGGTGGGGTGGCGTAGCGTCAACGGGCCATGCAAGCTGACCTGCAGTCTTTTCATGATGAGTCTGCACGTCTTCTCGCATGGCTCGTTGACCGCGTTGACCCACTGGGACAGCTCACCAGGGCTGGATTCCTCCGTTTCCTGGACCTTGTTCCGACCCCCTTCTCCACAGAACCCCCTATGCCCCAGTCGTCCTCCATGCCATCTTCCCACCCATGTGTCACCTGGGTGCCCTGTGGAGCTGCCTCCGACCGTGCGGCCAGGCTGGTGGACAACAGATCCCTGCCACAGTCGGGAGTCGGACGTCCATCAACGACTGCACCCCAGCTGGAGGAGGATGTGCAGGCACCATCGGACAGGGCACATGGACAGCAGCAGCTGCAGCAGCAGGAGGCTGTAGGTGGGAGCCACGATAGCTCGGGGCCTTCAAAATCGGAGGGGCAGGCATCGGCCGGAGGGCAGGAGGACCCTGGACAGGAAGTGTCTTCCGTGTGGCAGCGGTTGGGCCACGCCATAGATGCAGAGCGGCGGTGGGCGGAAGAGGCGCGGCTCACGATGGTCAGGGCGGAGAACTCCATGCGGAGGGCCCTGAGGCGGGCCGAGTGCCTCGAGGCAATCCGCAGGGAGTTGGAGGTGAACATGTCAGCGTCCCCGCGGACCCTCGGGGCCATGGAACAGGACCGCCTCCGGGACATAGACGAGGAGTTTGATGATGCCCTGGCCCGGAACACCACTAAGTGAGCCGCTGGACTGGCCCGCCGCCATTGTATATAGTTATTTAGAGATAGGTTTCCTTTATAGTTTATTTTTATTTGGAGTCGATGTACACTGCTCCACCTTTTGTATATAGTTCCATTTTAGTTTTTTTGTAGGTTTCATTTCTTCTCTTGGGATGATGGACCCTGAATACTTTGTACTTTGGATTTGGATATTTTTTTTACTATGAATATCTTTTTCCCATGGAGCAATGGTTTTCTATTTCTTTTTTCCCTTCATTTCCTTTTCATGGACTTGAACTTTGGAATATATATTTTTTGGATTATCATTTATTGATTTTAATTTGAAAAGGGACAGCCAGCTTAATTTTGTTATTTTTTTACTTGTGTATTTTGGTTAATTTTGATTGCCATTGCTGTTGTTTTTAATACATTATTTGGATTTTTTCATTCTTCAATGTGTGGTTTCATCTCATTGTTTTCATGCATGTCATGATATGGGTTTTCAGGTTCACTTGCAACCATTGTGTGTGTGTGAGACACATGTGTTGATTTACATTGTTTCCATTAGAGTAGGATCATGGGCACATGTAATACTTGGTTGTGTCTTTGGGCTGTGGTGGCTGGCCATGAGGCACATACTTGAGGATTGTCAGGGCCTGTGGGCAGGGGGACATGAGTGGGGGCCTGGCGGAGGCTGCCCATGGTGGGTGGGGGATGGGGGTGATGGGAGACATGAGTGGGGGCCTGGCGGAGGCTGCCCATGGTGGCTGGGGGTGGGGGGATGGCCGACATGGGTGGGAGCCTGGTGGAGGATGCCCCTGCACTGCTGGGGGGGTGGGGGTGGTGGGAGACATGAGTGGGGGCCTGGCGGAGGCTGCCCATGGTGGGTGGGGGGTGGGGGTGGTGTAAGACATAAGTGGGGGCCTGGCGGAGGCTGCTCATGGTGGGTGGGGGTGGGGTTGGTGGGAGACATGAGTGGGGGCCTGGTGGAGGGTGCCCCACACTGCTGGGGGGTGGGGGTGGGTGGGAGACATGAGTGGGGGCCTGCCGGAGGCTGCCCATGGTGGCTGGGGGGTGGGGGTGGTGGGAGACATGAGTGGGGGCCTGGCGGAGGCTGCCCATGGTGGGTGGGGGTTGGGGGTGGTGGGAGACATGAGTGGGGGCCTGGTGGAGGGTGCCCCACACTGCTGGGGGTGTGGGGGTGGTAGGAGACATGAGTGGGGGCCTGGCAGAGGCTGCCCATGGTGGGTGGGGGTGGGGGTGGTGGGAGACATGAGTGTGGGCCTGGCGGAGGCTGCCCATGGTGGGTGGGGGGTGGGGGTGGTGGGAGACATGAGTGGGGCCTGGTGGAGGGTGCCCCTGGATGCTGGGGGGTGGGGGTGGTGGGAGACATGAGTGGGGGCCTGGCGGGGCCTGCCCATGGTGGCTGGGGGGTGGGGGGGTGGTAGACATGGGTGGGAGCCTGGTGGGGGCTGCCCCTGCACTACTGGGGGCTGGGGGTGGGTGGGAGACATGAGTGGGGGCCTGGTGGGGGCTGCCCATGGTGGCTGGGGGGTGGGGGTGGTGGTAGACATGGGTGGGAGCCTGGTGGAGGGTGCCCCACACTGCTGTGGGGGTGGGGGTGGTGGGAGACATGAGTGGGGGCCTGGCGGAGGCTGCCCATGGTGGGTGGGGGGTGGGGGTGGTGGGAGACACAGGTGGGGGCCTGGTGGAGGGTGCCCCTGCACTGCTGGGGGGTGGGGGTGGGTGGGAGACATGAGTGGGGGCCTGGTGGAGGGGGCCCCACACTGCTGGGGGGGGTGGGGGTGGTGGGAGACATGAGTGGGGGCCTGGCGGAAGTTGCCCATGGTGGGTGGGGGGTGGGGGTGGTGGGAGACATGGGTGGGGGCCTGGTGGAGGGTGCCCCACACTGCTGGGGTGTGGGGGTGGTGGTAGACATGAGTGGGGGCCTGGCGGAGGCTGCCCATGGTGGGTGGGGGGTGGGGGTGGTGGGAGACATGAGTGGGGGCCTGGTGGAGGGTGCCCCACACTGCTGGGGGGGTGGGGGTGGTGGGAGACATAAGTGGGGGCCTGGCGGAGGCTGCCCATGGTGGATGGGGGGTGGGGTTGGTGGGAGACATGAGTGGGGGCCTGGCGGAGGCTGCCCATGGTGGGTGGGGGGTGGAGGTGGTGGGAATCATGAGTGGGGGCCTGGTGGAGGGAGCCCCTGGATGCTGGGGGGTGGGGGTGGTGGGAGACATGAGTGGGGGCCTGTTGGAGGGTGCCCCTGGATGCTGGGGGGTGGGGGTGGTGGGAGACATGAGTGGGCGCCTGGTGGAGGGTGCCCCACACTGCTGGGGGGGTGGGGGTGGGTGGGAGACATGAGTGGGGGCCTGGAGGAGGCTGCCCATGGTGGGTGGGGGGTGGTGGGAGACACGGGTGGGGGCCTGGTGGAGGGTGCCCCTGCACTGCTGGGGGGTGGGGGTGGGTGGGAGACATGAGTGGGGGCCTGGTGGAGGGGGCCCCACACTGCTGGGGGGGGGTGGGGGTGGTGGGAGACATGAGTGGGGGCCTGGCGGAAGTTGCCCATGGTGGGTGGGGGGTGGGGGTGGTGGGAGAATTGGGTGGGGGCCTGGTGGAGGGTGCCCCACACTGCTGGGGTGTGGGGGTGGTGGTAGACATGAGTGGGGGCCTGGCGGAGGCTGCCCATGGTGGGTGGGGGGTGGGGGTGGTGGGAGACATGAGTGGGGGCCTGGTGGAGGGTGCCCCACACTGCTGGGGGGGTGGGGGTGGTGGGAGACATAAGTGGGGGCCTGGCAGAGGCTGCCCATGGTGGGTGGGGGGTGGAGGTGGTGGGAGACATGAGTGGGGGCCTGGTGGAGGGAGCCCCTGGATGCTGGGGGGTGGGGGTGGTGGGAGACATGAGTGGGGGCCTGTTGGAGGGTGCCCCTGGATGCTGGGGGGTGGGGGTGGTGGGAGACATGAGTGGGCGCCTGGTGGAGGGTGCCCCACACTGCTGGGGGGGTGGGGGTGGGTGGGAGACATGAGTGGGGGCCTGACAGAGGCTGCCCATGGTGAGTGGGGGGTGGGGGTAGTGGGAGACATGGGTGGGGGCCTGGTGGAGGGTGCCCCACACTGCTGGGGGGGTGGGGGTGGTGGGAGACATGAGTGGGGGCCTGGCAAAGGCTGCCCATGGTGGTTGGGGGGTGGGGGTGGTGGGAGACATGGGTGGGGGCCTGGTGGAGGGTGCCCCACACTGCTGGGGGGGTGGGGGTGGTGGGAGACATGAGTGGGGGCCATAGCGGAGGCTGCCCATGGTGGGTGGGCGGTGGGGGTGGTGAGAGTAATGAGTGGGGGCCTGGCGGAGGCTGCCCATGGTGGGTGGGGGTGGTGGGAGACACAGGTGGGGGCCTGGTGGAGGGTGCCCCTGCACTGCTGGGGGGTGGGGGTGGGTGGGAGACATGAGTGGGTGCCTGGTGGAGGGTGCCCCACACTGCTGGGGGGGTGGGGGTGGTGGGAGACATGAGTGGGGGCCTGGCAGAGGCTGCCCATGGTGGGTGGGGGGATGGGGGTGGTGGGAGACATGAGTGGGGTCCTGGAGGAGGCTACACATGGTGGGTGGGGGGTGGGGGTGGTGGGAGAGATGAGTGGGGGCCTGGTGGATGGTGCCCCACACTGCTGGGGGGTGGGGGTGGGTCGGAGACATGAGTGGGGGCCTGGTGGAGGGGGCCCCACACTGCTGGGGGGGGTGGGGGTGGTGGGAGACATGAGTGGGGGCCTGGCGGAAGTTGCCCATGGTGGGTGGGGGGTGGGGGTGGTGGGAGACATGGGTGGGGGCCTGGTGGAGGGTGCCCCACACTGCTGGGGTGTGGGGGTGGTGGTAGACATGAGTGGGGGCCTGGCGGAGGCTGCCCATGGTGGGTGGGGGGTGGGGGTGGTGGGAGACATGAGTGGGGGCCTGGTGGAGGGTGCCCCACACTGCTGGGGGGGTGGGGGTGGTGGGAGACATAAGTGGGGGCCTGGCGGAGGCTGCCCATGGTGGATGGGGGGTGGGGTTGGTGGGAGACATGAGTGGGGGCCTGGCGGAGGCTGCCCATGGTGGGTGGGGGGTGGAGGTGGTGGGAGACATGAGTGGGGGCCTGGTGGAGGGAGCCCCTGGATGCTGGGGGGTGGGGGTGGTGGGAGACATGAGTGGGGGCCTGTTGGAGGGTGCCCCTGGATGCTGGGGGGTGGGGGTGGTGGGAGACATGAGTGGGCGCCTGGTGGAGGGTGCCCCACACTGCTGGGGGGGTGGGGGTGGGTGGGAGACATGAGTGGGGGCCTGGCAGAGGCTGCCCATGGTGGGTGGGGGGTGGGGGTAGTGGGAGACATGGGTGGGGGCCTGGTGGAGGGTGCCCCACACTGCTGGGGGGGTGGGGTGGTGGGAGACATGAGTGGGGGCCTGGCAAAGGCTGCCCATGGTGGTTGGGGGGTGGGGGTGGTGGGAGACATGGGTGGGGGCCTGGTGGAGGGTGCCCCACACTGCTGGGGGGGTGGGGGTGGTGGGAGACATGAGTGGGGGCCATGGCGGAGGCTGCCCATGGTGGGTGGGGGGTGGGGGTGGTGGGAGGCATGAGTGGGGGCCTGGCGGAGGCTGCCCATGGTGGGTGGGGGTGGTGGGAGACACAGGTGGGGGCCTGGTGGAGGGTGCCCCTGCACTGCTGGGGGGTGGGGGTGGGTGGGAGACATGAGTGGGTGCCTGGTGGAGGGTGCCCCACACTGCTGGGGGGTGGGGGTGGTGGGAGACATGAGTGGGGGCCTGGCAGAGGCTGCCCATGGTGGGTGGGGGGATGGGGGTGGTGGGAGACATGAGTGGGGGCCTGGCGGAGGCTGCCCATGGTGGGTGGGGGGTGGGGGTGGTGGGAGAGATGAGTGGGGGCCTGGTGGATGGTGCCCCACACTGCTGGGGGGTGGGGGTGGGTCGGAGACATGAGTGGGGGCCTGGCGGAGGCTGCCCATGGTGGGTGGGGGTGGGGGTGGTGGGAGACATGGGTGGGGGCCTGGCAGAGGCTGCCCATGGTGGGTGGGGGGTGGGGGTGGTGGGAGACATGGGTGGGGGCCTGGTGGAGGGTGCCCCACACTGCTGGGGGGGTGGGGGTGGTGGGAGACATGAGTGGGGGCCTGGCAGAGGCTGCCCATGGCGGGTGGGGGGCGGGGGTGGTGGGAGACATGGGTGGGGGCCTGGTGGAGGGTGCCCCACACTGCTGGGGGGGTGAGGGTGGTGGGAGACATGAGTGGGGGCCTGGCGGAGGCTGCCCATGGTGGGTGGGGGGTGGGGGTGGTGGGAGACATGAGTGGGGGCCTGGTGGAGGCTGCCCATGGTGGGTGGGGGGTGGGGGTCGTGGGAGACACGGGTGGGGGCCTGGTGGAGGGTGCCCCTGCACTGCTGGGGGGTGTGGGTGTGTGGGAGACATGAGTGGGGGCCTGGTGGAGGGTGCCCCACACTGCTGGGGGGGTGGGGGTGGTGGGAGTCATGAGTGGGGGCCTGGCGGAGGCTGCCCATGGTGGGTGGGGGTGGGGGTGGTGACAGACATGAGTGGGGGCCTGGTGGAGGGTGCCCCACACTGCTGGGGGGGTGGGGGTGGTGGGAGACATGAGTGGGGGCCTGGCGGAGGCTGCCCATGGTGGGTGGGGGGTGGGGGTGGTGGGAGACATGAGTGGGGGGCCTGGCGGAGGCTGCCCATGGTGGGTGGGGGGTGGTGGGAGACATGAGTGGGGGCCTGGTGGCGGGTGCCCCTTGATGCTGGGGAGTCGGGTTGGTGGGAGACATGAGTGGGGGCCTGGTGGAGGGTGCCCCGGGATGCTGGGGGGTGGGGGTGGTGGGAGACATGAGTGGGGGCCTGGCGGGGGCTGCCCATGGTGGCTGGGGGGTGGGGGTGGTAGACATGGGTGGGAGCCTGGTGGGGGCTGCCACTGCACTGATGGGGGGTGGGGGTGGGTGGGAGACATGAGTGGGGGCCTGGTGGGGGCTGCCCATGGTGGCTGGGGGGTGGGGGTGGTGGTAGACATGGGTGGGAGCCTGGTGGAGGGTGCCCCTGGATGCTGGTGGGTGGGGGTGGTGGGAGACATGAGTGGGGGCCTGGTGGAGGGTGCCCCTGGATGCTGGGGGGTGGGGGTGGTGGGAGACATGAGTGGGGGCCCGGTGGAGGGTGCCCCTGGATGCTGGGGGGTGGGGGGGTGGTAGACATGGGTGGTAGCCTGGTGGGGGCTGCCCCTGCACTGCTGGGGGGTGGGGGTGGGTGGGAGACATGAGTGGGGGCCTGGTAGGGGCTGCCCATGGTGGCTGGGGGGTGGGGGGGTGGTAGACATGGGTGGGAGCCTGGTGGAGGCTGCCCATGGTGGGTGGGGGGTGGGGGTGGTGGGAGACATGAGTGGGGGCCTGGCGGAGGCTGCCCATGGTGGGTGGGGGGTGGGGGTGGTGGGAGACATGAGTGGGGGCCTGGTGGAGGGTGCCCCTGGATGCTGGGGGGTGGGGTGGTGGGAGACATGAGTGGGGGCCTGGTGGAGGGTGCCCCTGGATGCTGGGGGGTGGGGTGGTGGGAGACATGAGTGGGGGCCTGGTGGCGGGTGCCCCACACTGCTGGGGGGGTGGGGGTGGGTGGGAGACATGAGTGGGGGCCTGGCAGAGGCTGCCCATGGTGGGTGGGGGGTGGGGGTGGTGGGAGACATGGGTGGGGGCCTGGTGGAGGGTGCCCCACAATGCTGGGGGGGTGGGGGTTGTGGGAGACATGGGTGGGGGCCTGGTGGAGGGTGCCCCTGGATGCTGTGGAGTGGGGGTGGTGGGAGACATGAGTGGGGGCCTGGTGGAGGGTGCCCCTGGATGCTGGGGGGTGGGGTGGTGGGAGACATGAGTGGGGGCCTGGTGGAGGGTGCCCCTGGATGCTGGGGGGTGGGGGTGGTGGGAGACATGAGTGGGGGCCTGGTGGCGGGTGCCCCACACTGCTGGGGGGTGGGGTGGGTGGGAGACATGAGTGGGAGCCTGGCAGAGGCTGCCCATGGTGGGTGGGGGGTGGGGGTGGTGGGAGACATGAGTGGGGGTCTGGCGGAGGCTGCCCATGGTGGGTGGGGGTGGGGGTGGTGGGAGACATGAGTGGGGGCCTGGTGGAGGGTGCCCCTGGATGCTAGGGGGTGGGGGTGGTGGGAGACATGAGTGGGGGCATGGTGGAGGGTGCCCCTGGATGCTGTGGGGTGGGGGTGGTGGGAGACATGAGTGGGGGCCTGGTGGAGGGTGCCCCTGGTTGCTGTGGGGTGGGGGTGGTGGGAGACATGAGTGGGGGCCTGGTGGAGGGTGCCCCTGGATGCTGGGGGGTGGGGTGGTGGGAGACATGAGTGGGGGCCTGGTGGAGGGTGCCCCTGGATGCTGGGGAGTGGGGGTGGTGGGAGACATGAGTGGGGGCCTGGTGGCGGGTGCCCCACACTGCTGGGGGGGTGGGGGTGGTGGGAGACATGGGTGGGGGCCTGGTGGAGGGTGCCCCACAATGCTGGGGGGGTGGGGGTGGTGGGAGACATGGGTGGGGGCCTGGTGGAGGGTGCCCCACATTGCTGGGGGGTGTGGGGGTCGTGGGAGACATGAGTGGGGGCCCATGGTGGGTGGGGGGTGGGGGTGGTGGAAGACATGGGTGGGGGCCTGGTGGAGGGTGCCCCACAATGCTGGGGGTTGGGGGTGGTGGGAGACATGGGTGGGGGCCTGGTGGAGGGTGCCCCACACTGCTGGGGGGGTGGGGGTGGTGGGAGACATGAGTGGGGGCCTGGCGGAGGCTGCCCATGGTGGGAGGGGGGTGGGGGTGGTGGGAGACATGAGTGGGGGCCTGGCAGAGGCTGCCCATGGTGGGTGGGGGGTGGGGGTGGTGGGAGACATGGGTGGGGGCCTGTGGAGGGTCCCCCACACTGCTGGGGGGGTGGGGGTGGTGGGAGACATGAGTGGGGGCCTGGCAGAGGCTGCCCATGGTGGGTGGGGGTGGTGGGAGACATGAGTGGGGGCCTGGCGGAGGCTGCCCATGGTGGGTGGGGGGTGGGGGTGGTGGGAGACATGAGTGGGGGCCTGGTGGAGGGTGCCCCACACTGCTGAGGGGGTGGGGGTGGGTGGGAGACATGAGTGGGGGCCTGGCGGATCTGCCCATGGTGGCTGGGGGGTAGGGGTGGTGGGAGACATGAGTGGGGGCCTGGCGGAGGCTGCCCATGGTGGGTGGGGGGTGGGGGTGGTGGGAGACATGAGTGGGGGTCTGGCGGAGGCTGCCCATGGTGCTGGGGGGGTGGGGGTGGTGGGAGACATGAGTGGGGGCCTGGCGGAGGCTGCCCATGGTGGGTGGGGGGTGGGGGTGGTGGGAGACATGCGTGGGGGCCTGGCGGAGGCTGCCCATGGTGAGTGGGGGGTGGGGGTGGTGGGAGACATGAGTGGGGGCCTGGTGGAGGCTGCCCATGGTGGGTGGGGGGTGGGGGTGGTGGGAGACATGAGTGGGAGCCTGGTGGAGGGTGCCCCACACTGCTGGGGGGGTGGGGGTGGGTGGGAGACATGAGTGGGGGCCTGGCCGAGGCTGCCCATGGTGGCTGGGGGGTGGGGGTGGTGGGAGACATGAGTGGGGGCCTGGTGGAGGGTGCCCCTGGATGCTGGGGGGTGGGGGTGGTGGGAGACATGAGTAGGGGCCTGGTGGCGGGTGCCCCACACTGCTGGGGGGGTGGGGGTGGGTGGGAAACATGAGTGGGGGCCTGGCAGAGGCTGCCCATGGTGGGTGGGGGGTGGGGGTGGTGGGAGACATGGGTGGGGGCCTGGTAGAGGGTGCCCCACAATGCTTGGGGGGTGGAGTGGTGGGAGACATGGGTGGGGGCCTGGTGGAGGGTGCCCCACACTGCTGGGGGGGTGGGGGTGGTGGGAGACATGAGTTGGGGCCTGGCGGAGGCTGCCCACGGTGAGTGGGGGGTGGGGGTGGTGGGAGACATGAGTGGGGGCCTGGCAGAGGCTGCCCATGGTGGGTGGGGGGTGGGGGTGGTGGGAGACATGGGTGGGGGCCTGGTGGAGGGTGCCGCACACTGCTGAGGGGGTGGGGGTGGTGGGAGACATGAGTGGGGGCCTGGCGGAGGCTGCCCATGGTGGGTGGGGGGTGGGGGTGGTGGGAGACATGAGTGGGGGCCTGGCGGAGGCTGCCCATGGTGAGTGGGGGGTGGGGGTGGTGGGAGACATGAGTGGGGGCCTGGCGGAGGCTGCCCATGGTGGGTGGGGGGTGGGGGTGGTGGGAGACATGAGTGGGAGCCTGGTGGAGGGTGCCCCACACTGCTGGGGGGGTGGGGGTGGGTGGGAGACATGAGTGGGGGCCTGGCGGAGGCTGCCCATGGTGGGTGGTGGGTGGGGGCGGTGGGTGACATGAGTGGGGGCCTGGCGGAGGCTGCCCATGGTGGGTGGGGGTGGGGGTGGTGGGAGACATGAGTGGGGGCCTGGTGGAGGGTGCCCCACACTGCTGGGGGGGTGGGGGTGGTGGGGGACATGAGTGGGGGCCTGGCGGAGGCTGCCCATGGTGGATGGGGGGTGGGGGTGGTGGGAGACATGAGTGGGGGCCTGGTGGAGGGTGCCCCTGGATGCTGGGGGTGGGGGTGGTGGGAGACATGAGTGGGGGTCTGGTGGAGGGTGCCCCTGGATGCTGTGGGGTGGGGGTGGTGGGAGACATGAGTGGGGGCCTGGCGGGGGCTGCCCATGGTGGCTGGGGGGTGGGGGGGTGGTAGACATGGGTGGGAGCCTGGTGGGGGCTGCCCCTGCACTGCTGGGGGGTGGGGGTGGTGGGAGATATGAGTGGGGGCCTGGTGGGGGCTGCCCATGGTGGCTGGGGGTTGAAGGTGGTGGTAGACATGGGTGGGAGCCTGGTGGAGGGTGCCCCACACTGCTGGGGGGGGTGGGGTGGTGGGAGACACGGGTGGGGGCCTGGTGGAGGGTGCCCCTGCACTGCTGGGGGGTGGGGGTGGATGGGAGACATGAGTGGGTGCCTGGTGGAGGGTGCCCCACACTGCTGGGGGGGTGGGGGGGTGGGAGACATGAGTGGGGGCCTGGCGGAGGCTGCCCATGGTGGGTGGGAGACATGAGTGGGGGCCTGGCGGAGGCTGCCCATGGTGGGTGGGGGTGGTGGGAGACATGAGTGGGGGCCTGGTGGAGGGTGCCCCATACTGCTGGAGGGGTGGGGGTGGGTCGGAGACATGAGTGGGGGCCTGGCGGAGGCTGCCCATGGTGGCTGGGGGTGGTGGGAGACATGAGTGGGGGCCTGGCGGAGGCTGCCCATGGTGGGTGGGGGGTGGGGGTGGTGGGAGACATGGGTGGGGGCCTGGCAGAGGCTGCCCATGGTGGGTGGGGGGTGGGGGTGGTGGGAGACATGGGTGGGGGCCTGGTGGAGGGTGCCCCACACTGCTGGGGGGTGGGGGTGGTGGGAGACATGAGTGGGGGCCTGGCAGAGGCTGCCCATGGTGGGTGGGGGGTGGGGGTGGTGGGAGACATGGGTGGGGGCCTGGTGGAGGGTGCCCATGGTGGCTGGGGGGTGGGGGTGGTGGGAGACATGAGTGGGGGCCTGGCAGAGGCTGCCCATGGTGGGTGGGGGGTTGGGGTGGTGGGAGACATGAGTGGGGGCCTGGCGGAGGCTGCCCATGGTGGGTGGGGGGTGGGGGTTGTGGGAGACATGGGTGGGGGCCTGGTGGAGGGTGCCCCTGCACTGCTGGGGGGTGGGGGTGGGTGGGAGACATGAGTGGGGGCCTGGTGGAGGGTGCCCCACACTGCTGGGGGGGTGGGGGTGGTGGGAGACATGAGTGGGGGCCTGGCGGAGGCTGCCCATGGTGGGTGGGGGGTGGGGGTGGTTGGAGACATGAGTGGGGGCCTGGCGGAGGCTGCCCATGCTGGGTGGGGGGTGGGGGCGGTGGTAGACATGAGTGGGGGCCTGGTGGAGGGTGCCCCACACTGCTGGGGAGGTGGGGGTGGGTCGGAGACATGAGTGGGGGCCTAGCGGAGGCTGCCCATGGTGGCTGGGGGGTGGGGGTGGTGGGCGACATGAGTGGGGGCCTGGCGGAGGCTGCCCATGGTGGGTGGGGGGTGGGGGTGGTGGGAGACATGAGTGGGGGCCTGGTGGTGGGTGCCCCACACTGCTGGGGGGGTGGGGGTGGTGGGAGACATGAGTGGGGGCCTGGCGGAGGCTGCCCATGGTGGGTGGGGGGTGGGGGTGGTGGGCGACATGAGTGGGGGCCTGGCGGAGGCTGCCCATGGTGGGTGGGGGGTGGGGGTGGTGGGACACATGAGTGGGGGCCTGGTGGCGGGTGCCCCTTGATGCTGGGGAGTAGGGTTGGTGGGAGACATGAGTGGGGGCCTGGTGGAGGGTGCCCCGGGATGCTGGGGGGTGGGGGTGGTGGGAGACATGAGTGGGGGCCTGGCGGAGGCTGCCCATGGTGGCTGGGGGGTGGGGGGGTGGTAGACATGGGTGGGAGCCTGGTGGGGCTGCCCCTGCACTGATGGGGGGTGGGGGTGGGTGGGAGACATGAGTGGGGGCCTGGTGGGGGCTGCCCATGGTGGCTGGGGGGTGGGGGTGGTGGTAGACATGGGTGGGAGCCTGGTGGAGGGTGCCCCTGGATGCTGGTGGGTGGGGGTGGTGGGAGACATGAGTGGGGGCCTGGTGGAGGGTGCCCCTGGATGCTGGTGGGGTGGGGGTGGTGGGAGACATGAGTGGGGGCCTGGTGGAGGGTGCCCCTGGATGCTGGGGGGTGGGGGGGTGGTAGACATGGGTGGGAGCCTGGTGGGGGCTGCCCCTGCACTGCTGGGGGGTGGGGGTGGGTGGGAGACATGAGTGGGGGCCTGGTGGGGGCTGCCCATGGTGGCTGGGGTTGGGGGTGGTGGTAGACATGGGTGGGAGCCTGGTGGAGGGTGCCCCTGGATGCTGGGTGGTGGGGGTGGTGGGAGACATGAGTGGGGCATGGTGGAGGGTGCCCCTGGATGCTGGGGGGTGGGGGTGGTGGGAGACATGAGTTGGGGCCTGGTGGAGGGTGCCCCACACTGCTGGGGGGTGGGGGTGGGTGGGAGACATGAGTGGGGGCCTGGCGGAGGCTGCCCATGGTGGGTGGGGGGTGGGGGTGGTTGGGAGACATGAGTAGGGGGCCTGGTGGAGGGTGCCCCACACTTCTGGGGATGCGGGGGTGGTGGGAGACATGAGCGGGGGCCTGGCGGAGGCTGCCCATGGTGGGTGGGGGTTGGGGGTGGTGGGAGACATGAGTGGGGGCCTTGCGGAGGCTGCCCATGGTGGGTGGGGGGTGGGGGTGGTGGGAGACATGAGTGGGGGCCTGGTGGAGGGTGCCCCTGGATGCTGGGGGGTGGGGTGGTGGGAGACATGAGTGGGGGCCTGGTGGAGGGTGCTCCTGGATGCTGGGGGGTGGGGGTGGTGGGAAACATGAGTGGGGGCCTGGTGGCGGGTGCCCCACACTGCAGGGGGGGTGGGGGTGGGTGGGAGACATGAGTGGGGGCCTGGCAGAGGCTGCCCATGGTGGGTGGGGGTGGTGGGAGACATGGGTGGGGGCCTGGTGGAGGGTGCCCCACAATGCTGCGGGGGTGGGGGTGGTGGGAGACATGAGTGGGGGCCTGGCAGAGGCTGTCCATGGTGGGTGGGGGTGGTGGGAGACATGGGTGGGGGCCTGGTGGAGGGTGCCCCACACTGCTGGGGGGGTGGGGGTGGTGGGAGACATGAGTGGGGGCCTGGCGGAGGCTGCCCATGGTGGGTGGGGGGTGGGGGTGGTGGGAGACATGAGTGGGGGCCTGGCGGAGTCTGCCCATGGTGGGTGGGGGTGGTGGGAGACACGGGTGGGGGCCTGGTGGGGGTGCCCCTGCACTGCTGGGGGTGGGGGTGGGTGGGAGACATGAGTGGGGGCCTGCTGGAGGGTACCCCACACTGCTGGGGGGATGGGGGTGGTGGGAGACATGAGTGGGGGCCTGGCGGAGGCTGCCCATGGTGGGTGGGGGGTGGGGGTGGTGGGAGACATGAGTGGGGGCCTGGCGGAGGCTGCCCATGGTGGGTGGGGGTGGGGGTGGTGGGAGACATGAGTGGGGGCCTGCTGGAGGGTACCCCACACTGCTGGGGGGATGGGGGTGGTGGGAGACATGAGTGGGGGCCTGGCGGAGGCTGCCCATGGTGGGTGGGGGGTGGGGGTGGTGGGAGACATGAGTGGGGGCCTGGCGGAGGCTGCCCATGGTGGGTGGGGGTGGGGGTGGTGGGAGACATGAGTGGAAGCCTGGTGGAGGGTGCCCCACATTGCTGGGGAGGTGGGGGTGGGTGGGAGACATGAGTGGGAGCCTGGCGGAGGCTGCCCATGGTGGGTGGGGGGTGGGGGTGGTGGGAGACATGAGTGGGGGCCTGGCGGAGGCTGCCCATGGTGGGTGGGGGGTGGGGGTGGTGGGAGACATGAGTGGGGGCCTGGTGGAGGGTGCCCCACACTGCTGGGGGGGTGGGGGTGGTGGGAGACATGAGTGGGGGCCTGGCGGAGGCTGCCCATGGTGGGTGGGGGGTGGGGGTGGTGGGAGACATGAGTGGGGTCTGGCCGAGGCTGCCCATGGTGGGTGGGGGGTGGGGGTGGTGGGAGACATGAGTGGGGGCCTGGTGGAGGGTGCCCCTGGATGCTGGGGGGTGGGGGTGGTGGGAGACATGAGTGGGGGCCTGGTGGAGGGTGCCCCTGAATGCTGGGGGGTGGGGGTGGTGGGAGACATGAGTGGGGGCCTGGCGGGGGCTGCCCATGGTGGCTGGGGGGTGGGGGGGTGGTAGACATGGGTGGGAGCCTGGTGGGGGCTGCCCCTGCACTTCTGGGGGGTGGGGTGGTGGGAGATATGAGTGGGGGCCTGGTGGGGGCTGCCCATGGTGGCTGTGGGGTGGGGGTGGTGGTAGACATGGGTGGGAGCCTGGTGGCGGGTGCCCCTGGATGCTGGGGGGTGGGGGTGGTGGGAGACATGAGTGGGGGCCTGGTGGAGGGTGCCCCACACTGCTGGGGGGGTGGGGTTGGGTGGGAGACATGAGTGGGGGCCTGGCAGAGGCTACCCATGGTGGGTGGGGGGTGGGGGTGGTGGGAGACATGGGTGGGGGCCTGGTGGAGGGTGCCCCACACTGCTGGGGGGGTGGGGGGGTGGGAGACATGAGTGGGGGCCTGGCGGAGGTTGCCCATGGTGGGTGGGGGGTGGGGGTGGTGGGAGACATGAGTGGGGGCCTGGTGGAGGCTGCCCATGGTGGGTGGGGGGTGGGGGTGGTGGGAGACATGGGTGGGGGCCTGGTGGATGGTGCCCCTGCACTGCTGGGGGGTGGGGGTGGGTGGGAGACATGAGTGGGGGCCTGGTGGAGGGTGCCCCACACTGCTGGGGGGGTGGGGGTGGTGGGAGACATGAGTGGGGGCCTGGCGGAGGCTGCCCATGGTGGGTGGGGGGTGGGGGTGGTGGGAGACATGGGTGGGGGCCTGGTGGAGGGTGCCCCACACTGCTGGGGGGGTGGGGGTGGTGGGAGACATGAGTGGGGGCCTGGTGGAGGGTGCCCCTGGATGCTGGGGGCTGGGGGTGGTGGGAGACATGAGTGGGGGCCTGGTGGAGGGTGCCCCTGGATGCTGGGGGGTGGTGGTGGTGGGAGACATGCATGGGGGCCTGGTGGAGGGTGCCCCACACTGCTGGGGGGGTTGGAGTGGTGAGAGACATGAGTGGGGGCCTGGCAGAGGCTGCCCATGGTGGGTGGGGGGTGGGGGTGGTGGGAGACATGAGTGGGGGCCTGGCGGAGGCTGCCCATGGTGGGTGGGGGGTGGGGGTGGTGGGAGACATGAGTGGGGGCCTGGTGGAGGGTGCCCCTGGATGCTGGGGGTGGGGGTGGTGGGAGACATGAGTGGGGGCCTGGTGGAGGGTGCCCCTGGATGCTTGGGGGTGGGGGTGGTGGGAGACATGAGTGGGGGCCTGGTGGAGGCTGCCCATGGTGGGTGGGGGGTGGGGGTGGTGGGAGACATGAGTGGGGGCCTGGCGGAGGCTGCCCATGGTGGGTGGGGGGTGGGGGTGGTGGGAGACATGAGTGGGGGCCTGGCGGAGGCTGCCCATGGTGGGTGGGGGGTGGGGGTGGTGGGAGACATGAGTGGGGGCCTGGTGGAGGGTGCCCCTGGATGCTGGGGGGTGGGGGTGGTGGGAGACATGAGTGGGGGCCTGGCGGAGGCTGCCCATGGTGGGTGGGGGGTGGGGGTGGTGGGAGACATGAGTGGGGGCCTGGCGGAGGCTGCCCATGGTGGGTGGGGGGTGGGGGTGGTGGGAGACATGAGTGGGGACCTGGCGGAGGCTGCCCATGGTGGGTGAGGGGTGGGGGTGGTGGGAGACATGAGTGGGGGCCTGGTGGAGGGTGCCCCTGGATGCTGGGGGGTGGGGGTGGTGGGAGACATGAGTGGGGCCTGGCAGATGCTGCCCATGGTGGGTGGGGGGTGGGGGTGGTGGGAGACATGGGTGCGAGCCTGGTGGAGGGTGCCCCTGCACTGCTGGGGGGTGGGGGTGGTTGGGAGACATGAGCAGGTGTGCAGGGTAGTCCCCTGTTTTGTGGGCTGACTGCAGGGGCCGTGGAGGGTGTACAGGAAACACCTGTGAGGACCCACCCAGCCTAATCGCGTGTGTAACTTCCCGCGCACCCCTGTAATACACGTACCCAGCCAAATCGCGTGTGATAATTCCCGCGCACCCCTGTAATACACGTACCCAGCCAAATCGCGTGTGATTATTCCTGCGCACCCCTGTAATACACGTACCCAGCCAAATCGCGTGTGATAATTCCCGCGTACCCCTGTAATACACGTACCCTGGCTAATCGCGTGTAAAACTTCACGCGTACCCCTGTCATACACGTACCCTGGCTAATCGCATGTAATACTTCCCGCATAACCCTGATATGAACGTTACCCGCTTTGTGTTCCTTGTTTGGCAGCCCTGTAAACTGGTCCAGGGTTAGCGCAGCCCTTTGCGATGATTTAGCGATTTTGATGGCTTTTCCTTGCGCGAGGGCGTTCTTGGGGGCATTACTGGCGCTGCTGCAGGGTCGTTGCGATACTCTGCGCCACGGCTGGTTTGGGAGCCTGAAATCCATGAATACGCTGTGCGTGGAAATCGGTTTTGGCGTACGCGCCTGGCGCAGACAATCGCATGCGGACACTCTGCGCCAGCCGCTTGCGACACTTTTCTGCAAAATTCTATGAATTACCCTGTATGTGTCATTTATGGGTTTCTCTTTATATGTGCCATTGACTTCATCTGATTGTGTCTGTTCAATTTCACTGTTTTCATCCATACTCAAACAAGTACTGTGTTACAGGGTGATGCAAGGACTTCGACTACAATTATATCATCCTTTGGAGCTGGTCCAGAGCATGAGGTATGCGTGCTGACAGTTCCGTTGAATGAAAGAAAGTATATCCTACATCTGATACTATTAGACAGTGACATTATTATAAACGAGCATCTTTTCAAACTTTTAACATTTCAGTTCTAACATTACAATTCCTACCCTAACACAGATTAGAATGCAAAATGCTTGAGTGCAACATTACAAACAGCAGGTTTTGCACAGTGATCTCTAATCGAGTACATTAGCCATCAATCAGGTTAAATTCGAAATGTATATTTTGACTAAATGACATACACATTTTACTAGGGTACGTATGTAAGCGATGTGTGCGAGGAAAGAATTTGATTTAAAATACAATTGACTTTTTTAAAAATGAATATTCTATTCAAGGGTTGTATTCAAGGTCGGGAATTAGAAAAGGAGGCACATGGATCAGAGGTGGCAGACCAGCTTGCTGGTGTGGTCGTTACAGTGAAGAACACGGTTTCAAAGAAAATCAAGAGAACAAGGGTAACTAACAAACAATTTCGTTTACAAATAGTGGTTTGGGCTGGTGTTGTTTTTAAAAAAATCTAAAGTGTCATATATTGGGCCTCATTACGAGTCCGGCGGTAACCGAGGTGGTAAAACCGCCTGGTTACCGCCGGACTCGTATTACCATTCCGACTCCGTGATTCCCGGAATTACCGGGGCATTACAACCCCAGTTTTCTGGGAATCACAGAGGCGGAATGGTGTTAATCCCCATTCCCATTGAGTCCTACCGGACTCAATGGGAATGGGGATCATGGAAACACCGCAGCATCTCGTAATGCTGCCAGCGTTTCCTCGTCCGCCTGCAGGCGGCCGGTGTTAAACCCGCCAGGTGAAACCTGGCGGGAACATCACCTCCCGCCTGCAGGAGTCGGGATCAGTCGGTCCGTAAACAACGGTGGCGGCGGGTTTACCGCCACCGTTATTTCCGGACCGCCTGATTTGTAATGAGGCCCATTGTATGTTGGAATTGCATATAATATGTTTTTACAACCCATCTCCTAGAGGCCCAGAAGTAGACACAGACTACAAATAAAACTAAAGATGCTGTTTGCCAGACAGATTTCACCCTGGAGCAACTAATATTTGAGGCGCAGCATAGTCCAATCAATAAGCAGACTTGAGATGCTTATGCCCAATGGCCAGAAAATGAATGGAATGTATCCGCGAAGCAAGCAAAGTGTTTTAGGAACATTGCACAATGTGAGAACTCCACAAGATGAAGAAGAAACTGATTATAAGCAAGATGCTTTTGAATTACTCAGTGACCACTTCATGCAATCTACACCAGCAGAAAAAGGGCCACCCAATAAACAATCGCCATTGATAGGTTCTCCAATTCGTGTGCAAATAACACAAGCTGAAAAAACAGACGCTGAAGCCTCAACGCACTGACTGAGGAAATAGCCAAAGATTTTGATTTCAGTGTGTTCTGTTTGGCCGATATGTCCACCACAGTTGAGTCAAAAACCACATTCATGCAGGATGATAGTCTAATAAAGGAAAACAAATACATTGTATTCAACAGCTGCCTGGTAGAGATTACACTGATGCTGAAATGTGTCCATCCAGTGAGGGGAAAAGTATGTGGGGAGCCATTGGTGAATGTGACTCGTGTATCACAAGGCACTATTTATTTATTTATTTATTTATTTATTTGTTTATTTATTTACATTTATTGAACGCCCAGACCTGGAGGTATCACGGCATAGTTACAGACAGTGGGTAAGTACAATCTTTAAATTATAACAGTAGAACACAATAAAACAATGGTAATGTTACATACAGTGTATGTACAAGTGGAGGGTGTAGGTCTGGGCAGGATGGGTTGGGGGTCTTAGCTCAGTTTAATATTGGTTAAATAACCAGGTTTTCAATTATTTTTTGAATTGTGGGTAGGATGTTTCATTCTTAATATTGGTAGGTAAGGAGTTCCAGTGTCTAGGAGCAAGGACTTTGAAGCTGCTGCCCCCCGCTTTCTCTCTTTTATATCGTGGAATTTTGAGGTGCGAGTTATTATTGGATCTAAGGAGTCTGGTGTGAGATTTCTTCATGACTGTGTTGATGAGGTATTTGGGAGCTTTGTTGGCAATGCATTTATGTGTAATGCTTAGGGTTTTGAATAATATCTTAGCTTGGATGGGGAGCCAGCGGTAGTCTCTCCTAATATTGCAGATGTGTTCAGATTTATTTATGCCTAGGGCAGCTCGGAGAGCTTTGTTCAGCATAATTTGAAGTTTGGCTATGTTGGTTTTGGAAGTGCCACGGAAGAGGATGTTACAATAGTCGAGCTTGGACAGTATAAGTGCTCTTGCTAGTGTAACGCTTTTATCAGGTGAAAGGAATTTACGATTTAGGGAGATGGGTTTGGAGGTATAGGAAGTGGAGGAGGCTAGGGTGTTTACTTGTTTTGACATAGTTACGGCTGCGTCTACGTAAACATCAAGTGTCTTAACTTGTTAAGTACTGGGATTGTGGTGCCATCAATGATTTATAAGAAGGCTGAAGAGAGTCAATTTTGGATGTTGAACCTAATATGAGATATGAGTAGCTCTGTTTTATCGTCGTTGAGGCAAAGGCTATTGTTAGCCATCCAGTTTTGGATAATTGATTTGGTTAATGAGCAGTGAGTCTTGCTCATGGCTGCCTGTTAGTGGGATGAGGATCTGGGTGTCATCTGCAAAGTTGGTGTAGATGACACCTATGGCATCCAGGGCTGCAAAGAGCAACTTAGTATAGGTATTGTACAATGTGGGGGATAGGCAGGAACCTTGCGGGACGCCTACGGGAACTGGTATGGGGTCGGCTGATTCTTTGCCGATGGACACTCTTGATGTCTTATCTGCTAAGAAGAATTTGATCCAGTCAGCGGCATTCTTAGTTAGACTGAAATTATTGGCTAGTGTTGCCGAGTTTGTCATGGTCGAACAATTCGAGTGCCGCTGAGAGATCCAGTAGCATTAGTAGGCAGAGTTTACCTGCTTCTATGGTGGCATCCATTTGGATCTTCAGATCGAGAAGGGCTGTCTCGGTGCTATGATTGGGGTGGAATCCTGACCGTCGGCCCCCCAGTAGTTTGTGATGTTCTAGGTGGTTTTGTATTTGGGAGTAAGCTATTTTATCAATTATTTTCAGGAGAAAAAGGACCATTGTAATAGGTCGGTAGTTCGTGGGGATTGATGGATCCAAGGTTGTTTTTTTTAGGAGGGGGGGGGCACCCATGCTTTTTTGATGCTGGTGGGGACTGTGTGGGTGGAGAAGGAAGCATTGACAAATTCGGTGATGATGGTGTTAGGGTGGGGGCGCAGAGTTTGATGAGGTGGGATGGGAATTGGTCTTCCTTGCAGTTAGATGCTTTGAGTTTGGCTATGGTGTCTAATACTTCTTTGTGTGAGACCAATGTGAAGTGAAATGGAGTGCCAGGAGTGGTGTTGGATGGGTTCGCTGAGATGGTGGGTGGATTTTTTTCCGTTAAGAGAATTCTTTTGCTATCAATTTTCTTATGCAGTAATAGGATTTTGGATGCTAGGGTGTCTTATATTATGGTACACCAGTCTTTGCTGGCATTAGAGGGTGCTAAAACTTGACAAGAATTTTCTAGCTCTCTAAGGATAGAGAACAGTTCTTTGCTGTCTGAGGAAGCATTAGTGATACAAAGGTTAAAGGCATTGGCTTTTTGGGTGATTATAGCTGATCGGTATTTTCTATTGGCTTCATCAAAGGCTTTCGTTGATTCTGGGGTGTTAGTACTAACCTGAAAATCCAAGCCACCTGTGCCCTGCACCATCCTACATTTTCATGGTCAGCTCAACCGATGCTGGGAAAAGTGTCAGCTGGAAATCTTCTTTGTGCATCAGCTTTACTTTTCAGTGGCTCTACTTTTAGTAAGGTGCCCAGCTTCTGTCAATTTGTGGCACTTATGTTACTTGCTACGCAGTACTATAACTATCAAAGATAATTTTTATTCCCCGCTATTAGTGAAGCCTGGAAAATGTCAATTGAAAGGACATTCTCTGACAAACGGTTCAGGCTAGCTGGCGATGGATAGTGTGACGGCCCCAGATTTTCAGCAAAGTACTGCACATACCACTTTCAGGACATGGAAACTAAAAAAATGGTGAGTTTGGTGGTCGTTCAGGTGTCCGAATGTAAATCCTCTCCAATCGAGGGGAATGCAAATAGGCCTCATAGCCACCGACAGTCATGTTTCAATAGCCAAGGCCATGCAAGAGCAGTTTCCAAACATTCACCATCAATTTGACGTATAGCACGTTGCCAAATCAATCAATGAAAAAATCACAGCTGCTGGTAAAAAAAAGGTTCTGAAAATATTTTACAGTGGTCCCAGTCTTTGAGCAACCATCTTTGGTGGAGCTCGAAAACTTGTGGTGGGTCTGTAGAAATTCTACTTGAAAAATGACACTCATTTATGCACCACTGTTCCAACGTTCACTCATGGACAGAGAACCAACATTTTCACCAATGTGCACGTGGACCTTTATCGGAGGAGCAGGAACGCAAAAAGAAGTGGTTGGTTCCATCTTCACCTCCACACAAAGCTCTTGAGAAGATAGTGTTTGATAAAACTCTATCACGAGATCTGAAGGGACTCACAGAATTCTGTCACACAGGAGATTTGGAAGTGTTCCACAATATGTGCCTAAAGTACAAGCCAAAGAGATTGCATTTTGGCATAGACTGGATGCGATTATGGACTTCACTAGCGGTCTTAGCGCATACCGAGAACGTGGGGAGAGAACAATCGAGGACTGCAGGGAACTTTGGGATGCTTCGTTACACAATGGCCTTTACGAAAAGAAGGAAAAAATGGGTGGTCAAGCCAATATACCAGGAAATGGAATTTGATTTTGTGAAAGATCTCACTTTAACTGTGTTGGACATACATACTCATGGAATCGCTCATGATTTTGTTCCTAGGACACATACATTGCCACAAAACATTGCAAATGTGCCCTGTCCACCGAAAGCAGACCTTGTGGAACAGTTCACTTCCTGGGTTCAAATGATTAGCAACTATTTATTTGTTCAACAATGTTTATATGAAGTGTCCAAATAAAGTGTCCAAATTGTGTTTTGAAATGTATCTTCTTTGTAAAAATGTTTTGCAAGAAGTGCCTTTTGGAGGATGCCATACAGTGTAACGCTGTGTTTCACACTTACGCTTTCGTCGAGCTCTTGTGGCCCTTTCACTGATTGGGGGAGGGTCAGATGGATATCAGCATGAAAGCAACGTTGGGGTTCTGCAGTTGACTTACCATGCACGTGTCCAAATAGCTGAATAAATACGCTTCCCACAAAGGAATGAGACCAAGGCTACATAATAAACTTGCAACGCAAGAACTACTGACTGTAAGCAAAACAACGCATCAAAGGGGGGTGTTGGTGAGAATGTGTTGCATTCTGACCTAGATTTTTATGGGGCCATGGGTTAGGGGTCGTTGCTATCAGATGCCTTATCAGACGGGCCGATCTATGATTTGCGGCCCTCGAAGTCTTACTATTTCAAACGCAGTGGGGATAGGTGTCAGTGTTACCAAAATATATGACCACTCCTGATTAGGTATATGGGAGGTGAAGTTGAGGTGGTGCGGGGGGTACGGTCTGGGGACCAGATGCGTTCAAAGGGAACAGGGATCCTGGGTACAGATGGCATGAGTCAGTGAGCAGAGCCGGATTGTGCAGTAGGGATGGAGCTGGGCCTGCTCTGACATTCTCGTACGAGCACATTTTGTCAATGCTCGAGACTCAATACTTGCAAAAATGATTAGCTGATTTGCTTTGAGAACAGGAGACTGGCTGAGCTGACAGGTGTTCGTTGCTTGTTGTGCGAGGCGCTGAGAGAGTGAGCAGCTCACCAGATGGACACTAAAAGTAAGGCATTTCAAAGTAAACTGACTCTAACTGTTTTCATTAAAAAAAGTAAGTCACTAGAAATTTCGCACAGCATTGGTGGATACCAGTAAGCAATGTGTTTGTTTTTCAAAAATATTTCAGATGCCACTGTGGTCCGCAAGGCTGTTCACTCACATTGTAAGTGAAGGTCACAGCGGTTGAATTTTGCTTGTGAACTGTGCATACCCATGCATCCTACACAGTGTAAGGTTTGACTGTTTTTCGGCCTTGGAAGAAAGGGAGGATTCCGAATGGAATGAATGAAGTGCGGTGTGTAATAATCGTAAATATGATAAGGTTCACTATTCCAAAACTGGCCAAACGAACATGTAATTTCATTTTATGAAAATGTGTTGATCTGAACGGAGTCTCTGTGTTATGCTGAGAGAATGGAAAGGCTGAATATTATGTAAGTTTTACCATAGACGGTTTTATAGACGAACGAGTAAAGATTTCATTATCTGACAGTTATTGCTGGCTTACATTGTAATGGGTTCTTGTTTGTGGCATCTTGCAACAACACGCAAAAACAATCTATGTGTGTACTTGTCTTTATCCCGGGCAAATGGGCAGTCCAGCACCAAAATGCACGTAGTCCACATCTGGGTTCCCCCAGGTTCTGCCAATGCCAAATTCTATGCTAATATGCCATTAAAATGCCATCTAGGTGTTCTTTGACTTCATCCGTCAACATCTGCATCCCATTGAGAGCTAAACATACTGCATAGCACTAACCTCTCAAGCATATCGTAGACTCCAACTTTCCACAATGTTTTCTCTGTGTTACCATTGTTTCTGGTTTGTGTTCATGGTTAGTTTTCAGATGGTGCAAAATCAATAGGTAAATGGATACATTTGAATAAAGAATGGTCACTGAGACACATTTCTGTTATGTTTTCTACACAGCTACATCCTGCCTTTCTGCGAATGTCTTCGATTCCGCATACCAATTGATGGCTTCTTTAGCCAGCAGCTGCAGATACACCTACATGGCTGGATCACAATGACACTGTTTTGGGACAATCCCCCGGGCCGATATGCCCTTTCGCAGCACCAGTGATAAGGAACAACCTGACATTATTTACGGTGGTCTAGCGGCAAGCTGATGCAGAAGCCTTGCGATTCAGGGATGGGTCCAATGCGCTTCTTATACCCAAAAGGAACACCGTGTGACTCACGATAAACATTTGTGGATCGAGAATAATGAAAGAAATTATCAATGTGGTTGAATATGGCAATCGCTGGATGTTCTCAGAGCGTTTATTGTGAAATAAAAGCACAAAATAAATTGCAGAGTATTGCGGTTTCCTTTAAAAATAATGTTTTGTATTCAAAATGGAGACACGCTGTGTTGTGAGAGGATGTGTGTTGATATTTCGGGTTCTGCGTCAACTGACGTCAACATGTAGGTGATGACTGGGTGCGTTTCGCTCCGCTGCACAGTAACGTCATGGAGATAGGCGTAGAATATCGCTAGGAATGGTGATGTCAGCCTCAGAGGCGGGAGATATGAATTAGTGCAGCCAGGGCAGTTCACCTTAGGGCAATGCAGCAACGGATAAGGTTAGCACAAGATGGCCACGCCCTGCTGCCTGATTTTGCATGTGTAAAAGTGAGGAAAACTACGGTAAAGTGCATAGGAAATGTTTGTACGATCAATCAACGTATGCTTAAAAACACATGCACAAGCTCTCGGGACAGTAATATTTTTGAGCGCACCATTCCTTTAATTGACCATCAACGTGGTGACAAGCATAGATTGATCCGACTCTGTACCAGGCCAATCCTGGGTGCTGGAGGAATAATTAGAGGAGTAGATCGTAAAGTCTGGACACTGCATGCCCCCCTTCCGAAAGGTCAAAAACAGTGTCCACTGCAATATGCGTGGCTACATGTCTGCAGAATATTGGCCAACATAGTTTTACTGTGTGTATTATGGTATGCTATAGTAAGAACTGACCCCCATGTTTACCTGTGCATTCCCTCAGCGTATGGAAGTCCATTCATTTGTCATCCAGCAAGAGGTCTCCTATTGTGACAACTCCCAAGGGCTCCCAGTGTCTGTGCATGCTAGACCATAATTGCCGTTCATCTGCCAGCACCGCAGCCAGGGGAATCTCAGAGGAAACAGGGTCCTTATCCCTTAGAGTCTTGCAGACCCTATGCCACAGCTGAATGCCTAATGTCACCAAATGAGGTTGTTGTCCCAAATGGGGGGTTGGTACCCACAGAAGCTCTTATAAATAAAACTGCTTTATAGGTGGTTGAAGTAGGGATGTGTAAAGTGTCGGTTCGTCCTCCAGCCAACCGTCCACAAACTGTAGCTGGCTTGCCAGGAAATAGAGTTCAAATTGCGGGACTCTAATCCCTCCCTCTTCGTAAGCTCTTTGAAGTGTGTTCAAGGTCACCCTGCATTGTCTGTTCTGCCATAAAAGTCATCTGCACTCCGTGTGTAGCATGTTGAAGAAGCGCTTCGATATATCATAGGGAACATTCATAAAGTAGTGTGATAGTCTGGACAGGATCACCATTTTCAGCAACGTTGTCCTACCCATTAGTGACTAGGGCAGGCACACCCAGAAGTTAATGGATCTAGTGACCACATCCCATGCCTTTAGTGTATTATGTTTGTGCTTAGCTGCCGGGTCTTGGTATGTCTATCCCCAAGTATCAAAAAGTGTCTATGTTCCATTTTAGCGCTAGGGTGGCTAGCAGGTCTGTATTTATTTTAGTCACGCCATCTAGTGGGAACAAGCAAGACTTATCACAACTGATTATGATACTCAATAAATTGGCAAAACCGTTGAGAACATCTAGTATGTGTTGCAGGTTCTCTTCAGGCTGCTGTATTGTAGCATGTCATCTGCATAAATAGATAGTACGTTTTGTACCCCATCTACCGTTATGCCTGCCTCACAATACTCCTTCCTAGGGAACGCAGCGATCGGTTCCATAGCAAGGATGAAAAGCATCGGAGATAATGGGCACCCCTCTTGTGCCCTTTTCAAGTTCCTATTGTTTCGAGAAGTATTGTCCCATTCTGACCCTGGCCATTGGTTTGTTATATAGTAATTGTACCCAGCTGAAATAGCCCCATCTGATTCCAAACCTGTTTAGGATTGCGTATAGCCATTCGCATTTGATGGAGTCAAACGTTTTCACCGCATCTAGAGCAGCAACAGCGCAGTGATGGTCATATGTTTTAGTGCTCTCAATTACCTGATGAAAGCACTTTAAGTTCCACGGCGTGTTTCTACCAGACACATAGCCCGTTTGATCCGGGTGTATTAATTGTGCTATCACCGTTCGCAGTCTGTTTGCCAGTAGTACATTAAGTATTTTGCCGTTTTGCTTTAACAGGGACAAGGGCCTATATGATGCACAATCCATTGCCGGCTTGTTGGGTTTGGGCAGGGGGATTATTATAGCTTCTCTTAAGCTTAGAGGGAGAGAGCTTATCTTGTAAGCTTCTGTGAGCATGTCTAACATTACTGGTGTGAGGTGCCATGGGTTTTCCCAGTGGGCAAGGTTCTGATTGTAGCTACTATTTCATCTAGCGTTATAGGGGCTTCCAGCGACCTCCGCGTCTCCCGCTAGACACGGGAGATCAATGAGATCTAACGCCTCTTGAAGGTCTGAGTGTTGAATCACTGCCTCCTCTTAGTATAAAGTGCTATAGTATTCATAAAAGGTGGTGTTTACCTCTGCTTGTGTGTAACAGGTGAGGCCTTGGCTATTATTGACAGAACGTATAATTTCTCTCTGATTGTCACTCTTCTGCAGCCTTGCAAGGGGCCTACCAGGCTTGTCTCCCTCAGCGTGCTGTCTCTCTATATATTTTGAGTAGTTAAATCTGCCCAGTCTTTCGCAATTTGTTAGACAAGTTTATCTCAGCTCTATCTCGTTTTGTAAGCCAGTATCCATATTAGTGTTGTTTTTCTCTACTTTTTCAAAATCTTGTTTTGCCTTGGCCAAATCTTTGGTAATTTCCACTTGTATACCGCCTGATTTGACTATCACCTCCCCTATTATGACCAGCTTAAATGCTTCCCACAGTCTACTGACTGATGCCACACTTCCATTATTTTGTATGAAATATTCCTGAATACTTTCTCTCATGTGGTCCCGAAATGTATCATCTCGTAGGTCTTCCCTCCTCAATTTCCACATTGGTACAGGTGGCATAGGGGGAGCAATTTGCCACGTAAGGAGCTGTGGAGAGTGGTCTGATAAAACCCAAGCTTTATATTCAGCTTCTGTGAATTGTCTTATTGATTCACTGCCCGTAATAAAATAATCTAGCCTGTTATATACTCTGGGTGGGGCTGAAGAATGCAAGTAGCCTCAAGATGTTGGATGTAGGTCCCTCCAAATATCAATTAATCCAAAGAATTTCAGTAGTGCATTTAGGGTTTTGGTCAGAGGGGCAGGTTTCATAATTTTGCTATCAGACCTGTCTACGGCGGGGTTCAGTGTGCAATTAAGGTCCCCTCCCCATATCAGGACGCTGCACCTATAGGGACTGAGTCTGGAACAACCTGAAGAAAGAAGAGGTGTTGTGGTTTGGGGCATACGTGTTAATGATGCATATTTCCATGTTCTCTATGAAGCCATACATAAGTGCCCTTCTTCCTTCCTTCTCTGTCTTAGTCTGAGGAATTCTCAAGGGTACAGTTGGTGAAACCCAAATAAGGCCCCCCCTGGAATATGCCGAATATGCTGAGCCCACCATATGCCCCCCCATTTGTCTGCTAGTGTGTCCTGTCTACTTGCAGAAAAATGTGTCTCTTCTAATAGTGCGATGCCTATTTTGTGCCTTCCCAAATATGTTAGCTGTCTATTTCTTTTGATGTAACGGAGTACACTGTTATGACTTCAAGACGTAAGAAGCATTTTAGATGAGCAAAGATCCTATGCTTGAGCAGGCTGTCGCAATAGCTAAAACTGTGGAACATTCCCTCTGCTCGATCGAAGAACTCCAGCATGCTCAAGTCAAGGAGGAGGTCTGCGTTATTTGACAATGCCCCCCCAAATATGAAAGATGCCGCCCAGACTGCACAAATGTGGCAGAAGGACCACACAGATGACCATTCAACTCAAGGCGGGTAGACACCACACGCAAGTGTTTCAGCTGGTCTCTGCAATCGCCTTGCAAATGACAGGACATGCTCAGCAACAAGCAAAGAGTACATGAAATGCCACAACATAGGACATTTTGCTGCAATGTGTAACATCTGGTGCCACCGCAGTGTAGCAGCATTGCAGGCATACTCTGACATAGAAGAACTAGTTGAACAACTTGAGAATCTGTTCCTGTTTGTTCATGACAACACCTGGCCATGACAAAAACCGTTATGTGATGTTGAAATTGATGGTATCTTTCAGGGCGCAAAATGTTCACTCGTCACAAGCCATTAGTTAGTGATAATTGACCCTTCTTTTTTCCTTTGTGCTTTATTATAGTTCATCACCTGAACTTTTGTAAGCATTACAAAACACATAAAATTACATAGTTCAATTAATTCATCTCTTAAATACAAGACAAAAAAATGAAACTAGCGAAATTTCATTAGTATTTAAAATTCTTATCCATAACTCTTTACCTAAAGCTCCTCTGAACAAGGACAGTATATTGCATCGAATCGCAATGAGGGCCTGGCACTCAATACATAGATGTTTCAACGATTCAACCTCCTGAGAACAAAAACTACAGTTTATCATTGTTTGGTCGATGATTCTTCTTCTTCCTTGCAATTGTCTTGTGAGGAACACATTCAGATGACTCTTGGTGAGTAAGAAATATTGTTCTGTCGGTTTGTATAGAATTGAGGTGGCGAGCGACATCTTAAGGCTGGCTAGTAGCTTACAACTTGACATTTTTACCCGTGGTATCACAACCAGTTTACTTGCAGCATCTGCATCTTACTACGCCGTCTTACTAGAAGAAAAGTACTTTCAGCTATTTCCCTGAAACTCCTATTGCACCAGATGCCCCTGGCAGGCACAAAATAGGATTAATGGGTTATTAATGCACTAACATCCTTTTAAAAGTCAAGTCCGCAGTGGTGAAAGTTTGCGTCAAACAAAGGACCGCCAGTTCTGGGATGAGATGTTGAAAGACTCTTTGAGATCATGCTAGAACTATGTTCCAAAGAACAAGTCTTTTCCGTTCGGTATAGGACCGCCCATTATGTATGAGAATGTGTTTCTGCATGACAACAGGGAATCTTGAAAAATATGTTCACAAGATCATCCTTCAGACCAGGTGCTGTGTCAGTGAGATGTAAAGTGTGCTCTTTACCCCTTACTGCACAAAATTATCTAAAGCAGCTGCTTGAGGACTTGCTAGGCAGAGTTGCACTAATTTAAGCCACAGTATGGCTGAGCCTTGCAACAATGCAAGATGGATAAGCACCCTGCTTATGTGTGGACCTCCAAAGCCTCCACAATAACATATCCACCGACTCACACCCGCTTCCGAATATTATGGAACTTATTTTGATCCAGGAAGCCGAGTTTTTAAAAGAATTAGACATGGAAAACTGTCTCACCTCGCTGACCCCAAGGTGCACACTGCTTTCATCGCCGAAGAGGATACATATCAATACATGAGGATGCCCTTCAGACTGTAATTCACAGCTGCAGTCTTTCAAAGGTTTTACAAATGTCCTTCATGAGATACCCAATGTTACGTTTTTCCAAGAGGACATATTCGTGTATGGCCATTAAAAAGAGTCACATTGTCTTACCCTATAGACAAGGTCCTAGAGAAACTAGATGGCAGTGGACTAACTCTCCACAAATAAAAGTGCAAGTGAAAACAACTTGAGATGGAATACCTTAAATGCACTATATCAGCATCTGGTATCTGCCTGAAAATCTTCCTCATGGACAACTTTGCCAAAACTCTGTGCTCTGCCAACAGTTGCATTGGTTCATGGACCTGGCGAATATTGTTCAAAGCTTGTTTAAGGGTTCTCATTAAAGACAGAATCACTCAGCTATATCTTCCGGAAAGGAGCTTTCTGCAAATGGTTGGAACAATGCCAAGCTGTGTTTGACACCATCAAGAAGGACATTCTTGGAGCCCCGACTCCGCTCTTTCCAAACAGATAAGCTCACTATCATTGCAGTAGATGCCAGTGTTTATGGTCTTGGTGCTACCATGATGCAAACAGGCGCATATGGGCACTCTGTTGTCACCTTTGCGTGTAGGGGACTCTCAGAACCACAGAGAAACTATTCAGTGGTTCTAAAAAGAGATGCTGACAGATTCTAGAATTTTGCTTGACCCGGCACCAGCCTAAGCCTCCAGCTACTGATCTCCTCTTTCTACAGATGAGATAAGGATCACCAATTGTGTTTTATTTATTTAAAATGAACAACACCAAAAGGAAAATTTAGACAACAAAAAAGCCCATGCCCCAAAAAAAGCAAAGAATGCATTGAGCTGGAAGAAGTACTGGGCCTTACGGACACTACTCCGTTTGATATCTCAAGATGTAGGAGATGTGAAGACTACCCTATCGGATTTCTTTTCAAAGGTCCAGCCCTTCTAAAAGAGGAAAACAAAAGTTGAAAAGGACACTGGAGAATTGGCCAAAGAAATGACCAACAGTTTTAGACCATACAATGATAAGAAATGGGAACTTTCAAGAACGAGTCTTAAAAATGCCGAACTAGAGATGAAAATGCAGGACTCGCAACTTACGTTTGCTGGGATGCAAGAAATGGATCATGCTATAAACACTGACAAATTTGTGATTCAAGTTATCTCAGAGTTATATGGAACTGGCGCAGTAGACTCAGGAGATCTGGATTTTACTTTGACAGCAAGCAAAATGGAGAGGGGTTAACCCCAACGCCTCATTGGGATAAGTGATAAAGAAAAGATATTAAAAGCTGCTACGGAAAAGGGAAAGTTCTGCTTGCCGGGAAAAAGTTTGCCTGTATTTGCAAATTTCCGCAAGTAGATTATGGAGAAAAGAAAGTCATTTATTGATGCAAAAATGAAGGCGAGAAACAAGAACATTAGACTTCCTTGGTGAAGCTGGCAATTTTGAAGAGTTTTTTTTTCTCCCACATGGTGTGAAAATGACTGAGATCCCGGAAGAAGCTATCAATTGACTGAGAGATGCACAACTGAAGAACACAATTCAACCCTAATATTATTTTCACTTTTCCATAGAACGTCATTAGTTGTTATATTCACTTATTGATTTAGTCAGCATAATTTATCTGTACATGTAACTTGCAGAATTCAGTGAAAGTTTGAAGTCTTCATTATTGTTGAATAATTTTACTTGTTTTAATATACCTATGAAACGAAGGGGAGGAATATGGTAGGCCTATGATAATATTGGCTTAACGATTCACGGGTCTTGAGATGCCCTTAGAGTCCTTTTAGAGTCCTCTTTTCTAAAGCTCCTGCATTTGTTCGCGTCATGACACTTGATTAGAATGGAGCAATGATGCCTGCCTGGCTAATAGGCATCACTGGGAACAGAGCAAAAACTCGATCGACTGATCTGGTTCGATACCGCACTCAAGCACCAGCATGGGGACTTGCGTACTGCTGGCTGTAGCTTCAATGAGGTGCAAGGTGTTATGGCTCGTCCATCACAGAAGAGAGACACTGGACAGCTAATATGATCAGGTAGGGGTAGCACAACAGATATGGGTTTTAGGATGAAGGCAGTGATTTGCATTGAATGGCATGACCAGCCCTGTACCAATGGTTTTTGGTTTCTTTACGAATATGTGTGCTGCAGTCAGTGCCTCTCTTGGGACCCTCCAGGTTGTCATATGCTATCATTCATGATCCCTCCTCAGGGCTCAGGCCTTCTACATCTATGGGCTAATAGCATTTTCATGGGGCGTATTCTATGTTCCCTGCACATCCCTACAATTTGTCTTTGGTTGCACGCTGGCTCGGTGTGCAAAGCAAACAAAAATAAAGCCATTGTATTCCCTTGTCCTAAAACACAAGAGATGATCATGGGCTGTTCAGTAGGCCCTAAGTCGAGTGTGTGCAAAGTACATGTACCTGCAAAATAGTGTGAATGCATGAGTGCGTACCCTAATTATGTGGATCAAAGGTTGGTTTCCTGCTCTTTTTTCTAGATCATTCCACTATCGTAGGGTAAAAAAACAATTCTTAAGAGTAGTATCTTGGAATGTTAATGGCATCAATGATATAAACATAAAAAAGTTCTTATCTTATCTTGAACATCCTAATGCAGATATAGCATTGTTACAGGAAACCCAGTTGATAGAAGCAGACTGACACGATATGTAAAGGTTGGATGGGGAAGGTTTTAGGTTCCTCCTATAACTCTAGTTTAAGGGGAGGCTACACTTTATTTCACAAAAATGTACCATTGTGAATATTATGCCATAGCAAAGACAAGGAAGGTGGGATGATCTCCACCAATCTATATAAATAAAAATGTAAATGTTCGTTTGTTCAAAATCTTAAATCTCCAAAAGTTCTTCACCGATTAATTGAACATTTTTACACAACGTTGCATTCGAATAGGTGCGTGTTTTTATATACCTACTAGACATAGATGTCACACCTGTGACAGGTAAAAACATGCTTTTTCTGAAAAACAGCACCATAAGTTGGACGTAAAAGCAAGACATGCTATACTAAAAATGTTATGATTCCATTTCAATGTTTCTGATTTAGAATGGGTTAAATACGTGCAAGGAAGCAGCAGAGCGACGTGCAGCCAGACTTTAGGATGCACAGTTGCGAGCATGGCGATCACGTTCTGCAGCTTCAGATCTGCTTTGTTCTCAACAGAATGAATGAGACAAGCTAAGAGTGGCCGAAAGACATCAGAAACAGCAGATCAGCGTCAAACACGACTCTGTGCTCAGCAATCACGCGATTACAATCGCCTTGCGTACAACCCAGCTGATGACTATAGTTTGAGCCAGCATGTTCTCATCGGCACCATGACTGAAGTGTGTCCTTATTGCAACCCTCTGAAATCTAATGGAGAAACTAAAGGAATGCGTTGCGCCACCGGGAAAATTAAACTGCCTCAACTTGGAGAACTGCAAGAGCCATTAAAAACTACCCACCACATTGTGAAATTAAACATATTAGAAACTTGCGCCTTCTCTTTCCTTTCTTTTCCATTTAACCAGACTGAGCCACAGCAACGCGTGGCCGGGGACAGTGAATAAAGGATACTGAAATTAACATTTGTAACATCTATGCCAACACAGGTGGTAATGGCTCCTTTTTCAGAGAGGTTTAACAGGGTCCCCAAAGCATTGGTCCGTTTAATATCATACTGGGAGGACATTTTAATGACATCTTAGACCCATTTACTGATAGGAAACGTAAAAGGGGGGAAAGAGAGATGGGAATCTCCTTGCCCTCAAAGACCTGGGAAATGTATTCAGGCTGATGGATGTTTAGAGTCTAGAGCACTCGATCGCTAGGGAATATAGCTTTCACTCAGGAGCCCATGATTCATACTCCTAATTAGATAAGATTCTACAAGCAGGGAAGGTGACCAGTTCTTCCCGAACCGGGGACATACAGGGTATTCACATTTCAGGCCATTCCCCTGTAACAATGGGAATTTCATTGGATTATGTCTTTGAGAGATCAAATCAGTGCAGAATGAATCCACCCTATAATATAAAATAATAAGTGTCGATTTTGTAAATCGTAACGCTTGAAATTGGGGCCATTGTGTGTTCTACATGCATAGTTCTGGTGTCATTCTGTTCCACATTTAGCCCACTTTCGTGGTTTGCTGTCCAAATCTCCAATTCCTAAGGCGTTTGAAGTTTATTAACTGACATTAACTGATGAAGTTGTGTGATGAACTTGTGTAAGTGATAAGTGACGGTACCATAACGCTTTGAATTGGGGTCATTGTATGCCCTAAAGATATGGGTCTACTGTCATTCCGTCCCACATTTCTCCAACGTTCGCAGGAATACTGTCCAGATTTCCAATTCCTGAAAGGGTGGGGGGCGTTAATGAAGCGAGCCCTTGGTGGAGTATCCCTACAAGCGACTAAGCCGACGAGTTCAATGCGCAGCAGTTGCTAGGGCAGGTGGGTGAGCAAAGAGAGCCCCCTCGGGGGGGGGTTGGGCACCAAAGGCACCAAGGGGGCAGAGCCCAGGGTTGGGCGCGGAAGGCGTCAGGTGGGCAGTGCCCCTAGTACTTCTATATTGAAGGATGATGAGCTAGTTGGAAGAATTGTTAAAGAAGCGGAAACATTAATTGAGACTAACAGAGATGAAGAAACATGTGCCATCGATCAAGGGAACCCTTCAAATGCTACATGAGCTGCATATTGATTAAGGAAACAACACAAGTTAAAAGCACTAGAATTAAGAGTGAATAAGCTAGAAAAATGATTTAATGTAAAATCCCTCTGAGGCGAAGAAGATGTCACTTATACAACGTAAATACAAATGTAACAAATTAATATCAGAAAAAGCTAAAAAGCACTATTCACTACATGATGCAAATACTATGAAGGCGGAGAGAAATGCGATCTACTAGCACATCGACTGAACGTACATAAAAATGAAAAAACGATTTACACAATTGAAGACGGTAATGGTCAATTGACTTTTGATCCTACGTTAATAGGGAATTTATGGATTTCTTTCCAAGCTCTACACTTCTGAAAAGAGAACAGATATCAGATCTATCAATGAATATGTCCAAGATACTCATTTCCCAAATTTGTCAGTGACTGAGAGGGAAAACCTGGAAAACCAAAAAATGTGCTGGTTCACATGGATTCCTTGTGGTGTGCTACAAGATTCTACCTGACTGTCTTTGAAATTATGAAAAAATGGATAACACACTAGCACACCCTATTGTCGATAATCTTATTACGTATTAGTCGTATACATTTTATCAAGAGATTGTAACAAATGTTGGGTTAAGTCAAGTTGCAGGGGAGAGGTGCTCAGCCTTGGTACCTAGGCTGGAGATAAAGGACAAAAAGAGAATGTTTTCCAAATAGGAAAGCTTCGTCCCCTGCACACTATCTAGAAGGCCAGAGCCTAATGGTAATTAGAGAGTTAGGTGGCATATAAGACAGTTTACCACCCTTAAATAACAAAGATGTACACATTATTTTAGGTATCTTAAATATATTCGGAATCTCACCAAAGAATTCAATTTAACAATTTCAAAGATATATTCAAAAACAATACAATTTATTATTCATGCAAAATAGTTGGCCCAAAGCGTTTCGAGTTGCAAAGACTTCATCAGGGGCATGTTTTCTTTATCTATAACATTTCTATAAAGAAAAGAAACATTTTTAATGTAAACAATGTATTAAATTACATTTTTCTAAAAAAAAGGCAATCTTCAAAAAACAACTCAATTTTGAAGGCATCTCAGAAGCTTTGATTGGTGATTTTCATGCACCAGCGAGATAAATAATTAGGACACTGAGACTTTCACCTGATGGTTATAGATTAGGAAGCCTTAACTATGCACAAGCCATAGAAATAAATACATTTAAAGGCAGGGTACCTCTGGATAAGGGAATTTCTACATTATGAAGTCCATAAAAACTATGTACTGCACATTTTACAATTTAGGAAATTGGGTGACATTCTGTAATTCTGAGATGCCTTCAAAATTGAGTTGTTTTGGAAAACATTCTCTTTTTGTCTTTGAAATTATGGCAGATGTTCAATTCTTCCTTGAGAGATGGTCTTTTGCCAATCTCTGTCGGACAAGCATCAATTTTGTTATTGATAATGAAAGTCAAACCGTCCAATCCCATGAGTAGTTACTGGTCCATCTGTTTGATTAACCCGGACAACAAGATATTAGCCAAATGGATGGCATTGCGCCTCGAGGTGTTGCTACTGAATCTGATAAACTAGAACCCGAACGGTTTTATAACAGGGAGAGATGCTGCGACGAATATGAGAACATTCATTCTAACATTATTTGCGAGTCGCAGGATAGGTGCTAAGTAGCTGTTCTGTCTCTGGACGTTGAAAAAGGTTTTGATTGTATTGAATGGCAGTTACTGTACGGAACTTTGGAAAGAATGGAATTTGGTTCAAGCTTTTAAAAATTGGATCAAACTATTATACACCAAACCTTCAGTGACGAAGACAACAAATTGACTTACAACTGGGATAATAGAGCTGAAGAGAGGGACAAGACAGGGTTGTCCTCTCTCTCCTCTACTCTTTGTAATCGCCATTGAACCCCTGGCATGCACACTGAGGTCAGATGAGAGAATACAGTAAGTGTCATGCCGCGCAGCTTCCGTTGGTCTCTATGGCACCGATGGAAGCGAATTGTGTGTTTACATATTCCTCCATTCAACGTGGAGTCTACTGCCTTCTGCAAAGTTGCAGTCTACCAAGGATCAGGTGACTCACTGGCCCCGCCTACCTTTCCAGGGAAGATTCTTCAGTCAGTGAATCCAGGAAGTCACTGCGTTGCTACTCCTGACAGCGAACGCTCCAACTCTCTTCCTAGTTTCGTACACCGTCCCAACCCGGCATACGGTATCTCGTGGACCAGATTCGACTTCACAGGCCCTCTTGTGAAAGATAGACACACTAGCTGTTTGTCTACAAAGGCGCTGCGATCCTCAAACACACTCCGCCCACTAACGATCCAGCAAACTGAAGGAAAGGAATTACTTCCGTACCTTACTTCCGCGGCAGATGCATAGGGAACTAGATCCCTCTCCTCCCACGCCGGTAGGCACATTACAGCTTTCAGAGAACTCTCCTCACAGTGAACTATTAACAGCACCCTAACAACCTACCACCTCTCCGGCTGATCCTCCAGATTTAAGACAGAAGTCTCCATCTACAGATTCTATTGGGCTCGGTCCTCCTTCAACTGAAGATCAGGGTTTTCTTCCCCAGAGGGTTTCCCTGAGGGTCCTGGGAATCTGTAGCCGTTCCCTGGCGCAGGGGCCCAGGGCCCACAGGGGGATTCCTTGATTCCCACAACTGCTGTTTCTGATTCCAGTGTTCCTGAAGGTGGGTCCGTTTGTGTACCTAATACAAGAGTGATACTCACATTTTATAACAGATAGCAACGCCCAAGAAAGAGTGTACACATGGATCAGACACAGCAGATGATGGCATCAATGCAATCATTATCGGCTGAAGTGCAAGCCCTGAAACAGGAAAATGCTGCACTTCGTCAACATATGAACCAATCCCCTCACAGTTCAGAATTACCTCCGGGACCACTTCCCTGTGGTCGTTTTGATGGAAATCCACATAAACTAAAGGAATTCAATGAAGGCTGTACGGTACAATTCGCCTTTAAGGCCGCCTTCTTCCCTTCTGATAGAGACAAGGTGGGACACATGATTTCTAACATGAAAGGTCCAGCCCTAGCCTGGGTTACTCCATTAGTGGTTACTAATAATCCATTACTAGATGCTTACCCAGCCTTCATAAAAAGCCTTGAATCCATGTTCGGACGTCAGGAGATAACGGTAACTTCGGAAGAGAAGTTAGTAGATTTCAGACAAGGCTCGCAAGATCTCTTGACTTATATAACTGCATTTAAACAGATGGCTACTGATACCTCTTGGGAAGACGATGCATTAACCACCCTTTTTCGTAGAGGATTAAATGAGGATGTGAAAGATGAGATCTCTCGAGTACCTCGACCTCCGAACCTGGCAGAGATGATAGCTTTAACCATGAAAATGGATTATCGGCTTCGTGAGCGTCATTCGGAAAGAAGGAAGTGTAGGGGTATCCGGTCAACATTTGACTCCTCACCATCCACTAGTAGATCTACCCCTAAGGTCCCCTCTCCAGAAGAACATATGTAGTTGGGTTTGGCTCGAGGTCCATTAACTCCTGAAGAACGATCTAGGAGGCTGACACTTGGTCTGTACATGTACTGCGGAAGTAACACACATATCTTAAGAGGCTGCCCAACAGTACCTCGCAGAAGGTCGGGAAACGCGAACGCCCGACCGTGAAGGGACCCACGGTCCGGCCAATTTCTACAAGTTCCCACATAACTCTTTTTCCAATATCTTCCAACAACCCTTCTGAACTGACAATGGTGGTAATTCCTATTTCTTTTTCTTGGGGTTCCACAGAGATAACTCAAATCCCTGCCTTAATCGACAGTGGGGCTGCCAGATGTTTTCTTGATGACAAATGGGCTGCTCAACATCAGATTCCCCGCTCTCCCAAATCAGTGGCAATTCCGGTCGAGAGCGTTGACGGTAGCCCACTTACTTCGGGCCCTATAACTGAACAGACTGATCTTCTGGAAATGGCGATATCCTCCCACAAGGAGTTGATCTCATTTGATATCATCAAGACTGCACATTATCCCATCATACTGGGTCTTCCATGGCTCCGGACCCATAATCCCTTCATCAATTGGTCCGCATGAACTTTGTTTTTGGGTTCAGAACACTGTCTTTCAAGATGTTTGTCCCAAGGGGCTATAGGTCTTCCCCCGTCTTCACCCCAAATTCAAAATACAGTATCTCCAACTTTTTTGAACTTGGTGCAAGGTATTCCCAAACCCTACCTACCTTATCGTAATGTATTCTCAGTCTCGGATTACGCTGAATTGCCTCCCCATCGGCAGGACGATTGCGCCATTGATCTGATTCCAGATAAGCCCCTTCCGTTTGGAAGAATGTACATTCTAACTCCCAAGGAAAAGGAATAACACAAGCTGAAAAAACAGACGCTGAAGCCTCAACGCAACTGACTGAGGAAATAGCCAAAGATTTTGATTTCAGTGTGTTCTGTTTGGCCGATATGTCCACCACAGTTGAGTCAAAAACCACATTCATCCTGGATGATAGTCTAATAAAGGAACACAAATACATTGTATTCAACAGCTGCCTGGAAGAGATTAGACTGATGCTGAAATGTGTCCATCCAGTGAGGGGAAAAGTATGTGGGGAGCCATTGGTGAATGTGACTCGTGTATCACAAGGCACTATTTATTTATTTATTTATTTATTTGTTTATTTATTTACATTTATTGAACGCCCAGACCTGGAGGTATCACGGTGTAGTTACAGACAGTGGGTAAGTACAATCTTTAAATTATAACAGTAGAACACAATAAAATAATGGTAATGTTACATACAGTGTATGTACAAGTGGAGGGTGTAGGTCTGGGCAGGATGGGTTGGGGGTCTTAGCTCAGTTTAATATTGGTTAAATAACCAGATTTTCAATGATTTTTTGAATTGTGGGTAGGATGTTTCATTCTTAATATTGGTAGGTAAGGAGTTCCAGTGTCTAGGAGCAAGGACTTTGAAGCTGCTGCCCTCCGCTTTCTCTCTTTTATATCGTGGAATTTTGAGGTGCAAGTTATTATTGGATCTAAGGAGTCTGGTGTGAGATTTCTTCATGACTGTGTTGATGAGGTATTTGGGAGCTTTGTTGGCAATGCATTTATGTGTAATGCTTAGGGTTTTGAATAGTATCTTAGCTTGGATGGGGAGCCAGCGGTAGTCTCTCCTAATATTGCAGATGTGTTCAGATTTATTTATGCCTAGGGCAGCTCGGAGAGCTTTGTTCAGCATAATTTGAAGTTTGGCTATGTTGGTTTTGGAAGTGCCAAGGAAGAGGATGTTACAATAGTCGAGCTTGGACAGTATACGTGCTCTTGCTAGTGTAACGCTTTTATCAGGTGAAAGGAATTTACGACTTAGGGAGATGAGTTTGGAGGTATAGGAAGTGGAGGAGGCTAGGGTGTTTACTTGTTTTGACATAGTTAAGGCTGCGTCTACGTAAACATCAAGTGTCTTAACGTGTTAAGTACTGGGATTGTGGTGCCATCAATGATCAATGATTTATAAGAAGGCTGAAGCGAGTCAATTTTGGATGTTGAACCTAATATGAGATATGAGTAGCTCTGTTTTATCGTCGTTGAGGCAAAGGCTTTTGTTAGCCATCCAGTTTTGGATAATTGATTTGGTTAATGAGCAGTGAGTCTTGCTCGTGGCTGCCTGTTAGTGGGATGAGGATCTGGGTGTCATCTGCAAAGTTGGTGTAGATGACACCCATGGCATCCAGGGCTACAAAGAGCAACTTAGTATAGGTATTGTACAATGTGGGGGATAGGCAGGAACCTTGCGGGACGCCTACCGGAACTGGTATGGGGTCGGCTGATTCTTTGCCGATGGACACTCTTGATGTCTTATCTGCTAAGAAGAATTTGATCCAGTCAGCGGCATTCTTAGATAGACTGAAATTATTGGCTAGTGTTGCAGAGTTTGTCATGGTCGAACAAGTCGAGTGCCGCTGAGAGATCCAGTAGCATTAGTAGGCAGAGTTTACCTGCTTCTCTGGTGGCATCCATTTGGATCTTCAGATCGAGAAGGGCTGTCTCGGTGCTATGATTGGGGTGGAATCCTGACTGTCGACCCCCCAGTAGTTTGTGATGTTCTAGGTGGTTTTGTATTTGGGAGTAAGCTATTTTATCAATTATTTTCAGGAGAAAAAGGACCATTGTAATAGGTCGGTAGTTCGTGGGGATTGATGGATCCAAGGTTGTTTTTTTTAGGAGGGGGGGTCACCCATGCTTTTTTGATGCTGGTGGGGACTGTGTTGGTGGAGAAGGAAGCATTGACAAATTTGGTGATGATGGTGTTAGGGTGGGGGCGCAGAGTTTGACGAGGTGGGATGGGAATTGGTATTCCTTGCAGTTAGATGCTTTGAGTTTGGCTATGGTGTCTAATACTTCTTTGTGTGAGGCCAATGTGAAGTGAAATGGAGTGCCAGGAGTGGTGTTGGATTGGTTCGCTGAGATGGTGGGTGGATTTTTTATCGTTAAGAGAATTCTTTTGCTATCAATTTCCTTATGCAGTAATAGGATTTTGGATGCTAGGGTGTCTTATATTATGGTCCACCAGTCTTTGCTGGCATTAGAGGGTGCTAAAACTTGACAAGGATTTTCTAGCTCTCTAAGGATAGAGAACAGTTCTTTGCTGTCTGAGTAAGCATTAGTGATACGAAGGTTAAAGACAGTGGCCTTTTGGGTGATTATAGCTGATCTGTATTTTCTATTGGCTTCATCAAAGGCTTTCGTTGATTCTGGGGTGTTAGTACTAACCTGAAAATCCAAGCCACCTGTGCCCTGCATCATCCTACATTTTCATGGTCAGCTCAACCGATGCTGGGAAAAGTGTCAGCTGGAAATCTTCTTTGTGCATCAGCTTTACTTTTCAGTGGCTCTACTTTCAGTAAGGTGCCCAGCTTCTGTCAATTTGTGGGACTTATGTTACTTGCTACGCAGTACTATAACTATCAAAGATAATTTTTATTCCCCGCTATTAGTGAAGCCTGGAAAATGTCAATTGAAAGGACATTCTCTGACAAACAGTTCAGGCTAGCTGGCGATGGATAGTGTGACGGCCCCAGATTTTCAGCAAAGTACTGCACATACCACTTTCAGGACATGGAAACTAAAAAAATGGTGAGTTTGGTGGTCGTTCAGGTGTCCGAATGTAAATCCTCTCCAATCGAGGGGAATGCAAATAGGCCTCATAGCCACCGACAGACATGTTTCAATAGCCAAGGCCATGCAAGAGCAGTTTCCAAACATTCACCATCAATTTGACGTATAGCACGTTGCCAAATCAATCAATGAAAAAATCACAGCTGCTGGTAAAAAAAAAGGTTCTGAAAATATTTTACAGTGGTCCCAGTCTTTGAGCAACCATCTTTGGTGGAGCTCGAAAACTTGTGGTGGGTCTGTAGAAATTCTACTTGAAAAATGACACTCATTTATGCACCACTGTTCCAACGTTCACTCATGGACAGAGAACCAACGTTTTCACCAATGTGCACGTGGACCTTTATCGGAGGAGCAGGAAAGCAAAAAGAAGTGGTTGGTTCCATTTTCACCTCCACACAAAGCTCTTGAGAAGATAGTGTTTGATAAAACTCTATCACGAGATCTGAAGGGACTCACAGAATTCTGTCACACAGGAGATTTGGAAGTGTTCCACAATATGTGCCTAAAGTACAAGCCAAAGAGATTGCATTTTGGCATAGACTGGATGCGATTATGTACTTCACTAGCGGTCTTAGCGCATACCGAGAACGTGGGGAGAGAACAATCGAGGACTGCAGGGAACTTTGGGATGCTTCGTTACACAATGGCCTTTACGAAAAGAAGCAAAAAATGGGTGGTCAAGCCAATATACCAGGAAATGGAATTTGATTTTGTGAAAGATCTCACTTTAACTGTGTTGGACATACATACTCATGGAATCGCTCATGATTTTGTTCCTAGGACACATACATTGCCACAAAACATTGCAAATGTGCCATGTCCACCGAAAGCAGACCTTGTGGAACAGTTCACTTCCTGGGTTCAAATGATTAGCAACTATTTATTTGTTCAACAATGTTTATATGAAGTGTCCAAATAAAGTGTCCAAATTGTGTTTTGAAATGTATCTTCTTTGTAAAAATGTTTTGCAAGAAGTGCCTTTTGGAGGATGCCATACAGTGTAACGCTGTGTTTCACACTTACGCTTTCATCGAGCTCTTGTGGCTATTTCACTGATTGGGGGAGGGTCAGATGGATATCAGCATGAAAGCAACGTTGGGGTTCTGCAGTTGACTTACCATGCACTTGTCCAAATAGCTGAATAAATACGCGTCCCACAAAGGAATGAGACCTAGGCTACATAATAAACTTGCAACGCAAGAACTACTGACTGTAAGCAAAACAACGCATCAAAGGGGGGTGTTGGTGAGATTTGTTGCACTCTGACCTAGATTTTTATGGGGCCATGGGTTAGGGGTCGTTGCTATCAGATGCCTTATCAGACGGGCCGATCTATGATTTGCGGCCCTCGAAGTCTTACTATTTCAAACGCAGTGGGGATAGGTGTCAGTGTTACCAAAATATATGACCACTCCTGATTAGGTATATGGGAGGTGAAGTTGAGGTGGTGCGGGGGGTACGGTCTGGGGACCAGATGCGTTCAAAGGGAACAGGGTTCCTGGGTACAGATGGCATGAGTCAGTGAGCAGAGCCGGATTGTGCAGTAGGGTTGGAGCTGGGCCTGCTCTGACATTCTCGTACGAGCACATTTTGTCAATGCTCGAGACTCAATACTTGCAAAAATGATAAGCTGATTTGCTTTGAGAACAGGACACTGGCTGAGCTGACAGGTGTTCGTTGCTTGTTGTGCGAGGCGCTGAGAGAGTGAGCAGCTCACCAGATGGACACTAAAAGTAAGGCATTTCAAAGTAAACTGACTCTAACTGTTTTCATTAAAAAAAGTAAGTCACTAGAAATTTCGCACGGCATTGGTGGATCCCAGCAAGCAATGTGTTTGTTTTTCAAAAATATTTCAGATGCCACTGTGGTCCGCAAGGCTGTTCACTCACATTGTAAGTGAAGGTCACAGCGGTTGAATTTTGCTTGTGAACTGTGCATACCCATGCATCCTACACAGTGTAAGGTTTGACTGTTTTTTGGCCTTGCAAGAAAGGGAGGATTCCGAATGGAATGAATGAAGTACGGTGTGTAATAATCGTAAATATGATAAGGTTCACCATTCCAAAACTGGCCAAACGAACATGTAATTTCATTTTATGAAAATTTGTTGATCTGAACGGAGTCTCTGTGTTATGCTGAGAGAATAGAAAGGCTGAATATTATGTAAGTTTTACCATACACGGTTTTATAGACGAACGAGTAAAGATTTCATTATCTGACAGTTATTGCTGGCTTACATTGTAATGGGTTCTTGTTTGTGGCATCTTGCAACAACACGCAAAAACAATCTATGTGTGTACTTGTCTTTATCCCGGGCAAATGGGCAGTCCAGCACCAAAATGCACGTAGTCCACATCTGGGTTCCCCCAGGTTCTGCCAATGCCAAATTCTATGCTAATATGCCATTAAAATGCCATCTAGGTGTTCTTTGACTTCATCCGTCAACATCTGCATCCCATTGAGAGGTAAACATACTGCATAGCACTAACCTCTCAAGCATATCGTAGACTCCAACTTTCCACAATGTTTTCTCTGTGTTACCATTGTTTCTGGTTTGTGTTCATGGTTAGTTTTCAGATGGTGCAAAATTAATAGGTAAATGGATACATTTGAATAAAGAATGGTCACTGAGACACATTTCTGTTATGTTTTCTACACAGCTACATCCTGCCTTTCTGCGAATGTCTTCGATTCCACATACCAATTGATGGCTTATTTAGCCGGCAGCTGCAGATACACCTACATGGCTGGATCACAATGACACTGTTTTGGGACAATCCCCCCGGGCCGATATGCCCTTTCGCAGCACCAGTGATAAGGAGCAACCTGACATTATTTACGGTGGTCTAGCGGCAAGCTGATGCAGAAGCCTTGCGATTCAGGGATGCGTCCAATGCGCTTCTTATACCCAAAAGGAACACCGTGTGACTCACGATAAACATTTGTGGATCGAGAATAATGAAAGAAATTATCAATGTGGTTGAATATGGCAATCGCTGGATGTTCTCAGAGCGTTTATTGTGAAATAAAAGCACAAAATAAATTGCAGAGTATTGCGGTTTCCTTTAAAAATAATGTTTTGTATTCAAAATGGAGACACGCTGTGTTGTGAGAGGATGTGTGTTGATATTTCGGGTTCTGCGTCAAATGACTTCAACATGTAGGTGATGACTGGGCGCGTTTGGCTCCGCTGCACAGTAACGTCATGGAGATAGGCGTAGAATATCGCTAGGAATGGTGATGTCAGCCTCAGAGGCGGGAGATATGAATTAGTGCAGCCAGGGCAGTTCACCTTAGGGCAATGCAGCAACGGATAAGGTTAGCACAAGATGGCCACGCCCTGCTGCCTTATTTTGCATGTGTAAAAGTGAGGAAAACTACGGTAAAGTGCATAGGAAATGTTTGTACGATCAATCAACGTATGCTTAAAAACACATGCACAAGCTCTCGGGACAGTAATATTTTTGAGCGCACCATTCCTTTAATTGACCATCAACGTGGTGACAAGCATAGATTGATCCGACTCTGTACCAGGCCAATCCTGGGTGCTGGAGGAATAATTAGAGGAGTAGATCGTAAAGTCTGGACACTGCATGCCCCCCTTCCGAAAGGTCAAAAACAGTGTCCACTGCAATATGCGTGGCTACATGTCTGCAGAATATTGGCCAACATAGTTTTACTGTGTGTATTATGGTATGCTATAGTAAGAACTGACCCCCATGTTTACCTGTGCATTCCCTCAGCGTATGGAAGTCCATTCATTTGTCATCCAGCAAGAGGTCTCCTATTGTGACAACTCCCAAGGGCTCCCAGTGTCTGTGCATGGTATACCATAATTGCCGTTCATCTGCCAGCACCGCAGCCAGGGGAATCTCAGAGGAAACAGGGTCCTTATCCCTTAGAGTCTTGCAGACCCTATGCCACAGCTGTATGCCTAATGTCACCAAATGAGGTTGTTGTCCCAAATGGGGGGTTGGTACCCACAGAAGCTCTTATAAATAAAACTGCTTTATAGGTGGTTGAAGTAGGGATGTGTAAAGTGTTGGTTCGTCCTCCAGCCAACCGTCCACAAACTGTAGCTGGCTTGCCAGGAAATAGAGTTCAAATTGCGGGACTCTAATCCCTCCCTCTTCGTAAGCTCTTTGAAGTGTGTTCAAGGTCACCCTGCATTGTCTGTTCTGCCATAAAAGTCATCTGCACTCCGTGTGTAGCATGTTGAAGAAGCGCTTCGATATATCATAGGGAACATTCATAAAGTAGTTTGATAGTCTGGACAGGATCACCATTTTCAGCAACGTTGTCCTACCCATTAGTGACTAGGGCAGGCACACCCAGAAGTTAATGGATCTAGTGACCACATCCCATGCCTTTAGTGTATTATGTTTGTGCTTAGCTGCCGGGTCTTGGTATGTCTATCCCCAAGTATCAAAAAGTGTCTATGTTCCATTTTAGCGCTAGGGTGGCTAGCAGGTCTGTATTTATTTTAGTCATGCCATCTAGTGGGAACAAGCAAGACTTATCACAACTGATTATGATACTCAATAAATTGGCAAAACCGTCGAGGACATCTAGTATGTGTTGCAGGTTCTCTTCAGGCTGCTGTATAGTAGCATGTCATCTGCATACATAGATAGTACGTTTTGTACCCCATCTACCGTTATGCCTGCCGCACGATACTCCTTCCTAGGGAATGCAGCGATCGGTTCAATAGCAAGGATGAAAAGCATCGGAGATAATGGGCACCCCTCTTGTGCCCTTTACAAGTTCCTATTGTTTCGAGAAGTATTGTCCCATTCTGACCCTGGCCATTGGTTTGTTATATAGTAATTGTACCCAGCTGAAATAGCCCCATCTGATTCCAAACCTGTTTAGGATTGCGTATAGCCATTCGCATTTGATGGAGTCAAACGCTTTCACCGCATCTAGAGCAGCAACAGCGCAGTGATGGTCATATGTTTTAGTGCTCTCAATTACCTGATGAAAGCACCTTAAGTTCCACGCCGTGTTTCTACCAGACACATAGCCCGTTTGATCCGGGTGTATTAATTGTGTTATCACCGTTCGCAGTCTGTTTGCCAGTAGTACATTAAGTATTTTGCCGTTTTGCTTTAACAGGGACAAGGGCCTATATGATGCATAATCCATTGCGGGCTTGTTGGGTTTGGGCAGGGGGATTATTATAGCTTCTCTTAAGCTTAGAGGGAGAGAGCTTATCTTGTAAGCTTCTGTGAGCATGTCTAACATTACTGGTGTGAGGTGCCATGGGTTTTCCCAGTGGGCAAGGTTCTGATTGTAGCTACTATTTCATCTAGCGTTATAGGGGCTTCCAGCGACCTCCGCGTCTCCCGCTAGACACGGGAGATCAATGAGATCTAACGCCTCTTGAAGGTCTGAGTGTTGAATCACTGCCTCCTCTTAGTATAAAGTGCTATAGTATTCATAAAAGGTGGTGTTTACCTCTGCTTGTGTGTAACAGGTGAGGCCTTGGCTATTATTGACAGAACGTATAATTTCTCTCTGATTGTCACTCTTCTGCAGCCCTGCAAGGGGCCTACCAGGTTTGTCTCCCTCAGCGTGCTGTCTCTCTATATATTTTGAGTAGTTAAATCTGCCCAGTCTTTCGCAATTTGTTAGACAATTTTATCTCAGCTCTATCTCGTTTTGTAAGCCAGTATCCATATTAGTGTTGTTTTTCTCTACTTTTTCAAAATCTTGTTTTGCCTTGGCCAAATCTTTGGTAATTTCCACTTGTATACCGCCTGATTTGACTATCACCTCCCCTATTATGACCAGCTTAAATGCTTCCCACAGTCTACTGACTGATGCCACACTTCCATTATTTTGTATGAAATATTCCTGAATACTTTCTCTCATGTGGTCCCTAAATGTATCATCTCGTAGGGCTTCCCTCCTCAATTTCCACATTGGTACAGGTGGCATAGGGGGAGCAATTTGCCACGTAAGGAGCTGTGGAGAGTGGTCTGATAAAACCCAAGATTTATATTCAGCTTCTGTGAATTATCTTATTGATTCAATGCCCGTAATAAAATAATCTAGCCTGTTATATACTGTGGGTGGGGCTGAAGAATGCAAGTAGCCTCAAGATGGTGGATGTAGGTCCCTCCAAATATCAATTAATCCAAAGGATTTCAGTAGTGCATTTAGGGTTTTGGTCAGAGGGGCAGGTTTCATAATTGTGCTATCAGACCTGTCTACGGCGGGGTTCAGTGTGCAATTAAGGTCCCCTCCCCATATCAGGACGCTGCACCTATAGGGACTGAGTCTGGAACAACCTGAAGAAAGAAGAGGTGTTGTGGTTTGGGGCATACGTGTTAATGATGCATATTTCCATGTTCTCTATGAAGCCATACATAAGTGCCCTTCTTCCTTCCTTCTCTGTCTTAGTCTGAGGAATTCTCAAGGGTACAGTTGGTAAAACTCAAATAAGGCCCCCCCTGGAATATGCCGAATATGCTGAGCCCACCATATGCCCCCCCATTTGTCTGCTAATGTGTCCTGTCTACTTGCAGAAAAATGTGTCTCTTCTAATAGTGCGATGCCTATTTTGTGCCTTCCCAAATATGTTAGCTGTCTATTTCTTTTGATGTAACGGAGTACACTGTTATGACTTCAAGACGTAAGAAGCATTTTAGATGAGCAAAGATCCTATGCTTGAGCAGGCCGTCGCATTAGCTAAAACTGTGGAACATTCCCTCTGCTCGATTGAAGAACTCCAGCATACTAAAGTCAAGGAGGAGGTCTGTGTTATTTGACAATGCCCCCCCAAATATGAAAGATGCCGCCCAGACTGCACAAATTTGGCAGAAGAACCACACAGATGACCATTCAACTCAAGGCGGGTAGACACCACACGCAAGTGTTTCAGCTGGTCTCTGCAATCACCTTGCAAATGACAGGACATGCCCAGCAACAAGCAAAGAGTACATGAAATGCCACAACATAGGACATTTTGCTGCAATGTGTAACATCTGGTGCCGCCGCATTGTAGCAGCAGTGCAGGCATACTCTGACATAGAAGAACTAGTTGAACAACTTGAGAATCTGTTCCTGTTTGTTCATGACAACACCTGGCCATGACAAAAACCGTCATGTGATGTTGAAATTGATGGTATCTTTCAGGGCGCAAAATGTTCACTCGTCACAAGCCATTAGTTAGTGATAATTGACCCTTCTTTTTTCCTTTGTGCTTTATTATAGTTCATCACCTGAACTTTTGTAAGCATTACAAAACACATAAAATTACATAGTTCAATTAATTCATCTCTTAAATACAAGACAAAAAAATGAAACTAGCGAAATTTGATTAGTATTTAAAATTCTTATCCATAACTCTTTACCTAAAGCTCCTCTGAACAAGGACAGTATATTGCATCGAATCGCAATGAGGGCCTGGCACTCAATACATAGATGTTTCAACGATTCAACCTCCTGAGAACAAAAACTACAGTTTATCATTGTTTGGTCGATGATTCTTCTTCTTCCTTGAAATTGTCTTGTGAGGAACACATTCAGATGACTCTTGGTGAGTAAGAAATATTGTTCTGTCGGTTTGTATAGAATTGAGGTGGCGAGCGACATCTTAAGGCTGGCTAGTAGCTTACAACTTGACATTTTTACCCGTGGTATCACAACCAGTTTACTTGCAGCATCTGCATCTGACTACGCCGTCTTACTAGAAGAAAAGTACTTTCAGCTATTTCCCCGAAACTCCTATTGCACCAGGTGCCCCTGGCAGGCACAAAATAGGATTAATGGGTTATTAATGCACTAACATCCTTTTAAAAGTCAAGTCCGCAGTGGTGAAAGTTTGCGTCAACCAAAGGACCGCCAGTTCTGGGATGAGATGTTGAAAGACTCTTTGAGATCATGCTAGAACTATGTTCCAAAGAACAAGTCTTTTCCGTTTGGTATCGGACCGCCCTTTCTGTATGAGAATGTGTTTCTGCATGACAACAGGGAATCTTGAAAAATATGTTCACAAGATAATCCTTCAGACCAGGTGCTGTTTCAGTGAAATGTAAAGTGTGCTCTTTACCCCTTACTGCACAAAATTATCTAAAGCAGCTGCTTGAGGACTTGCTAGGCAGAGTTGCACTAATTTAAGCCACAGTATGGCTGAGCCTTGCAACAATGCAAGATGGATAAGCACCCTGCTTATGTGTGGACCTCCAAAGCCTCCACAATAACATATCCACCGACTCACACCCGCTTCCGAATATTATGGAACTTATTTGATCCAGGAAGCCGAGGTTTTAAAAGAATTAGACATGGAAAACTGTCTCACCTCGCTGACACCAAGGTGCACACTGCTTTCATCGCCCAAGAGGATACATATCAATACATGAGGATGCCCTTCAGACTGTAATTCACAGCTGCAGTCTTTCAAAGGTTTTACAAATGTCCTTCATGAGATACCCAATGTTACGTTTTTCCAAGAGGACATATTCGTGTATGGCCATTAAAAAGAGTCACATTGTCTTACCCTATAGACAAGGTCCTATAGAAACTAGATGGCAGTGGACTAACTCTCCACAAATAAAAGTGCAAGTGAAAACAACTTGAGATGGAATACCTTAAATGCACTATATCAGCATCTGGTATCTGCCTGCAAATCTTCCTCATGGACAACTTTGCCAAAACTCTGTGCTCTGCCAACAGTTGCATTGGTTCATGGACCTGGTCGAATATTGTTCAAAGCTTGTTTAAGGGTTCTCATTAAAGACAGAATCACTCAGCTATATCTTCCGGAAAGGAGCTTTCTGCAAATGGTTGGAACAATGCCAAGCTGTGTTTGACACCATCAAGAAGGACATTCTTGGAGCCCCGACTCTGCTCTTTCCAAACAGATAAGCTCACTATCATTGCAGTAGATGCCAGTGTTTATGGTCTTGGTGCTACCATGATGCAAACAGGCGCATATGGGCACTCTGTTGTCACCTTTGCGTGTAGGGGACTCTCAGAACCATAGAGAAACTATTCAGTGGTTTTAAAAAGAGATGCTGACAGATTCTAGAATTTTGCTTGACCAGGCACCAGCCTAAGCCTCCAGCTACTGATCTCCTCTTTCTACAGATGAGATAAGGATCACGAATTGTGTTTTATTTATTTAAAATGAACAACACCAAAAAGAAAATTTAGACAACAAAAAAGCCCATGCCCCAAAAAAAGCAAAGAATGCATTGAGCTGGAAGAAGTACTGGGCCTTACGGACATTTATTCACTACTCCGTTTGATATCTCAAAATGTAGGAGATGTGAAGACTACCCTGTCGGATTTCTTTTCAAAGGTCCAGCCCTTCTAAAAGAGGAAAACAAAAGTTGAAAAGGACACTGGAGAATTGGCCAAAGAAATGACCAACAGTTTTAGACCATACAATGATAAGAAATGGGAACTTTCAAGAACGAGTCTTAAAAATGCCGAACTAGAGATGAAAATGCAGGACTCGCAACTTACGTTTGCTGGGCTTGCAAGAAATGGATCATGCTATAAACACTGACAAATTTGTGATTCAAGTTATCTCAGAGTTATATGGAACTGGCGCAGTAGACTCAGGAGATCTGGATTTTACTTTGACAGCAAGCAAAATGGAGAGGGGTTAACCCCAACGCCTCATTGGGATAAGTGATAAAGAAAAGATATTAAAAGCTGCTACGGAAAAGGGAAAGTTCTGCTTGCCGGGAAAAGGTTTGCCTGTATTTGCAAATTTCCGCAAGTAGATTATGGAGAAAAGAAAGTCATTTATTGATGCAAAAATGAAGGCGAGAAACAAGAACATTAGACTTCCTTGGTGAAGCTGGCAATTTTGAAGAGTTTTTTTTTCTCCCAGATGGTGTGAAAATGACTGAGATTCCGGAAGAAGCTATCAATTGACTGAGAGATGCACAACTGAAGAACACAATTCAACCCTAATATTATTTTCACTTTTCCAGAGAACGTCATTAGTTGTTATATTCACTTATTGATTTAGTCAGCATAATTTATCTGTACATGTAACTTGCAGAATTCAGTGAAAGTTTGAAGTCTTCATTATTGTTGAATAATTTTACTTGTTTTAATATACCTATGGAACGAAGGGGAGGAATATGGTAGGCCTATGATAATATTGGCTTAACGATTCACAGGTCTTGAGATGCCCTTAGAGTCCTTTTAGAGTCCTCTTTTCTAAAGCTCCTGCATTTGTTCGCGTCATGACACTTGATTAGAATGGAGCAATGATGCCTGCCTGGCTAATAGGCATCACTGGGAACAGAGCAAAAACTCGATCGACTGATCTGGTTCGATACTGCACTCAAGCACCAGCATGGGGACTTGCGTACTGCTGGCTGTGGCTTCAGTGAGGTGCAAGGTGTTATGGCTCGTCCGTCACAGAAGAGAGACACTGGATAGCTAATATGATCAGGTAGGGGTAGCACAACAGATATGGGTTTTAGGATGAAGGCAGTAATTTGCATTGAATGGCATGACCAGCCCTGTACCAATGGTTTTTGGTTTCTTTACGAATATGTGTGCTGCAGTCAGTGCCTCTCTTGGGACCCTCCAGGTTGTCATATGCTATCATTCATGATCCCTCCTCAGGGCTCAGGCCTTTTACATCTATGGGCTAATAGCATTTTCATGGGGCGTATTCTATGTTCCCTGCACATCCCTACAATTTGTCTTTGGTTGCACGCAGGCTCGGTGTGCAAAGCAAACAAAAATAAAGCCATTGTATTCCCTTGTCCTAAAACACAAGAGATGATCATGGGCTGTTCAGTAGGCCCTAAGTCGAGTGTGTGCAAAGTACATGTACCTGCAAAATAGTGTGAATGCATAAGTGCGTACCCTAATTATGTGGATCAAAGGTTGGTTTCCTGCTCTTTTTCTAGATCATTCCACTATCGTAGGGTAAAAAAACAATTCTTAAGAGTAGTATCTTGGAATGTTAATGGCATCAATGATATAAACATAAAACAGTTCTTATCTTATCTTGAACGCCCTAATGCAGATATAGTATTGTTACAGGAAACCCAGTTGATAGAAGCAGACTGACACGATATGTAAAGGTTGGATGGGGAAGGTTTTAGGTTCCTACTATAACTCTAGCTTAAGGGGAGGCTACACTTTATTTCACAAAAATGTACCATTGTGAATATTATCCCATAGCAAAGACAAGGAAGGTGGGATGATCTCCACCAATCTATATAAATAAAAATGTAAATGTTCGTTTGTTCAGAATCTTAAATCTCCAAAAGTTCTACACCGATTAATTGAACATTTTGACACAACGTTGCATTCGAATAGGTGCATGTTTTTATATACCTACTAGACATAGATGTCACACCTGTGACAGGTAAAAACATGCTTTTTCTGAAAAACAGCACCATATGTTGGACGTAAAAGCAAGACATGCTATACTAAAAATGTTATGATTCCATTTCAATGTTTCTGATTTAGAATGGGTTAAATACGTGCAAGGAAGCAGCAGAGCGACGTGCAGCCAGACTTTAGGATGCACAGTTGCGAGCATGGCGATCACGTTCTGCAGCTTCAGATCTGCTTTGTTCTCAACAGAATGAATGCGACAAGCTAAGAGTGGCCGAAAGACATCAGAAACAGCAGATCAGCGTCAAACACGACTCTGTGCTCAGCAATCACCCGATTACAATCGCCTTGCGTACAACCCAGCTAATGATTATAGTTTGAGCCGGCATGTTCTCATCGGCACCATGACTGAAGTGTGTCCTTATTGCAAGGCTCTGAAATCTAATGGAGAAACTAAAGGAATGCGTTGCGCCACCGGGAAAATTAAACTGCCTCAACTTGGAGAACTGCAAGAGCCATTAAAAACTACCCACCGCATTGTGAAATTAAACATATTAGAAACTTGCGCCTTCTCTTTCCTTTCTTTTCCATTTAACCAGACTGAGCCACAGCAACGCGTGGCCGGGGACAGTGAATAAAGGATAATGAAATTAACATTTGTAACATCTATGCCAACACAGGTGGTAATGGCTCCTTTTTCAGAGAGGTTTAACAGGGTCCCCAAAGCATTGGTCCGTTTAATATCATACTGGGAGGACATTTTAATGACATCTTAGACCCACTTACTGATAGGAAACGTAAAAGGGGGGAAAGAGAGATGGGAATCTCCTTGCCCTCAAAGACCTGGGAAATGAATTCAGGCTGATGGATGATTAGAGTCTAGAGCACTCGATCGCTAGGGAATATAGCTTTCACTCAGGAGCCCATGATTCATACTCCTAATTAGATAAGATTCTACAAGCAGGGAAGGTGACCAGTTCTTCCCGAACCGGGGACATACAGGGTATTCACATTTCAGGCCATTCCCCTGTAACAATGGGAATTTCATTGGATTATGTCTTTGAGAGATCAAATCAGTGCAGAATGAATCCACCCTATAATATAAAATAATAAGTGTCGATTTTGTAAATCGTAACGCTTGAAATTGGGGCCATTGTGTGTTCTAACTGCATATTTCTGGTGTCATTCTGTTCCACATTTAGCCCACTTTTGTGGTTTGCTGTCCAAATCTCCAATTCCTAAGGCGTTTGAAGTTTATTAACTGACATTAACTGATGAAGTGTGATGAACTTGTGTAAGTGATAAGTGACGGTACCATAACGCTTTGAATTGGGGTCATTGTATGCCCTAAAGATATGGGTCTACTGTCATTCCGTCCCACATTTCTCCAACTTTCGCAGGTATACTGTCCAGATTTCCAATTCCTGAAAGGGTGGGGGGCGTTAATGAAGCGAGCCCTTGGTGGAGTATCCCTACAAGCGACTAAGCCGACGAGTTCAATGCGCAGCAGTTGCTAGGGCAGGTGGGTGAGCAAAGAGAGCCCCCTCGGGGGTTTGGGCACGAAAGGCACCAAGGGGGCAGAGCCCAGGGTTGGGCGTGGAAGGCGTCAGGTGGGCAGTGCCCCCTAGTACTTCTATATTGAAGGATGATGAGCTAGTTGGAAGAATTGTTAAAGAAGCGGAAACATTAATTGAGACTAACAGAGATGAAGAAACATGTGCCATCGATCAAGGGAACCCTTCAAATGCTACATGAGCTGCATATTGATTAAGGAAACAACACAAGTTAAAAGCACTAGAATTAAGAGTGAATAAGCTAGAAAAATGATTTAATGTCAAATCCCTCTGAGGAGAAGAAGATGTCACTTATACAACGTAAATACAAATGTAACAAATTAATATCAGAAAAAGCTAAAAAGCACTATTCACTACATGATGCAAATACTATGAAGGCGGAGAGAAATGCGATCTACTAGCACATCGACTGAACGTACATAAAAATGAAAAAACGATTTACACAATTGAAGACAGTAATGGTCAATTGACTTTTGATCCTACGTTAATAGGGAATTTATGGATTTCTTTCCAAGCTCTACACTTCTGAAAAGAGAACAGATATCAGATCTATCGATGAATATGTCCAAGATACTCATTTCCCAAATTTGTCAGTGACTGAGAGGGAAAACCTGGAAAACCAGAAAATGTGCTGGTTCACATGGATTCCTTGTGGTGTGCTACAAGATTCTACCTGACTGTCTTTGAAATTATGAAAAAATGGATAACACACTAGCACACCCTATTGTCGATAATCTTATTACGTATTAGTCGTATACATTTTATCAAGAGATTGTAACAAATGTTGGGTTAAGTCAAGGTGCAGGGGAGAGGTGCTCAGCCTTGGTACCTAGGCTGGAGATAAAGGACAAAAAGAGAATGTTTTCCAAATAGGAAAGCTTCGTCCCCTGCACACTATCTAGAAGGCCAGAGCCTAATGGTAATTAGAGAGTTAGGTGGCATATAAGACAGGTTGCCACCCTTAATTTACAAAGATGTACACATTATTTTAGGTATCTTAAATATATTTGGAATCTCACCAAAGAATTCAATTTAACAATTTCAAAGATATATTCAAAAACAATACAATTTATTATTCATGCAAAATAGTTGGCCCAACGCGTTCCGAGTTGCAAAGACTCTTCATCAGGGGCATGTTTTCTTTATCTATAACATTTCTATAAAGAAAAGAAACATTTTTAATGTAAACAATGTATTAAATTAAATTTTTCTAAAAAAAAGGCAATCTTCAAAAAACAACTCAATTTTGAAGGCATCTCAGAAGCCTTGATTGGTGATTTTCATGCACCAGCGAGATAAATAATTAGGACACTGAGACTTTCACCTGATGGTTATAGATTAGGAAGCCTTAACTATGCACAAGCCATAGAAATAAATAGATCTAAAGGCAGGGTACCTCTGGATAAGGGAATTTCTACATTAGGAAGTCCATGAAAACTATGTACTGCACAGTTTACAACTTAGGAAATTGGGTGACATTCTGTAATTCTGAGATGCCTTCAAAATTGAGTTGTTTTGGAAAACATTCTCTTTTTGTCTTTAAAATTATGGCAGACGTTCAATTCTTCCTTGAGAGATGGTCTTTTGCCAATCTCTGTCGGACAAGCATCAATTTTGTTATTGATAATGAAAGTCAAACCGTCCAATCCCATGAGTAGTTACTGGTCCATCTGTTTGATTAACCCGGACAACAAGATATTAGCCAAATGGATGGCCTTGCGCCTCGAGGTGTTGCTACTGAATCTGATAAACTAGAACCCGAACGGTTTTATAACAGGGAGAGATGCTGCGACGAATATGAGAACATTCATTCTAACATTATTTGCGAGTCGCAGGATAGGTGCTAAGTAGCTGTTCTGTCTCTGGACGTTGAAAAAGGTTTTGATTGTATTGAATGGCAGTTACTGTACGGAACTTTGGAAAGAATGGAATTTGGTTCAAGCTTTTAAAAATTGGATCAAACTATTATACACCAAACCTTCAGTGACGAAGACAACAAATTGACTTACAACTGGGATAATAGAGCTGAAGAGAGGGACAAGACAGGGTTGTCCTCTCTCTCCTCTACTCTTTGTAATCGCCATTGAACCCCTGGCATGCACACTGAGGTCAGATGAGAGAATACAGTAAGTGTCATGCGGCGCAGCTTCCGTTGGTCTCTATGGCACCGATGGAAGCGAATTGTGTGTTTACATATTCCTCCATTCAACATGGAGTCTACTGCCTTCTGCAAAGTTGCAGTCTACCAAGGATCAGGTGACTCACTGGCCCCGCCTACCTTTCCAGGGAAGATTCTTCAGTCAGTGAATCCAGGAAGTCACTGCGTTGCTACTCCTAACAGCGAACGCTCCAACTCTCTTCCTAGTTTCGTACACCATCCCAACCCGGCTTGCAACAATTCCGGTATCTCATGGACCAGATTCGACTTCACAGGCCCTCTTGTGAAAGATAGACACACTAGCCGTTTGTCTACAAAGGCGCTGCGATCCTCAAACACACTCCGCCCACTAACGATCCAGCAAACTGAAGGAAAGGAATTACTTCCGTACGTTACTTCCGCGGCAGATGCATAGGGAACTAGATCCCTCTCCTCCCACGCCGGTACGCACATTACAGCTTTCAGAGAACACTCCTCACAGTGAACTATTAACAGCACCCTAACAACCTACCACCTCTCCGGCTGATCCTCCAGATTTAAGACAGAAGTCTCCATCTACAGATTCCATTGGGCTCGGTCCTCCTTCAACTGAAGATCAGGGTTTTCTTCCCCAGAGGGTTTCCCTGAGGGTCCTGGGAATCTGTAGCCGTTCCCTGGCGCAGGGGCCCAGGGCCCACAGGGGGATTCCTTGATTCCCACAACTGCTGTTTCTGATTCCAGTGTTCCTGAAGGTGGGTCCGTTTGTGTACCTAATACAATAGTGATACTCACATTTTATAACAGATAGCAACGCCCAAGAAAGAGTGTACACATGGATCAGACACAGCAGATGATGGCATCAATGCAATCATTATCGGCTGAAGTGCAAGCCCTGAAACAGGAAAATGCTGCACTTCGTCAACATATGAACCGATCCCCTCACAGTTCAGAATTACCTCCGGGACCACTTCCCTGTGGTCGTTTTGATGGAAATCCACATAAACTAAAGGAATTCAATGAAGGCTGTACGGTACAATTCGCCTTTAAGGCCGCCTTCTTCCCTTCTGATAGAGACAAGGTGGGACACATGATTTCTAACATGAAAGGTCCAGCCCTAGCCTGGGTTACTCCATTAGTGGTTACTAATAATCCATTACTAGATGCTTACCCAGCCTTCATAAAAAGCCTTAAATCCATGTTCGGACGCCAGGAGATAACGGTAACTTCGCAAGAGAAGTTACTAGATTTCAGACAAGGCTCGCAAGATCTCTTGACTTATATAACTGCATTTAAACAGATGGCTACTGATACCTCTTGGGCAGACAATGCATTAATCACCCTTTTTCGTAGAGGATTAAATGAGGATGTGAAAGATGAGATCTCTCGAGTACCTCAACCTCCGAACCTGGCAGAGATGATAGCTTTAACCATGAAAATGGATTATCGGCTTTGTGAGTGTCATTCAGAAAGAAGGAAGTGTAGGGGTATCCGGTCAACATTTGACTCCTCACCATCCACTAGTAGATCTACCCCTAAGGTCCCCTCTCCAGAAGAACATATGTAGTTGGGTTTGGCTCGAGGTCCATTAACTCCTGAAGAACGATCTATGAGGGTGACACTTGGTCTGTACATGTACTGCGGAAGTAACACACATATCTTAAGAGGCTGCCCAACAGTACCTCGCAGAAGGTCGGGAAACGCGAACGCCCGACCGTGAAGGGACCCACGGTCCGCCCAATTTCTACAAGTTCCCACATAACTCTTTTTCCAATATCTTCCAACAACCCTTCTGAACTGACAATGGTGGTAATTCCTAATTCTTTTTCTTGGGGTTCCACAGAGATCACTCAAATCCCTGCCTTAATCGACAGTGGGGCTGCCAGATGTTTTCTTGATGACAAATGGGCTGCTCAACATCAGATTCCCCGCTCTCCCAAATCAGTGGCAATTCCGGTCGAGAGCGTTGACGGTAGCCCACTTACTTCGGGCCCTATAACTGAACAGACTGATCTTCTGGAAATGGCGATATCCTCCCACAAGGAGTTGATCTCATTTGATATCATCAAGACTGCACATTATCCCATCATACTGGGTCTTCCATGGCTCCGGACCCATAATCCCTTCATCAATTGGTCCGCATGAACTTTGTTTTTGTTTTCAGAACACTGTCTTTCAAGATGTTTGTCCCAAGGGGCTATAGGTCTTCCCCCGTCTTCACCCCAAATTCAAAATACAGTATCTCCAACTTTTTTGAACTTGGTGCAAGGTATTCCCAAACCCTACCTACCTTATCGTAATGTATTCTCAGTCTCGGATTACGCTGAATTGCCTCCCCATTGGCAGGACGATTGCGCCATTGATCTGATTCCAGATAAGCCCCTTCCGTTTGGAAGAATGTACATTCTATCTCCCAAGGAAAAGGAATAACACAAGCTGAAAAAACAGACGCTGAAGCCTCAACGCAACTGACTGAGGAAATAGCCAAAGATTTTGATTTCAGTGTGTTCTGTTTGGCCGATATGTCCACCACAGTTGAGTCAAAAACCACATTCATGCAGGATGATAGTCTAATAAAGGAACACAAATACATTGTATTCAACAGCTGCCTGGAAGAGATTACACTGATGCTGAAATGTGTCCATCCAGTGAGGGGAAAAGTCTGTGTGGAGCCATTGGTGAATGTGACTCGTGTATCACAAGGCACTATTTATTTATTTATTTATTTATTTACATTTATTGAACGCCCAGACCTGGAGGTATCACGGCGTAGTTACAGACAGTGGGTAAGTACAATCTTTAAATTATAACAGTAGAACACAATAAAATAATGGTAATGTTACATACAGTGTATGTACAAGTGGAGGGTGTAGGTCAGGGCAGGATGGGTTGGGGGTCTTAGCTCAGTTTAATATTGGTTAAATAACCAGATTTTCAATGATTTTTTGAATTGTGGGTAGGATGTTTCATTCTTAATATAGGTAGGTAAGGAGTTCCAGTGTCTAGGAGCAAGGACTTTGAAGCTGCTGCCCCCGCTTTCTCTCTTTTATATCGTGGAATTTTGAGATGCAAGTTATTATTGGATCTAAGGAGTCTGGTGTGAGATTTCTTCATGACTGTGTTGATGAGGTATTTGGGAGCTTTGTTGGCAATGCATTTATGTGTAATGCTTAGGGTTTTGAATAGTATCTTAGCTTGGATGGGGAGCCAGCGGTAGTCTCTCCTAATATTGCAGATGTGTTCAGATTTATTTATGCCTAGGGCAGCTCGGAGAGCTTTGTTCAGCATAATTTGAAGTTTGGCTATGTTGGTTTTGGAAGTGCCAAGGAAGAGGATGTTACAATAGTCGAGCTTGGACAGTATACGTGCTCTTGCTAGTGTAACGCTTTTATCAGGTGAAAGGAATTTACGACTTAGGGAGATGAGTTTGGAGGTATAGGAAGTGGAGGAGGCTAGGGTGTTTACTTGTTTTGACATAGTTAAGGCTGCGTCTACGTAAACATCAAGTGTCTTAACGTGTTAAGTACTGGGATTGTGGTGCCATCAATGATCAATGATTTATAAGAAGGCTGAAGAGAGTCAATTTTGGATGTTGAACCTAATATGAGATATGAGTAGCTCTGTTTTATCGTCGTTGAGGCAAAGGCTTTTGTTAGCCATCCAGTTTTGGATAATTGATTTGGTTAATGAGCAGTGAGTCTTGCTCGTGGCTGCCTGTTAGTGGGATGAGGATCTGGGTGTCATCTGCAAATTTGGTGTAGATGACACCCATGGCATCCAGGGCTACAAAGAGCAACTTAGTATAGGTATTGTACAATGTGGGGGATAGGCAGGAACCTTGCGGGACGCCTACCGGAACTGGTATGGGGTAGGCTGATTCTTTGCCGATGGACACTCTTGATGTCTTATCTGCTAAGAAGAATTTGATCCAGTCAGCGGCATTCTTAGATAGACTGAAATTATTGGCTAGTGTTGCAGAGTTTGTCATGGTCGAACAAGTCGAGTGCCGCTGAGAGATCCAGTAGCATTAGTAGGCAGAGTTTACCTGCTTCTCTGGTGGCATCCATTTGGATCTTCAGATCGAGAAGGGCTGTCTCGGTGCTATGATTGGGGTGGAATCCTGACTGTCGACCCCCCAGTAGTTTGTGATGTTCTAGGTGGTTTTGTATTTGGGAGTAAGCTATTTTATCAATTATTTTCAGGAGAAAAAGGACCATTGTAATAGGTCGGTAGTTCGTGGGGATTGATGGATCCAAGGTTGTTTTTTTTAGGAGGGGGTGTCACCCATGCTTTTTTGATGCTGTTGGGGACTGTGTTGGTGGAGAAGGAAGCATTGACAAATTCGGTGATGATGGTGTTAGGGTGGGGGCGCAGAGTTTGACGAGGTGGGATGGGAATTGGTCTTCCTTGCAGTTAGATGCTTTGAGTTTGGCTATGCTGTCTAATACTTCTTTGTGTGAGACCAATGTGAAGTGAAATGGAGTGTCAGGAGTGGTGTTGGATGGGTTCGCTGAGATGGTGGGTGGATTTTTTATTGTTAAGAGAATTCTTTTGCTATCAATTTCCTTATGCAGTAATAGGATTTTGGATGCTAGGGTGTCTTGTATTATGGTCCACCAGTCTTTGCTGGCATTAGAGGGTGCTAAAACTTGACTAGGATTTTCTAGCTCTCTAAGGATAGAGAACAGTTCTTTGCTGTCTGAGTAAGCATTAGTGATACGAAGGTTAAAGGCATTGGCTTTTTGGGTGATTATAGCTGATCTGTATTTTCTATTGGCTTCATCAAAGGCTTTTGTTGATTCTGGGGTGTTAGTACTAACCTGAAAATCCAAGCCACCTGTGCCCTGCACCATCCTACATTTTCATGGTCAGCTCAAACGATGCTGGGCAAAGTGTCAGCTGGAAATCTTCTTTGTGCATCAGCTTTACTTTTCAGTGGCTCTACTTTTAGTAAGGTGCCCAGCTTCTGTCAATTTGTGGGACTTATGTTACTTGCTACGCAGTACTATAACTATCAAAGATAATTTTTATTCCCCGCTGTTAGTGAAGCCTGGAAAATGTCAATTGAAAGGACATTCTCTGACAAACGGTTCAGGCTAGCTGGCGATGGATAGTGTGACGGCCCCAGATTTTCAGCAAAGTACTGCACATACCACTTTCAGGACATGGAAACTAAAAAAAATGGTGAGTTTGGTGGTCGTTCAGGTGTCCGAATGTAAATCCTCTCCAATCGAGGGGAATGCAAATAGGCCTCATAGCCACCTACAGACATGTTTCAATAGCCAAGGCCATGCAAGAGCAGTTTCCAAACATTCACCATCAATTTGACGTATAGCACGTTGCCAAATCAATCAATGAAAAAATCACAGCTGCTGGTAAAAAAAAAGGTTCTGAAAATATTTTACAGTGGTCCCAGTCTTTGAGCAACCATCTTTGGTGGAGCTCGAAAACTTGTGGTGGGTCTGTAGAAATTCTACTTGAAAAATGACACTCATTTATGCACCACTGTTCCAACGTTCACTCATGGACAGAGAACCAACATTTTCACCAATGTGCACGTGGACCTTTATCGGAGGAGCAGACACGCAAAAAGAAGTGGTTGGTTCCATCTTCACCTCCACACAAAGCTCTTGAGAAGATAGTGTTTGATAAAACTCTATCACGAGATCTGAAGGGACTCACAGAATTCTGTCACACAGGAGATTTGGAAGTGTTCCACAATATGTGCCTAAAGTACAAGCCAAAGAGATTGCATTTTGGCATAGACTGGATGCGATTATGGACTTCACTAGCGGTCTTAGCGCATACCGAGAACGTGGGGAGAGAACAATCGAGGACTGCAGGGAACTTTGGGATGCTTCGTTACACAATGGCCTTTACGAAAAGAAGCAAAAAATGGGTGGTCAAGCCAATATACCAGGAAATGGAATTTGATTTTGTGAAAGATCTCACTTTAACTGTGTTGGACATACATACTCATGGAATCGCTCATGATTTTGTTCCTAGGACACATACATTGCCACAAAACATTGCAAATGTGCCGTGTCCACCGAAAGCAGACCATGTGGAACAGTTCACTTCCTGGGTTCAAATGATTAGCAACTATTTATTTATTCAACAATGTTTATATGAAGTGTCCAAATAAAGTGTCCAAATTGTGTTTTGAAATGTATCTTCTTTGTAAAAATTTTTTGCAAGAAGTGCCTTTTGGAGGATGCCATACAGTGTAACGCTGTGTTTCACACTTACGCTTTCGTTGAGCTCTTGTGGCTCTTTCACTGATTGGGGGAGGGTCAGATGGATAACAGCATGAAAGCAACGTTGGGGTTCTGCAGTTGACTTACCATGCACGTGTCCGAATAGCTGAATAAATACGCGTCCCACAAAGGAATGAGACCTAGGCTACCTAATAAACTTGCAACGCAAGAACTACTGACTGTAAGCAAAACAACGCATCAAAGGGGGGTGTTGGTGAGAATTTGTTGCACTCTGACCTAGATTTTTATGGGGCCATGGGTTAGGGGTCGTTGCTATCAGATGCCTTATCAGACGGGCCGATCTATGATTTGCGGCCCTCGAAGTCGTACTATTTCAAACGCAGTGGGGATAGGTGTCAGTGTTACCAAAATATATGACCACTCCTGATTAGGTATATGGGAGGTGAAGTTGAGGTGGTGCGGGGGGTACGGTCTGGGGACCAGATGCGTTCAAAGGGAACAGGGTTCCTGGGTACAGATGGCATGAGTCAGTGAGCAGAGCCGGATTGTGCAGTAGGGTTGGAGCTGGGCCTGCTCTGACATTCTCGTACGAGCACATTTTGTCAATGCTCGAGACTCAATACTTGCAAAAATGATTAGCTGATTTTCTTTGAGAACAGGAGACTGGCTGAGCTGACAGGTGTTCGTTGCTTGTTGTGCGAGGCGCTGAGAGAGTGAGCAGCTCACCAGATGGACACTAAAAGTAAGGCATTTCAAAGTAAACTGACTCTAACTGTTTTCATTAAAAAAAGTAAGTCACTAGAAATTTCGCACGGCATTGGTGGATCCCAGCAAGCAATGTGTTTGTTTTTCAAAAATATTTCAGATGCCACTGTGGTCCGCAAGGCTGTTCACTCGCATTGTAAGTGAAGGTCACAGCGGTTGAATTTTGCTTGTGAACTGTGCATACCCATGCATCCTACACAGTGTAAGGTTTGACTGTTTTTCGGCCTTGGAAGAAAGGGAGGATTCTGAATGGAATGAATGAAGTCCGGTGTGTAATAATCGTAAATATGATAAGGTTCACCATTCCAAAACTGGCCAAACGAACATGTAATTTCATTTTATGAAAATTTGTTGATCTGAATGGAGTCTCTGTGTTATGCTGAGAGAATGGAAAGGCTGAATATTATGTAAGTTTTACCATAGACGGTTTTATAGACGAACGAGTAAAGATTTCATTATCTGACAGTTATTGCTGGCTTACATTGTAATGGGTTCTTGTTTGTGGCATCTTGCAACAACACGCAAAAACAATCTATGTGTGTACTTGTCTTTATCCCGGGCAAATGGGCAGTCCAGCACCAAAATGCACGTAGTCCACATCTGGGTTCCCCCAGGTTCTGCCAATGCCAAATTCTATGCTAATATGCCATTAAAATGCCATCTAGGTGTTCTTTGACTTCATCCGCCAACATCTGCATCCCATTGAGAGCTAAACATACTGCATAGCACTAACCTCTCAAGCATATCGTAGACTCCAACTTTCCACAATGTTTTCTCTGTGTTACCATTGTTTCTGGTTTGTGTTCATGGTTAGTTTTCAGATGGTGCAAAAATAATAGGTAAATGGATACATTTGAATAAAGAATGGTCACTGAGACACATTTCTGTTATGTTTTCTACACAGCTACATCCTGCCTTTCTGCGAATGTCTTCGATTCCACATACCAATTGATGGCTTATTTAGCCGGCAGCTGCAGATACACCTACATGGCTGGATCACAATGACACTGTTTTGGGACAATCCCCCTGGGCCGATATGCCCTTTCGCAGCACCAGTGATAAGGAGAGCCTGACATTATTTGCAGTGGTCTAGCGGCAAGCTGATGCAGAAGCCTTGCGATTCAGGGATGCGTCCAATGCGCTTCTTATACCCAAAAGGAACACCGTGTGACTCATGATAAACATTTGTGGATCGAGAATAATGAAAGAAATTATCAATGTGGTTGAATATGGCAATCGCTGGATGTTCTCAGAGCGTTTATTGTGAAATAAAAGCACAAAATAAATTGCAGAGTATTGCGGTTTCCTTTAAAAATAATGTTTTGTATTCAAAATGGAGACACGCTGTGTTGTGAGAGGATGTGTGTTGATATTTCGGGTTCAGCGTCAACTGACGTCAACATGTAGGTGATGACTGGCCGCGTTTGGCTCCGCTGCACAGTAACGTCATGGAGATAGGCGTAGAATATCGCTAGGAATGGTGATGTCAGCCTCAGAGGCGGGAGATATGAATTAGTGCTGCCAGGGCAGTTCACCTTAGGGCAATGCAGCAACGGATAAGATTAGCACAAGATGGCCACGCCCTGCTGCCTGATTTTGCATGTGTAAAAGTGAGGAAAACTACAGTAAAGTGCATAGGAAATGTTTGTACGATCAATCAACGTATGCTTAAAAACACATGCACAAGCTCTCGGGACAGTATTACTTTTGAGCGCACCACTCCTTTAATTGACCATCAACGTGGTGACAAGCATAGATTGATCCGACTCTGTACCAGGCCAATCCTGGGTGCTGGAGGAATAATTAGATGAGTAGATCGTAAAGTCTGGACACTGCATGCCCCCCTTCCGAAAGGTCAAAAACAGTGTCCACTGCAATATGCGTGGCTACCTGTCTGCAGAATATTGGCCAACATAGTTTTACTGTGTGTATTATGGTATGCTATAGTAAGAACTGACCCCCATGTTTACCTGTGCATTCCCTCAGCGTATGGAAGTCCATTCATTTGTCATCCAGCAAGAGGTCTCCTATTGTGATAACTCCCAAGAGCTCCCAGTGTCTGTGCATGCTAGACCATAATTGTCGTTCATCTGCCAGCACCGCAGCCAGGGGAATCTCAGAGGAAACAGGGTCCTTATCCCTTAGAGTCTTGCAGACCCTATGCCAAAGCTGTATGCCTAATGTCACCAAATGAGGTTGTTGTCCCAAATGGGGGGTTGGTACCCACAGAAGCTCTTATAAATAAAACTGCTTTATAGGTGGTTGAAGTAGGGATGTGTAAAGTGTTGGTTCGTCCTCCAGCCAACCGTCCACAACCTGTAGCTGGCTTGCCAGGAAATAGAGTTCAAATTGCGGGACTCTAATCCCTCCCTCTTCGTAAGCTCTTTGAAGTGTGTTCAAGGTCACCCTGCATTGTCTGTTCTGCCATAAAAGTCATCTGCACTCCGTGTGTAGCATGTTGAAGAAGCGCTTCGATATATCATAGGGAACATTCATAAAGTAGTTTGATAGTCTGGACAGGATCACCATTTTCAGCAACGTTGTCCTACCCATTAGTGACTAGGGCAGGCACACCCAGAAGTTAATGGATCTAGTGACCACATCCCATGCCTTTAGTGTATTATGTTTGTGCTTAGCTGCCGGGTCTTGGTATGTCTATCCCCAAGTATCAAAAAGTGTCTATGTTCCATTTTAGCGCTAGGGTGGCTAGCAGGTCTGTATTTATTTTAGTCACGCCATCTAGTGGGAACAAGCAAGACTTATCACAACTGATTATGATACTCAATAAATTGGCAAAACCGTCGAGGACATCTAGTATGTGTTGCAGGTTCTCTTCAGGCTGCTGTATAGTAGCATGTCATCTGCATACATAGATAGTACGTTTTGTACCCCATCTACCGTTATGCCTGCCTCACGATACTCCTTTCTAGGGAACGCAGCGATCGGTTCAATAGCAAAGATGAAAAGCATCGGAGATAATGGGCACCCCTCTTGTGCCCTTTTCAAGTTCCTATTGTTTCGAGAAGTATTGTCCCATTCTGACCCTGGCCATTGGTTTGTTATATAGTAATTGTACCCAGCTGAAATAGCCCCATCTGATTCCAAACCTGTTTAGGATTGCGTATAGCCATTCGCATTTGATGGAGTCAAACGCTTTCACCGCATCTAGAGCAGCAACAGCGCAGTGATGGTCATATGTTTAGTGCTCTCAATTACCTGATGAAAGCACCTTAAGTTCCACGGCGTGTTTCTACCAGACACATAGCCCGTTTGATCCGGGTGTATTAATTGTGTTATCACCGTTCGCAGTCTGTTTTCCAGTAGTACATTAAGTATTTTGCCGTTTTGCTTTAACAGGGACAAGGGCCTATATGATGCACAATCCATTGCGGGCTTGTTGGGTTTGGGCAGGGGGATTATTATAGCTTCTCTTAAGCTTAGAGGGAGAGAGCTTATCTTGTAAGCTTCTGTGAGCATGTCTAACATTACTGGTGTGAGGTGCCATGGGTTTTCCCAGTGGGCAAGGTTCTGATTGTAGCTACTATTTCATCTAGCGTTATAGGGGCTTCCAGCGACCTCCGCGTCTCCCGCTAGACACGGGAGATCAATGAGATCTAACGCCTCTTGAAGGTCTGAGTGTTGAATCACTGCCTCCTCTTAGTATAAAGTGCTATAGTATTCATAAAAGGTGGTGTTTACCTCTGCTTGTGTGTAACAGGTGAGGCCTTGGCTATTATTGACAGAACGCATAATTTCTCTCTGATTGTCACTCTTCTGCAGCCTTGCAAGGGGCCTACCAGGTTTGTCTCCCTCAGCGTGCTGTCTCTATATATTTTGAGTAGTTAAATCTGCCCAGTCTTTCGCAATTTGTTAGACAAGTTTATCTCAGCTCTATCTCGTTTTGTAAGCCAGTATCCATATTAGTGTTGTTTTTCTCTACTTTTTCAAAATCTTGTTTTGCCTTGGCCAAATCTTTGGTAATTTCCACTTGTATACCGCCTGATTTGACTATCACCTCCCCTATTATGACCAGCTTAAATGCTTCCCACAGTCTACTGACTGATGCCACACTTCCATTATTTTGTATGAAATATTCCTGAATACTTTCTCTCATGTGGTCCCTAAATGTATCATCTCGTAGGGCTTCCCTCCTCAATTTCCACATTGGTACAGGTGGCATAGGGGGAGCAATTTGCCACGTAAGGAGCTGTGGAGAGTGGTCTGATAAAACCCAAGCTTTATATTCAGCTTCTGTGAATTATCTTATTGATTCAATGCCCGTAATAAAATAATCTAGCCTGTTATATACTGTGGGTGGGGCTGAAGAATGCAAGTAGCCTCAAGATGGTGGATGTAGGTCCCTCCAAATATCAATTAATCCAAAGGATTTCAGTAGTGCATTTAGGGTTTTGGTCAGAGGGGCAGGTTTCATAATTTTGCTATCAGACCTGTCTACGGCGGGGTTCAGTGTGCAATTAAGGTCCCCTCCCCATATGAGGACGCTGCACCTATAGGGACTGAGTCTGGAACAACCTGAAGAAAGAAGAGGTGTTGTGGTTTGGGGCATACGTGTTAATGATGCATATTTCCATGTTCTCTATGAAGCCATACATAAGTGCCCTTCTTCCTTCCTTCTCTGTCTTAGTCTGAGGAATTCTCAAGGGTACAGTTGGTGAAACCCAAATAAGGCCCCCCTGGAATATGCCGAATATGCTGAGCCCACCATATGCCCCCCCATTTGTCTGCTAATGTGTCCTGTCTACTTGCAGAAAAATGTGTCTCTTCTAATAGTGCGATGCCTATTTTGTGCCTTCCCAAATATGTTAGCTGTCTATTTCTTTTGATGTAACGGAGTACACTGTTATGACTTCAAGACGTAAGAAGCATTTTAGATGAGCAAAGATCCTATGCTTGAGCAGGCTGTCGCAATAGCTAAAACTGTGGAACATTCCCTCTGCTCGATCGAAGAACTCCAGCATGCTCAAGTCAAGGAGGAGGTCTGTGTTATTTGACAATGCCCCCCCAAATATGAAAGATGCCGCCCAGACTGCACAAATGTGGCAGAAGGACCACACAGATGACCATTCAACTCAAGGCGGGTAGACACCACACGCAAGTGTTTCAGCTGGTCTCTGCAATCGCCTTGCAAATGACAGGACATGCCCAGCAACAAGCAAAGAGTACATGAAATGCCACAACATAGGACATTTTGCTGCAATGTGTAACATCTGGTGCCGCCGCAGTGTAGCAGCAGTGCAGGCATACTCTGACATAGAAGAACTAGTTGAACAACTTGAGAATCTGTTCCTGTTTGTTCATGACAACACCTGGCCATGACAAAAACCGTCATGTGATGTTGAAATTGATGGTATCTTTCAGGGCGCAAAATGTTCACTCGTCACAAGCCATTAGTTAGTGATAATTGACCCTTCTTTTTTCCTTTGTGCTTTATTATAGTTCATCACCTGAACTTTTGTAAGCATTACAAAACACATAAAATTACATAGTTCAATTAATTCATCTCTTAAATACAAGACAAAAAAATGAAACTAGCGAAATTTCATTAGTATTTAAAATTCTTATCCATAACTCTTTACCTAAAGCTCCTCTGAACAAGGACAGTATATTGCATCGAATCGCAATGAGGGCCTGGCACTCAGTACATAGATGTTTCAACAATTCAACCTCCTGAGAACAAAAACTACAGTTTATCATTGTTTGGTCGATGATTCTTCTTCTTCCTTGCAATTGTCTTGTGAGGAACGCATTCAGATGACTCTTGGTGAGTAAGAAATATTGTTCTGTCGGTTTGTATAGAATTGAGGTGGCGAGCGACATCTTAAGGCTGGCTAGTAGCTTACAACTTGACATTTTTACTCGTGGTATCACAACCAGTTTACTTGCAGCATCTGCATCTGACTACGCCGTCTTACTAGAAGAAAAGTACTTTCAGCTATTTCCCCGAAACTCCTATTGCACCAGGTGCCCCTGGCAGGCACAAAATAGGATTAATGGGTTATTAATGCACTAACATCCTTTTAAAAGTCAAGTCCGCAGTGGTGAAAGTTTGCGTCAACCAAAGGACCGCCAGTTCTGGGATGAGATGTTGAAAGACTCTTTGAGATCATGCTAGAACTATGTTCCAAAGAACAAGTCTTTTCCGTTCGGTATCGGACCACCCTTTCTGTATGAGAATGTGTTTCTGCATGACAACAGGGAATCTTGAAAAATATGTTCACAAGATCATCCTTCAGACCAGGTGCTGTGTCAGTGAAATGTAAAGTGTGCTCTTTACCCCTTACTGCACAAAATTATCTAAAGCAGCTGCTTGAGGACTTGCTAGGCAGAGTTGCACTAATTTAAGCCACAGTATGGCTGAGCCTTGCAACAATGCAAGATGGATAAGCACCCTGCTTATGTGTGGACCTCCAAAGCCTCCACAATAACATATCCACCGACTCACACCCGCTTCCGAATATTATGGAACTTATTTTGATCCAGGAAGCCGAGGTTTTAAAAGAATTAGACATGGAAAACTGTCTCACCTCGCTGACCCCAAGGTGCACACTGCTTTCATCGCCCAAGAGGATACATATCAATACATGAGGATGCCCTTCAGACTGTAATTCACAGATGCAGTCTTTCAAAGGTTTTACAAATGTCCTTCATGAGATACCCAATGTTACGTTTTTCCAAGAGGACATATTCGTGTATGGCCATTAAAAAGAGTCACATTGTCTTACCCTATAGACAAGGTCCTATAGAAACTGGATGGCAGTGGACTAACTCTCCACAAATAAAAGTGCAAGTGAAAACAACTTGAGATGGAATACCTTAAATGCACTATATCAGCATCTGGTATCTGCCTGAAAATCTTCCTCATGGACAACTTTGCCAAAACTCTGTGCTCTGCCAACAGTTGCATTGGTTCATGGACCTGGTTGAATATTGTTCAAAGCTTGTTTAAGGGTACTCATTAAAGACAGAATCACTCAGCTATATCTTCCGGAAAGGAGCATTCTGCAAATGGTTGGAACAATGCCAAGCTGTGTTTGACACCATCAAGAAGGACATTCTTGGAGCCCCGACTCCGCTCTTTCCAAACAGATAAGCTCACTATAATTGCAGTAGATGCCAGTGTTTATGGTCTTGGTGCTACCATGATGCAAACAGGCGCATATGGGCACTCTGTTGTCACCTTTGCGTGTAGGGGACTCTCAGAACCACAGAGAAACTATTCAGTGGTTTTAAAAAGAGATGCTGACAGATTCTAGAATTTTGCTTGACCCGGCACCAGCCTAAGCCTCCAGCTACTGATCTCTTCTTTCTACAGATGAGATAAGGATCACCAATTGTGTTTTATTTATTTAAAATGAACAACACCAAAAAGAAAATTTAGACAACAAAAAAGCCCATGCCCCAAAAAAAGCAAAGAATGCATTGAGCTGGAAGAAGTACTGGGCCTTACGGACATTTATTCACTACTCCGTTTGATATCTCAAGATGTAGGAGATGTGAAGACTACCCTATCAGATTTTTTTGAAAGGTCCAGCCCTTCTAAAAGAGGAAAACAAAAGTTGAAAAGGACACTGGAGAATTGGCCAAAGAAATGACCAACAGTTTTAGACGATACAATGATAAGAAATGGAAACTTTCAAGAACGAGTCTTAAAAATGCCGAACTAGAGATGAAAATGCAGGACTTTGACAGCAAGCAAAATGGAGAGGGGTTAACCCCAACGCCTCATTGGGATAAGTGATAAAGAAAAGATATTAAAAGCTGCTACGGAAAAGGGAAAGTTCTGCTTGCCGGGAAAAAGTTTGCCTGTATTTGCAAATTTCCGCAAGTAGATTACGGAGAAAAGAAAGTCATTTATTGATGCAAAAATGAAGGCGAGAAACAAGAACATTAGACTTCCTTGGTGAAGCTGGCAATTTTGAAGAGTTTTTTTTTCTCCCAGATGGTGTGAAAATGACTGAGATCCCGGAAGAAGCTATCAATTGACTGAGAGATGCACAACTGAAGAACACAATTCAACCCTAATATTATTTTGACTTTTCCATAGAACGACATTAGTAGTTATATTCACTTATTGATTTAGTCAGCATAATTTATCTGTACATGTAACTTGCAGAATTCAGTGAAAGTATGAAGTCTTAATTATTGTTGAATAATTTTACTTGTTTTAATATACCTATGGAACGAAGGGGAGGAATATGGTAGGCCTATGATAATATTGGCTTAACGATTCACGGGTCTTGAGATGCCCTTAGAGTCCTTTTAGAGTCCTCTTTTCTAAAGCTCCTGCATTTGTTCGCGTCATGACACTTGATTAGAATGGAGCAATGATGCCTGCCTGGCTAATAGGCATCACTGGGAATAGAGCAAAAACTCGATCGACTGATCTGGTTCGATACTGCACTCAAGCACCAGCATGGGGACTTGCGTACTGCTGGCTGTGGCTTCAGTGAGGTGCAAGGTGTTATGGCTCGTCCGTCACAGAAGAGAGACACTGGACAGCTAATATGATCAGGTAGGGGTAGCACAACAGATATGGGTTTTAGGATGAAGGCAGTGATTTGCATTGAATGGCATGACCAGCCCTGTACCAATGGTTTTTGGTTTCTTTACGAATATGTGTGCTGCAGTCAGTGCCTCTCTTGGGACCCTCCAGGTTGTCATATGCTATCATTCATGATCCCTCCTCAGGGCTCAGGCCTTCTACATCTATGGGCTAATAGCATTTTCATGGGGCGTATTCTATGTTCCCTGCACATCCCTACAATTTGTCTTTGGTTGCACGCTGGCTCGGTGTGCAAAGCAAACAAAAATAAAGCCATTGTATTCCCTTGTCCTAAAACACAAGAGATGATCATGGGCTGTTCAGTAGGCCTTAAGTCGAGTGTGTGCAAAGTACATGTACCTGCAAAATAGTGTGAATGCATGAGTGCGTACCCTAATTATGTGGATCAAAGGTTGGTTTCCTGCTCTTTTTCTAGATCATTCCACTATCGTAGGGTACAAAAACAATTCTTATGAGTAGTCTCTTGGAATGTTAATGGCATCAATGATATAAACATAAAAAAGTTCTTATTTTATCTTGAACGTCCTAATGCAGATATAGTATTGTTACAGGAAACCCAGTTGATAGAAGCAGACTGACACGATATGTAAAGGTTGGATGGGGAAGGTTTTAGGTTCCTCCTATAACTCTAGCTTAAGGGGAGGCTACACTTTATTTCACAAAAATGTACCATTGTGAATATTATCCCATAGCAAAGACAAGGAAGGTGGGATGATCTCCACCAATCTATATAAATAAAAATGTAAATGTTCGTTTGTTCAGAATCTTAAATCTCCAAAAGTTCTACACCGATTAATTGAACATTTTGACACAACGTTGCATTCGAATAGGTGCGTGTTTTTATATACCTACTAGACATAGATGTCACACCTGTGACAGGTAAAAACATGCTTTTTCTGAAAAACAGCACCATATGTTGGACGTAAAAGCAACACATGCTATACTAAAAATGTTATGATTCCATTTCAATGTTTCTGATTTAGAATGGGTTAAATACGTGCAAGGAAGCAGCAGAGCGACGTGCAGCCAGACTTTAGGATGCACAGTTGCGAGCATGGCGATCACGTTCTGCAGCTTCAGATCTGCTTTGTTCTCAACAGAATGAATGCGACAAGCTAAGAGTGGCCGAAAGACATCAGAAACAGCAGATCAGCGTCAAACACGACTCTGTGCTCAGCAATCACGCGATTACAATCGCCTTGCGTTCCGGTACAACCCAGCTGATGATTATAGTTTGAGCCAGCATGTTCTCATCGGCACCATGACTGAAGTGTGTCCTTATTGCAAGGCTCTGAAATCTAATGGAGAAACTAAAGGAATGCGTTGCGCCACCGGGAAAATTAAACTGCCTGAACTTGGAGAACTGCAAGAGCCATTAAAAACTACCCACCACATTGTGAAATTAAACATATTAGAAACCTGCGCCTTCTCTTTCCTTTCTTTTCCATTTAACCAGACTGAGCCACAGCAACGCGTGGCCGGGGACAGCTAGTTGTTGAATAAAAGATACTGAAATTAACATTTGTAACATCTATGCCAACACAGGTTGTAATGGCTCCTTTTTCAGAGAGGTTTAACAGGGTCCCCAAAGCATTGGTCCGTTTAATATCATACTGGGAGGACATTTTAATGACATCTTAGACCCACTTACTGATAGGAAACGTAAAAGGGGGAAAGAGAGCTGGGAATCTCCTTGCCCTCAAAGACCTGGGAAATGAATTCAGGCTGATGGATGTTTGGAGTCTAGAGCACTCGATCGCTAGGGAATATAGCTTTCACTCAGGAGCCCATGATTCATACTCCTAATTAGATAAGATTCTACAAGCAGGGAAGGTGACCAGTTCTTCCCGAACCGAGGACATACAGGGTATTCACATTTCAGGTCATTCCCCTGTAACAATGGGAATTTCATTGGATTATGTCTTTGAGAGATCAAATCAGTGCAGAATGAATCCACCCTATAATATAAAATAATAAGTGGCGATTTTGTAAATCGTAACGCTTGAAATTGGGGCCATTGTGTGTTCTACATGCATAGTTCTGGTGTCATTCTGTTCCACATTTAGCCCACTTTCGTGGTTTGCTGTCCAAATCTCCAATTCCTAAGGCGTTTGAAGTTTATTAACTGACATTAACTGATGAAGTTGTGTGATGAACTTGTGTAAGTGATAAGTGTCGGTACCATAACGCTTTGAATTGGGGTCATTGTATGCCCTAAAGATATGGGTCTACTGTCATTCCGTCCCACATTTCTCCAACTTTCGCAGGTATACTGTCCAGATTTCCAATTCCTGAAAGGGTGGGGGGCGTTAATGAAGCAAGCCTTTGGTGGAGTATCCCTACAAGCGACTAAGCCGACGAGTTCAATGCGCAGCAGTTGCTAGGGCAGGTGGGTGAGCAAAGAGAGCCCCCTCGAGGGGGTTGGGCACTAAAGGCACCAAGGGGGCAGAGCCCAGGGTTGGGCGCGGAAGGCGCCAGGTGGGCAGTGCCCCCTAGTACTTCTATATTGAAGGATGATGAGCTAGTTGGAAGAATTGTTAAAGAAGCGGAAACATTAATTGAGACTAACAGAGATGAAGAAACATGTGCCATCGATCAAGGGAACCCTTCAAATGCTACATGAGCTGCATATTGATTAAGGAAACAACACAAGTTAAAAGCACTAGAATTAAGAGTGAATAAGCTAGAAAAATGATTTAATGTCAAATCCCTCTGAGGCGAAGAAGATGTCACTTATACAACGTAAATACAAATGTAACAAATTAATATCAGAAAAAGCTAAAAAGCACTATTCACTACATGATGCAAATACTATGAAGGCGGAGAGAAATGCGATCTACTAGCACATCGACTGAACGTACATAAAAATGAAAAAACGATTTACACAATTGAAGAAGGTAATGGTCAATTGACTTTTGATCCTACGTTAATAGGGAATTTATGGATTTCTTTCCAAGCTCTACACTTCTGAAAAGAGAACAGATATCAGATCTATCGATGAATATGTCCAAGATACTCATTTCCCAAATTTGTCAGTGACTGAGAGGGAAAACCTGGAAAACCAGAAAATGTGCTGGTTCACATGGATTCCTTGTGGTGTGCTACAAGATTCTACCTGACTGTCTTTGAAATTATGAAAAAATGGATAACACACTAAGCACACCCTATTGTGGATAATCTTATTACGTATTAGTTGTATACATTTTATCAAGAGATTGTAACAAATGTTGGGTTAAGTCAAGGTGCAGGGCAGAGGTGCTCAGCCTTGGTACCTAGGCTGGAGATAAAGGACAAAAAGAGAATGTTTTCCAAATAGGAAAGCTTCGTCCCCTGCACACTATCTAGAAGGCCAGAGCCTAATGGTAATTAGAGAGTTAGGTGGCATATAAGACAGGTTACCACCCTTAATTAACAAAGATGTACACATTATTTTAGGTATCTCGGAATCTCACCAAAGAATTCAATTTAACAATTTCAAAGATATATTAAAAAACAATACAATTTATTATTCATGCAAAATAGTTGGCCCAACGCGTTTCGAGTTGCAAAGACTCTTCATCAGGGGCATGTTTTCTTTATCTATAACATTTCTATAAAGAAAAGAAACATTTTTAATGTAAACAATGTAGTAAATTAAATTTTTCTAAAAAAAAAGACAATCTTCAAAAAACAACTCAATTTTGAAGGCATCTCAGAAGCCTTGATTGGTGATTTTCATGCACCAGCGAGATAAATAATTAGGACACTGAGACTTTCACCTGATGGTTATAGATTAGGAAGCCTTAACTATGCACAAGCCATAGAAATAAATACATCTAAAGGCAGGGTACCTCTGGATAAGGGAATTTCTACATTATGAAGTCCATAAAAACTATGTACTGCACAGTTTACAATTTAGGAAATTGGGTGACATTCTGTAATTCTGAGATGCCTTCAAAATTGAGTTGTTTTGGAAAACATTCTCTTTTTGTCTTTGAAATTATGGCAGACGTTCAATTCTTCCTTGAGAGATGGTCTTTTGCCAATCTCTGTCAGACAAGCATCAATTTTGTTATTGATAATGAAAGTCAAACCGTCCAATCCCATGAGTAGTTACTGGTCCATCTGTTTGATTAACCCGGACAACAAGATATTAGCCAAATGGATGGCCTTGCGCCTCGAGGTGTTGCTACTGAATCTGATAAACTAGAACCCAAACGGTTTTATCACAGGGAGAGATGCTGCGACGAATATGAGAACATTCATTCTAACATTATTTGCGAGTCGCAGGATAGGTGCTAAGTAGCTGTTCTGTCTCTGGACGTTGAAAAAGGTTTTGATTGTATTGAATGGCAGTTACTGTACGGAACTTTGGAAAGAATGGAATTTGGTTCAAGCTTTTAAAAATTGGATCAAACTATTATACACCAAACCTTCAGTGACGAAGACAACAAATTGACTTACAACTGGGATAATAGAGCTGAAAAGAGGGACAAGACAGGGTTGTCCTCTCTCTCCTCTACTCTTTGTAATCGCCATTGAACCCCTGGCATGCACACTGAGGTCAGATGAGAGAATACAGTAAGTGTCATGCAGCGCAGCTTCCGTTGGTCTCTATGGCACCGATGGAAGCGAATTGTGTGTTTACATATTCCTCCATTCAACATGGAGTCTACTGCCTTCTGCAAAGTTGCAGTCTACCAAGGATCAGGTGACTCACTGGCCCCGCCTACCTTTCCAGGGAAGATTCTTCAGTCAGTGAATCCAGGAAGTCACTGCGTTGCTACTCCTGACAGCGAACGCTCCAACTCTCTTCCTAGTTTCGTACACCGTCCCAACCCGGCATGCAACAATTCCGGTATCTCGTGGACCAGATTCGACTTCACAGACCCTCTTGTGAAAGATAGACACACTAGCCGTTTGTCTACAAAGGCGCTGTGATCCTCAAACACACTCCGCCCACTAACGATCCAGCAAACTGAAGGAAAGGAATTACTTCCGTACGTTACTTCCGCGGCAGATGCATAGGGAACTAGATCCCTCTCCTCCCACGCCGGTACGCACATTGCAGCTTTCAGAGAACACTCCTCACAGTGAACTATTAACAGCACCCTAACAACCTACCACCTCTCCGGCTGATCCTCCAGATTTAAGACAGAAGTCTCCATCTACAGATTCCATTGGGCTCGGTCCTCCTTCAACTGAAGATCAGGGTTTTCTTCCCCAGAGGGTTTCCCTGAGGGTCCTGGGAATCTGTAGCCGTTCCCTGGCGCAGGGGCCCAGGGTCCACAGGGGGATTCCTTGATTCCCACAACTGCTGTTTCTGATTCCAGTGTTCCTGAAGGTGGGTCCGTTTGTGTACCTAATACAATAGTGATACTCACATTTTATAACAGATAGCAACGCCCAAGAAAGAGTGTACACATGGATCAGACACAGCAGATGATGGCATCAATGCAATCATTATCGGCTGAAGTGCAAGCCCTGAAACAGGAAAATGCTGCACTTCGTCAACATATGAACCGATCCCCTCACAGTTCAGAATTACCTCCAGGACCACTTCCCTGTGGTCGTTTTGATGGAAATCCACATAAACTAAAGGAATTCAATGAAGGCTGTATGGTACAATTCGCCTTTAAGGCCGCCTTCTTCCCTTCTGATAGAGACAAGGTGGGACACATGATTTCTAACATGAAAGGTCCAGCCCTAGCCTGGGTTACTCCATTAGTGGTTACCAATAATCCATTACTAGATGCTTACCCAGCCTTCATAAAAAGCCTTAAATCCATGTTCGGACGCCAGGAGATAACGGTAACTTCGCAAGAGAAGTTACTAGATTTCAGACAAGGCTCGCAAGATCTCTTGACTTATATAACTGCATTCAAACAGATGGCTACTGATACCTCTTGGGCAGACGATGCATTAATCACCCTTTTTCGTAGAGGATTAAATGAGGATGTGAAAGATGAGATCTCTCGAGTACCCCGACCTCCGAACCTGGCAGAGATGATACCTTTAACCATGAAAATGGATTATCGGCTTCGTGAGCGTCATTCTGAAAGAAGGAAGTGTAGGGGTATCCGGTCAACATTTGACTCCTCACCATCCACTAGTAGATCTACCCCTAAGGTCCCCTCTCCAGAAGAACCTATGTAGTTGGGTTTGGCTCGAGGTCCATTAACTCCTGAAGAACGATCTAGGAGGCTGACACTTGGTCTGTACATGTACTGCGGAAGTAACACACATATCTTAAGAGACTGCCCAACAGTACCTCGCAGAAAGTCAGGAAACGCGAACGCCCGACCGTGAAGGGACCCACATAACTCTTTTTCCAATATCTTCCAACAACCCTTCTGAACTGACAATGGTGGTAATTCCTATTTCTTTTTCTTGGGGTTCCACAGAGATCACTCAAATCCCTGCCTTAATCGACAGTGGGGCTGCCAGATGTTTTCTTGATGACAAATGGGCTGCTCAACATCAGATTCCCCGCTCTCCCAAATCAGTGGCAATTCCGGTCGAGAGCGTTGACGGTAGCCCACTTACTTCGGGCCCTATAACTGAACAGACTGATCTTCTGGAAATGGCGATATCCTCCCACAAGGAGTTGATCTCTTTTGATATCATCAAAACTGCACATTATCCCATCATACTGGGTCTTCCATGGCTCCGGACCCATAATCCCTTCATCAATTGGTCCGCATGAACTTTGTTTTTGGGTTCAGAACACTGTCTTTCAAGATGTTTGTCCCAAGGGGCTATAGGTCTTCCCCCGTCTTCACCCCAAATTCAAAATACAGTATCTCCAACTTTTTTGAACTTGGCGCAAGGTATTCCCAAACCCTACCTACCTTATCGTAATGTATTCTCAGTCTCGGATTACGCTGAATTGCCTCCCCATCGGCAGGACGATTGCGCCATTGATCTGATTCCAGATAAGCCCCTTCCGTTTGGAAGAATGTACATTCTATCTCCCAAGGAAAAGGAAGTTCTATGCGAATATTTACAGACCAACCTCCGTAATGGACTAATTGTGGAGTCCACCTCTCCAGCAGCAGCTTCCCTATTTTTCATTCCGAAGAAAGATTCCAATGAACTTCGCCCTTGTATCGATTATAGAGGACCTAATAAAATAACCATCCCGGATCGGTATCCTATGCCTCTCATTCCCGATATCTTGGAAGCGGTAAAACACTCTTCAATTTATACGAAATTGGACCTGCGGGGGGCTTATCATTTAATCAGGATAAGACCGGGAGATGAATGGAAGACTGCCTTCAGGACCCCCTTCGGCCTATCCAATGCCTCGGCAGTGTGCCAACTCTTCATGGATCATGTATTTGCGGATATATTGTTACATTACGTCATCATATGCTTGGATGACATCCTTATTTTTTCCTCCTCACTTTCTGAACACCTCCTATATGTCCAAGAAGTCCTCAAAAGACTCCCATAGAACCATCTTTTTTGTAAACTGGAGAAGTGTGAATTTAACAGGACCTCAGTCGCATATTTGGGATACATCCTCTGGGCAGGGGGTATCGCAAAGGATCCAAGAAAGGTTACTGCTGTTTTACACTGGCCATCACCAACCTGTGTTAAAGACATTCAAAGATTTTTGGATTCGCCAACTTTTATAGGCGCTTCATTCCTTGTCTTTCGGGATTAATTCTGCCTCTTACTCATTTGTTGAAAAAAGGAGTACCTTTTTGTTGGTCCCAGCAGGCCCAGACTTCCTTTGACACTCTAAAACGGGCTTTTACCTCCGCCCGATTCTTTTGTCTCCCGACCATCGTAAGCCCTTTATAGTTCAGATAGATGCTTTTCATCAAGCGTTGGGAGCCGTCCTTCTTCAAGAAAACAGTCAAGGAATCGAAGGCCCAGTGGCCTATTTATCGAAAACTCTCACCCCTGCAGAATTTAATTACACAGTCCTTGAGAAGGAGTTGTTAGCCATAAAAAGGGCTTTTGAAGAATGGCGTCACCTCCTCCTGGGATGTAGACATCCTATTGAAGTTTGCATGGATCATCACAACCTAAAGGCTTTGCAATATGCTCAGACTCGAAACAGCCGTCAGGCCCGCTGGGCTCATTTTTTTCCCCCTTTTTTGAACAAATTAACATTAATTCCTGGGAAATCGAACCTTAGAGCTGATGCCCTGTCTAGGAAGGACTTTGAGGAGACACAAAAATTTCGATCCGAGCCTTTATTTCCTAAAGCCATTTTTGTAAATCTCATTTTTGATTTTCTCCAACAAATCAGGGCCGACATTGTCCCTCTTACACAACAAGATCCACTGTTCATTCTTGCTAACAAATTAGTGGAGTGTCAAGGGTGTTTATACCATGTGTTTGTTCCTTCTTCAGCGACCCGTAAGGAGGCTCTACGCTGGTACCATGATACCCCCATAGGGGGTCATAGAGGTGTGGCAAGCACCATGGATCTCTAACAACGTTATTTTTAGTGGCCCTCTTTAGCACAGGATGCCAAGGATTATGTCTCTTCCTGTACCATCTGTCTACAAAACAAGACATCTCACCATAGACCATACGGAAGTCTAGTACGTATGCCAATACCAGATACACCATGGCAAGTTATCGCGATGGATTTCATTGTAGATCTCCCAACTTCACAAGGATGCAGTGCGGTGATGGTGTCACACCTTGCGGGAGATGGCGGGTTTGGAATCGCTGGCGCTGCGGTTCGCCATTAAATGTTCCTTCACCTCTCCCCAAATGACTTGTGCGGGTCTAGCTTTTCTTGCTACGCGCACGTAACCGGTAACACTTATTCCACTGCTTCTGGTTCACGGACGCGTTGCAACGTTTCCTTGGTTTCGCCTTGGTTGCTATCGCTCTGTGTTTCTGCCTTCCGTGCGGTTCCCTCTTCCTCTGCTTTTACTCTCATAGTTAATCCCCTTTTCTGGTTCTGCCTTCCCTTCCGTCTTCTCGCTCTATCTTTCCTTCTTTCCCCCTTTCGCTTGGCTATCTTCCCTTTTGCTCTTGTATCGGACTCCGGTCCGCCTCCTGTTCCCTCCTTGGCTCTTAGTTCCTCTTCCTCCTTGCACTTTCACTTACTCTCCCCTTCTGTCTTCCCTTTCGTTCTGTTTCTTACCTGTGTACCAGATCCCTGCTTGCTTACTGGATTGGCACTGCCTCCCGAATTGTGCCTACTTGCTTACCTGTGTACCAGACCCCTGCTTGCTTACAGGATTGCCTCTGTCTCCCGTACTGTGCCTTCTTGCTTACCTGTGTACCGGATCCCTGCCTACTTACTGGACTGCCTCTGCCTCCCGAATTGTGCCTACTTGCTTACCTGTGTACCGGATCCCTGCCTCTTGAACTATTCCTTCTTGTTTACTCTCTTATGAACCGAACCCTTGCCAGCCTCTGGATCTCCTTCTATATCATCTGACATTCGTCCTGCGTTTCCGAGGACCCCAGACCGCTCTACTTCAGCCTGAGGAAATCTCATAGAGGTTTTTTGTGCCATTGGCTTTTTCCCCTTTTTGATGGTCACGGAGGATCGTCCACTGCCCCACCTATTAGGTGGCACAGTGGCGTCCTTCCGTGGATGTCCCTATCTGTATAAAAAAAAGGAGAGACCCAGTGAAAAGGAGAAAAGGAAACTCAGGAGAAAAGATAAAGGTGAGGAGGAAGGGGAGGGATTTGAGACAGAGTCCTCCTTTGAGGAAGAGGACATAGCGAACCATTGTGACAGTTTGCAATGCCCAGATATTAGCATGGCTACACCTCAACAGATTCAGGAACTCATAGCCGCTGTGCAGAACCTGAACTTAGAGGTACAGAATCTTAAGGGTGGCAATACTGCCCTACAACAGCGCCTGGCAGAGAGAGAGAGCGACCTTTGGCAGATCTACCTCCACTTCCTTTAGTGTCCAATAAATTCGATGGAGCACCCAAAAAGGTCAAAGAATTCCTGGATGCATGTAATCTTCACTTCTCATTCGTGCTCAGACCTTTGCTTCGGATCACGCCAAAATTGGGTTTATGATTACCCATATGACTGGAAATGCACTGGCATGGGCCACCCCTCTTGTTAATTAAACCGACCCAGTTTTGCAAGATTACAGCGCTTTCAAAATCCTGTTACAACAGACTTTTTTGCGTACCGAAAGTACCTTCTTAGCGTCAGAAGATCTGCTTGACATCCGTCAAGGCAATTTTGATCTACTTACCTTCATCACAACCTTCAAGCAAGTCGCTGCGGAAGCAGGATAGCAAGAGCAAGCGCAGTATGCCATCTTCCGACGAGGCCTAAGGGAAGATCTCAAAGACGAGCTGGCCCAGATAGCTCGACCTACAACCTTTGATGATCTTGTCACGGCTACTCTCCGTATCGATTTCCGCTTGACGGAGCGTCGGGCAGAGAAAAGGAAGTCTAAACCTTACGTGTCTCCTCCCTTGGATTCCCTTCCTCCCATTTCTTCATCGTCCTCGCGATCAAACGAGAAGAACCAATGCAAATAGGAACAACTCGGGCACCTCTTACTCCTGAGGAATGGAAGAGACACAAAGAAGGGAGTTTATGTATGTATTGTGGTGCTTCTACACATTTACTTAGGGACTGTCCTGATGTCCCTCCCAGGCGATCGGGAAACGATCGCCCTCGGTAAGTGTTAGAACTCACTTCTGAGGGTCCTTATGCCACTCTTTCTGTATCTTCCCCGAAGATATCTGAAGCCTCTCGCCTCATGGTTTTCTCTGTGACCCTACAACTGGGCGATTCCGAGATACAATCACAGGCCCTATTGGATTGCGGTGCTGCCGGCAATTTCATGGATACTCATTGGGCTGCACAGAAGGGTATGACCCGCATCGCCAAGAAGGAAGATCAGAAGGTGGAGGGTGTTGACGGCAAACCTTTAAGCTCCGGCTTAATAACTCACACCACAGAAGAAGTGGTCATGTCTATACAGCAACATACCGAAAAGATCGCCTTTGACATCATCCGCGCGGCTTACTTTCCTCTTATTCTTGGGATAGGCTGGTTACGGAAGCACAACCCCACCATTAAATGGACCAAAAATCTTCTTAGCTTCCATTCCGCTCTCTGTAAGGCAGAATGTCTGCCTGAACCCAAATTCGAGATTGTGAAGACAGCAAGCAGCTGTGAGCCCAGAGCTGTACATTGTCTGCCAAATCATCTTCAGGAATTCACAGAGGTGGTTATCGAAAAGATACCCTTGGATCTTCCCCCTCACCGTCCGGAAGACTGCTGTATCGAGCTCACTCTAGGGGCCCTGGTCCCCTTTTGTCGGATGTTTCCTCTGTCTTTGGAAGAAAGGCGCTATCTCAGAGAGTATTTGGACAAAAACCTAGCCAACAAACTGATTAGACCTTCAAAGTCTCCGGCGGGGGCCACTTTATTCTTTATGCCGAAGAAAGAGTCTCAGGAATTACCTCCCTGCATTGACTACCGGGGCTTGAATAAGGTAACCATCAAGGATCGCTATCCTATGCCTCTTATAACAGAGATCATTCAAGCTGTTCAGGGAGCCACCATTTTTACCAAACTAGACCTAAGGAATGCTTATCATCTGCTCTGGGTCCAGGCGGGGGATGAGTGGAAGACGGCTTTTCGAACTCGGTTTGGACTTTATGAGTAGCAGGTAATTCCCTTTGGGTTAGTCAATGCCCCTTCCATTTTTCAGCGCTTTATGGACTGCCTCTTCTCAGATCTACTGTGCCACACAACCATAGTCTATCTGGATGACATTTTGGTGTTTTCTCGATCGCCAGAAGAACACAAGGAACATGTCAAGGAAGTCTTCAGGTGTTTTAGGGACAACCATCTTTCAGTCAAGCTAAACAAATGTGTATTCTCAGCTTCCTCCATCTCCTATTTGGGGTTCATCCTCTCCAGCAAAGGAATTTCGATGGATCCCCGGGAGGTCTCTTCAATCCTAAATTGGCCTTCACCTAAGTCCGTTAAAGAGGTGCAAAGGTTTCTGGGTCTCGCAAACTTCTATCGGAAGTTCATTCCGAACTTCTCCCAAAAGGTCTTGCCCATCACATCGCTACTCAAGAATTCCTCGGTTCCATTCAGTTGGTCTACAACAGCCGAGGACAGTTTTCATCTTTTCAAGGAAATCTTGTGTTCAGCTCCCATTTTACGTCAGCCGGATCAGAGACTTCCCTTCATCTTGGAGACCGAGGCTTCTGCAGCAGCAGTAGGAGTGGTTCTGTTACAGGTACACCAAAATACAGAACATACCATCTCTTATTTTTCCAAGACCCTCAATGTCAGCCAGAAAAACTATTTGGTCATCGAACGGGAACTACTCGCCATGAAGTTGGCATGTCTGGAGTGACGACATCTACTTCAAGGAGGCGAATATCCCTTTACCATCAGGACTGATCACAAGAACCTGCAAGTATTAAGGCAGTTCGAGTGTTACAATACTCGTCAAGCAAGATGGGCACATTTTTTGCCCAATTTGACTTCATCATCACTTACATACCAGGTGAGCAGAACTTGGTGGCGGACACTCTTTCCCACCGCAGTGATTACACAGCAGAGACAGAATACACAAAGGAACTTCTGTTTCCCTGTACCAAGAGTATTGGAGTACTTTCCACATTTCTCAAACAAGTCAGGGAATCTTCCGGAGGAAAATTTGAGGTAGAATGACACCCCAAAGATACTACATACGACATCAAGGATGGGTTCTATCTGGTGAAAGATAAATTGTATCTACCTACGCCAGCCCAAAGGAAAACAGCGCTATCCTGGTGCCATGATTCCAAGATTGCAGGACACAGATGAATCAAGGGTACCCAGGATTATCTACAAAGACACTTTTATTGGCCAAACATGAAAGAAGACATCGATCAGTATGTTCAGTCCTGTATCGTTTGTCTTTGTAACAAGGTACCTCATCAAAAGCCGATAGGATTGTTAGAACCCGGTGCCGTCCCTACAGGGCCTTGGAATACCATCTCGACCGATTTTATCGTCAAATTACCCCCATCCCAGGGTCATACTTGTATCATGGTGGTAGTGGACTCTTTCTCTAAACTGGCCCATTTCTCCCCCCTTCCTGGGATTCCCCCCGCTACCGAAATGGCTGAAGTATTTTTAAAGGATGTATTTCGGTTACACGGAATAACCACTAAAATTATTTCAGTTCGAGGTAGTCAATACACCTCACGCTTTTGGAAGGCATTTTGCGAAAGATTGGGCATTGAGAGAGCTTTGACATCGGGCTTCCACCCTCAATCTAATGGGCAGACCGAACTACTCAATGGTACCCTCGAGCAATACTTGAGGTGTTTTATAAACCAACAACAGGATAACTGGGTCCCTATATTGCCTTTGGCCGAGTTTTCCTATAAGAACTCTACTCACTCTGCTCTTGCCATTAGCCCCTTCTTTTGCACCTACGGTTATCACCTGCATTCCATTCAACCCTTCTCGGTAACCTCCACTAACATACCCTCTGTTGATTCTTCACTCTCGCTTATTCAAGAAGTCCACGAGAAAGCAAAGATGAGCCTTCAGGAGGCACAAGATTGCTACAAGACACATGCAGACAAACACCGGAGACCGGTCCCTGGGTGGGAAGTGGGATCCAGAGTCATGCTATCCACAAGATATTTAACTCGATGGGTACATCCCTCTAAGTTGTCTCCCAGGTACATAGGGCCTTACAAGATTACACACAGAATAAACCCTGTTGCCTTTCGACTTCAACTTCCTGTAGGTCTTCGGAGAATACATCCTGTGTTCCATACATCCCAATTAAAATCCTTTCAAGATGATAAATGGTCACGTAAACATAAGCACTGTCCTTTGCCTACAGACACTGCACAAAAAGAATATGAAGTCGCCCAGATATGTGACTCGAGGTATCACTGGAGTAGGTTAGAGTATCTGGTACGATGGAAGGTCAGATAATTCCTGGGAGCCTAAATCCTACATCAGTGCCCCTCTTTTGCTACGTAAGTTTCGTCATTTTCATCCCGGCAAGTCCGGAGGGGTGAGTCACACCTCGGGGGAGATGGCGGGTTTGGAATCTCTGGCGCTGCGGTTCGCCATTAAATGTTCCTTCACGTCTTGTGCGGGTCTAGCTTTTCTTGCTACGCGCATGTAACCGGTAGCACTTATTCCACTGCTTCCGGTTCACGGACGCGTTGCAACGTTTCCTTGGTTTCGCCTTGGTTGCTATCGCTCTGTGTTTCTGCCTTACGTGCAGTTCCCGCTTCCTCTGCTTTTACTCTCATAGCTAATCCCCTTTTCTGGTTCTGCCTTCCCTTCCGTCTTCTCGCTCTATCTTTCCTTCTTTCCCCCTTTCACTTGGCTATCTTCCCTTTTGCTCTCGTATCGGACTCCGGTCCTCCTCCTGTTCCCTCCTTGGCTCTCAGTTCGTCCTCCTTGAGCTTTCACTTACTCTCCCCTTCTGTCTTCGCTTTTGTTCTGTTTCTTACCTGTGTACCCGATCCCTGCTTGCTTACTGGATTGCCTCTGCCTCCTGAATTGTGCCTACTTGCTTACCTGTGTACCGGACCCCTGCTTGCTTACAGGATTGCCTCTGTCTCCGGAACTGTGCCTTCTTGCTTACCTGTGTACTGGATCCCTGCCTACTTACTGGACTGCCTCTGCCTCCCAAACAGTGCCTACTTGCTTACCTGTGTACCAGATCCCTTCTTGTTTACTGGACTGCCTCTTCCATTTGAACTATTCCTTATTGTTTACTCTCTTGTGAACCGAACCCTTGCCAGCCTCTGGATCTCCTTCTATATCATCTGACATTCATCCTGCGTTTCCGAGGACCCAGACCGCTCTACTTCAGCCTGAGGAAATCTCATAGGGGTTTTTTGTGCCATTGGCTTTTTCCCCTTTTTGACGGTCACGGAGGATCGTCCACCGCCCCACCTATTAGGTGGCACAGTGGCGTCCTTCCGTGGACGTCCCTATCTGCATAAAAAAAAGGAGAGACCCAGTGCCAAGGAGAAAAGGAAACCCAGGAGAAAAGTCAAAGGTGAGGAGGAAGGGGAGGGATTTGAGGCGGAGTCCTCCTTTGAGGAAGAGGACATAGCTGACCTTTGTGACAGATGGTGACGATTGACACTCTAACTAAGATGGCTATATTTGTTCCACTACCAGGGATTCCTACTGCGGCAAAAATGGCCCGGGTCTTTATTGAGCATGTATTTTCGCGTCATGGCCTCCAAGAGAAGATCATCTCTGACCGAGGTTCCCAATACACTTCTAAGTATTGGAAGATTGTATGTAAAACTCTCAACATCACACAAGCCTTATGCTCTGGATATTATCCGCAAACAAATGGTCAGACAGAGAGGCTTAACCAGACTCTTGAAGGGTTTCTTCGTTGCTACATTTCAGCTGCTCAGGACAATTGGACCGAGTTGCTCTCCTTGACTGAATTCTCGTATAACAATTCCACTCATGCCTCTCTGAAAACGAGCCCCTTTTACTGTTCATGTGGTTATCATCCTTCCTGTTTCCCCAGTAAACGTCCGGTACATACTCCCCTCCCGGACATGGACAGTCTTCTTGACAGACTTCAACGGGGCCACAAGTTGGCTAAGACTGCTCTATTAGCTGCCCAGGAGCATTACAAGATACATGCAGATCGACTTCGCTCTCCAATGCCCGACCTGAAGATCGGGGATAATGTGTGGTTTTCTTCCAAGTTCCTGCCTCGCCATTTGCTTCCTTCAAAATTGTCCCCAAAATACTTTGGTCCTTTTGCTATCCTGGAATGTTGTGGTTCTGCTGCTTTTCTCTTGCGACTCCCTCCTTCCTGGTCCCGTATTCACCCTGTGTTCCACATGTCTCAACTCAAACCAGCAGTGCTGGATAGGTTTTCCCGAAATGTGGTTTCTCGTCCTGCTCCCGTATCTATGGCCTCGAGTCCAGAATTTGAGGTGGCCGGTATCTGTGATTCCCCTTTTCATAGGGGTACCTTACAGTACTTAATCGATTGGAAGGGATACTCACCTGCGGATCACTCCTGGGAACCTGCTTCTGCTGTTCATGCCTCTCGCTTGGTGCTTCGTTTTCACTTATTTCATCCTGGTAAAATTGGGGGGTTTTGAAGGCAGCCGCACATGGAACTAGATCCCTCTCCTCCCACGCCGGTACGCACATTACAGCTTTCAGAGAATACTCCTCACAGTGAACTATTAACAGCACCCTAACAACCTACCACCTCTCCGGCTGATCTTCCAGAAGTAAGACAGAAGTCTCCATCTACAGATTCCATTGGGCTTGGTGCTCCTTCAACTGAAGATCAGGGTTTTCTTCCCCAGAGGGTTTCCCTGAGAGTCCTGGGAATCTGTTGCCGTTCCCTGGCGCAGGGGCCCAGGGTCCACAGGCGGATTCCTTGATTCCCACAACTTCTGTTTCTGATTCCAGTGTTCCTGAAGGTGGGTCAGTTTGTGTACCTAATACGATAGTGATACCTCACATTTTATAACAGTAAGTCAATTACAGGGGGTGTGAACAAATGCTTTGGCTATATTCATATGATCTAGTACTTGTGCCTCAGGATCTCAATACTTCTTTACCGGCTGTAATGGATAGAATTGACAAACTTAATAAGATATCCATTCATAACTTAAAAAAACAGGAAACTAGAAAAAGAATGGAGGACAAACTATGACCAACACAACAGAACACATACCAAAGACAGATTAGATTATACTAAGCGTTCATGAAGCGAGCCCTTGGTGGAGTATCCCTACAAGCGACTAAGCCAGACAAGTTCAATGCGCAGCAGTTGCTAAGGCAGGGGGGTGAGCAAAGAGAGCCCCCTCAGGGTTGCGGGGGGTGTTGGGCGCCAAAGGCAACAAGGGGGCAGAGCCCAGGGTTGGGCGCCAAAGGTGCCAGGTGGGCAGTGCCCCCTAGTACTTCTATATTGAAGGATGATGAGCTAGTTGGAAGAATTGTTAAAGAAGCGGAAACATTTATTGAGACTAACAGAGATGAAGAAACATGTGTCATCGAGATGGAAACCCTTCAAATGCTAAATGAGCGGCATATTGAATAAAGGAACACAAGTTAAAAGCACTAGAAATAAGAGTGAATAAGCTAGAAACATGATGCAATGTCAAATCCCTTTGAGGCGAAGAAGATGTAACAAATTAATATCAGAAAAAGCTAAAAAGCACTATTCACTACATGATGCAAATACAATGAAGGCGGAGAGAAATGCGATCATGTACTAGCACATCGGCTCAAAGTACATAAAAATGAAAAGACGATTTACACAATTGAAGGCGGTAATGGTCAACTGACTTTTGATCCTACATTAATAGGGAATTTATGGATTTCTATCTAAGCTCTACACTTCTGAAAAGAGAACAGATATCAGATCTATCAATGAATATGTCCAAGATACTCATTTCCCAAATTTGTCGGTGACTGAGAGGGAAAACCTTGAAGTGGGGGTATCAAAGGATGACCTACAGAGGGCAGTATTCCAACTAAATTTCAGAAAATGTGCTGGTTCACATGGATTCCTTTTGGTGTGCTACAAAATTCTACCTGACTGTCTTTGAAATTATGGCAGACATGTTCAATTCTTCCTTGAGAGACGGTCTTTTGACAATCTCTGTTAGACAAGCATCAATTTTGTTATTGCTAAAGAAAGTCAAACCGTCCAATCCCATGAGTAGTTACTGGCCCATCTGTTTGATTAACCCGGACAACTAGATATTAGCCAAATGTATGGCCTTGCGCTTGGAGGTGTTGCTACTGAATCTGATAAACTAGAACCAGAACGGTTTTATCACAGGGAGAGATGCTATGACGAATATGAGAACATTCATTCTAACATTACTTGCGAGTCGCAGGTTAGGTGCTACGTAGCTGTTCTGTCTCTGGACATTGAAAAAGGTTTTGATTGTATTGAATGGCAGTTACTGTACGGAACTTTTTAAAGAATGGAATTTGGTTCAAGCTTTTTAAAATTCGATCAAACTATTATACACCAAACCTTCAGTGACACAGACAACAAATTGACTTACAACTGGCATAAAAGAGCTGAAGAGAGGGACAAGACAGGGTTGTCCTCTCTCTCCTCTACTCTTTGTAATTGCCATGGAACCCCTGGCATGCACACTGAGGTCAGATGAGAGAATATAGTAAGTCAATTACAGGGGGTGTGAACAAATGCTCTGGCTATATTCGTATGATCTAGTACTTGTGCCCCAGGATCTCAATACTTCTTTACCGGCTGTAATGGACAGAATTGTCAAATTTAATAAGATATCCAGACATAAGTTAAAAAACCGGGAAATTGGAAAAAGAATGGAGGAAAAACTACGGTCAACACAACAGAACACATACCAAAGACAGATTAGATTATACAAAGCCGAAATACTCGAAGCATAAAAAGTATACTGCATCCAACAGATCATAAAATCAAGCAACCCACAGAAAGAAATGTTCAACATCATAAACGATTCAAGACACCCATCCACGTGCAGCAATGCACCAACCACTGTGCACAAAATATACAGCGACCTTGCAGATCACTTCAAAAATAAAATCACCAGCATCCAACAAATCCTAGAAATCAAGCCAAAAGGCAGCACTGACCACCCAGCCAACAGTGGAACCACTGACTAGACTAAATCACCTCCTGCCAATCTCGTCAGATAAATTCAATGCTTGGTGAGCAAAAGCAACAGAGCAGGCTCACCAGCAGATCCATGCTCACCTGTCTACAAGATCATCCTCACCCAGAAAACACAGGTAGAATATTACTGCAACCTCTTCAAACACTAACTAGAAACAGGAGATGTTCCATGAGCGTTCAAATCAACATACATCAAGTCACTCCTCAAAGTTACTTTGTGAAACATGGAAGACCTAACCCACTACAGACCAATTTCAAATATGCCGTAGCCAGAGGAACAACTAGAAAGCTATGTCTATGATCAAATCTTTGAATATGGAGAAAACAACCGGCAGTTAGATTAGGCACAAGTAGGCTTCAGACCCATGTGAGGAACAGAAGGTGTACTACTATCTATATGGGATGATCTAAAGACCAACACAGACTCCAACGTCAACTCAGCACTAATACTACTCGCTCTCAGCAGCCTTCGACACAGTCAACCACGATACACATCAAATGGCTGGAAGATATTTGGATCGCCAAGACCACTCTACATTGGCTAGAATCTTGACAGAAAAAAAAGAACAACATGTATAGCGCTATTCAAGTCAACACTTCAGAAAACAACACATTGCTATTTTAGAGAAGCAGATGATGTCATCTCTAGTGCCTGCCCCCTCACCTCTGTCATACTGGAAGCAAAGCAGGAACACTCTGTGCATGGCCCCTGGTATCATCCCTATACCGCACCGAAGATTCGAGATGTTATGCACTCAGACAACCGTATTGAATGTACCCTTGCAGTGATGTGGTGTAAGGATGTCGGCATACACCAGTGGACATAGACGAGCTGTAAATGAAGCCAGACCACAGTAAAGGGACGTCATGAAGTGCAGATACTAAGACGTACTGAAATGATATGCAAATGATTAAAGAATGGCAATGTAACTAAACTAGCAAGAGAAACGTGGATGCAGAGACAATGAAACCATATAAACACAAAGAAAATGTGTAACCAGACGAGTCATGAATGTATATATGCAGAAACGCAAGGTAGATGAGATAAATAAAAGCTTGCTGCAGTAGAAACTATAACATGAGGAAAGCGGCCACGATGGAAAGATGGACATCAGATCATGTCAAAACTACCTCATAGTGAAACCAGGGCCGCAGAAAACAGCTTCCTTCAAGAAACAAAGAATATCTGTTTTGCTGAGACTAAGGATGACACAGCAAGACATAATTGGAAAGTACAAAAGGAGTTAGCCATAACAAGCTGTGAACGAAGGGCACTTTTCTCTTAGATTAAGCGGAAACGAAAACATTTTTAAGTGCCAAGTATTGGACAATCAAGGATGAAGAAAGCACATGTAAAACGGAGCAGCCAAGTCTCCAGAGGCCAAGAGGAGTAATGCCACCCAGCATAAATCAAATCCAATAGCAGTAAATAACAAGTCAAAATTGACAAATTCATGGTCTACTGACACGTGGCGCAAGATTCGAAAACAAGGTCTATTGATTAAGCCTATTTAATTTGGGTCTGAGGTGATTTATTATGGTAATTCCATTCTGCACATGAGATACGCTCCAAGGTGCTACTGCGCATTTTGGTCGCGGTGCAGATTTAATTTTTGATTTACATTTTATAATGTGCATACCGTATCGGTCCTGGCAGAGACTGCATCTGGGCGCAGATGATAGAAAATAGCTATTTGCACACTTTGCAAAAGACTATAGCTTCATGCTGATGTTGGTTGGTGGAGGACATATTACAGAAAAAGGTATACTTTTAATTGTTTCCTGGAAATAGAAAGGGATTTCATCTGTCAGAGGTCGATTAGAAGGGAATTCCAGGAGCGAGTGCCAAAGGAGGAGAAATGTCTGTCGCCCCATGCTGCAGTTTTTGAAAAGGAGACCACCAAATGTTCCTGTCCTGTAGATCGAAGTGATCGATTCGGACAGTGGATTTGAATTTTTGAGGTCAGGTAAGCCGGGGCAAGGCCATGGACACTAACAAAGCAGAGAACCATACACAGTATTCTCTGCTGCCCTGGCAACCAGTAAAGATTTTTCCAAACTGTGATACAGTTGACTTTCTTGGCAGAGCAAAAATCGGCCAGACTGCAGAATTATGTGCAATCTGTTATCTCTGTATTTGAAATGTTTGAATGCCCATGAGAAGGGCGTTACAATAATCCAATTTGGAATTTGTAAGTGTGCCGACCACAATCGGGCGATCCTTCTCTACAATGAGAAGCAAGAGGGGCTTGATTAATTTTAATTGATAGTATACAGATTTAACTGTTTGATTAACATGTAAGTTGCAGTCCATAGTGGACTGCCAAAAACAGTCCAAGTTCTTTACTGTATCATTAAGTTTTGTAGGAGCACCAAACAGGGTTGGGCATAGGATGGATTGTAAAAAAATGTCTACCTTTTTTTTAGAGCGAAGCACAATAACTTCTTTCTTTTGGTTTAATTTGAGCTTATTTTGGTTCAGGATCCAGCTACCCAGGCCCAGATCTAGACTCTCTGACTATCGACAACTTTTTCCACTAGCAAGAAGACCGTGGAGCTTTCTGTAGAGAGCGGTGTGCAATACACATGTGTGGAAAGAATCGATTGGTAGGTGCCCCTTTGAAGAAATATCTGCCCACGGACTCAAGGTGTACTGATCGATTGGGGAAGAGACGATGCCAAGGGACTCTAGCTGAGCCACAGATGTAAGTAGAGCATTGAAAGTAGCAAATAAAGGGGAGGGGCTATAGTCTAAGTGTAAATATATGGTAACAGGATTTGTGTTTCAATACCTCAATTTCTCGATACCTCGATTTCAGATTCCAAAGGGACCAAAGAATACATATTAAACTCTAAGAAGAGTATATTATAGGGATTCCTGAGGCCAGGCCCAATTAAGAACAATGCATATTACACTCCAAAATGGAGTAAATATTGAGATGATATACATTTACTAAGGGAAAGTAAAAGAAAGTGATCACAGAAAAAGAAAAGTGCACATTTATTTGGGGTTATAAATATGTCAATGTGAAACTTGTATTGTGTATAAACTAAGAAATATAAAACAACAGTAAGAAAATTAATTGAATATCAAGCTTTAAAATCAAGCGATTGATGTCAATCAGAGAAGCCAAAAGCTGAGAAAAAATAGTATTAAAATAAAGGTTCTTGCAGTGGCAATAATAAAACAACAGGCCAGCAAGAGTCAACAGAATTGCAAACAAAGAAATAAAGAGAAATGATAACGAAGACATTTTAAAAATTGTTAAAAGGATTGGTCTTTTGTGGTAAAGGGCAGTGGTTGATGGTGCTTGCCTAAACCGATTTATTTTATTGTGGATGATTTACGACCCGGTAGGTATTGGCAGTTGAAGTCGACCTGTCATCATGGTGCACTCCTCTTTTATATCTATGCACAACATTACCAGGATAGACACCTAAAATAAGGCAGTATCACACAGAGTTGTTGAAGGGCATGACTAATAAAACATTAGGTCGTGTCCTCAAGAAAGCTTGTTGTGAAAAACAGTATTGCAGTATGATAACGTATTTGTATTCTACATACACAGTGGAGAAGCTACAAAAAAGATTAGCCATTCTAGAATTATGGAAGGTGTATCAAAACGAGAAGGAAGATATGCCTCAGAAGGAGTGGATGCTCAATCGACATAAAGAGGAGGATGTAACACTTTTGGCTTCTCTTACTCCTCCCAAAAAAATTATAGCCCAACAGAAGATAAACAGGGAATGTATTCTTTAAAGGAATTAAAGGCAGCAGCGGGGTATATTAATCCTATAGATGCACCTCCCGCTTATAACAGTGAGGACAACATGGAAGAAAGTAATATTAAGGAACAAAAAATATATCCACACGTGAAGAATATAAAGAGCGTGATGAACGAAGAAGTAGACAGATAGAAAGGAGCAAGTCAAGAGACAAACAGAGGAGAAGGACAGAACCAAGGAGGGGATTATAGTGACAAAATTAATGGATGGGTGGACAGATATTGCTCAAATTAGATCGAAAAGGTATTGATGGTGTTCAAGAAAGGGAAGAAAGAGATGAATATGAAGAGAAAGAAAAGGAACAGGAAAGAGCATACAAAGAGCAGAAGGAGAAAGAGAGGAAACACAAGGAAGAATGAAGATGGTCTGAGAAACAAAAGAAAGAGAAAGAGGGAATATAGGAGAAGAAACCCTATGAAACTGAAGGCCAGAGAATGAAAGAACATAGGTTGCAAAGAAGGCGAGAGGAAGAAGAGCACAGAGAGATGAGGAGAAGGGAAGAAGAAATGAGAAGATGATGAAATAGATTATCTTGTTTACAGATGTATAGTGTATAATGTATAATCGGTTATTTATAACACGCTTAATACCCAGAGGTTTCTAATCGCAGACCCGGGGATCGAACTTCTGTTGCTCCATGTCATCTTGCTTCTAAAGCAAGCACGTTGCCCCTGAGATATCTTCCCCATGACAAGTTCCAGTTGAAACACGAGAACGGTGGGAAGAAGAGAGAGGATCACAACAACCCTGTAGAGAGCTGCAGGGAATACCAAGAATATAGACATGAGCTGACGAGCAATAAGCAGAAGGCATAGGGAAAAGAATTGGATATATATATATATATATATATATATATATATATATATATATATATATATATATATATATATAAATATATATATATATATATTTCTGAATTTGATGTCTCGGCTTCAGAAAATGATGAGCCAATGATTAAATACATTTTTTTAGAAGTGATGCGTCTCCTGTGCCAAGACAGAAAAAAACAAAAATGAGGCAGGGGGCGCGGCAAGGGAGGGCCAAGGGAGAGGAAGAGGACAGCACAAACCGGCAGAAAACCCGCCGAGGCCAGCGTGGGAAACACCTAAAAAGAGGCTCAGCAGAGACAAATGCGCTCTGGAGCCAAACTCCAAAAGATAACACCATGAACCGTGGCCAAATTATTAATATCTCCTCGTAAGTGCTTACAAAACCACAGCAATCACTCCTCTCATTAGGACTTAACTTTTGTCCGACCATGAACTTTGATATGTTCAATCACGCCTTGATTTTGATCAATTCTTCCATAAAATAATATTTAAAAAGTTCTTTGCTTCGAATCCAGCTGTTAGAAAACTATCTCAAGTGCGAACCGGACGCACCGATCTACTTATCTCGGATATTCCAACATTAGTGGATTTGGCTTGCCTTGATGATGTTTCTTTAGATCCTTCCTACCTTGATCTATCTGATTTTGACATCAATCCTAACTGGGATGTTTGCACCAAACTAAAAAACAAATCCAGATTCAACCCACAGTTTGCAGTGGGGGGCTGTGTTGAGGCCTTCCATGACCTGTGTGTTGATGATCTAAGATCACTACGTAAATGATCTGTTGGTTTTAAACAAAATTTAACTGCTGCCCAACGTCTAGCCATTGTCGAATTGCAAAACTTGCCTAATGTTATCATTAAACTGGTCGATAAAGGCTCTAACATCGTCATTCAGAATCAAAGTGACTATGTATCAGAAGCAAATAGACAATTACGAGATAATCTCTGCTATTGTGAGATGCTTATGAACCCATTTCCTGAAATATATTCTGATTTGGTTTCTCTTTGTACAAAGTGGGTGGAAAAGGACTTACTTGTGGATGATCTAGTCAAATGATTGGCCCCCTCTAGTTATACCATTCCTAATATCTATTTCCTACCCAAGGCGCACAAATCCTTAATCCATCCACCTGGGAGACCTATTGTGACTCTTTGTGGCTCACTACTAGAGCATTTGGCACAGTTTATCGATAAAACACTGATTTTATTTGTTTCTGTGTTACATTCCTACCTAAGAGACACCAAAGACTTCCTACAATATATTACGGATACACCGTGGGAGGATGGCTTCATTTTGGCTACACTTGATGTGGTCTCTTTATATACCTCTATTGACCACAATGTAGGCATGGCAGCCTGCAAACATTTCTTGAAAACCCGATCTTTGAATTTATTGGGCCACAGCACCATGATCTTTGAAATGCTGCATTTTTGTTTGACCAATAATATTTTTCTGTTCGAAGGTTCTTTTTTTCGACAGGTTAGAGGTACTGCCATGGGCAGTATCTTTGCTCCCTCCTATGCTAATTTGATCATGGGGTGGTGGGAGGAAACTTTTCTGTCTGATTTAATTTCTTTGAGTTTTCCAACAAAAATTGTGTCATGGTAGCGTTACATTGACAATGTTTTTATAATTTGGAAGGGCACTGAGGGCTGTTGGTTATCATTTGTTACAAGTGTCAACAATAATTTGGTTAATCTCAAATTTACGGAATGCCATAGTAATCATGAAATTGTATACCTTGATGTCATTGTCACTCTTGACACTCTATGTATGCACACATCCCTATATAAAAAATCCTCGAACACTAGCCTTCCACTGCATGCCAGTAGCTGCCATCCACCAGCTTGTAAAAAGAGTATTCCATATGGCGAATTTATTCGCTTTAGCTGCTTGCACCGATATGAAGCAATATGACAGGTGCTTTGCGCTGGCTGCTATGGACTTTGTAATACAAGGCTATGACAAAAAAATCATTGAATCTGCCTTTGTTAACAAAGTTCTAACAAATCAACTAACAATGATGATCTCTGTTTGATTGTAACCTTTGACAACGCCTCTTCACAAGTTCGCAGAATTGTTCAGAAGCATTGGCGTGTACTCACTTTGGACAAAGACTTGTGTCCTCTGCTTTCTGTGCATCCTATCTTAACCTATAAACCAGTACCTTCTCTTAGAGACAGATTGGTTTCGAGCTTTTTGCCTGCCTTGCAAAAGAACTGTTTCTCTAACTGGATATCTGGTGCTCCGCTGGGCTTCACCGAGTGCCATAAATGTAAGGTTTGTGCTCATGCATTGGTACAAAAGTCTTTTATAAATCCAATCACTGATGCCATTTTTGAAATCAAAAGCTCTATCAATTACGATGCAGCATTTGTAGTTTATGTGCTTTCATGTCCATGTTCAAAATGGTAGGTCGCTAGTAACACCTGTAAACTCAATCTGAGAATTCTTTAGCATCTGAGAGCCATAAAGAATTCCGACCCTACGTACCCTATGGCAAAACATTTCAAGCAAGATCATGGCAATGATTTCCGTCTTTTGACCTTTTTCGGACTGGCACATGTTCCAATACATCAATGAGGCGGTGATCGGATGCTGAACATAAGGCAGCTAGAAACTAAGCTTATCCTTGATTCTGACACCCAAATGGCCATAATATAGATGTGGAGCTCTACACCTTTCGTGGAGTATAATATTTTGTCTTCGTCTCCTCGGCCTCTTATATAATGTGATCCATTTTGTTTTTCTTAATTTGTATATTGGGGTTTCTTTTCCTCTTTCCCTTTCTTTTTTGGGTCTTCTTTGCCTGTTACATGTGTTCTTTCATTTGTTATCTCAGAAAGATCACGTCTATATGGTTTGCCATTACTGCTCTTGTGTGTGATTATTCATTTTTCACTTTCTTCTTTTCGTAGGTCAAAGTTTATATTGCTGCATCTTTGTTTTTCTTTGTGTGTTTGACTCTGCAAATGCATATGCTCCATCGATGGAGTAATTTTTTGGTACAGTACACTACCTGTTAATGATGGGGTTTGTCCCTTACATCATTCCGTTATTCTGTATATCTTAGCAGAAATATTGTCAATTCTGACGTGCAGTGATTAGTATTTAAGGCTATTTTTCTCATGCACTCTTTTGAGGCCTCATTGCTAGGTGCAATTTCCTATATGCATCTGTCTGTTAGTCTGACTTTCTTGACTTGGCTATATATTTTTCCTTAATACTGTAATAACTATATATGCTGTCACTTTGTCTATGTCGTCATGCACTAACCCAGACTGCATATGGCTTTGCATCTTATTGTATATGCTGTTAGCTATGCACTACGCACTTTATTACTTTATCCTTCATGTTTGAAATAATTCCATGCTGTGCTTTAAAGGGGATTATTGCACCGAGGTTTGATGTTATTTTACACCATTGCTGCTGTTAGATTGAATAACGCGGTATATAGCTTTGCACCTTGCTTTATGTGCTACTAGCTATGCACTATGCACTTTATTATTTCATCCCTCATGGTTGATATGATTTCATGTTGTGCTTCAAAGATGATTATTGCACTGATGTACTTTGTCACTTTGTAACTTGCTTGCTGCTAGGTTGAATACGTGGTATAAATATGCACCTTATTTTTGGAATGGTGCTCCTTGCCATGTACCGACCAAGATCGTATATGGCTTTGCAACTTGGTCTGAATGCTGCTAGCCATGTACTATGCACTTTATTAGTCTATCCTTCATGCTTGAAAGAATTTTATGTCATGCTTCAAATGCAATAACTGCATTAATGCTCCTGGTTACACTTTACCATGTTTGCTGCTAGCTCGAAAAATGCAGTATAAATAGGCATTTTGGTTTTGAGCTATTGCGATATTTTATCAATGTACTCCTGTGTTTATATATATTTTAATATGTATATGGCCAGTACTAAAATGCTGCAAAACAATGATGCAATTTTTGGTTTTGACATGCTGACAGTGCCGTTACGAAGTAACAAATGTGCACTTTATTCTTAAGTGCTGCTTTCCACAATATTTTACATTTTTGCGGCTGAGCCAGGATACTTGCATGAACTTGATGCCGAGTATGATCATCCATGGCTCTGGGCTGAGTTTGTTATGATTGTGCTAACATGGATGGCTAGCTAACGTACGCAGCATTAGCCAGGTTCGGTCAGAAATGCATTTTATCTTTTATGTGCACCATGGTTTAAACAGCATTTTTTTCTGTGTACTGTGCCTTAAAGCTGTTTCTCCTGTCGGTATTTTACTATACTGTTGCATTCTATTTAAAGATCTCTGCGGCACTCGCTACACTGAAACCTACCTATTATGTGTGCAGGGCACACAGTAGTAGGACTACTGCTGGTCCCTTTTAAACACTGTTGTTTAACTGGATCCCTTACATGTGAACAAGCTCTGAGTGGAGCGGAAAACGCGTCGTGCTGAACAGGATTTGCCCAAGGGCATCCTGCCTCTGTTGTGGGTGATGCTGTCAAACAACTTGACAAATGATTTTTTTAATAATAAAAATTCGTAACTCATTACGATTTGAGTCAGAGTTTTCCTTTCTCTGACTCATTAATGTGGAGATTTCATCTCGCCTGGAGTACGGTTTGTTTTTCCTTCTTTTTCTCATATATATATATATATATTCAATGAAAAAAACTTTGTTAAAGGGTCGTTATGGTTAAGTTGTGCTACTAAAAACCTATGAAATTCAGTGAAAAAACTTTGTTAAAGGGACGTTATGGTTCCAAGTAAAACACGAAAAACCCTTGAAATTCGCCAGTTATGGTAAGCTAAGCAACCATAACTCGCGCCACCACCGTGCACTGCTAAGACTAACACCCAGGACATCAAAGATGACATCACAAATGTCATTGATGACATCACTGATGACATCACATGTCTGGCTCACTATTTTTTCTTTTGCTGACATATCTAGGCCATATGGTTTTCTTCAGTAACAGTCAGAAACTAAGAATTTTATTTTATTTGTAGACATATCCTTCTAGTAGGTTCTTACAGTAATTCCCTTAGAGTACAGTCACATCATATGAAACATATACATATGGGAAAACACAAGCTTGAAAGACAGCAATCCTTTTTGTGCATAAAGATAATCACTAGACTTATGAGCACTTTCTGATAGTTCTGTTGTTTTTTTTTATGGCTGTACTTTCCCTGTATATGGTCATATTTGTATACATTGTACTCACACTACTTTCCTTAGGGTCCAATCACATCAAGTGATACATATACATAGGGTAAATAGCAGCTTTGAAACAGAGCAATCATTTATTTGCATGAATCTAATCAGTTAATTTATGAATTGTTTCTGCTACTACTTGTGCTTTTTTGCTAACTTCACTTTCCCTGTATATACCCATATTGGTATGTGTTCTTGTGTCTTTGTGTTTTGTCTATAGTAATGCAATTATGTAATACATGGGTTTTATTAGCTACTTATTACATATTTCACAGTACACAAAAATCTATTAAGAAAACAATTATCATTTCATTATTCAACATATTAACATTACGAATATCATACCTTCATCTTGTACGCTGCACACAATGTTATGTTTCTGTATGAGTAGCTTAGTATACTAGGTAGAACCCCATAATAGGATGCTATTTATATCAATGCATCGTTCAATGCACTTATTAGGGTATATTTCTTGCAATGACTCTTGACACTTTTTTCGCAACATAATAAGAATCCCTTCTACACATATTTCATGAGAAGTACATACACATGTGATGTCATCAATGACATTTGTGATGTCATCTTTGATGTCCTGGGTGTTAGTCTTAGCAGTGCACGGTGGTGGCGCGAGTTATGGTTGCTTAGCTTACCATAACTGGTGAATTTCAAGGGTTTTTCGGTTTTACTTGGAACCATAACGTCCCTTTAACAAAGTTTTTTCACTGAATTTCATAGGTTATTAGTAGCGCAACTTAACCATAACGTCCCTTCAACAACGTTTTTTTTCACTGAATTTCATAGGTTTTTAGTAGCGCAACTTAACCATAACGTCCCTTTAACAAAGTTTTTTCACTGAATTTCATAGTTTTTTAGTAGCACAACTTACCAATAATGACTTTGACTTTATATACATGTCATATGGAACTGACTAGATCTCTTCTTATGAACTTGATGTCCGCAAACTTATTTAATGTTCGCGGACATGTTCGGAGAACAGTACCACTACCTAAAAACTGTGGGGGGGGTGGTGGGGTATGTTTGATTGTTATATCATAATATAGGAACATTTAACACATTCATAAAGCAGCACACAAACACATTATATAGAGTAATACATAAGAAATGTAACCCATATATGTAACACACTAACCATTCATTTAAATACAATATGTTCTGAAATGGAATATACCACAATAAGATAAATTGGCTTCCAACATAATTACCTCACAGACACAACAGAACTGAGAACAAGACCAGACCCACTGAATACATAGGACTTATCTTACCAGAAATAGTAAGTGTGCCAGCATAAGTAAGATGGACTCCATCTCTGCGAAAAATGTATGTACTACAAAACATAATATTTTCATTGTGAAAAGAAGACATGCCAAAATCTATTAGAAAGGCACAAACAGCCTTATTAACATTGCGCCTTGCTTTTTCCATTTGTGGACCAAATGAAGAAGAACGAAGCCACATTTGTCTCTGCGCAATCCGTGAAAATATCACTTGAGAATTAGGAAACATGTCCATAACCTTCTTAAGTCCTTCTTTCATAGCAAATTGCAAAAAAATTCCAGTCACATGTCCTAAACTGTTCCCTCCACAATGAATTACAATTATGTCTGGATGTTGCTCTGTCTCCAAAGTAGCACAGAGAGGTAGCAAGTCCAACCACTTCATTCCACGTACTCCATGCCAGTGTACTTCCACATGTGGGAATCCAAGATCTACAGCTACTCCACAGCTTTCTGCATGCACCTTCAACCAATGTATCCACGAATCTCCTAAAATCCAAACAATCTGTTTTCTGAAACACACAGCCATAGCTATCTTTTGTTCTCTCAGCAAAAAGAGTATCTGAGAAAATCTCTCCTGGCACAACACACCCACCAAACTTTCCTGACCAATCCCTTTCAGTGCTTATTCTCATTTGCATGACTTCTGAACCCAAAAATCCCCGGATGTAACTCCCAATGTCCGCGAACTACCGCCATGTCCGCGGACATATCGTAACATGAACAGCCCTTCTACCATTTCCACTACACTCTCTCTGCCATTCCCTGATTGGATGTACCTCAAAAATCACATGACCATGCACCAATCACATTCAAGACCTCTACATCTAACTGCATCATCATAGATCAGCACTGCAAATGTACTCTGAATCTCTCTGAGTACACGTGTCATATCATTGGCAAGCAGCATCTACCAGAAATACTGTACAAGTCTCCAAGATTTCTACTTGCAGCTCCTTGCATATCCATATGCATGAACACAAACTTCAGGTATGCATATTTTCTGTACAGTAGATGAACACATTTTCAAACAGACTTGTACCTTGTAAAATCTGTAAAATGAATTTACTGTACTTTTTCAATTTCCTAAAATCAACTATCACTTATAAACCTTTATACTATTTACATTCTTTATACACACACACTCAAATCATGTTAAACTAACATTTTTTGAATTAAATATATAGACTACATATATTCAAACAAAATTGCATGCAAACACAATCTATGTTTAAACCTTTATAAAAATACTTATACAATTTCATATTTTTTGTTTTTATTTATTTATTTACTTAATTACTTTAAATTAGACATGACATTGAGGCGCTATTACCTAGAACAGTTTACTTACAGAAATAGTGGTATTCACTAATATATTATAAATTTCACAAGACATAGTAAAGATATTTTTTTTTTGCTACAGTTAGACAGTTAGTCATTCAATACAATTTGATCATTAAGAACATATCATATGTACTGAACTGATGCAATGTATCTTATGTAAATAAATTAGTTTAATGGTTTTAAAGAAGGCACTGAGGATTTCAATTAAAAAAATTAATATCTAAATTAAAAACAGTGCTATATACAAACAAAGTTACTAATTTGAAGCTTTTACAATTGCAGTGAAGACCAGTTTCCTGAAAAGAAGCAGCCGAATTCGAAGAAGAAAGAAAAACTAAGAAGCTACCTGTTAATTTTAAAAAAAAGTAAGTAAAATATCACCATAATATTTGTATTATTAATCAAATATACTATAACATTAATATGAGCTATTTCGGTTTCTAAAAATAGAGATTTTGTACCATTTTGTCCAAAAATGTCCATGTCTTAAACAGCGATTTACAGCCAGAATGGCCCACAAATTTCTATTTTTGGACATACAAATTACCCAACTGAACCACTACAATTTTCATATTATAGAACAAAACTGTTTTAATTGTATACATTAGACTTACTATTTGTACTTTTCCACACCACTAGCTTACTTTTTTCTTGTCATCTGAACCCCAGTTTAGTAACACATAAATTCAAGAATACCTATCCCTACTAGTTTTAGTTCCCAATGCACAATCACACACCATTACATACATCTTTATCATCTTACTCAAACACTCATGCACACAGCACACATACATTCCAGAACATCCCAACCCATATCTTCTTTATTTTTTTCAACAGACCCTAAAGAATGCCTACCAAAAGTCAAGTCCGTAGAAAGCAACGCAAAAAGTAGAGCAAATGAAAATAAAGGTGTCCAACATAAGCATTCATCTCTAGCAGAATTTGTAAATAAAGTTGAAACAAAACAGCTAATACAATCATTTAGTGAAACACAAGAAGTTTCAAGTACAACAACTTCGCTTCCTCTATCAAAATGTAAAACAAACCAAAAAACAATTAACAGAAAATCAGCTATCAGTACAGATAAAACTACTTCTTCAAATTTTAATATAGTGCAAAGTAAGCATACCAAGAAAAGTATTTTAGCCAAAATATACTGTCACAAAGTCCTTCAAAATCTTATAAAAACAGGAGAGAAATCAGGTTCAAAGCTTAAAACCTATCGTAGGAAATTAATCTTAGAAGCATTGATGGACAGTGCAATTCTTCTCAAAAGAAATGTATTTATTTTACTGTTAAACAAAATGAAACCACTAACAAAACTAATAACTAAATTACAAAAAAGACTTCTCAATAAGCGAAATATCAACAGAAAGAACTTCTTAAGTATCAGTGGAGGTGAAGGGAATCACACTACAAGCACAGAACCATATTTTAATCAAGAAGCGTACAAACAAAAGCAAACAAATACAATTGCCATACATAGCAGTGGTCTAGGTTATGAAAAAGTGAATAATACAATAATGGAACAAGAAGTACTTCTTACAAAAATATGCCCTGAAAACTTAGAATTACCCCTCCATTCAACTGAATCAGAACGTCTAGTGTACAAATGGCCATGCACGTCAATGTGTAACATTCCCAAACAATGTTTCAAATCTTTACGCCAATTCCTCAATAAATATGTAAAAAGCAAAGACAAAATCAAAATTAAATTACTGCAAAATATAGATACCTGTCCAGTGCGCAAGTACACAGGACTACAAGGACATTCATTGGCCTGCATTACAGGACCTACTTGTAAAACCACGTTCCATGATATCAAAAGGATATCAACACATCATTCAACTATAAGAAATCTAGTCTATAAACTGTACTATGCTAAAAGTCCTGCTTTAGCACTAGCAAAGTTAAATAACATCCTTCTACATGGTACAGCAAAAGACCTACTTGAAGAAATTCACTATATCCAGAAAAAATATTTTGGAAGTGAAAGCCATTTACAGAATGAAATAGCTTTAAACCAATTAAGCAACAATTCTACACATGGCAACCTTTTGCTAAACACATACAAAAAAGAAATACTAAAATTTAAAAGTACATCAGCTGAAGTACCAAACCATGTATGTGTATGTTGCCGTAGAATTTTTTATAAAAGTAACACAAAAACTGTGGACCTATCATACAAAATAGAAGACAATGAAGATTCTAAATGGTTTGAATTAGCTCTCTACCTTGTAGCAGAAAACAAATATGAAATAACTGAGCACTTAATACTGTGCAGTTATTGCACTACAAAACTTGACAACAACCAAACTCCTTCACGTTCTATCACAAATAATTTGGAATTATACCCAGTACCAAAACCTCTACAACAACTTAATTTATATGAGAGCATCATAATTCAAACAGTACACCCATTTCAAGCAATAATACGCCTTCAACCAAAAACAGCAAAATTATCTCCCTCTGAATTGGTAAAAGGCATTCGTGGAAAAGTAGTTTATTTACCATTAAATCTAAAAGAAAATGTGCATACTCTAGGAGTGCAACGTCCAATGCAGCAATCTTTAATTATATTAGTAAATGGAGTACCTACAAAAGACAAAAAAATATGGCAACTTTGCAAAACAATTCAGAGTGACCCAAATACTTTTTTTTGCAAAGTTTGGTGAGGATCCGTCCAGGGAGAGCGAAGTTATAAGCCACCCAAAAAGTGCTCTTCCTATGGAAACAGCAACTTAACCATAACTACATGGCCACTAGCGTGGCCATGTAATATATATATATATATATTCAGTGAAAAAACGTTGTTAAAGGGACGTTATGGTTAAGTTGCGCTATTAAAAACCTATAAAATTCAGTGAAAAAACTTTGTTAAAGGGACGTTATGGTTCCAAGTAAAACCGAAAAACCCTTTATGGTAAGCTAAGCAACATTTGTGATGTCATCTTTGATGTCCTGGGTGTTAGTCTTAGCAGTGCACGGTGGTGGCGCGAGTTATGGTTGCTTAGCTTACCATAACTGGCGAATTTCAAGGGTTTTTCAGTTTTACTTGGAACCATAACGTCCCTTTAGCAAAGTTTTTTCACTGAATTTCATAGGTTTTTAGCAGCGCAACTTAACCATAACGTCCCTTTAACAAAGTTTTTTCACTGAATTTCATAGCTTTTTAGTAGCGCAACTTAACCATAACGTCCCTTTAACAAAGTTTTTTCACTGAATTTCATAGGTTTTTAGTAGCGCAATTTAACCATAACGTCCCTTTAACAAAGTTTTTTTCACTGAATTTCATAGGTTTTTAGTAGTGCAACTTAACCATAATGTCCCTTTAACAAAGTTTTTTCATTGAATTTCATAGGTTTTTAGTAGGGAAACTTAACCATAACGTCTCTTTAACAAAGTTTTTCCACTGAATTTCATAGGTTTTTAGTAGCACAACTTAACCATAACGTCCCTTTAACAAAGTTTTTTCACTGAATTTGATAGGTTTTTAGTAGCAAAGCTTAACAATAGTAACTTTGACTTTATGTACATGTAATATGGAACATACTGAACCACTTCTACTGAATGTGATGTCCGCAAACTTTTTTGATGCCGGCGGACATGTTCGGACAACAGTACCACTACCTAAAAAGTCTGGGGGGGGGTATGTTTAATTGTTATATTACAACATGATAACATTTAAAACATTCACAAAGTTGTACACATACATATTATATGTAGTAATACATAAGAAATGTAACGCATATATGTACCACACTAACCATTCATTTAAATACAAAATGTTCTAAAATGGAATATACCAAGAGAAGATACATTGGCTTCCAACATAATTACCTCACAGACACTCCACAACTAAGACCAAGACCAGACCTACAGAGTACTCAGAACATATCTTACCTGAAAGAGTAAGTGCACTTCATTTTACTCATATATTTATAAACTTTCTGTATAAGATAAAAAAAAAATTATAATATTTTTTTTTTCTCACAGAAATGTCTAGTACTCTGGAATGGCTAGAGGAGCACTTCCCACATGACGAAATGCCAGAAGATATTGAAGCTAATGGTACACACTTTACAATATAAACCATTTAATTTTTATTATTTTATATATATTTAACATATATATTTCTTTTTGTACAGAGCATACCAAAATAGAAAATATCTCTGAAGAAACTGTTATGGAAAACACGCTTGACAGCATAAAAGAAAAAATTGATTTATTATTGACCAATTTTAATAATTTGAAAACTTTTGTTGAGGATCATTTTAAAACAAAAACATGATACCATTGTCCCACATGTACTTGTCCCCCTTCACCATATCCCAGTCAATTATCCCCAAACCCTCTCCATAACCCAAAAAGTTTTGATGAGACTTCCATCCCTTCTTCACCTGATACCAATCATGTTGAAACCCCTAATTCTCCTGTTTTTGTTTCTGTTTCTGCCTCACCTTCTCTGTCATAAATGATTAATATATGTTAAATAAAGTTAAATTTTTATATTGTGTTGTAATTAGTTCCCGTTTTTTATTTTTTTAAAAACAATGTGGGTGTCCGCGGACAGCACGGGTGTTCTGAAATGTTCGTAAATAAACGATAATGGAGGTGTCCTGAAGAACACTATACCTGTCCATACTGTTCGCTAGCAAGTTGAAACTGTTCTAGAACACACGTGATGTCCTGAAATGTTCGTAAATAAACGAAAATGGAGGTGTCCTGAAGAACACTATACCTGTCCGCACTGTTCGCTAGCAAGTTGAAACTGTTTTAAGAACACACGCAGTGTCCTGAAATGTTCGTAATTAAACGAAAATGGAGGTGTCCTGAAGAACACTGTACCTGTCCGTACTGCTCGCTAGCAAGTTGAAACTGTTCTAGAACACAGCTGATGTCCTGAAATGTTCGTAAATAAACGAAAATGGAGGTGTCCTGAAGAACACTATACATGTCCATGGTGTTCGCTAGCAAGTTGAAACTGTTCTAAGAACACACGCGGTGTCTTGAAATGTTCGTAATTAAACGAAAATGGAGGTGTCCTAAAGAACACTATACCTGTCCGTACTGTTCCTAGCAAGTTGAAACTGTTCTAAGAACCCAATTGGTGTCCTGAAATGTTTATAATTAAATGAAAATGGCGGTGTCCTAAAGAACACTATACCTGTCCGTACTGTTCGCTAGCAAGTTGAAACTGTTCTAAGAACACAATTGATGTCCTGAAATGTTTGTAATCAAACGAAAATGGAAGTGTCCTAAAGAACACCATATCTGTCCGTAGTGTTCGCTAGCAAGTTTAAACTTTTCTAGAACACACGCGATGTCCAGAAATGTTCGTTTGATGTGTGACGCACATTTAATTAATTCAGGACCCGAACAGTGTCCGTAGAACATCAACGCAAACAATGTCCATGCATTTGGTGTCCTGCGGACAGGAGCTTCCTTCGCGGACATGTTCGCAAAGGGATCATGTTACTGCACCAACGCTATTCCTAATCAACTTTGATGCAAGTAAAGTAAACGCTGATATTTCTTGCATTTTAGAATACAATAGACTTCGCTCACTATACACCCCCCATCTAAACACATATACTGTTCCACAAAAAGTAAATCAAACAGAAATGCAACAGGATGTCACTGAAAAATTCTCCAAAGAGAGTAAAAGAAAGTAATACTTCATCAAGTACCACAAGCAAAAAAGAATCATTTAGGGAAAGTAAACCAAGTACTTCTTCAAAGAAGGAAGACAAACTCCAAAAAAAGCAGTCAGATGCAGAACTACCTGCTCCATTTAAACTCTCAAATATAGTTGGTGTAAGTTGCTACGCAAATGTAGCAATGAATATTCTATTTCAATTACCACCAATTGTTGACAACATTTACTTACACAGTACAGACCCATTGTGTATGCAAATGTTAGTACTTCACAGAAATGCAGCAAACAATCCTGATAACACATATAGGGCCTCATTCCGAGTACGGCGCTAACCAATGGCGCTATTAACGCCTTGGTTGACGCCGTACCCGGACCGGCAGCGCCTTGGTGGTTGGCGGAATTACCGCCCCATTCCAAGGTTGGCGGGGCGGTAATTCCCCAATCCCCATTTACCCTTCCCCATTCCCATTCCTGCCCCATAGGGCATAATGGGAGTGGGGAAGGCGTCAATTACGCCACCGTAAATTACGGTGGCGTAATTAACATCAAGGTCCCTTAGCGCCATGGTATTTAACGCCTGCTAAAAGCAGGTGTTAAAAGCACCATGGCGCTAAGGGAACTCGGACTATGGCGGTAAGGGATTACCGCCACCGCTCTCGTTAGCGGTGGCCGCTATCCCTTACCGCCATACTCGGAATGAGGCCCATAGTGTTTATGGCATAAGACAACAATTGGACTACTGTGCTGGAATGGCGAAATTCACTATAAACTCACAGGAAGATCCACACTTACTACAAGAACTGGAAAACAAAAACATACCTATAAATGAAATCGTCCAGATTTCATACATGTGGAAACATACATGCACTCTCTGCAACAATGTGACAGAAGAACAAATCCCCAAAGAACGCTTTGTATATATATCAATACCTAATTGTGAATTCATTCCATTTCAGCAACTTGTACAAAATGCAAACCAGGGTAGATTATGTTCTACCTGCAATTCAGATAATCGCTCCACGTTACTGATACAAACACATAGTAAATACGTAATACTAATGCTTCTACTTTACAATGCAGATGGTACCAAAAACAACTGCAAGATGACTGGATTCACACATGGTCAAATATCACTTGGTAAGAAAACCTTCACAACAATAGGTATAATCTACCACGCAGGAGCCACAACCAATTCAGGGCACTACACTGCATATATAAAAAAGAAATGTGGATGGTTTCAATGTAACCAAAATTTGATAACTAAACTTTACTTAAACCCTAAGTAAACTTGTAGTAAAAAAATGTAAACTGTTAGAATATTCCAAAAGCTATCTAACTGCCCAAAGATTCTACAACAACGAATCAGATAAATGAATACCCACAAATTATAGCAAAAAAAAAGACAGTTAGAATACGCCAATTGGTATCTAACTGTCCCACAATTTAACAATATCCAAACAGATAAATCAATACCACTAAAATATATAAAAAAAATAGACAGAATACGCCAATTGGTATCTAACTGTCCCAAAATTTAACAATATCCAAACAGATACATCAATACCACTAAAATATATACAAAAAATAGACAGTTAGAATACGCCTACTGGTATCTAACTGCTCAAAAATTTTATAATATCCAAACAAATAAATAATATGTTACTGCTCCAAAAGAATGCAACAACCCTATGTATAAAACATTAGCCAGAAACAACAAGTGAACACTGAAAACAAACAAACAAATAAACTGTAGCATAACAGAAAAAGGTTTTTCTTAATCCAACATGGATTTTTTTTTCCCCCACAGACCCAATGATTTTAGCAACGAACACAGAAACTGAGCAAATTGCACAGTACTCTGGGTTGTAATCTACTAAATATGAGGGTCCAAAAATGTTGATTATACAATGTAATAAGTCATTACAAAATGCTAATACTAACATGCTATTTTCTTTTATCACAGAAATGAACAAGAAATACATGTACAGCAGTTACTAAACCAAACAGTAAGTATATTATACACTCTATGCCCTGGCCACAACCATCGCAGCATATCACACCCATAGTATCTTATAACTTTGTTCCGTATAAATTTGTTTTTGACCCAAAGTTATAAGAAACTATAAGTGTGATATGCTGCGGTGGTTGTGGCCAGGGCAAATGGCCATGCACCCAACACTCTATGCCCTGGCCACAACCACCGCAGCATATCACACCCATAGAGTAAAACATTTCAACTATGGCCTATGGAAACTTTTAATGTCCGCGGACATTATGAGTGTTCTTAGAACACATTGAATTTGACAACGAACAATACGGACAGTGTCCTCAGAACACCCCCATTTTGTTTAATTACGAACATTTCAGGACACCGCGAGAGTTCTTAGAACATTTTCAACTTGACCAGGAACAATACAGACAGTGGCCCTCATTACGACCCTGGCGGAAAGTAACTGACATGACCGCCATAGCGTAAATAGCGTTTCCGCCACTGCACGATGGAGGAAAGTGCGGCTAATTCTGACCCATCGGGCACGAGCATTACGCCATGGCGGAAGTGCAAAGTCCGCGATGGCGGAAATGACCCCAAAACGCCCCTTACCGCCGTCGTATGTCGCCCTAGGTGCAATTCCGCCACCCATCTTAGCGGTCACCGTAATGAGCGGTCAGCGCAAAATACGGTCACCGTAAATATACGGAAACGGAAGTAAAAACATGGGGCCGGAACGGGAAACAGCACGCCGTACACCTATAAAATCAGAATCCCAACACAACCATAAAAAATCCGAGCCTGAGACACATCCCAACCCGTTAGCCACCCCATTTAAAAAAATAAATATGGGAAAAGTTGCTAAAAAAGCGTGCGACCGCAAGCGGCAGGTCCACTTCTCCCACGAGGAACTCACCGTGCTCACAGAGACCCTCCAGGAGAATGCTGCCGTCGTCTTCTCTACGCAAATGACCAGGACGGCACTTGCGAACAAGAAGGCCATATGGGCGCTGGTGGCACAGCGGGTAAGTGCGGTGGGGACCGCACCCCGCAACCCACAGCAATGCCGAAAGCGATGGGACGACCTACGGATACGCGTCCGGAGCATACTCTCTGCCAACCGGAACATTGCCACAGCTACCGGGGGAGGATCGGAATCACCCATCAAGTTGACCCCCTGGGAAGCAATCTGTGCCTCCACCATTGGAATGGAGAGCATAGAGGGAGTCGGAGGGATGGAGAAAGGAGTGCAGACATCAGAAGAATCAGGTAGGTGGCCCAAATAAAACTATGCAAAATCCACAATTACCAACCATGTGAAGTACCATGTGTCCCCATAGTGCAATAGAAACACATGTCCAGGAGAACGACCACATACATTGTCATGACAGCGCCCCTTAAAAGTCAGATTAAATAAATAAATATTTAAAAATCCCAAAAACACACTCTACATGTGCAGCATGCACACCCTAACTGCAGACTGCAAAATAACTGCATCCCCAATGCACACAAAAATGAGACCACCTCCAAGGCCCTGACCCAAATCACCCCCAGGTACCACCCCAATGCATGTGATACAATTGCCATTACAATTACCACAGACCCATGAATAACGCTTGCCCTCCTTTACTCCACCACAGGGTCCGATTCCAACGACGAGCTTCAGGACACCCCTACCAGCACACCTGCAAAGAGGGCCAAGACCAACGGCCAAAGACCCTCCACCTCAGCTGCACGGATCAAGACACGGCAGCTGCACAAATCGAGTGGCAGCACACTGGAGGGGACTCCAGCAGGCACCCCAGCCGCCAGCATGTCCACAACAGCAGCACCACAGGTCCCCCCAATGGATGCCACAGAAGGCACTGCTTCTGGTGTCAGCAGCACCCTAGGTGACACTGCATTCATGCCAGCATGCTCCGACACAGAAAACGGTGCTGCCGAAGCAGGACACATCCATGACCTGTCTCAATCCCCCTGTTTGTATCATCCCGTACACCATGAGGAAACCACGCAGGGGCACCCACAAGACGACGACTGGCCAACCCCCACAAGGCCTGTTGCAAGGCAACATGAGGCGTCCAGCCCCTCTGTGACACCACCGCAAATGGGCATGGCCCAGCAGAGGCAACAGTCCCTCGAGCAGATGATAGTGCAACAGCAGCAACTGGCCACGCTCCTCAAGGAGCATGCTGATGAAGGTGGGGGTTCTAAGGCAGCCATTGAAACATCTACTGAGACACTTAGGGCAGAAATGGAGAGAAGTACCGAGAGCCTGAGGGGACAAATAGAGAGAAGTACCGAGAGCCTGAGGGGACAAATGGAGAGAAGCACCCAGAGCCTGAGGGGGGAACTGCATGCGACGTCCAAAGACGTATGTGGTGAACTTGCCGCTGTGCGCCGTGTGCTCACTGAGCTCTCACAAACCCTTAGGGACATGCATGGACGTGAGCAGGCAGAGACATCATCCGTTGCAAGTTCCGTCCAGGGCAGCCCCCAACGTAGATCTGGGAGGAACCGGCGCTCCACAGGCAGGGGTGCCCCTGATACCCGGAGAGGGGGCTTGCAATAGCGTCTGCCCACTGACAATGAGCGTCATTGGACACTGGTGTTCGGGGGGGGGTAGGAGGGTGGAGGGGGTGTGTTGTGCTTCTTTGGGTGGCGGGTCGATTGGGTGTGTAATGTCATTTCACATCTGCAATACAATTCTTCATATTCATCCAATGAGATGTGTGGACATTGATCTCTGTGTACGAGGCCTATCTTGGCGTACAGTCCACATTGTGCATGTTCCAGACACACACAGTGCCACAAGTCCCGTGTCCATGTAACAGCCACCAGGCGTGAGTGCTAGAAGCATGCATCTATGAGATTCTGACGTAATTCACGGGCCTCCTGTGCCTCGCGGACCCCTTGAGGTGCTGCCACATCCCCACCCTCATCATGACCATCTTCAGGTGCTAGCAGTTCTGCGTCGGGGGGCATGGCCACATTCCTACATACGCACATGTTGTGTAGCATGACACATGCCATGACCATCTTTGCCACCTTCTCATGGCGGTACAGGAGTGCCCCGCAAGACCTGCTGAGGCAGCGGAAACGAGCCTTCAGTAGGCCGAATGCCTGTTCTATGACCACACGGGTACGTGAGTGGGCATGGTTGTAGTCCTCCTCATGCTGGTCCTGTGGGTTCCGGATTGGTGTAAGGAGCCATCTCTTCAGTGGATACCCGCAATCACCTGTATGTGGACAAGAAAGGATGTTTGTGGAATGTCATTGCTACGTACGCACCCCCCCCCTTCCTGCCAGGTCATTCATGCATCACCTACCCCACATACTCATGCATTAAATGAGACTCACCGAGTAGCCAGGATCGGCGCCCTGCGTGTCGCTCCATGTAGCGTGGTATTCTAGAGTTCCGCAAGACCATAGAATCATGTGTTGATCCTGGAAATCGGGCAGAACAATGTGTAAAGATCCTGTTGGAGTCACACACCATTTGTACATTGATAGAATGATATTGTTTCCGGTTGCGGTACTGGGCCTCCATGGAATGTGGGACAACCAATTCCACATGGGTGCAGTCGATGGCACCAATGCAACCCGGTATGCCGCCAAGTGCATGGAATCCCACTTTTGTGTTTGTAAGCTCCTGCTCCGAGCGTGGTAAAGTGATGTAGTCGTCTGAGTGCTTCAGGAGGGCATCAAGCACTTGGAATAGTGTCCGTGAGAATAGTGGCTGTGAAATGCCATGCAACTGTCCGACTGTGTGCTGGTAGGTGCCTGTGGCCAGGAAGTGGAGTACAGACACCACCTTCAGTAGGGGTGGGATGGCGGTTGGGCTATCTATCATGCTGACAAGGTCAGCGTGTGTCATGTCGACAATGGCGGTTATGGTGTCCCGGTCCAAACGGTACAGGGTGTGGATCTGCTCAGCTGTGAGGTTGAACGGATTAGCTCGGAGGCGTGGGATTGCGGGCTGCCTGCGTGGTGGTAGTGGCTGTGCTGGTGGGGCTTGCTGGCCATGCCTTGCCCTCCTCCTCCTCCTCCTCCTCCTCCGTCTCCTCTGTGCGGCCGGTTGTTGTAGTAGTTGGCGTTCGTCTTCTTCTTGAAGTTGGAGTACTTGCAGTGCAATCAGGTCCCCCAGGCCCAACATCGCTAGTCCTGCCGGTAGCATTCTGGAGTGGGTGTGGTTGGGGGAGGGGGTTGGGTGTGCAAATTATGTGTTTTCAGGCTGTATAGCCTTCACCTGTGGTGATTCATTCCACCTGTGTCAGCTGCAATGCCTTTCGTGCGAGCACGTCCCGCACACAACGCTGCAATTCGACGCATGGCATCTTGCATTTACATTCATGTTTTTAATCCCGATGGCAGTGAAATATTGGTTTATATGTTTATTCTGCTATGGTCCCATTGTTTCACATACTATATTTGCTTTCGCGAGCAGACTTGTGAAGGGTCAGTGGAATGTAGTACTCGATCAACGGTGGACCCTCATGCAGCACTGTACCGACGTTCACCGACGGCGGGGAGTCCCATCAGTGATTGAGGCCAGTTACCATTTTCACACACAGCCGCACTGCATAGATGTATTTGTGAATACAAGCGTTCACAGATGCCTTTTCGACGTGATGTTGCAAATTAGGAATTCGAAGGACAGCGCTTTCGGTTTTCAACTAGCGGCGTGGAGACGCCCACAGGTCTGACTGGAAATGTAACGTTCTATTGTTGAATGTCCTTGGGACAGGGCCCATGACGGGAATGCAATGATTGATATGATTTGAATGGGATGCGCTATAGCGTAGTTGACGATAAGGCAGGACGTTCCCAAATACATGTGACTTCACTACACAAGGAATCCGGGCAGGAGCACAGTGGATTTTGAAGGCTGCATTACGCACAGACTCTATGGAAATTTCGAATGTTATGTGAGTGAATATTCAGGCGTTTTCATAACGGGATGAGGGAATGATGAATGGATGCATGGAAAGATGAATTAATTTGGAGTCTCCCATGTACATGGCTATTTGGAATCTATCCCCTTCCCCTGCGCTATGTGATGCAAGGCTGCCATAGTGGAACCATCGTCTGTCTGCCCTTGTTGAACCCTCCCTGTCTCGACGCGCCTTCAATCACTTGTGTCTATGCACGTTGATGTTCCCATCTGATGGATCCTGTTCTGACAGGCGCGTGCACACAGACACTCGTTTGAAATAGTGTATTCACCTCGATTTGTGTCGTAATAATTTGCAAGTGATTTTTGGGTGCAATTGATCCTTATGAGTGGGCTAGCATGCATATGGTTGTGGGTTTGGTGTGTTGAATGAAGTGAGTAATACATATAAAGTTCGGATGCCCATACTATCATTTTTTTAATTTGGGTGACAGGTATCTCCTCCCCTTCTGCCGCTGCCATCTGTACGCCACTCCTGCAGATGGCTTCTACAGTCGACACCTGCAGCTTCGAGTTAATCAGTGGAGCACCATTACGATCTTATGGGACGATCGCCAATGGCCCACATGCCCTTACGCAGTACTAGTGGCTAGGTGCAGCATACCTAGCTTCCAGCTGGACTAGTGCCTACTTCATGGGACGGCCCTGCGGTCCTAGGCGCTTCCATGTTGCCTTTTTGGACGTTGATGTAGCCCCTGTGTGCCATGAAGGTACAGGGCGTCACACATGGGGAAGCTGGTCATTTATTGCGGATGCAGCCCACAGTAATGCTGATCATTTGTGAGTTTATGTTCAAATGGCTGTATGGGCTTGGTGATTTTGATGTGCATTAAATTTATATTCAGATATTAACCGTGTAGCGTTATTCTTTGCTAGTATTGTGGCATATTCCGATTTGTGGCGCGATGTATTGTGAGGTGTTCTGCATTGGGTTCCGGCTTCTGGGTACAGTTGTGTGGTACGTGCTTATGCTGATGGTTGGTTTGACTACTGGCATGTGTACAGGGCTGGTGCAGTCTCCCTCAGGTTACTGCTTTGAATGTTGATTTACACTGGTGGCAAGCGATGGGGGACTGTTGTTGTTTTGTGTCATGGAATTTTCAGTTCATTTTGGTGTACTTGCACCTTCAGATGCCTGTGCTGCATCAGTACGGCAATGGTGTGTTGCCAATTGTGGATGGCCACTCACAGGGCACTTGGGGCCCCTGCATGCATTTGTTCGTTGGCATGCATGGGTGACTTGTACATTTCACTGGTTGCATGGTGTGACTGCATTGCGCCTACAAGGAGTTGTGTAATGTGGCCAGGGAGTGGAGTGCAGGCACTCAGTAGGGCCATTACGGTTGGTTCGCGATGCCGTAGTTCTCGCCATAGCGGAATGGTACTTTCCGCCATGCTTGATGGCGTTAAGTGAATGTCCGCTGGGGTCAGCATTCGCGTACCGTTGCGCCATGGCGGATATTGCGGTTTTGCACGGCGCGCGTGCGCATACTTGGTACAGTTAGCGTTGGCGTTCACTACAGTGTCGCTAATCGCATCGTACTTTACGGTGATGGGTCATGATCGCAACGGGCGGTATTCGATGGCGGTATTACATTTCCGCCATCGTTTTTCGTATTCCGCCAGGGTCGTAATGAGGGCCAGTGTCTTTAGGACACTCCCTACGAACATTTCAGGACAACACGAGAGTTCTTAGAACACTTCCAACTTGACAACGAACAATACGGACAGCATCCTCAGAACACCCCATTTTGTTTATTTACGAACATTTCAAGACACCGCGAGAGTTCTTAGAACATTTTCAACTTGACAAACGAACAATACGGACAGCGTCCTCAGGACAACAGCGTCATCAGAACACCCCCTACGAACATTTCAGGACAACGCGAGAGTTCTTCGAACACTTTCAACTTCACAAGGAACAATAGGGACAGCGTCCTCAGAACACCCCCATTTTGTTTATTTGCAAACATTTCAGGACAGCACGTGTGTTCTTAGAACACAATCAACTTGCCAGAGAACAATACGGACAGCGTCCTCAGAACACCCCCATTCTGTTTATTTACGAACATTTCAAGACACCGCGAGAGTTCTTAGAACATTTTCAACTTGACAACGAACAATACGGACAGCGTCCTCAGGACAACAGCGTCATCAGAACACCCCCTACGAACATTTCAGGACAACGCGAGAGTTCTTCGAACACTTTCAACTTCACAAGGAACAATAGGGACAGCGTCCTCAGAACACCCCCATTTTGTTTATTTGCAAACATTTCAGGACAGCACGTGTGTTCTTAGAACACAATCAACTTGCCATAGAACAATACAGACAGCGTCCTCAGGACGGACAGCGTCATCAGAACACCCCCTACGAATATTTCAGGACACCACGAGTGTTCTTAGAACACATTCAACTTGCTATCGAACAATACGGACAGCGTCTTCAGAACACCCGCTACGAACATTTCAGGACACAGTGAGTGTTCTTAGAACACATTCAACTTGCCATCGAACAATACGGACAGCGTCTTCAGGACACCCCCTACGAACATTTCAGGACAACGCGAGAGTTCTTCGAACACTTTCAACTTCACAACGAACAATACGGACAGCGTCCTCAGGACACCCCCATTTTGTTTATTTGCGAACATTTCAGGACACTGCGAGTGTTCTTAGAACACATTCAACTTGCCAGAGAACAATACGGACAGCGTCCTCAGAACACCCCCATTCTGTTTATTTACGAACATTTTAGGACACCGCGAGTGTTCTCAGAACACATTCAACTTGCCATCGAACAATACGGACAGCGTCCTCAGGACGGACAGCATCATCAGAACACCCCCTACGAATATTTCAGGACACCACGAGTGTTCTTGGAACATATTCAACTTGCTATCTAACAATACGGACAGCGTCTTCAGAACACCCCCTATGAACATTTCAGGACACCGCAAGTGTTCTTAGAACACCTTGAACTTGCCAGAGAACAATACGAACAGCGTCCTCAGGACACCCCCTATGAACATTTCAGGACAACGCGAGAGTCCTTAGAACATTTTCAACTTGACAACGAACAATACGGACAGCGAACTCAGAACACCCCCATTTTGTTTATTTTTCAAACATTTAAGGACACCGCGAGAGTTCTTAGAACATTTTCAACTTGACAACGAACAATATGGACAGCATCTTCAGGACACCCCCTACGAACATTTCTGGACACCGCGAGTGTTCTTAGAACAGTTTCAGCTTGCTTCCGAACAAAACAGACACATATTGAGTCCTCAGAACACCCCCCATTCACTTTATTTAGAACATTTCAGAACACCTGTGATGTCCACAGACAAATCGAACACAACAAGAACGTCTACCACATGAAAACACACAACTTTCCATCTATCTCATACTCTCCCACCCTCCCCAAACACTCCTACACACCAACACACTCCACTAAATACACATTTTGAACCAAGTTTCACTGCGCTGTCCGCGAACGTCTGCGAATCCAAGATGGTGGGTGCCACCGAAAATCTGACCGCTTCACGCTCCACACCGTCCAATCAGCGAACACGTCGCATGTCCGCGGACATGACGTAAGCCGATCGACCAATCAGGACACTGTCCGCGGAGCGAACAGGGGAGTGTGTCCGCGGACCGAACACAGATATCACTAATTTTTTATGACCCACGTTTTGATCATTTTTAAAAAAACTACTAGACGGATTTTCACCAAATCTGCAAAAGCACGCTTTCGGGACCAAGCCGCTGCTCCTGGTCCAAATTTGGTGAAAATCCGTCCAGCGGTTTGAGCTGTAGGCGCAAGAATTTTTTTTTTCCCATTCAGTCTATGGGAAAAAAAGACCAGGGGGAGCGAAGTTATAAGCCGCCCAAAAAGTTCTCTTCCTATGGAAACACCAACTTAACCATAACTACATGCCCACTATTGTGGCCATGTAATATATGACACATAAGGGACATGGATGGCTATAAAACTAAAGGGAACAATGAGAAATCTTTATTGGAAGGAATAGCAAGTAGATTCAAACGAGGCTCTTCAACTAGTCCACACATCGCTCCTTCGCCACCGCTTTTTTCTCGAATGTAATAGTTGTAGCCGGTTCACCTGTAACCCTCAGAACCGTAGAGGCTCCCTATCCTCTGTAACAGTATACTTTGTACCGCTATCTGTTGCTGTTTTATTAGGTTCTCTGTAACCCACGAACCACAGACAGGCTGTCATTCATGTGTAACCAAGCAAGTCTTCATGTAACAGTGCCACGAAGCCCAAGGTTGGGTGACATAATGGCAGACAGCATAGAGCATTGTCTGTAAGTGGGTTAGACCTTAATGATGAGGACAGGGATGATAGCCATACAATTTGGGGTATAATGATGTCATGTGAAGAAAGGGAACAAAATGAGAAGGCACAGAGAGAGTGAAAGTGTTTTTTCAATATATCCAAGTATAGTAAAAGGGGTCAAATGGTCCGATTTAGAAGACCCTAAAGAGAAAACACTGTAACCAACACCATATTCTGAACGACCACCAGCCTGATCGTGTAGTGCAGGGGATACATCTCTACCATATTTGAGCAGATTAATTTCGCTGCCAGGATGAAGACAGGCGGGCAAAACTAGCCCCACCTGGAAAACAAGAAGTGTAGGTGGGTACAACTATGGGAAAGGGTATACGCAATTCCCATTATTAGAGAATGGGGGAGGACGACCGCAATATAAACCGGGTCCACAGATGGATAAAGATAACTTGAAATACGGCCAGTTTGATTGAAGGTGCAAGAAAATGGATCTATGAGATACAAAGGATAACAGAAGGAATGACGTTAGCAGTGGGTGATGTAAAGGGCCTGCTAGCAGCCGTTCTAGGAGAGAGAGAGAGCTGACGACATTTGGAGATGAGCAGGGTATGCGAGTGTAACAGCACAAAACACGACACATGACGGAGAGTCATTTAATAATTGCAGAGCAGATGTATGGAGAGTGCTTAGAGTACAGTACCCTGATACATCAGACATGGGTGTTATGACAAGGAAAATGGGGGAGGATGAAGACACTGTTGCCTTTATGCAAGAGATTCAAAAGCGCTGGAGGCTCCAGTGGAGAGAATTGTGGGATGAAACTGTAGCATTATTTTACCACATTTTGTGTCAGGGACTGCCCGAGCCAGTGCAACGGCAGATGAAGAAACAGGTGGGAATGGAGGTGAAGACAGAAATATAGTTGACTATTGTACATCATTGTCGATTGTTGCAAGAGAAGAACAAGAAAAAAGCAGATGGCAGAAAGCAAGAGGAAGCGCAGTTAGTTCAGAAATTGTTTTCGAAATAAATTTGCCATACAAGGAGCGGTATTGACAAGTGAAGGTGTGGTAACACAGGGAGTACAGCCAGTGCAGTCAAGCAATGTAGGGTATCCCTCAGATCAAGGTGGATAACATTTTTGGCCATGAGGCAGAGGTAATGCACCTAGAGGAAGACGAGGGGGATTTGAAACCCCTAAAGAGGAGGAGGTGGCTTTAATGGAGGACAGTTATATCAATGTTGAAATTGTGGGAGAATGACACATGTAGCCCAAATGTGCAGGGGTAGAGGGTGCATAGGCTATTTTCTGCAGTATAATACAGAACCACAGGAGTATTATTCCCAAGATCACACACAGAATGAGACACATGTGCCACAAATACAGCAGGCACAACAGAGCCCACCACAGGTACAGATGCCACAAGGGTATCTACAGTAAGCACCTATGCAAGCACAACAAGTACCAAAACTGCAAGCAGCAGCACCATACTGAACCATGAATGTAGGAGCCCCACAAACATCTACACCTAGGACATGGAGTGTGACCGTGGTAGGAGGAAATCCTTTCACTGGTACTGGGATGAATCAATATCCACAATAGGATAGCCCACAGAGCGACCTGATATGTTCAGTGCTATCAGTGACTCCATACCCCCAAGAGAAACCAAGGGTCAGAGTAACGATCGGAGGCAAGACATTTTTGTTTCTTGTAGCCACTGGAGCGACTCGTTCCTGTGTTCGAGAGGGAAAATACCTAATATATGGCATTGCCATGAATGCTCAGGGATTCTCTGGGGCGACGAATTTAGTTCCTTTTACTGATTACTTACCAATTTCCATAGTAGAACATATGTTTATGACACTATTGTTTTCTCAACAAACACCAGTTAACATACTAGGATGAGATTTGATGACAAAATTAAAAATGACAATATCTTTTACTGATAAAGGGATTGTGTGTTCCACTCCAGGAATACATCTTTTAAATGTAAGAGAGTTAATATTGTCATTTGCAGGCCAGAAGGTATTACGAGGGGTTCCTCTAGACTGAGAAGTATTCTTGTATGGAGTGAGTATTTTTTTAACATGGTTTCCCAGATTAGTGGGTAAAATGTTGAGATTACCAGATGAGTTTAGACCAGAATTACCTATGGATGATGATGACAATTCCCATAGGGTTAGAGGCAGAAGCAGTCAGAGAAGAAAGGGTGGTTATCCAGGGGACAGATGATAAGGGAAGAGGATGGAAGGCAGTGATAGCCCTTGGTGAAGGATATAGACTGACATACTTGATAGATGAGGAGTTGTTTAGAGATGACTATTCTGATGATGAATTAGTATTTTTTATAAGTCTTATTTATTGGATCACAGTAGAGAACAGAGACATACCAGAGAGAATGATATTAGTGAGAGGGGAACCGCCGTTTTTTCAGGAAGATAAAGAGAAGTTGCCAAGCATATTTGTGGATTAGTAGTTCTTATGATGTAGGTCTATTGAGAGGAGTAGGAGCACTTAAAATCAAGTTCAAGCCTGCAGCTATCCTGCCGCAAGCAAAACAGTACCCCATGTCCAGAGAAGGGTATGAGGGTATATTTGAAACCATTTCTGCTTTAATGTAGAAAGGGATATTAGTACCATCAGATTCTCAATGCAACACGGCTGTGTACACTGTGATGAAATCAAAAGGGGGGGCATGGAGATTTATTTAGGTTCTCTGAACCTCTTAATAATATTGTTGAAGCAGGTTTTCTTATAGTTCCAAATGCAGTTACAATAGTATGCAATATTCCAGCCACAGCTAAATATTCTAGTCATAGATTTAAAAACGTGTTCTTCGCAATTCCCTTCATGAAGACTCATATTGTTTGACTTCATTTTTGTATAGAAATACGTGTCTAAAAAATGCTCGCTTGGCTCAGGGGTACTGTGAGTCCCCCTCAATCTTTAACAGGGTCCTTCAGATGGGCCTAGATAATATCATGATCTGGGTTGAAAGACCAAGTTACAAATGTTCGAGGGAGAAAAGACCGAAGATTATGTTTTCGAAATAACATTTGGTCTTTTCTCCCCTGAACCTTTCTGACTTGGCCAAACCCCTGCCCACACCCTCACCCACACCCCTAACACACCTCCAACACACAATCCCACCCCTACCTCCAACCCACCCCCTACTTACCTTGCTTCTGACTCACTGGTCCCTGCAATGCCCGTTCCCTTTCACTTCCGTGATTGGGAACTGGTACCGCAGGGTCCTTTCCTTTATATTATTTTGGGATGGCTCCGGGGGACACCCCCACAGGCTCCAGCACTGAATGCATGATTTGGTTGAACTTTTCAGGCTTTATGAATTATTGAACAGCCGAAATTCGGCCAAGTCACACATTCGGGCAATTTTAACCGGTCTTTTTGGTGATTCCTAATGTACAACTTGAGAGTAAAAATAATTCAGTACGTAGATGACATATTCGTTTGCAGTGAGACAGAAGAAAGATGCAGAGAAAACTCAGTTCGACTCATGACCATATTAGCAGAGAAAGCATACAAGGTAGACAAGAAGAACCTACAATATTGTCAGGAAGAAGTCCTGTATATAGGACAGTTGATCCCTCAAGATGGAAGGAAAATGACACCTGAAAGAGCAAAGGCAATTCAAAACACTTATGAACCAGAGATAGTAATGGGGATGCAACAATTCTTAGGCCTATGTAATTACTGAAGGGCCTGGGTTTTTGATTACAGCATGTACATTCAATCACTTTTAAAAGGACTCAATGAAACACAGGTGGGCAAGAATAATATAACATGGACAGAGGAAATGACTGAGGTATTTGAAGAATTAAAAAAAGCAATTTGCACAACCCGTGTTGGGAATTCCAGTTTACAATGAAGAATTTTATTTGTTTTCACACTCAGATGGAGAGGTAATGACCGCAGTTCTATAATAATAATAATAATTTAGCATTTATATAGCGCTACGAACCCTCAGGTATCTGGGCGCTGCTTATTATTACCCTCGGTGTATGGTGCTCATTTATTGACCTCGGAAGGATGAAAGGCTGAATTTGGCACTGCCGGGATTCGAACATGCGCCAGCAGGCTCTGCACAGATGTCAAAGCGAGCGCTCTACTCGCTTTGCTATCTTCTCACACACAAAACAACATTAGGACATCGACATAAACCATTAGCTTACTATAGTGGGATTCTAGACCCAGTAATAAAAGGACATTATCCTTGCAAACAAGCTTTAGCTTCTTCCACTTTTGCAATTGAACAAATGCAAGCATTACAATGGGTGTTCAACGACGTTATTTGTTGAGCAATCCTTATTTGCTGTTCTAGAGAAACCCAAAAGCACATTGACTACACAACGAGCATCAGGATATGAGGTAATTATTTCAAATCCAGCAATCAAAATTGTTAGATGTAGAACTGTGAATCCAGTGATGTTTCTAGCAGAATTAGTACGGAAAGAGGACTATGTCCATGACTGCACTATGTATACAGAGTTCTATGATGATATTCTGCATGTTAGAGAAAAAGCCCTCAGTGTGGGGGAAGTTCTCTTTATAGATGGTTCTTCAAAAATTGAGCAAACAACTGGCAAAAGGCATACTGGGACGGCAGTAGTAAAGTTAAAAAAGAATGGTGAATTTGAGGTAGTGACAATTGCGAGACAAATAACCTTCAAATTGTTCAGCACAGGCTCGAGAATTAGTGGCACTTATCACCGCATTTAGAGATATGAGGATGAGGAAGTGACAATTTACTCTGAAAGAATTGAAGCTTCCATTGGCTATCAGGGTCATGAAATGCGCAGCCCATACTAAAAGGCCAGATTTTATTTCAAACAGTAACAAAGCTGCAGATGTAGAAGCCAAAAGGGCAGCACATTTCCCACACATTTATGGCAGATTTAAAGAGTGTTAAACAATTGTCAGGCTGGTGCAGGATGGTGAGGGAAGGATTTAATATGTTATCCATCATACAGTTAATTTAGCTAAAAGGTCATGCTCCATAGGAAAAACAGGATTTATGGAAGAGGTGAGGGTGTTCTTTATCCCCCACAAGGCTAAATGAACACAGTATGGCACTGGAAAGCCAGTTATGCCTCTATCATTATTGAAGGTGTCGTTGGAGCAGATTCACTACCCCGCACGCACAACAAGAGAGAATCTTGCTGCTATGATCGCAGAAGACTGGTTTTCACCAAATTTATTAGAACATGTGGCAAAGTTTATTGCGAATTGTATTGTATGTCAGAAGTGCACAGCTGGACATACCTTAAGAACAGTGAGAGGAGCAATCCCACAGTCTAATAGTCTGTTTCAGCATCTACATATAGATTATGTGGATATGTTGCACGTATGAAATGGATATAGCTGCATGCTGGTAGTAGTATTTCCTTTTCCAAACGGATCGAGGTAGGTAAATGCACACACCCAGATGCCAGATGCTACATGCGCTGCCAAGTTCCTCGTACGTGAAGTGTTCCCTAGAGGTGGGAGTGTGCAAATTCTTGTGGCCTAACAATGGCCCGCATTTGAAATTATAGTTTTTTTATTGAGCATAAAACACAAGTTTTCATCTGCTTGTCACCCACAGGCCAATGGTATCTGTGAAAGATTAAACAGACTTGTCAAAGAAAGGATAGCAAAACTGATGATGACTTTGAAAATGGGGTGTCTGCATTGTCTGCCCCTTGCTTTGTTCGCACCGAGAAACTGGCCTGGTTGAGATCACCACCTGACTCCCCATGAGTTGGTGACTGGATGCAGCATGAGAATACCCCTTGCTCCTCCTACTCGAATAGAAACTGATGCCCACAGTGTAGTGAAGGCTTTAGGTGATGTAATGCATGATTATTTGACAAATATGACCACTAGTGTTTCTTTTATTTCTGAACAGGTCAAGCAGCGGAGGGAAGGGTCAAAGAAGATTGAGGAAGACAGCCAAACCAGGATCCCAGCAAATTGTTAAAACAGCCTAGTATGTATCCATGGGACCAGGTGCTAGCACAAAGCTGTGTGCACACTTGGAATAAGCCCCCTTTTGAAGGACCGTACATAGTAGAGGAGGTCACACTCACAGCTGTCAAATCAGAAAACAGAAGAGCCTGGCCGCACTTGAATATTGTGAAACTATACAAAGGAGAGACCCCTATACCTCTGGCAGTCGATGACAGGAAAGTAAGAGAAGAAGTTCCATGAATGATGGCAAGGGCCAAAACAAAGACTTATCAGAATAAAGAACTTTTCTGAGCTTTTCAGCTATTCCCAAGTTTGAAGGGAAGTGAACATTGCAGCAATTACAGAACAATTTTATTTAGGAAAAAGGTGCCAAAAAAAAGCAACAAGGTATACACAGTTATAATTTCATGTTGCCTATAACTACAACATTGCATACATTTTTGCATGCTCTTTTCACCTATATTCTCTAGTTTTACCCAGCCTTAGTAAAACAAAACCTGGCTGCTGTTACATTTTTTGGGGATCCTAAAAACGGCCCAATATTTGTTGTAAAAAGGGGAAGAACTGGATAAAAGTGACCTGGACACACATTGAAATGAAAAGAAAATGAGAATGTTTCAGAGTATAAGAGGTACCATGCCAGTGAGAAACCAATAGGTTTGTGTGGATTAATGCTTATATTGTCATTCTGTATAATGAATTTATTCTTTTCTTCCTCATTATTACAGCTTTTCGCCAGTCGATTCTTAATAACGCAGATGAAGTAATAAGTATATGTCTATTATTTCCATCGCAAAGGTACAAACAATGTTTTTCTAATATTTCTGAACAAATTGTCCAAGCAAAAAGAGATGCTGAAGAATATAATGAGGACATAAACTCATATCTTGATAACTTTGCCCATTTAAAGAATAATGTGTGGTATCAACAAATGAAGGAGGTGGGGAGAAGAACAAAGGAGGAAAGCTGCTACATGTGTTCTCTCATCCATTACGCCATGAGCACAGAACATTAATTGCAAAAGAGATACCTTTACATGATGATGCAAAGTGTCTCAGCCATCTAAGAGCTTGCACAACAAGAGGAAGATTTGAAGGAAAATGGGCAACCCTAAGATGGAGGTCAAGAAATACATTCCAATATGAAGATAAATATGTGAAGACACAGAAGATGGAGAGGCATCCAGCTTGGATAAGCCGAATGCTCTTCTACACACACAGTGGCATATCTGGAGATCAGATAAGGTTAGTCGAGCAGAGGTGATTGAACTACTGTGCAGACAATTAGGAAATGCCAGGATTGCCAGGGTGTTGGGAAAGACCTCAGATGTTGGTATATGTGTTGGTATATGGACAAGTGACAACTATTACAGTATGGGAAAATGGAATGTTAGCTTGCAGTGCACATTTATTGATGACAGCACCAGTACAGATTGTACATTTAGTGAACAAGGAATGTCTGAAATCATGGGCTAAGTACTCAAAACTATTGACCTGGGTCAAGGATGAAGCAGGACCTGTCTCCATATTACCTATAAAGAATGGCACAATGTGCTTTTGAAAAAGAGGACCGACTAAAGTTGGAGAAAATAAAGAATGGCAGCAGATAATTGATGTTCCAGGAACAAATGGAGGAACTTCTGTGCTGATAGACTACTATTGGGCTTGTGGATCTAAAGCTTATATCAGCTGTTCAGGAATTGGGGAGGAATATGTTGCATAGTGATCATGATCATACATGTTCCTGCATTATTCCCCAAAGTGATCCTCAGATTGAAAGCTTTCCAAAAATAGATGTACACCAAAGAAAGAAGAGGTTGCTTATCCTTTTTCAGCTGAAAAGAGAGAACAATTTCTCAGCGAAATTGATAAAAGCTTATGACAACATTCCAAATGACCATGAGCTATTTGGCAAGATGGCAATGATACATTGATATTTATGCCATGTCTCCAGACTGCAGTGAATACCAAGTGGTTACAGATTATCAGTTGGGAGCTGCTACAAACAATTAACACAACCATAAAATTATTCAGTGGGATCCAAGAAGAATGAAGCGCCATTCGATTGATGATCCTCCAGAACAGGTTCGTCCTGAACTTTATTACAGCAATGGAAGTAGGCATTTGTGCCAGGATCGGGCCTTCTTGCTGTACATACCCACCTGCCCATGATGGAGAAAATTAAACCTTGAGAGAGGCAATAATGATGTCAAATCTAAATGGGAAGATGGAAGAAGAAGTAGACAAGACTGAAGGAGATGACTGGTTCCCATCCTTGTTTTCATAGATTCCGACCTGGATGGCAAATGCTTTCAAGCTACTAGGAGAAATACTCGTTTGGTGATGCTAGGTTTCTGCATTGTGAGAATTATTATTGTACAATGTCAAACGGCAGCATAGAAAGCTATTGGGATGAAGATAATGATCGATATAAATGCTGAAACTGGTGAACACATGCAAAACGAGAGTACCACTCATGAACACATAAAAGGAAGTCCCCTGGCATCCCCAGGAACAAAGTTTTGTTACCCTTAGGATCATAGGAAATATATAGGACATTGGGTATTCTGTCCACCATACAGAGAGTGTTGCCATATGACTTGGAGTGTGGATGAACACATAAAGAATGGAGGTCCCCTGATAGGGGTGATGAAAATATGGATCCCTAGAAAACCACAATGTGAAGGGAAGGTGAAGAAGATTGAGGAGTTGGTTGAGGATTCAACCAGAGGGGGAATGTAGAGTAGCAGATTGCATCATCTCTAGTGCCTGCCCCCTCACCTCTGTCATACTGGAAGCAAAGCAGGAAGACTCTGTGCATGGCACCATGTATCATCCAAATATTGCACCGAAGATATGAGCGACATTATGCACTCAGGCAACTGTATCGAATGTACCCTTGCACTGATGTGATATGATATGATATGATATGATGGCATGATATGTCGGCATGCACCATTGGACATAGAAGAGCTTTAAAAGAAGTCAGACCAGAGTACCGTGACATAATGAAGAGAAGATACTAAGACGTAATAAAATGATATGCAAATGATTAAAGAATGATAATTTAATTAAGTAACAAGATAAACATGTATGCAGGGACGAAGAAACCATATATACAAAAAAGACAAGTAGAGAATGTATAGAGGCAGAAACGCAAGGTAGATGAGATAAATTGAAGCTTGCTGCAGTACAAACTTTAACTTGAGGAAAGCGGCCATGATGGAAAGATGGACGTCAGATTGTGTCAAAGCCACTTCATAGACAAACCAGGGACGCAGATCATAAATGCTGCAGAAAACAGCTTCATGCAAGAAACAAAGAATATCTGTTTTGTTGAGACTAAGAATGACACAGCAAGACATAATTGGAAAGTACAAAGGGAATTAACAAGGATAAGCTATGAACAAAGGGCACATTTCCCTTAAATTAAGCATAAGCGAATACATTTGCAAGTGCCAAGTAATGGACAATCAAGGGTGAAGAAAACACATGTAAGAGGAGCAACCAACACTCCAGAGGCCAAGAGGAGTAATATCACCCAGCTTAGTCAAATCAAATATCAGTAAATAACAGGTCGGAATGAACAAATGTGTGTTCTAGTGACACGTGGTGCAAGACTTGAAAACAAGGTCAATTGATTAAGCCTCATACAAAGATAGTGGTGTACCCCACCGACTCCCTTAAAAATTCCAGTGAAGAAAACAGTCAGCAAGGTCAACTACAAAGGAGACGCCTTAGCTCATGGTCTGTCTGTTGAGAGATGGTAGGCTAATTGACCAAAGTGAGCAGTGGTCTGGCGTTGTTCTTTGAACCTGGGTTTCATTCTGTTTGCGTGCTGATAGTGAACCGAATGTCCAAGGTTGGGAGAGTATGCACGCCAATCATGATTGGCCATGTAGCAGCATGCTATACAATGTTGCAGAAGCCAATCCGCTCTTATTATTTTTCTGTAATCAGTATTATATGTGTTTGGAGGTAGTTTGAGGCGTGCCTACCAGATAGGGGGCAGCCACTAATGTTATTAACACTTATTCATACTATAGGTATATATGTTCCCTTAACCAATCCCTCCCCTCGATAGGTTTTACTGTTTGCCATGTGGGATGATGTCATAGCTGACGTACAACGAAGTATAAAGCCTTTGTGTAATAAAAACATAGATGAGAGAGATGCATTTTGTATGGTCACCAGATTTTCCTACTTTATTTGAGCTGACAATAAAGTAATACTTTTCCGTATTCTTTGAGTCGGTCCGGTTATTTGGGTCTGAGGTAATTTATTATGGTAATTCCATTCTGCACATGAGATACGCTCACCCACCTGATCAATCCATCATAAACCATGGGCTTTCACCGTTCCTTTTGACACTGCTACCATCCATGGCCTCTGTTTAAATGGCATGTTCAGTCTCGTCAACATTGATGGTACTAGGCTTTCCCCCTCTTCATTTAATCTCCAACTCTGAATTGGTGAACAGAGATGCTTCCTGGAAAAGGGCATTTCCTTAGCGCTTTAGCAGGGTTTATTTATTTTTATCACAAAAGAACATACAATAGATATGAAATCAGATTTGACGGGATACAGGGAGCTTCTTACAATGGGGTGAGTTCGAGGGACATTCTGACTGGGTTGTGGCAGGGAGTAAATGGAACATGCACCGTGGACAATGTAGAAGTGGACATACATAGATTAAGAACAATGAACATTGAAGTGCAGGCAGGCGGGACGGCCAGCTGTGCTCAGGATGTGACCATGAAGGGTCAAGTGCTAGAGTGAAGGCAGAGGAGGTGAGGGACAGAGGCAGGTTAGATGTGAAGGAAAAATGCAGCACAGAGATAGCAACCATACAGGTGGTCAACAACGCCCTCAACATCCTTGACGAAGGTCACCCCTGCCTCCTGGTTCTGCTCGACATCTCTGCCGCTTTCGACACAGTAGACCACCAGGTGCTTACAAACACCCGACATCGGTGCATGGGGAACAGCGAAGTTGCCCTATGCTGGTTCAAGGCCTACCTTGTCAAACCACCAGCAGTTTGTTTAGATGCACTTCTCTAGATCGCGAATGCTATCCGTCACCTGTGGAGTCCGGCAGGGTTTCATTTTCTCCCCAGTGATCTGCAATCTATACATGGAGTTGCTGGGAGCCCTCCTAGCCACACACAACATCCACATTCACCAATACGCTGATGGCACTCAGCTATACCTTAAGATCGACTCGTCAAGGACACCCACAGGCTCAAAACCTGCCTCTCACTGAGCCAGTTCTGGATGTCCACTGCATACTTGAAGCTGAACTCTCCAATACCAAATTCCTACTCCTCACAAACAACACGGAACACACAGACATACAGACCTGGCTATAAACCATGAACTCTGAGGGCTTCATACCCAAGCTCACCTCCTGCGTGAAGCCCCTTGGGTTCCACATTGACAAACACCTCTCCTTCAAGACACACATAGCTAAGAAAACTCAGAGAGCATGGTGTCAGCTCTCCCTCCTGTGGAAAGTCAAGCCCTTCATCCCTCCGGACATATCTAGATCCACTGTTCATTCACTGGTCCTATCCCACCTGGATGGGGGCAATGCACTCCAGAAGGCCTCCCGTCGTCCTCCTGTCATCTTCCCTTGAGAAGTGTCCTACATGCGGCTGCACCCCTTTATCAAGGGTCTACGGAGATACGACCACATCTCCCCGGCCCTCATCTACGTTCACTAGCCCCCACTGCAGGCACACATCACCAAATTACTGCATCATCTATAAGTCAGTCGCCTTTATGTCACCCAGCAACCTCGCGAAGAAACTCTGCAGCTCTGGCCGATAGCGCACCACCAGAAGCCAGGAAACGTGCAGACTTGAAATCCACCCTGCAAAAAGGAAAGGGCCTTCTCTGCCCATGCCCCAAGACTATGGAACCTCCTCCCCGTCAGCATCAGACTCGCCCCCATGCTCCTACAATTCAGAAAAGAACTCAAGACCCACCTCTTCAAGGAGTCTCTCCTCCTCAAACACATGGGCCATCACGTCATCCCTCGCGCACTTGACTCGCGAGATGCCGCTGGCTCCTCTCCTCCCCTCTACAGCTGCACCCCTCCTCTGTGCCCCTCTGTATTCTACCCCCTGCTGTTTATCTGTTCTGTTACCCCTGAAAAGTGCTCTGTTATACATCCGTACTGTTGTATACCTCTTTAAAGCGCTCTGTTATGTATCTGTATTGTATACCTCCGTCAAGCGCTCTGTTGCTTCTGGAAGCTAGGTCCACGCTCAATAAATACCATAATAATAAGAATAATAGGGTACCTCTGAGGCAAGGCGGTAGTCTTTCAGTTTGGTTTTGAACAAATCCGTGCGGACGGTTTCTGCGGCATTCTCTATCATGCCATGACATCACACACGTCATGATGTCAACACAACGTCCGATACTTGACAGATGTTTATGCTCTGGTGTATCTAGGATCAGCTGGCACTTGGTACCACAGGAACACTCTTAATTAATCCACGGTCGGATTGGGGCCCAAAATTGTCTCGGGCACCAATGAAAAAGTGCTCCACTGTTACAAATCACAATTCATTTCTTTTGTGACAGACTATTTGAGTAGTACCCAAACGGGGAGGTTTTTGATAACACGTGATGCAAATTGTGCATTTTAAAGAATATTTATTCAGTAACACTGGACAAAACTACTAGCAGCATTGTGGAGTAAGTTATCAAACTGGCCAAAAAGTGCTCCACTTTGATCCAAAAGACTGGCATTTTGAATTTTATGTTCGGGCATTCCCCTATAGTCGAATCCGAGCCTGCATTTAACCTTCAGGTAATTTTGACTCTTGATGCTTCCCCCCTGGCGCTGAGCTGTCCCCACCTCATTTGACATACGTACTGTCCCTCGTTTTCTTCACAGCCAATGTGTGTTATATTACATCGCAAGGAATCGGAATGTAATAATTGCTATGCTCCGTTCGTGATCTTCCAGCTATACCCACTAGAGGTCAGGAGGACTCCAATAATCAGTCTTTGTTTTTGGAGATCCTCCCTTTTCTATTCGTAATCCTCCTTTTACATGGAGCTTTTAACTTCCCTATGTATTTCTGCTGTTTCCATATGAGGCCCTTGCATTAACTGAACGAGACCCCGTATGAGCTACTGCTGCTCTTCCTGAATAACACAGGACCAAGAGACACGCATACAAGTGCATCACGACAGGTAGGGTGCAACCACCGCACTACCTTTAGAAATTGAATTGTTTTTAGAGATTAGCACTTTTGTTAATATTTCTCAAAAACTCCTTCTGCTTCTATTTATTCCATAGCTCTCTTCCCTACACACTTGCCCTTTGATGAATTCCCTACACTGCCTACAACGAATGCAACGTTGGCCTGATGACGATTAACACCGAATTGATTAATAGGAGAAACACGTCTAGCTTCGCAGACTAGTTCCTTCTTTGAGCAGTAAAGACATTGGGAAATACTGCCTCATACATTATGAACAACTAGACAAATATTGTCAGTAGGCTACAATATATCAGTGTATCTTGGTTCATACTATTGTGATCACTTCATGTTCTTTTTCATTATGATGTATGCACTATAGGTACACACTTTGTTGGTTAGGTTTAATTCCTTACAACAGGAATTAAAAAAAAATATGTTTATTTATTTATTTTAATTTTTGTAACGCGCCACATGCCCGCACACAGAGAACTAGACGAACAGAGGACAAGGCAGAAAAACATTGAGAACCTAAAGCAAGTTATTTCAGGTTGAAGAGGTGGGTTTTTATGACCCGTTTGAACACAGTATAGCTTTGGATCTGCCGTATCTGAGCTGGTAGTGCATTCCAAAGAGGGGTCCCTGTACATCTAGGGTGGTACCCCCGAATCTAGCTGTCCTGACTCTGGGGTGTTTGAGGACTATCGCTGTAGATGAGCGGCGGTTCCTCTCATTAGACTTAATGCTAATGCGTGCAGACAGATATATGGGGTTGCTGAGGCTTAGGCATTTGTGTGTCGTGGTTAACACCTTGTGTGTAATACGATGTTTTACTGGGAGCCAGTGAAGTTTTTTCCTAAAGGTAGTAATGTGGGTGCGACGAGATTGGTTGAAAATGGTGCGCACAGCATTGTTCTGGACCATTTGCAGAGATTGAACGTTAGTAGTTGTGGTACCAGATAGAAGACTATTACAATAGTCTAATTGAGAATTTATCAGTGCTGAAGAGAGGAGAGCACAGTTTTTTTCTGTGATAAATGGATGGATGTATCCTATTCGCTTGTTAATCAGTCCACAGCTTGACCTAATGCTGGAGACATGGGACTTCATGTGTCTTACACATAATGCCTTTATATGTTCTTGTTTAGAAGACTTAGGGCCTCATTACACGGTAGGCGGTAAACTATGGCGCTATTAGCGCCATGGTTCATGCCGGTAATTTACCGGTACCGCCTTGGAGGAAAGTGGAATTACCGCCCTATTCCAAGGTTGGGTAGCCGGTAATTCCTCCTTCCTCCATTGCCCTTCCCCATTCCCATTTTTGCCCCATAGGGCATAATGGGAATGGGGAAGGCGCTAATTACGGTACCGCAAATTGCGGTACCGTAATTAGCATCCGGTCCCTTTGCGGGTTCGTTTTTTAACGCCTGCTAAAAGCAGGCGTTAATGTACCAACCCTCAAAGGGACCTCGTAGTAAGGCGGTAAGGGTTTACCGGTACCGGTAAAATACCGCTACCGGTAAACCCTTACCGCCTACCGTGTAATGAGGCCCTAAGGCCCTTATTCACACAGTGTTTTCCAATGGGGTTTTGCCATTATAAAACGCTTCTGTGAATTAAGCCTCAAGTGTGACCTGGTAGGGCCGAATGGTGACGCAGTATTGTAATACGTCACGTGGATTATATATTAGATGGCCGAAGTTGTATAGGACAACTCTCATTCCCACAAGTGTTACTCGAATGGTGTGCTGAAATACCTCGGCAGTGGAAGCTGTGTATTTTTATTTTGTCAGGGGGGGAGGGGTGGTTGTCATTTCCAACAGAAATAATGGGCATGCCTTGCAGTTGGTAGAGGTTGTTTGATGAGAGCAGACAAAGCGGTGGAGGTCTGGGTGCCAGATTATAGACCCAGGACAAAGACTGGGGCTGAAATCATAAAGGAGATGGACATTAAGAGGCAAAGTGCCATCCAGCATGGTGTTATGATGAGGTTGGAGAGGATCTGGGTAGGCTGTAGAAGGTGTGTGTCGCAAAGTTAAGGACTTTAGTTTGGGCAGCGACTAAGGGCCTGATTCATGGAAGTGTGTTATAATGGCGCAATGCCATAGGAAAACGTTCCATGAATCAGGCCTTAAGTATGATATGATATGATATGGCATTTATAACGCGCCTGTACACAAGTGTTTCTTGGCGCGACAAGGAGCGGGAAACAGAGGGAGGACAAAACAATGATCTTATTAGGACTTGTGTCATTCAGATTGCGCAAGTGCAGGGAAGTGGAAGGGGAGAAGTGCCGAGAGGGGGGGAGTGAGGTGTAGGTAACTCAAAAGGTGCGGGTGGCTCATTAGTGCAGAGAGAGAGGACTGTAGGGTTGCAGATACAGACCATAAGTGTCGGGGCACCAGGAGGCAGTGCAAAGTGCAACTGGACATGCAGGAGCCTGGGCCCTAGTTCAGAGGGTAGCCAGGTGACCAGTGCATGGAGCAGTAGGGACATCAGCAGGGGAGAGGAAGAGAGAAAGTGGAAGTGAAGAAGAAGATCTTGAGTTGCTTCCAGAACCGTAGGGGGTTCTGCTGAAGTTTGAGAGAGGCAGGGAGGCTGTTCCAGAGGGAGACCCCAGCCGAAGAAAGAGATCTGCCCCCAACTCTCTGCTTGGAAAAGCGACTGACCCTCAGAGAGTTGGAGGTGGATGAGCAGAGAGCTCAAGAAGGGAGATGTTTAGGAAGAGAGAGTTGGAGGTAGTGCGGTCCCAGGCCCCAGAAATCCTTGTGGATGATGCACAGGGTCTTGAACTTGATCCTTGCTGGCACTGGGAACAATTGAAGAGATTTCTGAGCTGGAGAGATACGATCCCTGGGCTTGATGCCAAGTCCAAGGACAAATCTCGCAGTCTTGTTCTGGATAAGTTGTAGAGGGCGGAGAGTAGAGGCAGGAAGTAGAGGGAAAGACCAAGGAGTAGGCTCCAAGTAGAGATCAGAGTTTTTGTGAACGAGGGGGTGCAGGCAACCCTTCCTCATGTTGAGAAGGTTAAACATGGTTGCAGTGTTCGAGGCCATGATGAACTAATAGAGTTTAAGGTTACAGTCAAATGGAAATAGTAGTCCAAGGGATAAGCAGGTATAGGTTAGCTTTGGTGGCAGGAAGAAAGGTGACTTCTGTTTGGAGCAGTTTAAAATCAGGCAGCTTTGAAAGCGTCGCCTGTTTATGTCCGCGGGTAGTGGATGGAGTGTTGTGATGCTCTACATGCGGGTGCCTCTGACAACTTGTTTGTGGCAGGGACTTGTTACCATAGATATATACACCAGTGGCCTTCCTCCCTAAGAGTCCTTCTGCCTATGTAAAAAAATCAAACTCCTTTTATTGGACAATATATCCCTTTTAAAGAAGACCTTGAGCTGGGAAAAGTAGCTGCAGGGTTAACTGAATCTCAGAACGCGAGCCAGGCAAGACTTGCAGCATTCCACTTTGCAGGAGGTCTAAAGGAGCCCATCAAGGGACTGCTGCAAGGAAGAGGGTCCATACAGCAGTGGCAGATCTAGGTGTGGAATCCAAGATGACGGCCGTGCCTAAAGAAGCCTTCGTCTGAGGAGCTGTGGAGCGTGTCATCTACCAACCATACAGAAGTGAGATGATTAGATGATCATCATTGCACCAATCAACAAGCCAAACTCATTATCAGATGCTGGTGCAAGCACTCAAATAGAGGCTGGACCAAGAAGAGGGTTTGGTACCTGTTGAAAACCACTAGCATCTGGGGATGAAAAAAGGTGGAGGTTGGGAGGAGGTGCTTGCCGGTGACCAAGTGGGGTGGAGGCATGGAAGAGAAGGAGGGAGGAGGCTTAGTTGGAGACAGCGAGTAGAAGGAAAGAGGCTGCAGTGGATACACCAGGTAGAAGGCAAGCGCAAGTGGAGGCATGAGGAGCATCCGAGGAGAACTAAGGGAGCTCAGAAGGGTGAAAACGAGAAGGATCAAATGGTGGAAGGAAGTTGCAGTTGGAGAAAAGGTGGAAACAATAACTCAGAAAAGGCAGGTGAAAGAAGCAGACGGCTAGTAGAAGGAGCTGCATAAAGGATGTGGAGTGGAGAAAATGGAAAGACGTTGGAGCAAAGTAGGAAGTCAGAGGAAGAAGAACAAATGAGGTTGTAGTTGAGCCAAGATAAGGCGAAGACTAGAGGACTGAGGTTTACTGAGAAGGACAGGACGTTGTGGTGAAGGAAGAATAACAAAAGAGGAAGGAGGGACTGGAACAAGAGTGAAAGGTCAAAGGACACTGAAGGGGGATGTTGGAGTAGAGATTGGAGCTAGAGAGGAGTGAGACCCGGGGGAAGTTGGGGAGATCTAAGAAACACAAAGGACTTTGCAAGGAGACATCAAGTGGAGTGTACAGATGATTTTGGAGAGCAGAAGGAGAGTGAAGGGAGAATATCAAGAGAAGAAGGACAGAGAAAGGGGGTGTCTGAACAAGTTCAGGAGGACCTCTGAAGGAGAGTTGGTGGGAGAGCAGGAGTAGGCCTGCCCAAACCATAAAAAGGATGATCCTGGGAGGGGTACAAGTATGAACATGTGGTGGCGCATCAAGGAAGTGGAGGGGGAAAGACAGGCTGGAAAGAAGAGTAGAGTCGGTGATAGAAGGATTCCCCTATACACAAGAATATTCCCAATCACTGAGGGGGGGATGCCTCACATTGAGGAACATGGCCATGTCTCTGAACCAGGGAGGTTGCTTGGAAATGGGATTAAAGCCTCAAGACCATTTAGACTACTGATCTTTTGGTAGAACCTCTGGGATTTTGTCCTAACTTCTGCCCTTGATCACGTTCAACGTGCAGCCGCTGGTCGGGCCCTTAAATCCCACATGAGGGGACTCCCAGGAACAAGGAAGAGTAACAGAGGACTGGAGGGGTGAGCCAAGAAGACAAAAGAGCCAGGGCGGCTTCAAACCTTTTGGACTGTTAGGGCCTATGAATGTATTGCTTACCATGGAGAGAGAACCCACACTGAGAGTTGCAGCCTAAAGGACTTGAACTATTACAGGCATAGGGAAAGCATCCCGCTGTGTCTGCTGAAGTTTTACATTGCCCCCACGCCCTTGTGAGTAGTATGAAAAGTAGGCACATAGTCTCTGGGCCAGCAGCATAACTAGAGATTTGATTTGAAACATTTCTACTAGGCAGACCAAACTACATCTAGGCACAAACTTGATTTAAAAACAACAGCAAACAACAGGAGCACATAATTCATCAGAACATGTGTGCCTTTTACGCTTCTTGAAAAAGGAATAAGAGAATTAATACTCCCAATGGTCAGAAGCAAGGTCTACCATAGATCCCCTTTCACACCAGAGGAGCAGGAGCTCCCCCGGACCCTGCAGGAGCAGTGGTCCCCCTTGTTGGAGTCAACCTGAATTGCCCTCGAATTCCGGTAAGCACCTCTCCCCGTGCAAGAATTGTTTTTCACTACTGCTAATTGCACCTACCGATTTGCCAGGCTGCAAGAATACCCACACAGCCTGCATGCTGTAATATTGATGCCAATAGCTGCTTGATTGCCACTGCCACCATTAGCTACCACAAGGTTTTTGCACCTCCAAGATGGCCGCCCGCCATACCTCGACGAGCCCCAGTGCCTAACTGGGCATAGCTGACTGTTCTCAGCTCTGATTGGCCATTGAGCCCTCTTCTAGAGCCTATCGCCAGCCCGTAGGCGAAGCCGGCCCACTCCCATCAAGGCCCAGGACAATAAGGCCAATTCCTGTCTTCGCCTGTCCTCAGCCTTCCTCGCCGTTCGCCCAGACCCCCTGCCGGATTCCTGTCCCATTACAACGGTGAACTCAGCCTCGCTCAGGGGGCACGTGAGTAAACGAACTGCAAATTACTTTTGATAAGACTATGTCGCCGTAAGTTTCATATTGCCATTATTGTGCACCCGCGCCTCACTGCACGTTGTATCTGTGCTTGATGATCCACCCTACTGTAATTGCCCACTCCCCCTCGCTCAAATCTATGCGCATCTACCAACGCACAATTGCCCTGCACGTCTACGCCTTCCTAGCTTCTGGGCACCCTGATACTGCTCACCGCCTGAGCGCCAACCTCTAGCCAACCTCCCGCATCAGCCCTGCCGCCGTCCCGATGATAGCGATGACTGATAGCTGGTAATTACTTATGTGCGACAATTATATGTATCCTGCCAGACCCTGTCCTCACTATTGTCTCCATTACATGTGCATCCTCACTGCTCTTGCTGGCTGGCTGTGCACATAACTGTTGATTACATTGGCGACATAGAAGCATGTGACTTTGTTTGCTCTTGCGACTCCCCTGCTCGCCCAGCACTCACCGCACCCATGCCCCACTTCATCTACTCTACCCCATTCTGTAGATTAATCCACTAAGCGCCAGTAACTGCCTGAACCGTCTCCATGCGCTATGCTTAATTACTGCAATACTTTGCCATTATTGCCTAAATGTTCACTGCCTGTATGCTTAGCCGATCTCACACTCTCTGCCAAATTACATCTAACATAACTCATGTGCCGTTCTATGTATTGGTAGCCAACTGTTGTCACCTGATGTTACATATTACATACGCCACGTTCGTGTCACCTCCTGTATTTAAATGAATTAAGGTTAGCCATCACACCTGCCAGTCTGCCTAACCTGAACTACGTGTTCTCAATTGAACTTATGTACTGCCTGTGCCACTAGCCTTATGCCATCACCTGATGCTATCCATTGCATTCAGACATAGTACTCACTACACACTCTGAATCCTCCATCCCTGCCCATTGGCTTAGCTTACTTCCACTATGTATTGGTGCCTGACCACACTCCTCCACCTAATGTAAATTTACACTAGACGTTGGACAGGCCAGCCCTACCTACATACTAACCAACACACACACACTAGCACACCTAAGTTAGCTATTACTCACACCTTGTGGACTAATACTATGGACACTGCCAACCCTTACTTGGATGATCCAGCACTCTGGATACGCCACTTTGCTACCAGGCCAACTCCCAATCAACCTTGCGCTATTACTAATAGAAACCTCAGACTCAACTCTAGAACCACCCCACTAAAACAACATCCATACTTGAAGCTTTATAATAGCTCATCTCTATCCTGTAACAACATCACTAACAACTACGCCCCAACCTTACCATGCTCTTACCACCCAAGCATCTCAATTAGAAACTTCAGACTAGGAGCACGATTGCGATTCAAAAACCCCCAACCACACGCCCACAAGAGCAACAAACTTCGGCGCAGTAACAATACTCTAGCTAATCTGGCCACTGATTTAGACAACAAGCTAGCCCCCATCACCATACATGGCCCATCTCTACCATCGCAAAAAACTCCTGCAAAAGACACATTCATCAAAGCAGCCTTGGTGAATGGTAGGTCCCTATCCGCCCACACACTGGACATCGCTGACTTCATAACTCATGAAAAGCTTGATCTCCTCGCAGTTACGGAAACCTGGCTTAATGCAGTCTCTGGCCCTTGCTATACCAAATGACTATGCTATCATAAGATGCGATAGAAACACCAACCAAGTGAAGGGAGGCGGACTTGCCCTCATCTTCAGAAACACCTACGATATTAGAGTCATTCAGGACGCTCAAATTCCCTCTGCCGAATCCCTGTCCATCAACTGCCACTATCACCTAACCACACAGCAACAGTGCACCTTATCTACCGACCACCAGGACCCATTTCCTCATTCATAGAGGATATTGTATCCCTTGTATCCACCGACACTAAACCTAATTCACAAACTATCCTACTAGGGGACTTCAACCTTGGCTTTAATGACCCCACGAATAATAATGCCCGTGATCTAGCTAACGCCCTATCAGATTTGGCTCATACCCATATCATGCATGAGCCCACACATATCAAAGGAAGAACATTGGACTGGCTCACCAAACTTAACTGCTCGATTGATCTTCTATCCAATGATCCGTGTATTTGGTCGGATCATCATAAAAAAAACCTTTTCCATCAAAGCCAACACACAAAACCCTGCTCCTATCATCGCTCCAGCCACCCGCACTAGAAATAAGAAAGACATTACACCAGATAAACTCCTATCGCTATTACTTCCCCTTCTTGACAATGTGGCCACCTCCGACCCCACAGTCTTAGTAGACATTTACAATCTGGCAATACTGAAAGCCTTGAATACCATCGCCCCCCTAAAATTGCGGAAACCTAAACCACAACGTCACCTGGATACATGGTTCATGCCGCATCTTAGAGAACTACGTAAAACTAAGAGAACTGCAGAAGCACATTGGAAAAAGTGCCCTTTAGTAAATAATAAAAATGAACTAATTCTAGCAACTTCTAGCTATAAACAAGCTATTATACTTGCCAAAAAAGACACCTATAAGAAAAGGATAGAACAAGCAGAATCTAACACAAGATAACTTTTTAAGATTCTAAAAGAATTAGAATCCCTGATTGCCCCTATTGATAAATATGTCACAGATGCACTATGGTGCAGCAACATCCAGAAGGCACTTCTAGATAAAATAGCCTGTTTAAAATCAATGCGAAAAAAGACCTGTTACTCGCTGACCCTGATCACAAACAACTTCCTAACAAGTCACCTACCTTTGAGCCAACCTGTAAACCATTTAGTTTCTCACCCCTCTCAATTTGGGAAGTAGAAAACATCATTAGGAAACTTAAACCATCAAATTGCCAAGGCGACGCTTGTCCTGCTCCGATTATCAAAGCAGCAGCTCATGAACTGGCACCAACAATTACTAACCTTATCAACGCCTCCTTCAAAACGGGAGTAGTACCTGATAACTTAAAAGACGCCTGGGTCATCCCACTAATCAAAAAACCCACTCTTGACCCAGCCAACCCGTCTAACTATAGGCTGATAACAACTGTACCCTTCGTACTAAAGATACTAGATAGAGCAGCCTACCTGCAAATACAGGCTTATCTAGAAACAAACAATCTTCTGGGACTAAGGCAATCCGGCTTCCGACCTAGACATGGCACAGAAACTGCACTAATAGTTCTCAATACTCAGATTCAAATTTTAAAAGACAATAGCAAACTAGCACTGCTCTTATTGCTTGATCTGTCAGCAGCTTTTGACTTGGTCAACCACCAAACGCTTTGCCACTACCTGAAATCTGCAGCTCACTTTTCCGACGCATCCACTGCCTGGATTTGCTCCTTCTTGGCTAACAGAACCATGAGGGTCTTTTCTCCTACTGACTCGGCTGAACCCTTACCAGCCACATGTGGTGTCCCGCAAGGCTCTTGCGTGTCCCCAATGCTCTACAATGTATTTACGAAGCCCCTTTTCGATATCCTTGACTATCTGGGTGTCACGTATTCTAATTATGCGGATGACACCCAGATACTCATTCCTATCTCTGGCGACTATGAAACTGACAGCAAAACCATCAATGTAATATACGCAGTAATACAAGCGTGGATGGCACACCATGGACTTTGTCTCAATGATGAAAAAACAGAGTTGATTATTATTGGTACTTATGCTAAACTAAAAAAACTAAATACTGCTTTCAAATCGTTCACTATTGATGGTAACCCCATCCCTGTCTCTAATAATACTAAAACCCTTGGTATCTACCTTGATGCCACATTATCCTTCACCAAACAAACCAATGCAGTAGCGTCTTCAGCCGCCTACACATGTAAACTTATTACCGCATGTAGGCCGTTCATCTCCACTCCCAACTGCTCTTGCTAGAACGTTAGTCTTGTCCAAAGTAGATTATTGTAATGCCCTCTACTTAGGCACTAGCTGCAAAAATATTAACAAACTACAAGTAACTCAAAATAACGCCATTAGGGCAGCCCTCAACATGCCTAAGAAGTTGCATATCTCTGAGACTAGACGTAATCTGCATTGGCTCCCTATAGAGCACAGAATATCCCCCAAAGCTCTTGCCCTTACCCACAAAGCCAGGGCTAACCTCGCACCATCCTACATCTCTAACCAATTTACCCCACACACATCTACAAGACCACTTAGAACAGCTCAAGTTAACACTATGTCTATACCAAGATTCAAACTCCATAACTCCGGAGGAGTTAGTTTCCCTGTACAAGCCTCAAAGCTATGAAACACACTACCTGTTCCAATCAGGTCTGTAACCTCCTAAAACCTATTTAAAGGCAACACCAAACGTTGGCTTCATGACCTGGACACATTGACAGCTTAACATCCTAGAGCTTAGATTTACTGCCTACCCACTGTACATATTGTAAATAATATTACTATCTGTCTCACCTTCGGCCCACCGCCTTAATTGCAACATGTATGATTGTACCTGTAATACCAATGTATGTATTTATTTGTAACCGCAACTATTGTAACTGTTGCCTACTGCTTCCTAATGTAACTGTACTCTTATGTAACATGATAAAAAAAACGTACGCGCCCCTATGTCCCTGGGCCTGGTTGCGCTTTATAAATAAACCAAATACAAATACAAAAGTGGCCAGCCACTGAAAACCTACGTTCACAGATTTAGACTCAGAAATTTCCATCAAAATCCCCTATTCAGAACAGAATGCTTTGTGGGTTTGAAGAGGATAATTTACTGCTGGGATACTGCCCAACTTGTGATAAGGCCTATTGAGTTTCTGGGGGAAGATGAGGAAAAGGAAAATGCCTCTAGGGAGGTGCAACTGAACGCGGGATTTTTGGCAAGGTCCGTGATATGAGGAGAGAAAGAGAGAGAGGAGTCGAAGATGATACCAAGGTTTTTTGTCTCACAAGACTGTGAGGGGAGGAAGCCCATGGGGGGGCAGAGTGTGGGAGGAAAAGAGGGAGCAGGAGTCCCAATGAGAAGGATCTCTGTCTTACTGGCATTAAGGCAGAGATTGTTCCCTAACTAACTAAATTAAACTAAGGTGCTCATCTGTCATCAGGAAGTCGACAATAAAAAATGTCCTCAGTCCAAATCTGACCCTACCACTAATATACTAATTAAACTGGGCCCAAGGAGTCTCTCTGTCTTGGTGGCCTCCCCTTTGCCTTTTTGTCTTGTGGTTTCTCCCAGGGTCTTCTGGTTTAAAACAAGTCTGTAACATCTAAATGTCTCTTGTATCCCATATATTCTACTTATGATTATCTCCTCTGGTACTAAAATGTCTCTTTCATGAGCTCCTGCAGCTTTTCCCAACTGTTGGTGGGGAGTATTTTCCTGACCAAACAACCCTTAATATTGTTCCCTTGAATAAAGTCTCTTAAACACTTTCCTTTCACTCAGTGTTTTTCCACTGATGAATTAACTGTGAAAGTTCCCTACCATTGAGATGGCTTCACCAAGTTCATTCTTTCATGGTGTACTTCACGTTGTACTAATTCACAATAAGTTTCACAACTTTTCTTACAAGGGTTTCCCCATTCTTTAATAATTGTCTTTTTTGAAATCACTCCTTGGGGATTTCTCTCTCTTACCCATGATAATTCCTTCCACTTTCTTAATGCTTCTCAATCTTTGTTCTGCTTTAGGCTTTTGAATATCTCCTTAGATACCTGTTTATGCTCACTCGTTATTCCGTTAATATATGTATCACAATTGTAGCCCCTTTGCTTAATTAGTCATCCTCCCAGTGGCCACCTGCTCCTCCAGCACACCCCTGTACATGCTTCAGGATTGGGCTCACGTTCGGGTAGGTCAATTTCCTCTTTTCGCTTTCGGTTCTTGGTTGCTCCTGTCTCGGCTTCTCTGTACCTCGTCACGTTGCCCGAATGGCAGCGGGTGGAGGATGTCCTCGCTTCCTATCATCCAGGTTTCTGCATAGCCACGGCACCTCCGTGGTGATGCCATGACTTCAGACAGTTCTTCTGATTCCGTCCAGACAATGGTTCTCCCGCTGTCTGCTATGTCAGTCCTCTGGCATCTCTGAATTGCCTTCCTTTCTTCTTGGAGTACTGCAGGCTCTGCTGCTGTACTCCTCTCCGCCTCTACTTGTCGTTCTGACGTCTTGGGGCTTCCACTGCATACTGGTCTCTTCCTGATGGCAGGGTGGGACTTATCACAGTTTATGAACCACTTCTTCTGCATTGGAGCCGCAGCTGAGGGGGCCAGGCTTGGCATCTCTGGGGTAGATTTGAAAGCTTTGGGCAGGTGGAGGTCAGCTAGGTGCTAGGGTTAGGTGAGGCAGATAGTGGGAAGAAAGGGGGATGGCAGGGATTTAACACAGCTTTGCTTTAGAATAGTACAAAGAAAAAGAGGCATGCATATTTGGACACTATTGTGAAATGGTCCGGCCATATACAGTGAATATACAGAATATGTATGTTTAGCAGCTGGCGCATCCATAGAGTGAAGTGTAACTGGTATGAGGCAGGCATGATCATTTTTCATCTGGGTGGAGTGGGACCGGCTGGGTTTTGAAATAATCAGGTTGACAGAGGAGGAGTTGGGCATAATCTGGAGGATGTGGACAGAGTCGAAGGTGCGGCATACCCAGCTGACTGCATGAAGAGAATGGAGAGGTGTGAGGACGCCGGCGGCTATTGAGAGAAGGAAGGAGATGAAGAGAGACTTTTCAGCCTTCTGTAGGATACAAGGGGTGTGTGTGGCGTGTCAAGAGGTCCTTGTGATTGACAGACCAGCATACTTCTGCCAGGATGAAGTACATCTCTCTTTCCTGGGAACTAAGATCTATTTGACACTAAAAGATATATTAGTCGAGTTCATGAACTTGAAGCATTAACTACGTTGTGTGTGGATGGGCAGCAGGCTACCATCTCAGAAGGGTTATACTCAATGTCACCTTGCAACAGTTGAAATGTAAAATGTAAGGACCTTTTTGGATTTGTAAATTTGGCGCAAAACTGGGAAGAAGAGGTTCATCTGAGAAGGAAAAGCAGAAAGGAAAGAAGTGCAGAGAAGAAATGGTATTACCCAAATTGTTCGAACACAATTGTTCGAATGACCTCATTGGCCGAAAGTCGAGGGTCCGAATTGACCTTTGCACAATTGACCGAATATATATATATATATATATATATTTATATATATAATAAGGGGTTGCAGGGGGGGTTTCCCCCCCCGCATACATGTAACAATTGACCTTCACAATTCGGTCAGTTGTGCAAAGGTCAATTGTAATTCGAACAATTGTAGTTCAAACAATTTGTATACAACAGAAGAAATAACTATGCTGTACCTTAGATAGGGTTTGATTGGGGAGTTGAAGGGGATAAAGATTGACTTATTTGAAATTGGGGAAACCCAAGTCCTAAGGTGAAAGGCAATCTGCGGAGAGGCGAGGATTAAGACACCTCAATCTATCCGGCAACAAGGGATGCCAGGCGGACACAGTACCTTGATTGTGGAGAGACAGCTCCGGCGGGGGCAGTTGTTCCTGGTGGTGGATGCACGTCCGGTCTTTGCCAAGAGAAGAGATGATCTCGTCGTCGAAGGAAAGTTGAAGATCGTTGCACCACCAGGGAAGAGACCAGCCGCGGAGTGCTCTGTCACAAGGCACCACCTTTTGGCCGCGGTACAGTGGTAGTGGCTATCCGGTTGCCGAGGTGCTCTGCACAGGCAATTCGACCACTGCGTCCTGAGGCGAAGAAAAACCAAAGGGGACTGGTTGTTCCGACCAGTCAGGGGAAGAGACTCTCTGTCAGGGAGATCTCCTCTGTCGTCGGGAAGTGGTGATTCGGTTCAGCAGGGCTCCAACCGGAGGTGTCGTTGTTGCAGGTCGGCTCAGCTTTACCCTCGTCGGATTCTTACGTCCTGTGGTGACTTCTGAAGATCCAGTCCCAAAAGCCCTGCTTTTATGAAGAAAACCCCCATTCATTCAGCCTAGCTGTCACTCAAAACACGCTAAGTGGTGAGCGGGAGGCTCACCACTTGGGCCAATCACACCAGAGTGCGACCGCAGTTGCCACGGCAACTCGGTCCAGGGTGCCTAAACCCCCTCCCACACCCCTGTGGTAACCCAGACAGAATGGCACCACTTTGGAGGGTCTCTGTACAGAAGCCCGCCAAAAGTGGAACAAAGGGCTCAGCCTTTGGTTTAGGAGTCACAGAGACGAACACAGACGCCATTTTAAAAAGCTGAGTTCTGGCAGAAAATACCATCCGATAGACTTATTTAAGATAAGTAGACCGGAGGTATTTTAGGGATTAACGAGAAACAGTATCAATCTCCAACAATGGGAAGAATCCCATAGGGTTATATTCGGGGTCGAACATAACAAGTAGTTTCCACTGCCACCAGCCAAAACTCAACGAGGGGGAACGGGACAGTGCCCCCTCGAATAACAGACCTAGGAGTTATCGAATTACCCCTACTAGTACGTCCACAATAGGATGGTTTGTACTAGTTCTGTTAGTAAATTTAGGTCTAGTAAAGCCAATGGTGACTTTATATACCCGGGGAGACAGTAGTCAGTCCCCGGGTATGGAGTCTATGATGGAGGTCCGCTAGGACGCCCCTGTGTTACGGCACGGAGGGTGCAGTGTAACACACATAGCAAAACATATGAGACACTATGGAGTAAAAGACCCCATAGCCCATAGAACACATTGACATTCAAAGGAATTACACACATTCATGTCCAAGAGTGGGAGAAAAAGAGTGTCACTCTTGGCAGGATGGAAAAATACAAACTCCAGAAATCCAGCAAAGCTGCTGGGGGACTCACTAGGTTAGGAAATTCAGCCTAAACAGAGAATTCTCCCTAACACTCGCCCCCCCAGACTAAGGGACAGGAGGATTTAATCCAATCCTGGATGAATCTCATACCTCTAGTCGATGACATACATCCTAGAGAGACCATCAGCATTTTGGTGGTGACACCCTGACCTGTGCTCAATGGTGAAATCAAACCCTTGCAGGCAGATCGACCATCTCAATAGTTTCGGGTTTTCCCCTTTCATTTGCATTAACCATCTCAAGGGTTGGTGGTCAGTCTGAATGACAAAAGTAGAACCATACAAGTACGGCCTAAACTTCTTCAGAGCCCACACAATAGCAAAGCACTCTTTTTCGATTGTTGCCCACCTTGTTTCAGGATCCTTCAGCTTGCGGCTGATGAAGCAAACGGGGTGCTCCCTACCTTTCCCATCCAGTTGACTGAGTACGGCACCTATTCCTACATTTGAAGCATCTGTCTGCACAATGAAGTGTTGGCCGTAATCAGGAGCTCTGAGTACTGGGGGTTGACAAAGAGCCTTTTTCAGGTTTTCAAAAGCCTGATTGCACTACTCGTTCCATCTAACCTTTTTAGGAAATTTGGGCGAGGAGATGACATTCAGTGGAGAAGCTATGGTCCCATAGTTCTGTATGAAATTCCTGTAGTACCCAGTGAGGCCTAGGAAGGCTCTCAGTTGGGTTTGAGTAGTAGGTGTTGTCCAATTTTGCACAGCTTCAATCTTACTGAGCAAAGGCCTTATTTCTCCACCTTCTACCTCATGTCCAAGATAGACTACCTTACTCTGTCCAATTTGGCATTTACTTGCCTTTATGGTCAGACTGGCTTGTCCAAGAGCCTGCAAAACATCTCTCAGGTGGGTTACATGTTCTTCCCAGGAATTGCTGAACACTGCGATGTCATCCAAGTATGCCATGCAGAAGTCCTCCATCCCATTCAGAACCTGGTTTACCATCCGTTGAAAGGTAGCAGGTGCATTCTTCAATCCGAAAGGCATTACCTTAAACTGGTATAAGCCAACGGGGGTAGAAAATGCAGTTTTCTCCTTGGCATGGTGTGTCAGGGCTATTTGCCAATAGCCTGACGTCAGGTCAAATGTGCTGAGGAACTTGGCGGCGCTAAGTTTATCCACCAACTCATCTGTTCTTGGCAAAGGGTGGGCATCAGTCTTGGTGACTGCATTAAGAGCTCTATAATCCCCGCAGAATCTAAGCTCTTTAGATCCGGCCTTTGGTACTAACACAACTGGGCTAGACCATGGACTAGTAGAGGGCTCTATTACCCCGAGATCGAGCATCTTGCTGACCTCACCTTTGATGTGGGTTCGTACGTTCTCTGACATTTGGTATCCTCTGCTTTTGACCGGCAAACAGTCACCAGTGAGTATGTCATGCTGGCCCCAAGGGGTCAAGCCTGGTGAAAGCGAGAACAGAGAGGCAAACTGATTCAACATAGATTTGCACTCTTCTTGTTGCTTGGGTGTCAGATATGAAGAGAGATTTACTCCTTCAACTTTTTCGTCCAAAGGTAAGCCTCTGAGGAGATCCGGAAGAGCTTCACTCTCTTCTTCTTCCTCGGATGATGCTAGAAGCAATGCTCCTACATCGGGTCTTGAGACATACGCTTTGAGTCGGTTGGTGTGAAAGACTGCCGGAGCCTCCTTGGGATTGCCCAAGTCCACCAGATAGTTGACCTCTCCGAGTTTACCCACAACTCTGAAGGGTCCCATCCATTTGTCTTGCAAGGCCCTCTGCCTTGTTGGGATCATAACGAGAACGAGCTGGTCTTGAGCGAACTCAACCATGTTACCCTTTTGATCATGCCAGTGCTTGACCAATGCTTGTCCAGCTTTCAAGTTATCGCTTGCTTCCGTCATCATGTGCGACATTCTCCTCCGGAGACCTATCACGTAGTCAGTCACTCTGACTGGCTTGGGGGAAGGAGCACTCTCCAACCCCTCCTTAATCAGGGCCAATGGACCTCCGAAGGGATGACCATAGAGAAGCTCGAAGGGAGAGTAACCTACTCCCTCCTGAGGGACTTCTCTATAAGCAAAGAGAAGGCATCGCAGTAGAAGGTCCCACTTACGCTTAAGGGGTTCCTCTAAAGCACCTATCATGCTCTTCATGGTTCGGTTGAACCGTTCTACCAACCCATTGGTTTGTGGGTGGTAAGCTGTTGAGAATTCGTAAGTAACTCCACAGGTTTTCCACATGGCTTTCATGTAGTGGGACAGAAAGTTTGACCCCCTGTCAGAGATTACTTCCTTAGGAAACCCGACCCTAGTAAAAAATACCAAGGAGGGCCTTAGCCACAGCCGGAGCTGTAACAGTCCTCATAGGAATTGCCTCAGGATACCTAGTAGCATGGTCTACTACAACAAGTATAAACCTGTTGCCTGAGGAGGTTGGAGGATCAAGGGGACCAACAATGTCAATCCCTACTCTCTCAAACGGGACTCCCACAACTGGGAGAGGCACTAAAGGTGCCACATTCTTGGAGCCCACCTTACCAGAGGTCTGGCAGGTGTGGCAGTTCCTGCAGTGTTTTTCCACTTCGGCCCCCATCTTTGGCCAATAGAAGTAGAGAGAGAGCCTTTCCTTAGTCTTCTTGAAACTCAAGTAACCAGCCAAAGGAATCTCGTGGGCTAACTGCAAGAACTGTGGTCTGTTCTCTTGGGGTACTACAAGTCATTTGGAGTCTCCAGGTGCAGACTCGGTCAGTTCACTGTAGAAGAGGCCATCTTCCCAGTGCAACCTGTATTTCCCAGGCTCTTGCCCTTCAGCCTGAGCTTCTGCCTGGTGGCGAAGACCTTCCAGAGTTGGACATTCTCTCTGTCCCTTACTGAAGTCTGCCCTGCTGGGTCCACCTTCTGCCAGTAAAGACTGCAGCTCAGGATGGTCAACAGGATCCAGATCTCCAATGAGTTCCTGGCCTTCCATTAGCTCTTCCTCAGAGTCTAATTCTACCACACGGGGTTGTACCTCCCTCTCAGCCTCAGCTGGAGGTGGAGTTACGGGTGTAACTTTGGTCAACCGCGGGGAAGTCAGTGTTGGCTGCACTGTAATGCTGGCTGCTGGTTTTGGGGCAGAAGTCTTAGGTTTCCCTTTCGCTTCTGTTTTCTTCGAGACAGCGGAATTCCAGTGAAGCAGGAGTGATTTCTTTCTTCATCATCTCCTGGAGAGTACCGCGCATGGTCCCCTCTCTTGCGGGTCTGGTTAGCTCCTGTAGCCGTTTACTAGGAGGTCTGGGAGTATGCGATACAACTCCGAGAGTTTTTCAAATCGTTACCCAACAGTACGCGTCCTGGTACCTCACTCTGTATGCTGACAGGTATCTTCACAGTCATGTCGTTACACTTGATGAGAACTGGTAATTGGGGAAGCATCTGCACAGGCTCTCCAGCTAACTTGGTGAGGCGTTTGGGTGCCTTAGCAACATCCTCAGCCTGAAAAAACGATTTATCCACCACAGTTATGCTGGCCCCAGTGTCCCTAATGGCAGGAGTCTCCTGACCATTCACCTGGACACTGTCCTTATAATACTCTTTAGTATTATCGGGGATAGAATTTTAGACATCTAAATTCTGTTGTTCCCACAACCCCAGAGATACTAAAGAAACGCTGGCTGAGACTCCAATGGGTTTGTCGGCCAGCAGTAGAAAGTTTCCACTTGCCATTTGGACTTCCTCCTCTGGAGCGAAGGCTAAGGAGACAAGCTGGACCCCTGAAGGTTTACCCTTGCATCTAGGATCTCCTTTCACGTGGTCAGTCGAGCCACAAACAAAGCATTTACCGAATGCTTTCTGGAATGGTGGCTTGTTCTGGCCTCCTTCCGGTTTGGCACCAGAAGACACACTATTCTGCTGTGGTTTTCCTGGCGGCTTACCCTTCTGGTTTTGTTTGGGACCCTCTTTGGAATTTGAGTTATTCGAATTCTCTTTTGAGTCTTTTTTAGGCTGTTTTCCCTCATCCTTTTTCTGAGTTGCCCCAGAATCCTTATGAGTAGCCCTGTTGGCAACCCACAAGTCAGCAGCCTTAGCTAGCTTCCGGGAATCTAACTCCTTTGAATCAGCCAAGTGCTGTCTGAGCTCAGGAGAACAGGCATCATAAATAGACTCCAACATAAAAAGATTCTTCATACCCTCATAAGTGTTCACTTTGTAACCCTTAATCCATCCCTCTAAGTTTTTCAACCCTTCACTCACCCAGGTAGCCCAAGGGGTACCATCATGCTTTTTGAGGGTTCTAAACCTCTTAAGATACTGGGAAGGGGTCTTCCCGAATCTAGCTATCAAAGCTAGTTTCACACTTTCATAATCCGTCTTATCCGCCTCCCCCAATTCCATTACCACATCAGTCGCAACAGGAGGGAGCCTAGAGAACAACCAGGGAAGTAAATCATTCCCGGTGACGTCCTGGAGCCCATGATTGTACTCAAATAGTTTTAACCAATCCAACACATCCAATCTCGGTTCATACATACCCACTAATTCCTTCGGCATCCGGGGTCTTTTGGGACTGGAGCTCCTAGACGAACCAGAGGAGAGAGAAGCATTTTCCATAGACAACTTTTTCATCTCTAACTCGTGATTAAGTTCTATTTCCCTGAGTCTTAACTCAGCTTGCTTCTGCTCAGCCTGGGCATTCATCCGTCTGAACTCGAGCTCTTGGTTTCGTTCAGATTGAGCCAAGAACCGTTTGTATTCTAATTCGAGCTTCATTTTTTCAAGTTCAAAATAAGCAGGGTTACATGTGGGACCTGGTATGGGCCCCGTAGGTACAGCTGGTAAGGCAGGTAGAGGAGCAGGGGAGACAGTTTCGTTAGCCTCTCCTTCCTCTTCAGCCTCTTCATCGCTATCATCAGAATTACGATTTAGATCAACACCATCACTGTTATCTACATTTGCTGGAGAAATTGGTTCCTCTGAACCAGTACCCAGACTTTGGTTCGCCAGCAATCTCTCTGTTAGTTCTAACTTCTTGCCCCTTACAGAAAGATTCTCTTGTCTACAGAGAGCTCGCAAACTCTCAGTATTTTCACCTGACAAGGATCCTTGACTGTAAGCTTCCATAGTAGACATGTTTTTGAAAGTTGCTTTTTAGTGCTAAGCTTTGTGGTTAGTTATCCTAAAGTGTCGAAAAGCACTCTAAACTGTATACTCGATACAAATCCCACCGCTGTAGAATTGCCCTATGTTGTATACTCCACATACTGCCTAACTCTCACTCAAAACACGCTAAGTGGTGAGCGGGGAGGCTCACCACTTGGGCCAATCACACCAGAGTGCGACCGGAGTTGGCACGGCAACTCGGTCCAGGGTGCCTAAACCCCCTCCCACACCCCTGTGGTAACCCAGACAGAATGGCACCACTTTGGAGGGTCTCTGTAGAGAAGCCCGCCAAAAGTGGAACAAAGGGCTCAACCTTTGGTTTAGGAGTCACAGAGACGAATACAGACGCCATTTTAAAAAGCCGAGTTCTGGCAGAAAATACCATCCAATAGACTTATTTAAGATAAGTAGACTGGAGGTATGTTAGGGATTAATGAGAAACAGTATCAATCTCCAACAATAGGAAGAATCCCATAGGGTTATATTCGGGGTCGAACATAACAAGTAGTTTCCACTGCCACCAGCCAAAACTCGACGAGGGGGGACGGGACAGTGCCCGCTCGAATAACAGACCTAGGAGTAATCGAATTACCCCTACTAGTACGTCCACAATAGGATGGTTTGTACTAGTTCTGTTAGTAAATTTAGGTATAGTAAAGCCAATGGTGACTTTACATGCCCGGAGAGACAGTAGTCAGTCCCCGGGTATGGAGTCTATGATGGAGGTCCTCTAGGACGCCCCTGTGTTACGGCACGGAGGGTGCGGTGTAACACACATAGCAAAACATATGAGACCCTATGGAGTAAAAGACCCCATAGCCCATAGAACACATTGACATTCAAAGGAATTACACACATTCATGTCCAAGAGTGGGAGAAAAAGAGTGTCACTCTTGGCAGGATGGAAAAATACAAACTCCAGAAATCCAGCAAAGCTGCTGGGGGACTCACTAGGTTAGGAAATTCAGCCTAAACAGAGAATTCTCCCTAACAGGAGCTAAAGTGGAGGATTCCTCTCCAGGTTTGTGCGGGGGTGTGGAGCGGGGAATCCTTCACTTCACCTCCAAACTCATAGTATGTCAGTGCAGGAAGTAATGAAGTCTTAAGTTTGTAACTTCCATCTGGAAAGGCGCAAACATGGATCTGCCTTCAGACAGATGATGTTTGCGGCCTGAGGAGGGTGAGCTTTTTACTTTAAAAAATAAGGCTGGGGTAATATTATTGGTGGTAACCAGAGTTGACAGTCTCTGTGGTTGAAAAAAATGATATAGTTTTGAGAGGGAGAGAGCTGGTGATATGTTGTTACAAGTGGTGATAAAACAACGCATAAGTGCTACCCCAGATTTATATTAACTTAAAGAAAGCTATAAGCGTAGTTGCAGCCAGTGCAATAAGAAGCTAAGATCAGCGTCCTAGCACATAAGGCCTTGTTTATTTCCATGAATGTGACAAAGATCAGCACACATGTTCCAAGTTGTGGAAACTGCCTAAAGCCCAAGGAGGAGGTTTTCTGTTGAATTTCTGGGTCCTTGCGGTTTGTTACCACATGAACAACAACATGTCACTGACATGTGCAGACTAATACTCATGCTTTTTGGATTGTGTTTTCACTGAGTGTCCTTTGAGTAGGTTGGCGGTTGACTTTTCGTAATGAGTTTTCAGGTTAAGTGATGACGTGCTACAGTTTGTGTCAGAGGCTATGACGGCGTAGTCGAGGGATTGGGTGTTAGGGTGAATTTTCATTTTAGTGCTTAATTCTTCCCACCTTAGAGACCCCCAGCTCTTTTCCTGGACTTTAGGACTTTTTAATTTTAACCTTGGAGTGAGACCTTTTTCTCACTGCCTCATGTGTTTTGACCTGATTTGGATAATGTGTTTTTACTGTTTTTGGAGTCTGACAAATTTCATAGGCATCTACTTTTTGTATGGTGACACAGCACCTTCAGTGCAGTGTCACAGAAAAATCCTTTAGATTGCCCATACAGTTTAAATACCTTTTCTTGTATTAACTACTGTTCCCAAGAATAGTAAGGTGAAATTGACTTTACTTACCTTTTCTCTTTGTCGGTCCAGCACACACCATTTTATGTGGAGTACTGGGGGTTACCTAGTAGCCCCTCATCCTAACATTTTTTATGTTACCCTCCCTACGTTAAATGGCTGGTGGCAGTGGTTTAATTTTCCTACCGTTGTGCTTTTCTACCGCAGGCTGAACCCTCAGCTGCAGTATAGCAACCATGGGTGACCATTTTGTCAAAATGGCCCCTGTCTCTTTTTTTCACCATTTTCTGTTTGTGAGGTTTTTCCTGGGTTTTACTCTGTGTATCGAGGCAGATTTGAGCCCTTAGTTTATTTTGCCTTTGGCAGGCTTCAGCCCTGAAGCCCGCCTCTTGCTCCAGTGTGTCTGTAAAGGAAGGATGTGAGGGAGGTTCCCGAAACTCCCCTGTCCTTTGTCTCTAGGTGCGCCTGAATGCAACCAGTCCTGATTGGCTGGCTGTCCTTTATGGACAGCCATCCTGCTGCGTGATTGACAGCCTAGGCTGTGCATGAATAGAAGAAACCTGCTTAAAAGCGGAAGGTTTTTGGACTAGAGGCAGAGTCAACCACTGGGAGAAACACCTGTAGACGAAACTGTGAACGAAGCCTGCTGCATTCTCCTGGACCTTTGAATTGCCCGGTGAAGCCCTGCTGCTGCGCTGAAACTCCTTTTTCAATTCAACAGAAAAGCTCTGGAAGGGACGACTTCTTCCCTTGGGTTAGTGGGACCAACTAACCCTGAGATGAACTCCACTGGACCATCTTCCCTGACTGGCTGTACTTCTTCGCTGCTGCAAGAACCAAGCGCTAGGAGTCGAGAATTCCGTAGTCGAGTGCCACGTCTCCATCTGGCCAGAAGCTCCAGGAGTCGCCTAAGGACCCTCCAGAAGCAGGACGACCAGAGCTCGAGTCCCCTCACCAGAGTGCAGGACCCAAGGAGTGAAGGAAGCCCAACCGTGTGTCTGAGATCCGCGACAGTGCTGTTTACCGAGCGCTGAAACCGCAAAGTGCTGCAGAACCGAAAAGAGCCCGTAGCTGCCGATGACCTCCAAACTGATCTTGCAGGAGTCCTCAAGCTGTGCTTTTCTCATTTGAGACTGGCAGTGGCTTACTCTTAGAGTTGATTCCAACTCTGCTTTTTACAGGCTTAACAGCTTGTGACCCTACAAGTGATTTTTCTACAAACTCTCTAACTTTGTGCAAGACATTTTATCTAAGAAGTGCCTTAGCTCCATAGACTGTGTTACAATTGACTTTGGCTGTCCAGGCTCCCTGCAGTCTCTTCTAGCCCATTGACTTTGATATTGTTTGTTGCTCATAGGTGTTAACTTGTTTTAGACTGTTACTGCTGGGAAAGGCTTGTATAGATTTAATTGGAAGATTTAGTTGTCCTCACATGTACTGAGAACCTGTTTAACAGGTTTTCCTTCCTTGAACCTTTCCTTTCTGCAACCTCAGAATCAGCAAAGTATATCTAGTGATATGTGTATGCCATTGCTGTCCTTGTGAATGAAGTCATCTCAGGGTGTCGGAAGTGTGTAAGAAGCACAGCCAAAGAGTATCCACTAACTTGTTTGAATCTGAAAAGTATACTGAAGTATATTTACTGGGTTACATATCTTGCCCTTTCTAAAGAAAGCTTCTTTAAAAATTGATGTTAAATAAATAAATAACTATTTATATCTGAAACCTTGAGTGTGTTACTTGGATACTTGTATTGGTGGATTTCATTGCTACAGCTCTACAGGTCACATTACCCTACTTGAGATAGGCCTGGCTGCTCAGTCACACTACCAACTTGTGTAGTACAGACCCATACCAAAAGGTGGGTTACCTCATCCCAAGCAGATATGTGTTGTGTAGTGTCACACAGTGTTACTACATGAACTCTTACCTAACATTGTGCTACTGGGCATTAGAGGGGTGTTTTCTGCCACCCACAAGCGAATGGTCTAAGTTGGAGATACTACATGGCACTAGTAGGGCGATTGCAATAGACCCTCGTCAGTGGGTTTACCTGTAACAGCATCAATCTCTATCACGAACATATACTTGTACCATGTGCCAAGAAACTGAGCAATGAATTGCACACACACACACAGTTTGTTAGATCCTTTCACACACATATAAAGAAAAAGTACACGTGTGTCTGTCGGGTCACTCATAGGAATCAGTACAATTATTTATCATTTGGATGTTCAGATCTGTGTGATATTGACAGATAGAACTTCATAGAAAGTATACATTTGATTAAAAAAAATACAGAAGTGCAATTCTTAGATGAAATATAACTATAAGTATTGGTTTACTAACCTTTATTCATAATAAGACACCTACAATTATCTATTAAGGTTATATTATACAACAAAAACATTGGGCCACTTTGCGAGTTTGGAGGTAAATCCATTGGTTGGCAGCCAGTCGGTTCTGTGGTATTACCACGGGATGGCAGTGCAATGCCCAATTTTCTGTCCATAGGACACTATAGGCTTTGTTGACAGATGTATTGTGAGCGATAGCATGAAATACATCCACTGATTTTTGGAGCGAAAGAGGATTAACCTCCAGCATTCTGGTGGATGTGAAGCTTCATTTCACCCCCAAACTGGAAATTTGGTGGTACGATAAATGGCAGAAAGTCCCCCCAAAAAGTGGGTGTTAGCAGAGTTACCACCACTTTTTTTTATTTGCCAAAAACGGTTTTCTTTTAATCTTCCGAACATTAACGTCCGGTCCCGGTTAAAATAACACAGTTAGTACAGCAAACGAGCCAAATAACTCATTGGCAGTGCTAATTATCTATTGACCAACTTTCCGATGTAATCCCAGTGTTCCTGTAATACCAATATTGAACGCAGGGTGGCAATGCAAGCAAACAGAAAGCACTCTTTGTGTGTCGTCACTTCAAAAAGATGTCATTCAGGATTTCGGTGAATGCAATGCTCCAACGGAAGTTTGTGAAAAGTACAAGTGTTAAGAATGGTAATCGATAGTGAAAGGCATTTTGATTGGTCGTTTAAGCAATTGTAATTCTATGCTCAAAGACTCAAATTTAGATGAATACATTATACCACTCTTTCCAATTCTGCGAATCACACGCTTTCCAAGTCTGAACAACTTGGAATTTAGCTACAATAACAAACAACCTTTAAGAAAAATAAATATGAAGCACACCTATGACCCTCAAGTAAGCTAATGGTGCACTACAGCACTGAAGTGTATACGCACCTTACAAATGCACAATAAAATAAAAATAAAGTCAAAGCTTAAGCGCTCCTACATGATGGTTAGGAATGGGTGCCGATGACACAGGTCCAACATCCAGCATGTTCAAGGCACAGAAAAACACGTGCAATAGATCTTCAGAGCTCTGCCCACACAGAGGACTCCCAAAAGAACTACCAGTGATTTTGCCCCAAGCGGGTATGATGATAGACTTATGCACCCAGGGATAAGCCGCTGAAGTGGGTTGAACATGGGGAAAGGGTAATTATCCCAAACAATAATGATCCCATTATCTGCCTGTAAGCCTATTGGTACAGAGCGGCAATATAGGTTTTAGAGTTCTGGCGCTGAGATAAAAACAAAATTGGTTAGTGCATTCCTGACGCGAGTCCCTCCGCCTCCCTGACCACCCCCCTGCCCTGATTGGTTTACCCGAAGGCCATAACTGACCCTCCCAGGCAGCCCTCTGCCCGGCAGCCCCTGCGGCTAAGGGCCCCAAGGCCAAGGGCGACTCCTTCATTGGCGCCTCCAAGATGTGTCTGCAGGTGTCAGCAGGGGAAGCCTGAGAAGCCAGCAGTTACCGGACACCAACAAAAACTGTAAGTGTGGCATGGGTGGGGTGTAGAGCAATTACTCTACACCAGAAAGCCCCTGCCACTCTACCTTACATTTCCATGACATAGACTGCAATAGACTTAGCACATGCATACTTGGAAAGATTTGTAACCACCAGCCCGATTCTCGCCATGACAGTATTGTAAACGTTGCCTTGCATTGTATCCTAACACACTAATCAACGTTAACAAGTGTCACAATTGGAGGAAATTGGGGACACTGGCCTGCGCCGCATCTAGATAGGACTGTGCATGTAAGCATATGTGCCACACTTAGAATTTGAGAACATTATTAGCCTACGCCGTATCTAGATAGGACTGTGAATGTTAGCATGTGCCACACTTAGAATTTGAGAACATTAGCCTACGCCGTATCTAGATAGGACTGTGAATGTTAGCATGTGCCACACTTAGAATTTGAGAACATTAGCCTACGCCGTATCTAGATAGGACTGTGAATGTTAGCACGTGCCACACTTAGAATTTGAGAACATTAGCCTACGACATATCTAGATAGAATTGTGAATGTTAGCATCTACCATACTTAGTTGGAACTTGAATGCTAGGATATGCCACACTTAGAACTTTAGAACACTAGTCTGTGCCGTATCTAGATGGGACTGTGAATGTTAGCATGTGCCACACTTAGAATTTGAGAACATTAGCCTAAGCCATATCTAGATAGGACTGTGAATGTTAGCATGTGCCACGCTTAGAATTGGAGAACATTAGCCTGCGCCATATCTAGATAGGACTGTGAATGTTAGCACGTGCCACACTTAGAATTTGAGAACATTAGCCTACGCCGTATCTAGATGGCACTGTGAATGCTAGCATGTGCCACACTTAGAATTTGAAAACATTAGCCTGTGCTGTATCTGGATGGGTTTGTGAATACTAGCATGCGCCACACTTCGAATTTCAGAACACTAGCCTGCGCCGTATCTAGATAGAATCGTGGATGTTAGCATCTACCATACTTAGTTGGAACATGAATGTTAGCATATGCCACACTTAGAATTTGAGAACATTGGCCTACACCGTATCTAGATGGGACTGTGAATGTTAGCATGTGCCATACTTAGAATTTGAGAACACTAGCCTGCGCTGTATCTGGATACAGTTGTGAATTTTAGCATCTGCCATACGTAGATGGAACTTGAATGTTAGCATTTGCCACACTTAGAATTTGAGAACATTGGCCTACGCCGTATCTAGATGGGACTGTGAATGTTAGCATGTGCCACACTTAGATTTTGAAAACATTAGCCGGTGCCGTATCTGGATGGGTTTGTGAATATTGGCAAGCACCACACTTCGAATTTGGGAACACTAGCCTGCGCCGTATCTACATAGTACTGGGAATGTTAGCGTGTGCCACAATTAGACTGAACTATTTTGGTCAGCATGTTAAATGTCATATAACCCACTAACCAATATAAGCTCAAACTCTCTGCATACTTATATCACTGAAACTCACACAACCATCTCTCGCACAACAAGCTGCACACACTTCACCACACCGCAACACATAAGCCGCACCAACAGCACACGTGGACTGATACCGATCCAATACTCGCACCAAAGCTCAGCACCCAGTGTCCACCGAGTTGGAGCTGCCAACAATATACCACCCCTCCTACTATCCGATTCCCTCTTCACCTTACTAACCCTTCCCACCTTCTCTTTACAGATCCGCCAGAGCGCCTGGGGACCAATTCCGTTGGTGATGGTGCGCTATATAAATACCCTTAACATAACATAACATCTAAAGTGGTTTTATTTTGCACCTGCGAACCACGTTTTTCACCTACTCCCTCTACCTTGATGCTGGTAACTCCACCCACACACCCGCCTATCTCCTCAGGCTAGCACCTCGACAGACCCACACAGTGGAAGGCTACACGTAAGCATCATCTCCCCCTCGTCGCTCAATCTGCTGCCACATGGCCGCACCTGTGAACCTGCCGGCAACCCACATCAACAGCCCTGATGGCTCAAGCGCCTTGCTTAACCCGCTAACGCATCCTAGCAAATTCTTGCTACCTGTGCTCACTAAAAACGCTCATCCCGAGCCCATCCCCACGGGAAAATCCTGCTATGCCACAACCATATCACTGCCTCCTTCGCTCCTCCTCCCCAGTGGAATAAAACAAGATCTGGGGGCCCCCCTGCGAGCCATGTTGAGGCCCCCCCAAACTTGGCAACAAATCACTGGTTGCGCCACACATTGGCCTAGATTACCACATTTGCGCAATACGCACAAACGTGCTGCTGAAGGGGTATGCCGCACACTGCACTAGGAGAAAGATATAAATATGTGTTTTAATGCAATATACAGCACACTTTCTGAGAAAAATTGGCTAAAAAGCCACAGTGTTTGCTATTGCTTTGTAGGGTAACACCACTCCAATACATGTAAGTCACCAACAGTGCACATGAACATGAATGCTTTGCTATTAAAAATGCCACAATTAAAACATGTCCAACTGGCTATACAATGTAGACCAGCGTAGACACGTAATAACATTACAGTAAAGCATGCCAGGCCACATTTAGACATACCTAGACTGGTTGCACCAAAATACCAGTCAAAGCAATAAGACTCATCAAGAAGAGAGCACACATTCAAGCCTGCGTCTCTGCGGCCTCTAACAACACAGCCAAACTCTTTGAAATCTGCAAGGAACTGGCCAATCCTTTTGTGGTCTCTACCTCTCCTGTTTCCTCAACAGGCCCTCTGTACGGCATTGGCCTCTCGCTTCTGCACTAAAACTCTGGACTATCTCCTCTTCCTCCCCCTCTTCCTCTCTCATCCTACTTTCTCCTCTTTCTCTCTAACACCTGATGAGGTTTCTAGACAAGTCCCATCTATGGAAGTGTCATCGAAACAGGTGCTTGCCCGCTCATCCAGAACCATCAAGGACCATATTGACACCCTTGCTACAGCCTTGGCCGATTTTGGTAATCATTCTTTTGCCACTCAAACTTTCCCCTCTCCCAAACTCTTGGAAAAGCTGGCCATCTCTCACCTTACTCTCCACACTGAATCTGTTGGTTGTCTCCATGACCATCAGTCTGGCTTAAGAGCTGGCAGAGGCATGTTAATGTTAATGTTAAAGGATATTTGTACCGTGCCCTACCACCATCGGAGTGGTCCCCTGGTGCTCTGGCGGCTCTGAAAAGGAAGAAAAAGGGGGGTTAGTTAGTGGGAATAAGCTGGAAAAGTGCAAGAGAGCAGTGATGTGCTGTTGGCAGCCTCAGCCTGGTGGGTCCGTTGGCTGGGCTTGCGGTGTTTTACAGTCTGTAGTCATTGGGTGCTGTTGTGCAAGTCTATGTGTGGTTTGTTTTGTTGTTGCAATGTAGTGAGGTTTGTGCGGATTGCTGTATTTAGGCTTATGGTTGTGTTTGTTAGAGTTTGAGAGGTGTGTGCGGAGGGATGAAGTTGTTAGTGCATTATTTAGTTGGCATTGCTTATTTAGTCGGCATGGAAACTGCTCTCCTGAACACCTTGATTCCAGCATTCCTTCTTGTCCTAATACTCCTTGAACTTTCCTCTGCTCTTGACACGGTCAACCACACCATCCTGAACAATCGACTCTGTGTGAACCTGGGCATCATGGATTAGTCCCCGAAGTGGCTGACCTCCTTCCTCTTGGACCGCCCCTCCCAGGTCCAACTTGGTCCCTCCACACCTCTCTCTACCTGTGGCGTTCCACAGGGCTCTATCCTATCACCCTGGTTTTTCAACCTCTACTTGGCCCCTTTGGCCCACCTAATCTCTACCTTCTCCTCTAACTTTCAGTGTTATGCGGATGATTCAGTTTTCCTTCAGACTCCCCTCAGCCTACTCATCTCTCGCTCATTCCTGGTGTCATCTTCAACTCCGCTCTCTCTTTCTCTCCTCACACCTCGGTCATCGGCAAGAAGTCCAACTACCAGCTGCACCTCCTCAAAGGGACTCTTCCCTTTCTCACTTTCCCCCAGAAGCTCACTGTCTCTAGAGCCCTGGTTCTCTCTAGGCTGGACTACTGTGACTGCCACTTTCTCAATTTGCCTTCCTCTAATCTCTGCCCTCTGAAACTAATCTAGATCAGGACTGCAAGACCTATACTTGGGCTCATGCCCAGGGACCATTTCTCTCCAGCCATGAAATCTCTTCACTGGCTCCCGGTGACTGAAAGGATCAAGTTCAAGACCCTTTGCATTGTGCACAAAGGTTTCTGGGGCTGGGATCCGCACTAAATCCAATGCTCTCTTCCAAAATACCTTCCTTCTCGAGAACTAAGGGTTAGATGCTTCTCCAGGCAGAGAGTTTGGGAATATATCTCTCTCCTCTGCAGGTGCCTCCCTCTGGAATGGCCTCCCTGCCCTCCCAAACTTCCACCAGACCACCTAAAGTTCCGTAAGAAGCTCAAAATGTTCCTCCTCTCCTCTGCTTTCTGTCTCTCCCTCCTCTGCTGACCTACCTGACCTACCTGTCTGCTGTACCAACTGGTTGCTTGGCTACCCTTAGTCTCACTGAGTCCAGGCTCTTTCTTGCTCAGTCACCCTTGCACTGCCTCCGGGCCTACCACGAAGTTAGGGGCTGTAACTGTAACCCTACAGTCCCTTGTTCTCCTTGCACTACCCAGAGCCACGCTGCCCTGTCTGCACTTACTCAGGGCATTGCTGCCCTGTTTTCCCCTACCCTCTCCCTTGCACTTCCCCCTCCCTTTCCCCTTGCACTTCTCCTTCTCGCACTTGCACGATCTGAATGGCACAAGGCTTAGTAAGATCATTTGTCTTGTCCTCCCTCTGTTTTCCTTCCCTAAAAACACTTGTGTACAGGCACGTTATATATGACTTATCAAATGCCCAGAAAAATATACAGTGCTGCGGTAAGAAACAGCTAGACTGGCCGAACCCAAATGCCAGTCTAGCCAGGTAATTACACTTAGCAAGACTGCTTTTATCAGAAATGTCCTGTTAAAAAAAGTCATACCAAACTGAGTAATGACTGGATTGGCTGCACCAAAATGCCTCTCTAGGAACTATCACCACATATCATGCCTGCTTAGCATGGACATGGACAACCATTATGATTTATTGCACAATCCCACCCTCCCCACAAACCTCCCCTCTCCCTCCCATCGCCTACCCCAACCTCCAAAATCAGCTCATTGGCCCAGAAATACCTCCATGTCCCTCTTCCTTGTCTCAGTGCTTACATATGAGGCTCCTTGCCTCATAGGTAAGTACTGGGATGAGAGGGACTAGGAGTAATGAAGATTACATGTAGCTAAGTCAGGCATTACCTTCATGTACCTCTACCTCATCCCAGTAATTGTGTAGCAGGGATATTGCCTCATACACAAGTACTGCCTCATACACAAGTACTGGGATGAGGACGAATAGGGCTAGGAGTAATGAAGATTACCAATAAGTAATCAAGGCATTAAGCACAAGTAGTGGTGCAACACCATTGAGCTGACTGGGCTTTAGCACTCTTCCCCCTAATCCCCTGAAATTGTGGGCTATGTTGAATTGACCTGGCTGACCTACAGAGCAGTTAGCAGACAGAAAAGGACACAGATGTTAAACGGCACCTGGGTTTCGCTGTTAACAAGGGCGCAGCCCAGCAATTACGAATGTACAGCATTTCACTGTTAGTACCTGCATTCAAATGCCACAGTTTTTAGGCAATTGAAATTGTGATGTGGGTTTAGTACTCACATGCCAGGGGAGTGATTGGAAGGGTAGAGAGGGAACAAGAGACCAGTCATTCTCACAGCAGTCCATAAGTGGGTGCTTTCAGACGTACATGAGAGAGTTAACTGCTTGTAACATTGAAGCTGCACTAGAATAGTCTCATTAAAATGCTTAAAGAAGTTAGATGCCCCCACCCAAATAAGTTTGCTCCTCCGCACCACACATGAAGTTAGTGCCTCTCCCAACATTTGAAGGGTTAGTCCCCCTGAAATGTAAATTTTGTTGCGCCCCTGAACACAAGCACACACACCATTAACCATATATACACACGCACACCCAGCCATCCATACATTTAAGTGTGCAATCTTTCACCATACAGGCACACCCAGGCAGCCACCCATACATTTAAGTGTGCAACCTTTCACCATACAGGCACACACACCCAGGCACCCACCCATACATTTAAGTGTGAACCCTTTCACCATACAGGCACACCCAATCAGCCACCCATACATTTCACTGTACATGCACACCCAACCACCCATACATTTGTGTGCACCCTTTCACCATACACTCACACAGGCTGTCACCTATTCATGTAAGAGTGCACCCTTTCACCATACACTCACACAGACAGTCACCTATACATGTAAGTGAGCCCCCTTTCACCATACAGGCACACCCAGGCAGCCACCCATATATTTAAGTGTTCACCCTTTCACCGTACATGCACACAGGCATACCCAGCCACCCAGACATTTGTGTGCACTCTTTCACCATACACTTACACACGCACATGTCATGGGGTTGAGAGGAGCCATAATACTTCAAAAAGAAATATTTCTTTTTGAAGTCACTTTGACTTCATAAAGAAATTATTTCCGTTAAGGACTAAACCATAACGGAAACAATGTCTTTATGAAGGCAGAGTGACTTCAAAAATAAACTATTTCTTTTTGAAGTCATAGGGTTTCCCCCACCCCATCACATGGAGGCCTCCAGCCTATGGTCTTCATGTCATGAGGTCGGGGTAGCCCCCGGACTTAAAAAAAATGTTTCATTCTGTATTCACTCTGCCTTCATAAATAAATAATTTCTGTTACAGAAATAATGTCTTTATATATGCAGAGTGAATTCAAAAAGAAACATTTTAAATATTTTTTTTTACTCCAAGTGAGGCCCCCTCCCAGGACACGTGGTCGCGGGTCCACCCACACCGCGGGGGCTGCAGGGGCCCCTGTTACGCCTGTGACACTCCCCCCTTCCCTGACTATTCCATATGCTCCGAATTAGGCCAAACCAACCATCACATCTACGATTACCACCTTCACTTGTGTTGGCACAAGCAAAACTTCTTGTGTTCAGAGGCCGCCCTTGCGTGTCCTGATACCACGTTGAACTTAACAAAGCCTAATATTCTATATGCTGAGGTTCCCCCTGCTCGCCTTGATTCTGTGCTGAATTTAGCTAAGCCTAATATTGTGTATGCTGATGTTGCCCCTACTCTCCTTGATACTGCACTGAATCTAGCAAAGCCTAATATTGTGTATGCTGGTGTTGCCCCTGCTCGCCTTGATACTCCACAGAAGCTAGCAAAGCCTAATATTTGTATTTGTATTTGTATTTGTATTTATTTGTTTATATAGCGCTTTCATATAAAGCGTTTTACATTATAACAACAGAACACATAGAACATTATAACAGTAGAAGCAATAAAAAATCATGAATCAAACCAATAAAACAGTAGGTAGAGCAATTAATCTGTGGGGGAATAGGGAAGGGGTGAGGATGGGAAGGAGGAGGGAAGGGGAAGGGGCATAAGGGCGAACATGAGGGAGGATAAGGGAAAGGGGGAGGGCAGTGAGGATCATAGGGAAGATTCAAGGGAAGGGGAGAGAAAGAGAGGTGGGGTAGGATTCATGGTGGGGAATGGAGAAGGAGAGATTTCAGGGAAGTGCGGAAGGAGGAAAAGGTAGGTATAGAGCGGATTGAGAGAGGTAAGGAGTTCCAGTGGAGGGGGGCTAGGAGCTGAAAGGAGCGGAAGCGGGAGGAGGCACATGGGGGAGGAGGGATGGTGAGAAGGAAGTGATCAGCTGAACGAAGGGAGCGGGAAGGAGTATAGAAAGAGAGGAGAGAGGAGAGATAAGGGGGAGCCAGATCGTGGAGGGATTTAAAGACTAGGCAGAGGAAATGAAATTTAAGTTGGGAGTGAAAGGGAAGCCAGCGAAGGAAGGGGAGTGAAGAAGAAATGGAGTCATGCGGTGCAAGGAGACAGGGTACGAACGGCTGAGTGGTGGATAGATTTGAGGGAGCAAGATAAGAAGCAGGTAGTCCAAAGAGTAGAGAAGAGCAATAGAAGAGGCGAGAGAAGATGAGGGAGGAGATTAAAAGTTTAGTAGCATGGAAGGTGAGAGAAGAGCAGACTTTGCGAATATTGAAGAGGTGGTAGCGACAGGCGTGAGAGGTAAGAGAAATATGGTGGGAGAACGAGAGGGAGAAGTCAAAGTATATGCCTAGATTGTGAGCGTGGGTAGAGATAGGAAGATTAGAGGGGGGAATGTGAATGAAATGTGGAGGAGAGGGGGGGGGGAAGAGTATTGGAGGGAAAGAATAAGACTTCAGTCTTATCAGTATTGAGAGAAAGGAAGAGGGATGACATCCAGTTTTTAATGGCAGTGAGACAGGACGAGAGTTTAAGGTGGAGGTCAGAGGAGATGGAAGAGAAAGAAAGGAAGAGTTGGGTGTCATCAACATAGAAATGGTGAGAAATACCAAATGAGGAGATAACAGGGGCAAGGAGTGAGGTGTAGAGAGAGAATAGGACAGGGCCGAGAACCGAGCCTTGGGGAACGCCGTACTCCAAGGGGAGGGTAGGCGAGGTGCGGCCGCCCCAGGAGACAGCAAAAGAGCGGGACGAGAGGTAAGATGAGAGCCAGTTAAGAACAGAGCCTTTGAAACCAAAGGAAGAAAGAGTGTGAAAATAGGCGGTGATCAAGAGTGTCGAAGGCAACAGAGAGGTCGAGGAGTGTGTATGCTGATGTTGCCCCTGCTCGCCTTGCTACTGTACTGAATCTAGCAAAGCCTAATATTAAGTATGCTGATGTTGCCCCTGCTCGCCTTGAAAATGTACTGAATCCAGCAAACCCTAATATTGATACTGTACTAAATCTAGCAAAGCCTAATATTTGGTATGGTGATGCTGCACCTGCTCACACCTCCCATAACAATGAACCAGGAACTGGCAACCCCCTCAAACCTGTTCTCAATATAGCCATGGTCAATGCCCGTTTACTGCCAGTGCATGCCTTGGACATCCCCGATCTCATAACAGTAGGTAATCTCGATACCCTTACCATCACTGAAACCTGGCTACATGTAGCCTCTGGCCCCACCCTATCCCTCTCCATCCCCCTAGGCTATTCCACCTTCCGGAGTGATAGGTTACACTCTAGTGGTGGCGGAGTCGCCTTCCTGGCCAAAGACTATCTGCGCATCAGACAACCTAATACCTCGCTCAATGAAGCCTGCAACATCCTCTCCCTGAAACTCACCTTCTCTCCCACAAACACTATCACAGTCCACGTCGTCGATCACCCACCAGGTGCAACCCTGACTTTCCAAGATGGCCTATTACAGACCCTAGGTCATAACACCATGCCTTCCTCACAAATGATTCTCCTGGGGTATCTCAACCTCGGCCACAATGACCACTCCGATCCACCAGCCACTTCCATAGCTAACTCGCTAACTGCCCTAGGCTTCAGTCAACGAATCGTCAATCCAACAAGCATGAAAGGACGGTCCCTGGACTGGTAAGCCGACCTTAACTGTCACATCACAGCCAAACTGAACACCCCTTGCCCCTGGTCGGATCATCACATCATCCACTTCACTGTCCCATAACCCAGCAAACTAAACCCTTAGCCAAGTGGCTACCACCGTCACTGGCCCGCATCTCCAGGAAACTATCCAAAGACAATCGCCTACCATTCCTAGATACCCTCAACCCTGAATCTATGGACGTCTCTGACACTAATACCTTAACTGATCTCTACACCACCACACTTATCAATGCCGTTGACACTATTGCCCCTCTTGCCCCTAAAAAAACCAACCCTGAAGCACACACCAATTCTTGGTACACTCAGGATCTCTCTAACCTCAGGTCTGAAAAATGGTTAGCCCAAGCTAGTTGGAAAAACACACCTACCGATGCCCTCAAACAGAAATTCATCAGCTTATCCATCAAGTGAGCGATTATCTAGGCCAAAGCCTCCTCCTTCAACTCAAGAATAGCCAATGCCAACTCAGACTCAAGAGAATTATTCACCATCCTTAGAGAGCTGGAAACTCAAGTCTCCAACGTCATTAGAGAACCAGCCTGGTGTGCAAGCATACAGAATGCTCTACTTTCTAAAATCTGTATGCTGTAGACTAAAATAGTCGCCAAACAAAATAGCCTCCCTCACTCAACCAGAATTCCAAAGCACCTCCCCCACCCACTACAAACATCCCAGGAGCTCCTCTATTTAGTTTCAACAACATCACCACCCAGGACACACTGCATATCCCAAAAAGCCTAAAACCTTCAAAATGTAAAGGGGACATCTGTCCAGCCCCCCTCGTCAAAGACTGTGCAGAAGCTTTAGCCCCGTTCATCACGGCCTTCATCAATTCCTCAATCTCAACAGGCATTGTACCGTCCAGCCTCAAAGAAGCATGGGTCCTATCCCTCCTAAAAAAAAGACTATAAGACCCTACTTTGCCCAATAAGTACAGGCCCATCACTACAGTCCGCTTCCTACTAAAAATCCTCGTCAGAGCCACTTATGTCCAAATCCAACATCATCTTGAATCTAACCACATCCTTGGAGCCCACCAATCCGTCTTCCGCCCAGGCCACGTCACAGAGTCAGCGCTTCTAGATCTTAAGAACCAATTGGATGAGATCCAGGATAAGGGAAAATCTGCCCTACTGTTAGTCCTCGACCTATCCGCAGCCTTTGACCTGGTTGGCCATAGTATTCTATGCCATCACGTTACCTGGGCAGCCTAGTTCTCCCCAAAAGCATCTTCTTGGATCACCTCCTTCCTAGATGGCAGAGTTATGAAAGTTTTCTTCAACAATGCCTGCTCTGAACCCTCACCTATCAGCTGTGGAGTGCCCCAAGGGTCATATGTCTTGCCAACCCGTTACAACATATTCACCACGCCTCTTTCCAACCCCGTAGACTCACAAGGTATATTATACACCAAGTAGGCTGATGACACCCAAATTCTTCTCCCTCTATGAGCCTCTTACGATAACAACGACCCCATGCTAAGCTCCACATATTCCACCATCCAAGCATGGATGGCAACCCAAGGCCTCTGCCTCAATGATGAGAAGATGGTACTTCTCATTGTGGGGCCCCCTCTGTGTTAAAAAGTCTCGGCCCAGAATGCTCTTCCTTTAACATCGATGGCACTAACATCTCTGTCTCACCAGCAGTGAAAACTCTAGAAGAGTATCTCGACCCCACCCTCTCCTTAACCGCCAAGTTAATGCAATAGCCTCTTCAGCCGATTACTCCACCGAACTCCTCAATGCTGCCAGACCTTACCTCACAACAGATAGCTTTCTAACGATTGTGCGCGCTGTGGTCGGTGCAAGGCTGGACTACTGCAATGTGCTCTTCGCCGGCACCTCCGCTCACAACATACAAAAGCTGCAGACTATCCAAAATAATGCCCTACGTGCTGCACTGAACATCCCCAGATCAGAACACATATCTGCAACCCAAAGAGCAGTACACTGGCTACTCACCAGAGACAGAATTCTATTCAAGACACTCACCATTACACACAGATGCATCTCCAATAACACCCCCCTTACCTTACCCAAAAAATCACAAAGAATCTGATGACTAGACCCATCAGAACCCCATACACACATACACTGGTGCAACCCAAATTCAGACGCAACAAAGCTGGAGGATCTAGCTTTCCAGTCATTGCCGCCAGGCAATGGAACGCACTCCCCCCTACATTAAGAGTCAAAGAATCCTTCTGGCCATTCCGTAGAGACCTCAAGACCTGGCTGTTCACTGTTAACAAATAGAAAACTACAACCATGTCACTCTAATACCTCCTGTGAACAGCAAAGCGTCCAAGTTGCAGCAAAGTGTCCAAGCTAGCCTGCTTAATAATTGACAGAAAGCCGTGTAATTTCACACAGATACTCCAAAAGGCAGGAGCAAGCATCAATTGTGTCGGTACCATATGCCTACCCGCTTATCCACACAGGCTCACATTGGTCCTTTTCGTTTCAAAAGTAGCACCGGGAAAATGCATTTCAGAGCTTTCAATTTGATGCGGATTGATACAGCTCATAGGCTCCATTTCCCTAGGCTTCCGTTTCCCACTTCATTCATGCTGGGAACAGAGGCAAAAACAAACACGTAGATCACTTTCGATTTTCAGAACGTAGATTGTACATTATGGCTCCAGGTATGGCGTGATCAATGAACAATGCACTCTCGTTTCCAGATGCAATATCAGTGCCAGGTTGCGATACAGTGAGTGATGATGCGGCAGCAGTCGGACAAGGCAGAAGCAGCTTTGGCCTTTCTGTTTTTGTTGCAATCTCCCCAGGCCCTTTCTCTGGCTTATGAAGCACCTCAGGCAGAGTGCTAGCGATCGTATCTTTGTGATCGAGAGCAGCTGTATTTCTTTCGATGTCAGGATCAGGCCGCTCCTTCAAAGGAAATGGAATTCTTTTTGCGTGCGTTGCATGGATCCATGACTTACGTCTATCCACTCGGACTGCAGTCTGTGTAGCTAGGAGCACCTGGTAGGGCCCCTTCCAACGCGGGGCAAGCAAAGATTTTCTCTCAAAGTTCTTAACTAATATCCAGTCGCCAGCATGCAGACAATGTCCTGGGCCGGTATATCTGACAGGAAGAGCCTCCTGCACCTGCTCACGAATTAAACGCAAGTTATGAGTTAACTGTTTACAGTAGTAAATAAGCAAAGGATATTGTATGTCCCTAAAACATTTGCTGGTCTCTCCATGATGATTTCATGGGGGAGAGTCCAGCCTTTGCCTGTACAGAAGTTTGCATGCACAACAAAGCCAATGGCAAGGTGTCTGACCATTTTAAATTGCTCCCCTGGCATATTTTGCTAATTTTATTCTTCAGAATACCGTTCTGGCGTTCCACCAGGCCGGCACTCATCGGGTGTCTGGCCGAATGGAATCTCTTATCAGTTTTGAGACCTGCACAAATTTGTAATATCACAGCTGCAATAAAATGCGGGCCGCTATCTGACCATATGACACGGGGTAGGCCAAAACGGGAAAAGTACTCTTTTAGCATAACTTTAGCTGTGGACATGGCTGAACATTCTTTCAAGGGGTATGCCTCTCTCCATTCGCTAAATGCGCAGACCACTATGAGGACATACTTGTAGTTTTGGCATCTTCCCATTTCTATGAAATCAAAATGGATGACTTCAAATGGCATGGAGGGAGGGCCAAAACTTCCTGGTAGTGTTGCTGTCCCTTTTCTAATGTTATGTTGTAAACAAGTCATACAGTTTTGGACCAATCTGTCAGCATTTGTTCTGAAATTGGGATTCTGCCATACCGTATCTAAATGCTGAATCATTTTTTTTAGCACATATGTGTCTAGAACTGTGGGCCATAGTGACCATCGCCAGTACATAGGCATTTGGCAACATCCACTTTTTGTTCGTTTTGTTCACCCAACAACCTTCAAAGTCTATTTATGCTGGACCCTCAGACCATGCTTTTATTTCATCTGCAGTAGCTTCTGCTTGCATTTCTTTAACTGTGGCAATCCCATTTTCTATCATACAGGGTACCTCTTTCATTGTTTCAACAAACATTTTTGTGTGTAAATCAGTGGCAGTTTGTTTTGCAATTTTGTCTGCAAATGCGTTCCCCTTTCCAACGTTACATGTTACTTTTTATGCGCTTTGCATTTCATTATTGCTAATCGTTTGGGAACAGCAGTCTGACTATCAAAATGCCATGTTGGATTTTAGTTCCATGTGATGTCAGGAAACCCCTTTCAGCCCATAATCGACCACAATTGTGTACCACCCCAAAGGCATACTGACTGTCAGTATATATGTTTACATTGAGGTTTGCAGAAATTTCACATGCTCTGGTTAACGCTATTATTTCCGCAGCTTGTGCTGAGTTATATGGGATTCGTTTGCTTTCTATAATAGTTTTCAGTGTTGTGATGGCATAAGCAGCAGTTGATGTACCATCATGTAATTTAAAACAAGAACCGTCACAGAACAGTTCTCCATCTGGTTCTTTCTGTGGGATATCAGTTAGATCAACTCTTCCTTCATCTCCTGCTCAGTAACCATTATGCAATCATGGGAGAATTCTTTCTCACCCTCTTTCTCATTGGGAGGAGGCATTAACTCAGCTGGATTTAAAGCGCAACACCTCGAAATTTGAATATGCGGAGCAAAAAGGACAATTTCATACCTAGTTAATCTGGCTGATGTAAGGTGTTGTGTCTGCGTTCTATTCAAAAGAACATCCACTGCATGGGGCACCATAACAGTTAATGCGTGACCTAAAACCATACCCTCGGTTTGTTTCACTGATGCGGCAGCTGCAGCAACGGCTCGCAAACAGCACAGCAAAGCGCATGCGACAGGATCCAACATGGAAGAGAAGTGGCCGCATGGTCTATTTCTCCCTCCTTGTTCCTGAGTCAAAACAGCCAAAGCACATCCATCATTCTCATGCCCAAATAACTTAAAACTCTTGTCATAATTTGGTGTGCCCAAAACTGGAGCTGAACATAATGCAGCTTTGAGCAGGACAGATGCTTCTTGACATTCCATGTTACATGGCAAAGGTAAGGTCACTTCTTTCCTTGTCAATGCCACTAATGGTTTTACAATCAGCGAAAAATTGGCGATTCACTGCCTACAATACGAAGCTATGCCAATTAAAGCCCTGACTTTTTTCTGCATATTTGGAATAGGCATACCAGAGATGCTTTCAATCCTTTCTGGTGTCAATGTTCTTCCCTACTTCGAAAGGAGGTAGCCTGAATAGGATACCTCCTTTGGACAATACTGGAATTTTTTTAGTGAAGCTTTGTGTCCATGCATTGCCAAGTGTGTCAGTAGTGCAACTGTACTTTCTTTACAGATTTCTTCCGTGTCTGCTGCTATTAACAAATCGTCTATCTATTGTAGTAAAACACAACCTGTTGGTAGTTCTAGCATATCTAGTTGTTTTTTTAGAGCTCGACTGTAAATGCTTGGGCTTTCAGTGTAACCTTGCGGAATTCGTGTGAATGTGAATGAACGACCTCATAGGAAAATAAATATGTGCTATCTGGATGTACTGGAATGCTGAAGAACGCATTCTTCAAATCTACAACACTAAAATACGATGCAGACGCTGGGATCATAGTCAAAATTGTAGTCACATCCGGGACTAACAGGAATTGCGGATAAACAATTTTATTCACTCTGCGCAGATCAATTATGAAACGATACGGTATATCATTACCTCCTTTCTTGTAAACTGGAAGAATCGGACTATTGCAAGTGCTACCAGAAATTTCATCAATTACGTTTCTTTTAATCAAATCCGACATAATGCATTTCAATGCTCTCTCCCCTTTAGGCGAAATGTTATATTGCGGGATACGCATCAAGGTAATTCCTTCTTTTAAAACAATTTTCACTGGCTCTACTTTTAAACAACCAACCTCATTTCGTTAACCGCCCATGTACAAGCTGGTACCTTACTCAATACAGTCGGTAGTGGTTTGGATAAAAATTGTGACATAGGAGTCTTTTGTGGCGATATTGTCAAGTACACTCCATCAGCGGAACAATAAATAACCACATTCAATTTCTTCAATAAATTCACTCCCAACACATTTTACCGCAATTTTTTGTCAAAAGAAATGGGCAATAATCGGTAAATGGTCCTAGTGTTATAGGGACTGATTGTGATACTGGATTAATTATTGGTGTGCCTGAGAACCCTACTGAGACATTGTCATGCCCTGACAGTGGTATATCTGGAACCTGCTGATGGTCAATTGAGCATTTCTGTGCACCTGTGTCCACTAGAAAGATGTGCTCGCTATTCCCAACCTTCATTTCTACGTAGGGCCCTTTCTGGTCTACGGGAATAGATACTGGTTCCAACCCGTGTCCTGGGCTGTCCTACTAAAACAACACATCATCAGATGTATAGTCGCCAGTGTAATATGCATTGGCCTGATTGTCAAAAATGTTTCCATCACTCATGCTGTTTCCCTGATTCTGATTCTGATTCCCCTGGTTATTCTGAAACTGTGGTGCTCTCTGGTCTCTATTCTGTCCTTGTGTTCCCAGGTGGCCTCTATTCTGTCTTCTTGAGAAATGTCCATTTCGATTCTGTATCTGCGGGCACTGCGCTCGCCAATGGCCTTCTTGTCCACAATAGGCACATTGATTAATTCCTATTGGGCCACCTTGCATGTTGGGGAATTGGGCTCTGAATTGTGCTTTTCCACACATCTATTATTGTTTGCTACTTTTGTATTAATACTCTTGTTTTCAAATTCCATTCTCTGTATTCACTCTATTCTCATAGTATTGGGCCATGTGTAATATTTCACTTTGTGTTTTTGCCTGCCATGCACTTTCAGATGTCATTATTAAGTTTTGTATTTTTGGCAACAACCCTCGCACAAATTCATCAACAAACAGTCTTTTCCCAGGTTCAGTACTTAAATCTTGATCACTGAAATCTGCAAAAAATTCTTAAAATGGATTAAAATAATCAGTTGCTCATTCATCTTTGCCCTGTAAACAAGCAGTCAACTTCTCCCAAACTATTATCTTTTCGGGTACCAAAGTTTTCAATTTCTGTACTATTCACGCTGGTAAGGCTAACATGACCAGCAGCAGTTTTTCCCCATCCTTTCTCTCGCCATCAATTCTAGTCAAATTTTGTTGTGTCACCTAACGTCGCTGCATCATTTTTATTTCTAACCTGTTTCCATATATCCTCCGGGAGAATCACGGAAAACAGAAAATCAATGTCACTCAATGTAAAAACAGAGAAATTCAAAACAGATTCAATTTCTTTATAGAATCCTGACGGATTCTTCCTAATATCAGGGATCATCTGCCTGATATTATTTACCTCTTGTCTAGAACAAGGGACATGCACAAACTGTGCAGTAGAATGTGCTTCTATAGTGTGCGCTGCGATTGCTCCAACTGCTGGCCCTTTGACTTTCAGGACAAACATTAAAGGCACTTCTCTCATGGGTAATTGCAAATTAGGTGTTTCTACATTCACTCGTTTAGTAAGCAACACAGCTAAATCAAGAGAAAAAGCTGTTAACCCTGTATCAGGTGAAAATGCTCTTTTGTAAATTGTCATCAAATCAGCAGGAAAACATGTCATTTTCTTCCTACATTCATCTTGCAGATACTCAACCATGACTTGTAATACCTTTCTCTGCATTTCTGGTGTATAGTGACTGAATATATCATGCACTTCAATTGGGGAAATGGCGGCATCTGAAATCAATCTAAGCACATCTCGCGTTCATATCCTCATCTCTTCACTGACAGGTTTCAACGATGGACAGAATCGGTGGACATATGACATATACTGTTTATCTTTCTTCCCCATTTATCTAAGCAATTGATCAAGCTCATACTTAAACTCAAACATTCGGCCTACATGTTCTCGTACTTTCGACGCATTATCCCGTAAACGAGAAAGAAAGACCAAATCACACAACCCTTCCGGTGCCAATGTGTCCGTTAAATAACTCAATTTTTTCACAAGATCATCTGCCATGCATTCCAACAATACCTGCTGTTCACCAAGGCCTCTATAATCAGATATGGAACTTTACACGGTTGCTTCACCGCCACCTTCAATATACGTTTCCGCCCAACTTCTCGGCTCCTTTTTTCTGTCATTGCTAACCATGCTACGAGTCACTCTACTGCTTCCTTTCACAGGCCCCATCTTTGTAGAACTGCCTGCATTAGTGGCTAACTCTTGCTCAGAAGGTGGTGGAGGAAATGGTGCCACATGGGGAGGAGATGGCGCTGATGGAACTACGGGAATGGGAGTTACATAGGGAGGAGGCGCAGCTGGGTCAGTACTACTTTGAGATTAATTTCTTCGTTCATTCAATATTTCGTTTATTAAATCATCTGATGTATGCAAATCTGATTGGAGGGATGTATGCAACTCTTGTTGTGGATATAGTTTATGTACGCCTAATTGGAAAGCTCTGTCCAGTCTCCTAAGGTCCTCTGTCTGATGATGCTAGTCAAGCTCTAACGCTTTTTCTGCATTTGATTTATGTCTGCGCGCATGTTTCTCTCTACTTCTCAGATGGAGATTAGCTTCCTTCCTCCAGTCTCTTATAACGTCAAACGTCGCAAGTTGGGCCTTCTCACGTAGCAATACTGATTCTAGGTGTTCTATACGTTCTAATTCAAAGCTCCCATTATTAGGCCACTGCAAGTCTTCTACATGTCTGGTTTGCCTATGCCAAATCGTATTAAACATTATTGCCCTTATACCATACTTCACATACATTTCAAATGCCGGCGACCCCTCTTCTGGCGCAACCTGGTCAGTTCCCAAAGATGTCTACTGCAGTGGAAAAATCCCACTAGACAGGAAGACAATTTCCCTGGCATAATTACTTCTTACCCTTCTCTTACCCTGGGCGTTTGATCTTGCAAGAGCAACACTCAATCAATATAAGGGCGTTTTAGGAATCGCGGCACGACTCACCTGATCAATCAATTCATCACTCTAGACACAATTTGTCCGTATACAAATGCAACCACGAATCGTCGTGACTGCGTGTCTGGCTCAATCTGCCTCATTTCAGGACCCTTGCCTCGATGCCCTCTGGGCGCTGCTCGTCGATCAGGGATCAGCTGCGTACAGATCTGCAAAGGAGTCTCTCATCACTTCTACAGGGGCGCCCCGAACACCTTTCGATCCCGGTTCGACGGCCTCGTCCTCGAGTCATTTTTGCCTTCTTCCAACTGAACGTATACGATGGAGCGAAAAGTCCCTATTCAGGCGCCATATTTGCTAGGCCGTAAAGACCCCTCATATGGAAACTAAGGCACAAGCACCATATGCTAGTGACACGACAGACACGAGGTTCATTTTTCCAAACAAGTCTGGTTTATTTCAAAGTATTCTCAGTCAGCCGACTGGGGTCTAACGTCTTGCAACGTGTGAACCCAGACCTCGTGAGACGCAAGAGAGCGAGCAACGCTCAAGCAGCAATATTTATACATGACAAGCAATCTTTTTTTTAAGGCAATTCAAACCGCCCATAATGTATCTTTTAGACTAGGGTTCGATGATTGACAATCGTGACAATTATGACACATTATGACAAGTCCTTCTTCAGTCTAAATGTACTTATTTTAGCAATGGTGACAGAGACAGTTCTTTGTTATGGAGAACATAGAGCTCTTAGAACAGCAAGGCTATCATGTTCGTAGGAGAGACATTCTTTAACACGTTATCTGTGCGTTTCTATTCATGTACCAGAGGTCAGACAGTTCTGAGGCAAAATACCATTCTCCGCGAAGGAGTACCGCTAAAAAGAATAAAATTAATGTTTTAACTACCTATTGCTACAGAGTTTGTGAGACAGGCCGGCACCTGGGCCGCTGATTATATGCAGTTTCTGCTCGCCCCAAGGACATTGCGAGGGAGGAAAACAATGTATTTCTGTACTGTCTAACATTCCTGTCTATGTGTTAATCTTTCAACATTCTTGCTGTGGCCTTGTGCCGGCATGAGTATTGACGTATAGAATATATTTTGCAAAGAAGAAAGCAAATGGCAGATTATTTCACAAGATGGACACCCTCTGGTTATTCTTAATACATTGACAATTCCGTACTGGCGCCGATGTATCGTGCATGATGTGATTGGTTTTTGACCAACATAATATACATACTATACATACTAAAGGGTCGTTTCTGGACTATACAAGGCAAGACACTCTTATCTGGCAAATCAGGTTGAGTGCATACACAGACATCATACCTCTAATTACCATTCCCTCTATCACTCGAAGGGATCTTGGTGGCGCTAAATAACTGCTCTGGTACAGAAAATTGTGCAGGGTTAGAGATTAAAAGGCCATATTTTGATTGCCTGTAAAGATGCAGATAATACGAGTTCAATAAGGTAGGGGCAAGAAAGAAAAGGATGGGACACAGGCTTTTTCCTTTTTGAATTTGTGAATTGTTTAGGGCATTAAGTGTGCCAGAACGAAGGAGTCTTGTAGGGAGTTTAGCCGGGGCGTAGCATCGAAGATTGTTTTTTTTTATATATGAATGCAGGGTAGGTACCAAAATGATTTGTGAACAATTGTGGACAATATACAGCATTTTAGATGTAATGCGATTGGCAATGTGGAGCCTGTATAGTTTACACAGAATAGGAGTGGTATGATTTTTGTCATTTCATGTAGTCGGCTGCTGCATTTTGGATAGTATGTAACTTGTGTAATGGAAATTTCATGCAGGTAAGGAGGGATACAAAGAATTCTAGTAGCTTGTGCTGGATGAAACCGAAGCAGAAACATGTATGTTAGAAAGGGGAGAATGTTTTTGAAGAAGAGAGAGTTAGCAATAGCAGGAACTTGTCAGATAAGATTTCTGAGTAAGCACAGATTGTTTGTCATCAGACATAACACCTAGATTCCTAACAGAACTGGCAAGGGTGGGACAAGGTCCCATATCTGCTGGCCACCAGATATCTGACCTTAGTGACTGGTTCGCACCCACCACTAGCAACTAGGTTTTGCTCGAATTGTGCTTTAACCAATGATGGGGCATCAAGTATTCATGGTACATAAAGAACTCTTGAATAGTGAACAGTTGGTGGAAGATTTAGGATCTAGATGAAGCAAGATTTGCGCATCGCCTGCATAGCCATCGAGCATGCGACCAAAGACGTGAATCAGAGTGGAGACCATGGATGTTGCATGGAATTGGAGACAAGAACGATCTGAAGGACTCCACAAAATGAGGGAAAGATATTGGAGGAAAAGAATGGTAGAGTTACAGAATAACAGTGATTAGAAAGAAGAAATTGAACGCAAACTAGAGTAATTCCTTAACACCAGCATTTAATTTACGTTGTCGCTGTGCTTGGGCATTATATTCAGAATACATCGGCAGGTTGTCATTACTTCTTTTTCTCCTGCCCTTGTTGCGAAAAATTGGGAATGAATTCTTTATCATTTCAGAAGAATATATTATTAATTAGCTCGCAGTGTAGGCCGTCTCCTTAGTGCACTGTGTGCTTGTTCTATCATAAATCCCTGAAATAGCTTTCTGGAGCCCAATCCATGAGGGAGCATGTATGCTATGTAATTCATAGGGTCTTTGGTCTCCTCATCGTCTGGCAGGCCTACACTACACATATTATTGCACCTAGCGCAGCCCTCTGCATCTTCCACTTTGCGCTCGAGGGGAGCAGTGCTAGTATGAACATCAGCCATCTTTTGTTGCAACTTCTGGATCATTGAAGTTGTTTCTGCAATTAGTGTCTCAGAGTGTGTTATGCTTTCAGTCAGAGTGTGAAGGTCATGTCTCGGGAAGGCAAAATCTATCTTGACCACACAAATCGTAGTTTCTAGCAAGGTGCGCAGGGCTGCTATCGCTGCCAACACTGCTGAATGAGAATGTTGTTCACAGAGATCCCTCTCAAGCTGCATGGCCACGCTTCTGTAGCGTTTTCTGGGTGGAAGTATCCATTTTTGACTGCTTAGAACAAAGTATGGGTCCTGTTCTGGCCAGTTGGAAGGGGAAGAACCAGTCAGCAAAGAGGCATCACAAGAAGAACACACAATGTAATGAAAAAGGTCTGTGTTTGATTAAACCCGGGGCTCACCAGCCACAGCCCAGCAGCAATGCAGGTGGTTCTCCACAGCTCCACCGTCCATTTCTACAGGAAAACCTATCTTTGAGCACTGACGAAATGATATCATACATCCACGTTTCCTTGTGAATCCTCTCCAGAGATGTTGCCAGGGCAATCCAGTGTGGCCATTCCTGTGTGGGGGGTTGCATTTTGTGTTTAATTGCCCTTGCTGAAGGTTATTAAGGATAATGGTTTGCCTGTTCACTTAGTTCTGCATTACATTGTTTACACTTTTGATTCATTAAATGTAATGATTAAATATGTCATGCAATTCCCCTTAAGGTCTAATTGTGTTAATGCATCTTCCAAATCATGGTACCAGCAGGATTATAAAATAGCTAAAAAATAATAATACTACTGCCTTATCTGAGACAATGATTGACAAGGCACGAGTTAACTATAGACATAGTACAAACAAAGCCCATAAAAAGACTGAAAATTAACTAAGGGATTGTGATGCTGGAAATGCATCGGAGGGACAGGGCCTCCGTATCCTTGTCCATTACTGGTTTTTATCATGTGTTCTGTCGTGTTTTCCACTCAGGAGTTCATGTGGGAATCCTGGCGGTGCAGCTCTCTCTTTTGGTTTGGTGTACAGACCCATGGGATACCCTTGTGGCACCCATGGGTGGGGGTACAACCCTATGCCCCTAGTGTATGTTTTTGGGCACCTGTGTGTGGCCCACAGAGCAGAGAATGGGCTGGTAGCAGCTCCATGCTGAATTTGACAGGTGCCCTGAGTATCCTCCATTTTGGGATACCCAGGCTCTGCCATTGGAATCAGTTGATTCCTGATAGGAAATAAGATGGCCCCTGTGGCCTCTTGCTTTCTATTGCCTATTACCTTGGTTTCCCAAAGTCCTGGGAAGCCCTGACTCTGTCCCTTTCCCCTGACTGGTTGTTGGGTGAAAGTTCCATATATGGTGTTGTTGTGAAGTCCAGGCCAGATTGGCTGGAGCCTTCCCAGTGACTGTATGTTGTGGGTACACCCTGTGGGTGGGACCTGGGTGAATGGAGCGTGTGACGAATACACATTCTGTGTTGTGGGTGTCTAGTATCTGGTGGTTGACACAATGACTGAGACAGCCCTGCCCAAAACTGGTATGAATGCAGTGTGGAGTGTTGAATGGCTGGGTACTTGTCCCAATACACATAACTTGTTGTGAGTGTCTGGAGAGGAGTGAATGGCCTGAATGCACTATGCACCTGATTGGATGCCTGCCTGCATGAATGCCCTTCTGACCGATTGGTTGCCTGAGTGTGACCCAGCAGAATGAATGGGAGATCAACTAGTATATCTGGGGGCCTCTCACTGCTAGAATTCATGTTCAGAAGCTGAAGAGTAACTGGAGTGAAACTGAAGCTTAACCTTGCAGCCCTGCTGGAAGAGAAGAATTGCTGTTGCTCTCCTTCACAATCTGAAAGCTGCTGTGTCTCCAAGAACTGACCCAGAGAGGACCTGGTAAGGCGCCCTCTTCCCGAGCTACGAGGGACCATCGTGCACCAGCTGATCTTTGCCAAAGCTCCCTGGTTGACAGACCTACGACAGGCTGCCGACCAGAGACGGGGACTACAGTGGAATCCCAAAGAGAAGCGCCCGGACTGTTGTCCGCCACTGTCGACGACCGCCGTCACCGACTGGAGCTGCTGTGCTCCCATTTGCCTAAGAACTTAATTTGAGCCAAGGACGATCTCGTCTGCATCGCTGCCCGCTTTATCCCGCTGGAGAAGGGCCGACTGTCGACGCGGCGAGGAGCCTCTGCCGGTGGGTTTCCCGCCACCTAAAGACCACAGAGACACCAACGACTCGATGCCCTTGCTGGGCCACAGTTATTCAACACCTCTTTTTGGTCCAGAACTACCGTCACCGAGGTGTCCCGCACGCCTCTTCCTTGCAGGATGCCAACGCTCCGTCGTCGACGAGCACTGCTAGGAATGAAGCTGCAACTTCACCGCGGTAGTTCACCCTGTTCTCCTTTGGACGTTTGACAACCCGTGACTCCTGCCTTAAAGGGAGGGCACTCAAGAAGGGCCGTTGATTCTCCGACGACGAACGCTCCAATTCCAGGTACATTGGGGCTGTAGAACTATTGTAGAGGGAAATAAGACTCGTAGAACAATATATGGACTGGGCTTGTGATACATCTTTGCTTTACAGGTTGCCCAGGTGGGGGGATCTCCACACAGAATTGTGCCTAGTTGGTAAAGGCCAGTATTCTGCCAATTGTTCAACCCTCTTGCTTTCCTTCCCCTCTCTAATGCTGGTTTCCTCTTTATTGATCTGTGTGGCATTTTGAAAGTATAGTTGATGCACTTTAATGAGATCTGATAATAATTGTGGTACCACTTTAGAACTGTATATATTTACCATTATTGATTTTCTGAGCACAAAGTGAGTTATTGTGATAGTGTACATAATTTTGAATATTCCCACAATCAATAGCTCGGTCTTACTTTTGTTCAGGGCAAATTAATTTGCGGCCATCCACTCCTGAACTAGATTGTATACATCCTGGCAGCATCCTCTTCATAATCCCCATTAAGTTCCAAGTATCGTATCGTCGGAATAGTTTGTATAACTATAAAGGAGGTCAAAAAGGGGCCTTGTATACACATTAAATAAAGTAGGGGAGAGGCATGCTTCTTGGGGCACACCAAATGTCAATATGAGTAGTCCCTACTCTTCCTCATCTCAGTATGTCTTATGAGGATGGGGTTTTCTACTCTGCAGAAACATATAGACAGGCTTTCCCCATCCTGGGCATATTTTTCTGGTGTACATGTAAGATAGATGCACCTCCCCTCACCAGCTAAATCGACCCAATGTTCTACAAATTTCTCTGGATCCGGTGGGGTTGAGGTTAATGTTCCATTGGGTTCTATGGACTGCTCAACTCTCACCATACGTGGCTTTGTTCGATCATCTGTTTTTACATGCTTATCCTTTCTACCAGAGGAAGCCATACTTACCCCCATCGAGACCATCATGAAAGCACTATTCGGGAGTGTCTTTACACAGCATCAGAGTATCATTTGGCTTGTGCAGAAAATCACCAGCAGGAGAACCATGACAGGAACCAATATCTTCACCACTGCCCTAAGCCAAGTTGGTGCCCACAAGAACATTGTATCGCACCAGTCTTCAACTTACAACCCTGCTTCAGTTTCCATGCCTGATTTTAGCTTGTTAAGGGCCCCTATGATGTGTGACAGGGATACATTTTCTGCATTATCTGGGGGAATGTATGTGCAACATGACAGTCTAATTATTTTGCACAAGCTCCCCTCCATGGCCGTCAGTAGGTCCAGAACATAGCGGTTCTGGAGGTACATCAACTGGATAGCGAGCAGCTTGCTCTCAATCGCATTTAACTGTTCTCTGTTTCTTTCATCCGCTGGATCATTTTCCACCTCATAATTTGCAGCCAGTTGGCACTCGCTGCAGCCCGGACTCCTGGTAACAGGAGGGAGGGAATGAACACATCTGTATTTTTTGTATTGGTGGTATTTGTCTGATATGTCCTTTAATAGTTGAGAAGACTCTTCAGACAAATAATAAGATAGTTTCTGCCATTTTATTAGTGAGCGCTATTTTCTTCAAGCTTGTGGGGATAGAGACAGGGTGGACTTGACTGCACTACAATGGGCTTAGGCGCTATGGTCAAATGGGCCTCATGAACCACGAGGATTGCTGAAAGTAAGGTTGTTATTGAACATGTCCCTCTCCATGATGGTGGGAGATGTATTTATACTCGCTGACTACACACCCAGAAGATGTTGATAAGGGCTGCTGTGCCCTTGCTGAGATTAGGGATGAATAACATTTTGTTGCACTTGCTGTTCATTCCCACCAGGACCGTTCCATACCCTCAGAAACAGAACTTGTGTTTGTCTGCTGCTTGTATCTTCACTGGAACTTCTTTTCTGTAAATCCATATTATCTTTGACACGTATGTGGTCCATATTGTAAGACAGCTCTTATTGATGTTCCATATGATCTTTTCACCATACCCTGCCAATCCCTTCCAATAACTCACTACCGCCTGCTCCATCTATTTGACATGAACAATACTCATGCATGGCTTGCATTGTAGACCTTAATCATCCTTTGCACACCTTTCTTCATCTTTGTCCATCACTGCAACTCATATTCCATGCCCCTGGAACATGCTTCCAGCCCAACACTGCGCCAAATGAACTATACACTGTGCTTCTCTAGGTGGCATTTCCTGAGGTACTAACATTTTGGGTCCCCCTGACGCATGGGGGATGAGCGAGCAGACATAGCAGCTCCCATTTGACCTCTGGTTCCCCACTGAGCACATGTAACTATCCTCTAGATGACTGAATTCTGTATGGTGCACATCAGTCATTGTATCAAACACAACCCCTTTATACTGGTCATAAACATTATCCTCCTCCATCCCTCGTTTCAACCAGGGGTTCTAGTGCCATGCGACTGCATCAATTACCCATGTTCATTTGATATTTATCATCTCATGCGAAATGGGCTCATTGTGAGAAGTACCATTCTCCAAAAGATCTTTTTTATGTTATTTTTATTTTCACACACCCCATATTACACCCCCTTTATATGTCCTAACGATATAAACTGTCCTAGTGAGTATACACATATATGTTAATGTTAATGTTTGTGTTAATGTTAATGTTAAAGGATATTTGTACCGTGCACTATCACCACCGGAGCGGTCCCCTGGCGCTCTGGCGGGTCTGAAAGAGGGGGGGGTGTGAGTTAGTGGGAATGAGCTGGGAAAGTGCAAGATAGCAGTGATGTGCTGTTGGTAGCCTCAGCCCGGTGGGTGCGTTGGCTGGGCTTGGGGTGTTATACGGTCGATAGTCTTTGTTTGCTGTTGTGCAAGTCTATGTGCGGTTTGTTTTGTTGTTGCAGTGTAGTGAAGTTTGTACGGTGTGCTGCGTTCTAGGCCTGCGGTTGTGTTTGGTTACAGTTTGAGAGGTGTATGCGGAGGGATGAAATTGTTAGTGGATTGGTTAGTTGGCATTGCCGTCCTTGCAATTATGTCTAGGTGTGATGCCTGCTATTACATCGGAGTGTGGCGCTTGCTAATTTTCAATATTCTGTCTAGATGTGAGGCAGGCTAGTGGTCACGATTCCATTCTAGTATTTCACTTTTATCATTCACAGTTTCATTTAAGTGTTCTAACATTCCATTTTTGTCTAGATGTGACGCAAGCCAAGGCTAAGAATTCCATCTAAGTGTGGCACATGCTAACATTCACATTTCTATCCAGATGTGACGCAATCCAAGGCTAAGAATTCCATCTAAGTGTGGGACATGCTAACATTCACAATCCTGTCTAGATGTGACGCAAGCTAAGGCTAAGAATTTAATCTAAGTCGGCAATTGCTAACATTCACATTTCTATCTAGATGTGACGCAGGCTAAGGCTAGGAATTCCAGTGTGGCACATGTTAACATTCACATTTCCATCTAGATGTGACACAAGCTAAGGCTAAGAGTTCAATCTAAGTGTGGCGCAAGCTAACATTCACATTTCTTTCTAGATGTGACGCAAGCTAAGGCTGAGAATTCCATCTAAGTGTGGCACATGCTAACATTCACATTTCTATCTAGATGTGACGCAAGCTAAGGCTAAGAATTCCATCTAAGTGTGGCACATGCTAACATTCACATTTCTATCTGGATGTGACGCAAGCTAAGGCTAAGAATTCCAGTGTGGCGCACGCTAACATTCACATTTCTATCTAGATGTGATGCAATCTAAGGCTAAGAATTCCAGTGTGGCACATGTTAACATTTACATTTCTATCTAGATGTGACGCAAGATAAGGCTAAGAATTCCACTGTGGCACATGTTAACATTCACATGTCTATCTAGATGTGACACAAGCTAAGGCTAATAATTCCATCTAAGTGTGGCACATGCTAACATTCATAATCCCATCTAGATGCGACGCAAGCTAAGATTAAGAATTCCATCTAAGTGTGGCGCAAGCTAACATTCACATTTCTTTCTAGATGTGACGCAAGCTAAGGCTGAGAATTCCATCTAAGTGTGGCACATGCTAACATTCACATTTCTATCTAGATGTGACGCAAGCTAAGGCTAAGAATTCCATCTAAGTGTGGCACATGCTAACATTCACATTTCTATCTGGATGTGACGCAAGCTAAGGCTAAGAATTCCAGTGTGGCGCACGCTAACATTCACATTTCTATCTAGATGTGATGCAATCTAAGGCTAAGAATTCCAGTGTGGCACATGTTAACATTTACATTTCTATCTAGATGTGACGCAAGATAAGGCTAAGAATTCCACTGTGGCACATGTTAACATTCACATGTCTATCTAGATGTGACACAAGCTAAGGCTAATAATTCCATCTAAGTGTGGCACATGCTAACATTCATAATCCCATCTAGATGCGACGCAAGCTAAGATTAAGAATTCCATCTAAGTGTGGCGCATGTTAACATTCACATTTCTATCTAGATGTGACGCAAGCTAAGGTTAAGAATTCCATCTAAGTGTGGCACATGCTAACATTATTACACCTGTCTAAAGGTGACGCAGGCCAATCTTGACCGTTTTTTATAGGTGTAGCACTAGTTACCATTGGCTAGTATGTTAGTGCGTGATGCAATGCCATATTTACAGTCAAGCCAAGAGTGGATTTGGGCTGGTGGTCACTAATCTTTCTAAGTGTGCATGTTGTAAGACTATGGCAGTCTAGGTTATGGAGAGGTAAGGTTTCAAACCTTTCAAATATACCTAAAACAAAACCAATAGATACATGTATAGCTGACAATATTACACAACGCATGTGGTGAGAAACCTGCAGGATGTGAGAAGAACGGGTTAAAGATGCAACATATAGTGTATTTTTCTTGTTATCATAAGCAGTAGTGATTGCTTGGGAGCAGTAAAGAACTATTGCAGTAAGAGGAATACACATTCTTTAATATGATTATCTGCTTCGTCAATGATGAGGTAGAGATTGTGTAATGAGCTACTAAGGACAATATAAACAACACAATGCAATCACTTCATATGGAATTCACTAAAGGATGTGCTACATGGGTGGGGGGGAGTTCTTCGGACAGCTGTAAGGTACACCCGATACCGCAATTCCTTTGCTTTTATTACAAAGGGAGTGGCATATATGACCGTGTACGAACCATTATACTTTGGCTCACTCCACCTGCGAACAACATTTTTCACAAAAATATTGTCTCCAGGTGCCAATTGCAGTGATGCAAGCGTGTAGATTCTAGTGCAGCACCGTTTTCTTCCTCTGTCCTTTTTAGTACTGTCTGTTGAGAGAGGAGTTTAATGCATTATGTTAACTGGCACAAGTATGCAGTAAATTAATCTCTGAAGAAATTGCCACAGTCCTGTGAGCATCAGAGGTACAGTGCATTGGTGGAAGTGGCATGTGCATACTTCCCCTGTCACTATTTCATGAGGGGAACAGTGATGGTCCATTTAGGGCTGTCTGTGCAAACTGAATAGGTTTAGGGGCAAATAATGGACACAATTATTTTTGAGAGTGGCACATAACTTAGACAATGTGGCCTTTGCACAAGGTCCCACCTCAACCCAACGTGAGAAGGGGCATACAACAACAATTAAGTATCGATATGTATTGCACCATTCTCCCATGTCAGCACAGTCAACATGCAACTCACGAAATGGTCCGCTGGGGCATGGCGACATGTCTCGCAGCATCGTAATGTTTGCCCAGTGTTGTGTATCTGACAGTTTGAAATGATCACATTTAACAGTTCCTGCATATTGGGCACATATCAATCCTCCTGTATGTCTGCAGCAATATGCTGCTTCCATACATGCAAGGGGTAGTGCAGTTGCTGAAATACCACCATAACCAAATCCTGGGGTATTATCTTACCTGTGATGACCTTCCTCTATATCAGGTCCGTAGGAGATTTCTCACACCACCTCTTTTGACTTAGTAACTTTTCTGTATGGGGTGCCTGTCTCTGCAACTCAATTACCTGGGTGAGAGGTACTGCAGTGTATGGGACTATCTGTAACTGCATGCTAGCTACATCTGGGTAAGCCATGACATCTGAAATTGGAAGCTACTCTGCTATGTTGGCTGCTGGTCTGCTGCTTCGTTAGCTAGAGAGATTGGGTCAGTGTTGTTAGTGTGGGGGGCGTGTGAAGGTGAAGGCATCATGAAGTATGACACAGACACGAGATTTCAAGTTCAACTAAAGAATATTTATTAACTTAAATGTCAGGATGGTTGAAGACCTAACTTGCCCAAAGCTAAGGTGGGATTTTCATAGCCAAATGAAACTAAGGAAAGTCTGAGTCAAAGAGTTCAACTTAAAAGTCTGTCTGTGTCCAAAGCCTATCCTTGCCCCCACAACTGCAATGAACCAATGTGTAGTGTAAGGAACTCATGGTGGCAACAAAGTAAAGACAGAAACAAGTGATCACAGTGCAAGGGTGTTTATTAAACTGTATAAATGGTTTGGAAAAACACCTAATCTAAACCTAAATCTAATATTGGAGCACGCTACGACCATCAAATAATAATAAGGCAGTCCTAGTGGCGTCTTGTCAAATAAAAGGACCTTTACTAAAAACCTATTGCCAATCATTAGAGCTAAGTTACAAAAGAGTGTGGGATAGTGTTCACAAGAAAAGAAAGAAGTGTTCACAAAAGATAAGTCAGGAAGTTATAGCTGGGGGTCTCCCTTCCCCACGTGTTTAGCATGGGACAAAGCAGGACGTTTGGGCACAGCACACTTCTGAGCCTCGCCAGCACGAGGTTGCAGTTTCTTTCAACAATGCCAGGACCTTCTGGGGGCAATTCTCTTTCCTACAAAGTCTCTTGCCTTATAAGGCCTGCTGAACCATAAACAATAAAAAGAACAAAAGTCCCTTTGGTAATCTTTCATGTTGGGCGATTAGTCTTCACCCTTTGGGTCCCCTCAGCCGGGCTCCGATCCTTCTTGTAATGTTAGCCTCCCTCAATCGGGTTCACTATGGCCTTCCCCTCAATGTTCACGGGTATATCACTGTTTTACCCTCAACCCCCAGGCATCCCTCTGTCGGGTTCATATTTGCCAGTTTCCCAGTTCAATAATTTTTCTCACCTGGCTTTCTCTAAAGCCCCCAGTCAGGCTTTCTCAAAGTTCATTCAAAACAATGTTCTCACTGTGTTCCCCTTGTCCAGGTGCAAATGCCAGTTTCACAATTTCCTGTTTTTCAAAGGGCTTTTGACTGTACAAGGATTTTACTTTTTCCCTTTGTATGACCACTTTGACTTTGAACACCAGTTACACCGGCCTTTCCCAGGGCCTCCTGGTAATTGTGGTTCACAGCACTTACATTTGTTTCTTCTTGCCATGGCCCCTGTCTACTCCCCTTTGTTTCACACAGGTTATGGAGGCTTCAGACAAGAACATTTCCCATTACCGGACCACTCCGCTATCATTTACTTCTCTCTGGGTTTCTTGCACGATTTCCCTGCACATTTATAGCTCTTGGGTCTCTCTTTATCACTTTGAACAGATACAGTGTCTCTTACATTTGCTCTCGGCTTCACTGAACACGCCGAGCCTCTCAAGCATATCAATGTTTCTATGCCCTGTGCAAACCGGTCTCGGCAATCTGTTTCACTCACTGGTTACGCATGATCTTTCTCGCCCTTTTCCCCCTCTGGTCAAGGCTGAAGATACAGCTGCACCTGGCTCTTTCCAACTGCTTCGTTCACCCGAAAGAGGCACCTGACTTTGTGCCGGGCAAAGGAGTTTCTTGTCTTTGGAGTCAAGGATGGCAGCACGGTGGCAAGCACATCTCCCCACTTTGACTATCAGCACGGGAGGGTCCCGTGTGCCATTGACACCTGTCAAACCACACGCCAGCTGGACTTCCAAGTCTTATGCATTCCCTTTCTGAGGCCTCGTGGATCTGAGTTGTAAAGGGCAAAGGCAATTCCCTCTGCGTCGTCCCGCCATTTCTCTCTGCCTTTCTCCGCCGCTTGAACTGCCGGTTCAGAATAGCTGCTTCCTCATGCGTTCGGCCTTGCTCGAAGTGTGCTTTTGTGCTCTGCCTTTTATCCCTGTGGGGAAGGGAAAGGGCCACCAGGTGTGCATAGTTGTTGTTAATTACCTGACTTTGCCTGACCCTTGTGTTGGGACATGTCAGGTAAACGGTCCTGGTGTTGGTCCACTGTTTGTCACGGTGTAGGAAAGTGTTTGTGTTGGAAAAGGGGGGGGGGGCTAGAACTTCTGAGTATCATACGAGGTTGGACGGGGAAAAGGTTTTATAGGAAAGGGGGTCCCCCATCTGTCAGTGTCCCATTTCCACTCCCTGTGGACTCCTCATCCAGGTAAATCTCCCGCACTGGTCCACACCCAGGAACTGGATCCAATAGCGATGTCCATGTCCTGGCCACCTGGATGACAGGTCCCCGGGGATTAGTCAGGGAGACACCTTCAGGTTCCTCACAGTAGGGATGTAAGAGTGACAAAGAAACAGTGTCCAACCACATTTTCTGAGCTTCTTCTAGCTCACAGCTTCCTTTCAGCTCCCTTTCCAAAGTGTTATACAGTTCCACAAAAAGTCTCAAAGTTTAAACACTCCTCAGGATTATCTTCCCCAGGTTCTAAGCAACACAGTGCAAAACACAAAAAAGGGTCTTGAGGCTCCGTCCTCAAGACAACTACTGTAGTTCCCTAAGTCTCAGGGTTCCCTTCCCCAAGACTGGTATTACATCATCACAAGCAAGCGGCACCTTGGATGTTCTCTATGTCTCTTTTGGCCCACAAAGTTTATTTCCTTTCTTCATATAATGGAGTTAAAAAAAAAATAATGGAGTTAACTGTAAGATTTAATTTGATAAATGGATTTAAATTCAAGATTTCCTTTGATTCTCCTTTCTTCTGTCTGGTTATTTTATTTTATTTATTTTATTTATTTGTATATGGCTTTTTTAAAAAAACATTTGATCAATCAGGATTTAAAAGAAAATCACAAGATACAAAAAAAGCTTATAAAATGAAGAATGATTTCATATACATAACACATTACGACTAAAATGAGGAATTTCACCACCAGAAACATACAAGCTTCCCTAATACAAAGTTTTAAAAAGGAATCAGTCCAAAAAAAGTTATCAGTTAAACTATTATACAAACTGCATCATAACAGAAAGAATAAAACAATCCATACTCACAAATTCATATATCTAAAATATATATTTTAAATAAATAATATTTTTTTTTATTTATCCTAATTTCAAAAGATAAAAGGTAATAGTTCTATTGAAAATGTTATACTAGGTCACATTCTATTTTTAAAAATCTAACAACAGCCAATTGCAAGGGGACTTTATTATCAAATAATATGCGTTTCCAGACTTGATTTAAATCCGCATTACATACGTCCTGTACAAATCTAGAAAAATAAGCCGCTCTCTTTGAGGCTAAAGCCGGACACTCTAGCAACAGTTGTCTCAACGTTTCTTTAGACTCATATTCATGACATTTTCTGCTTGTTGTTGTCAATTGCATTGATTTTGTTCTAATAGCGATTATTTCACCAGTAAGCATGACATTGAGGGGCCGATTCATGGAAAAAACGTGCGCCAAAAATACCAGCGCAAGCAGGCGCAAGCGTGAGAAAGCAAGTGCACGCGTGCGATTCAAGGAAGGCGCTGCGCTACTTTCCCACTGGTTGTGCGCCAAATCCGTGCATGGCGCACGTGGGCACATACGTCATCAAATGGCGTGCGCTTCGCGCACAGCAAAAGCACACATAGCGCAGCGCACACAACAAAAGTGGGCGGAACAGTGGGCGTAACACGTGGAATGGGGAATAACGCGTGAAAAAGAAGGCGTAACTGGGGAAGTACTGCAGGGAACTACACGGAACGCCCACACGCACGCAAACAACCCGTATTCATGGATTCGAATATGGGAAACCCGCGCACAGCAAAAGACGCACACAGGCGTCAACACGTCCGCCACATGAAGGCAGGCAGAAGCATCCCCGCGCACAGCATAAAAGTGCGCGCAAACACGTATATACAGCTACGATGAATGCCCCATTTGTCGCAGCACTGATCGTGGGACACGCAGGAGGAGGAGAATAGCCGGGGCATGCATTTTTTCACCACGGACAAGCCTTTTTGGGATGCCTGACGACCAGGTCTATGGCAGATATAGGTTTCCACCCCATATCATCCTAGACCTGGTCAGGGAGTGGGAAGATGACCTAACATCCCCCACCCTCTGCTCCCAAGCATTGAGCCCCTTGGAGAAGGTGCTCAACGTCCTGCACTTTTTAGCCACTGGGTCTTTTCAGCGGACCACTGCCATAGTGGGTGGGGTTTCACAGGCCACGCAGTCATGCTGCCTACACCAGGTATTGGCAATCATGACAGCGCGCCCCTCAGTCCGCAGGCACATATACATGCCCAGACCACCTGCAGAAAGGCAGGCCGTTGTCCAGGACTTTTACAGGGTGGCACACTTCCCCAAAGTGCTTGGTGCCATAGATTGCACCCATGTGGCCCTACGTCCACCTAGGGCCACTGAGCACATCTACCGAAACCGCAAGCACTGGCATTCCATCAATGTACAGGTGGTATGCGATGCAAAGAGAATCATCACCTCTGTCTATGCAAACTACCCTGGCTCCACCCATGACAGTCATATACAGAATGTCCGCCCTGAGCCGGGTCCTGGAAGCTGGGCAGCATGGCGACACATGGCTCCTAGGTGAGTACAAATGCCCGTGCACATGCATGCATGTCACACACACACACAAATACACAAACCCCAATAATCACAACCATTATCACCTCTCCAGGGGACAGTGCCTACCCTCTAAGCAACCACATGATGACGCCAATCCGGAACCCCACCACACCACCCCAGGTAAGATACAACGTGGCCCATATTGCAACCAGGGCCATAGTGGAGCGCACATTCGGAATGCTCAAGTCACGCTTCCACTCCCTTGACCGCTCTGGCGGGCAGCTACTCTATGCACCCCCAGTAGTGTGCAGGATCATTGTGGCAGCATGTATCCTGCACAATGTTGCAACACGGCAGGGCATACCGGTGGACATGGTGGTGCCCCCACATCCCCAACCACAGGCACAGGCGCTGCCCATGGGAGGGGATAGGGCACGTGGCGAGGAAGCCCGGTCCCATCTTGTGGCCAGATTTTTCACCTAAACTCCCAACCCTGCGGAGTGCACACAGGCCTGGCACATACCAGGTGACAATCGATGATGACAAAGAGACAATCAACTGTCACAACCTTACCACCCTGAGATTGTTGCCATGGAATTGCCACATTGTGGGCATCCCTAGCTACTTAAACACAAGTAATCCTGTGTGACCACAAGGCACACATGCAAGGTGTGAATCACACAGACCTGCAAAACAGGCCATGACTATCACTGGTATGTCACTCAAACCCTCCCAAACCACAACATGACATGGCAAGCAATAGCCATACACCAACACAGTACCAATAAGGTACACATTGCCATGTGAAAAATGTAAATGGGCATCAGACAATGATGCCTGACATGGAATCAGATGAAATGACTAACCAACAACCTCCCACCCAAAATAAGTCATACCCAAATGCATTCCAAAAGTTGTATTTGAAACATAACAATGAATGCCTGTCCACATGCACAATGTGCATTGCATAATCAACACTGCAGCTACTGTGTGCCGTGTCCACCTCCTGCAACACACTGCTCAGCGCACAGCACAGTGAACAGCCATTGTGTGTGAAGCACACCCTGAGCATCACATCTAAGCGACAAACTACATAAAATAACAAAATTAGGCATGTACAGGATCCACAAATGGTCATAGAACATTCGCTGCAGGGACACAGTGGCCACCAGAAGGCAAACAGAGTGTACACGTGGACATGTAAGGGTGGTTGTACATGTAGTGGATCATAGTGCGAGTGTGTGGGTCAGTGGGTCAGTAGGGACATGCACTCAACATATGCATGTGAAATCAAGTGACCATCACTGTCCTCTACACATCACATGTGAACATTCACCATGTGTATACCCCAGCATGTCAAACCACAACTATCCCCTCACACCTGAAAGGTAAACACAACACATGAACAGGCATTGATGAGCAGAATACATCATGTACATAGGAAAGCACAATTACAATTTCAGGGTGCCCATCACACTGCAGGGCAAGGCAACTATCAACAACAAAACACCCCCCTCCCTCACAAATCACCACGAACCACTGAACAACTGCATCTGGGTTATTCATCTGACATCCTTGAATTCCACCTGGCCACAGGATCACCCTTCCCCTTTGTCACCATCTGCCACCTTGTTTGTAAAAAGTTGCCAGCACCCTTAGAGTCCACCTAGATTTGCAAAAGCACAAAATCCAAGAGAACTCAAAGCAGGACAACACAGAAGCCAAGCAAAAACCCTGCAGGCAGTAAAACAAACCAGAACAGCCTCCAGTAGATGACTTCAAGTAGCGGTATGCCACAAAGGCCAAGTACTACCACAATGATGTTAACAACCAAGGTAGCACAGTAAAACAATGTCACAACAGGATCTGAACCATGTGTGGTACATAACATAGAATGATGCAACACGAACGAATGTCTACTGTCACAGCTCCCGTGTACAGGCGCAGGAGTGGCACAAAACAACCACCCCCACCGTCTGGGTGCCTGCAAGGTCTAACTCACACAGGCCTCTGAGACCCTGTTGGGGAAGGAGGGTCAGGTATATGCAGTCGGCACAGGCATTGGCATACTGGATAACCGGAATGAGGGGCAGGAGAGGGGAGTAGGATTGACATGGGAAAGTAGGGAATGCACCAAAATGTAGTACACACATTAACACATACACAAATAGACCAAACTTGTTCACATGCACATAGCAACAAATTACTCAAATGGAAGTCAAAGAGAAACTTATCTCTGGGGTGAGTGCTGGCCTCCTGCCTGCACACTCTCCGGTCCGGTAACAGGAGCAGTTCAATGCTGCAAAGAGAGCCACAATTAATAATGTGTGCATGCCCAAAACACACAAACACACCACCAAATATGCCCCAAAGTAACAAAATAGTCTACAAACAGACAATCTTGTGTGCATGCTTCATACCCATACGTAATATTATGCCTCTGATGGTTCATACACAGTCAATGCATTAAGTCAGCCACCGGTGGGTGCATGGCAAATGGAACACCAATGTGTCACGATTCACACAAAATGCAATGTTCCCTGGGTAAGCAGACAGATGCATATAGCAAGGTCTGACTTCAGAACAAGTCCTGTACCACCATGACCAAAATAAAGTAGCCAGTGCATGTATCAAATTCTACTTGGAAATGAAATGCACTGCACCCGAGTCTGTCCCTTGCTGTCTGTCCCTGTGAGCTGCTTCATTCCATGTTTTGCAACGCTATATGGCTAATACAAGTGCCTCAATGGACCATGGTGGAACGGAGGGTATGTGCCACTGCCCATGCAGGTGCCCCAGACAACTTTCCCATCAACTAGCCATCAGTCCACCAACACATCTGAGCTGTATTGTGCGCTTCAACACCAATATTTGTCCAAGCTCACCGTCAGTGCTGCTACTAAGCATGCATGTTCAACTGGCAAGGTGGAAGGTTTGCTGTGTTGTGACCCCCCTGTGCTGCTCACCTCGCCTGGAGTCCCTTGAAACACGTCATCGTTTATTGGATGTATGATCGTAATCCCTGTGCCTCTGCTTGCGCACACATGCGCATGTCGGCACCACCAAACGTGTCCAGATTCCAGGCGTACAATGGCCCATGTCTGCTGGCAAAGGTGGTCTTGAGGCTCATCTCCCTGCAGAAAGTCCATGAAACACATGATAAATACTTAATATTCATCTGTGTGTGTCTCTTCAGGCATTACATGAGTGGACCATGTCAGAGACGTACATCAGAAATCACACCATCAGTCCGTCTTTCACAGCAACTGTGTGTAACACACTATCTACTGCATGATTTTCAACAAGCACATGTTCATTAAAGATAAGAAACATACTACACAATGCATAGCAATGAATGTACACATGAATCATTAAACACCCCATCTAGCAAAAGAAGAACAGTGGTCAATTACACCCCAATCATCCCCACTAGGGGTGTTAACACAAGTTCCACAGCAGCAGACATGCCACAGATATGACAGTCCATTGCCCTTGTGTAATAGGCTGTTACACCGAACCATCCTTGCAGGCCCCTGGATAAGGGAAGCAGGAGTGGCATATGTGAGTCAAGGACCCCAAGCAGCAAACACATACACAATACTAGCTTGAAGGGCCCAGCTGGAACAGTGGATGCTTTCAAAAGCCACAAAGCACCACACCGTCACATGAAAGCACAATAGACTAGCAATTTTAAACTATATTAACTAATTACACTAACTATGGAAAACCTACTTTACCTATTTAAACTAACTATCAAACAGAAACTTAACTAACTAACTAAACTAAAAGAAAAATCAAAAATGTCCACATACGACCCAGGGGGAGGCACCCAGGAGGGGGGAGGTACAGGGTGCTGCTCAACACCCACATGCGATGATGCTGAGGAAAGAAAAAACCTCCATGGGCTCAACACCTGCACAGCCCGACCTATGTGGGAGATAGATTGTCGTCCGAGTCTGGCTCTTCCTGGAAAGAAGGACATGGCACAGGAGCATGACCACGCCTAGCCACAGCTTGCCCCTCCTCGGTAGCAGGTCTGCCGGATGGGTGAGCCTGGTTCTGTGTGGCAATGACATGTAGGTCTGCATGCAGAACCTCCCGTGATACACGTGCTTCCTCTTGCAAGGTAGCACATGTAGCACAGAGTTCCTCCTGCAAGGCCTGGCTGGACAACCGCTGCACCTCCCGGCAAGCATGTAGCTCAGCCGAGATGGTACGCTCACGCTGTGCAAACCTCTCCTCTGCCTGCTCCCTCTGGGACATCAGAAGGACACCTAGAGTGGATCTGAGGGAAGCATGCTCCTCTCTCAGGGCCTTCATGTGTGCCTCTGCGTGAGCAGCAATTGCTTGACACAGAGACGACATTTCAGCCTGGCGTGCCCTGTCTGAGGCCGCAATGCCGAGCCTGAGCGAGCGGGCCATGGACCGTGCCGCCTGCTGCTGGAGAAGTACCTGCCTAGCAGGGGGGAGCACAGATTGGGCCACACGCTCCATGCTCTTAGCGATGTTCTCCATTGCTGCCCCCTGCCATTCAGAATTGGCAGTCATGTCTTGCTCCCACTCAGTATACTGTGGTTGCGCGTGGTGATCACGTTGCTGGGCTTGACACCTGCGAGACCCAAGGACCGTGTGTCCTCGTTGTGATGGCACCGCCCGCGGCTGCACGACTACATGCCCCCGTCGACGTGATGTCCCAGGCACATCAGTGACTGGACTGGTGTGGAGGGTGACCCTGCGTCCCGATCCACCACGGGCGGAGGTTCCAAGACTGTCTGACCCCTCAGTGCAGGTGTCGCGGACAGAGGAGTGTCCACATCAGAATCACTCACCCCTGACATATGGACCTGATGCTCATCCAACTCGACATGGTTGTCAAAGTGTTCATCAGGGCTGGACTCATAGGCAGCCAGAGACAAGATGGACTGTAGCACTTGGGGGTTTTCGTGGCCTACCACCCCACTACCCCCACTTGTGCTGGGTTGATGTAGTGATAACAACCCTGTGCCTGGCATGACAACACCATCCTCCAGCTCCATTGCGTCATCATCTGAAAAATAGAGAGAAAAAAGGTCACTACACATGTTAGAAGCACACAACACACACACACACTGACAACAAACACATCAGGCAGACATGTGACACACAAAATAGAACCTGGCATACATGCTGGGTCAACTTGGAATTGCTTCTGTGATCAGACCTGTTGAAAGGTGGCAGTCTGCATTGAAGTGGGGGTATGCAGTGCAGCAAATATGTAAGTTACTCACTACCTACATGTACAAGGACTTCATGGTGTGTGTCAAAAAATGTGAAGGCAGTGCAAGGTCAACTTCAGGCATCACGTGCAATGTGCATTCAATGGGTAGCATATCTACAAGCAAAGCACCCCTCCACCCAAGTGCAAAAGCAGGGATGTCTAGCATGGTATCAAAAGGCTTACCATAGTCCTGTGTATTGACAGACAGTGTTGACTAGCATCAACAGCTTCATGTGAGTCAAGTGACAACACTGCAAATGATGATGGGACAGTAAGCAGGACACATGATGAAACCTCTGGAGTCCACCCACGTGTGAAGAAGACACTACACCAGTTGGACAGAGTCATTGGCCATTAAACAGGCTGAGGCCTGTGACCCTCACAGTTTGTCAGACGCTAAACATGTGTGCAACGCAGTACTGAGCCACAGTTGACATGGGAAGGCAGATGAAATGCCATGCAATTTGGGTCATCATGGACTTGTGTAACAGTGATCATCCAGTCATGGACACATATGGGCATGCGTGGAATGCACATGGAGCATGAATGGGCACTCATGTCCCTGCGGGGCATCTGACCTCTGCACAGTCCAAGTGAGACACCCTGCATCAAGTACTAAGGATGTACCACAATGGATATGTCTGGCAGATTGGCCGCTGAATGTTAGAATGTACACAGGAGGCATGAGCAGGGAAGTAAGCAACGGCAATATTGTAGCAGACCAGTGCTAAGATGGAATTGGGGTGCAGAGCAGGGGGTTGAGGGGCAAGGGAGCATGCCTACATTGGCTACCCCCTTGCAGGCAGAGGACACATGCACGTCAGTCATGCTATGCATAGTTCCTGGGCTGAGAGGAAGCTCACCCCACGCTACATGGCGAAGTGCCAGTGAGCTGGAACCTGGACCAGAGGGGCATACTAAGTGGTGATGTGGACAGTCGTTGTCTGCTCCACATGTCCACCATACAGCAGAGTAGACATGCATCAGGGAAGCATTGCCTTACTCACACATCATAACCATGTACACGTGACATGTAGTGGCAGTCATGCACAACACATCACACAAGTAAAACACACACGTCCAAGACAAACACGCATCAACACTCACTGGACTGGGCATCAAAGTCCGGCATCTCTCCCACTCCTTCGACCGATTCAGATGGTATGAACTCCGCAACGAGTGACTCATGCGGAGTGAGTTCTTCCTCCTCCGGTGCAGGCCCACCGCCAGTCACCAGAGTCAAATTTAATTTGAGGTACGCTTAGCCTTAGCGCTGCGTTTGAGGTAATTCCAATGCTTTTTGCACTCTTGCGCCGTGCGCACCTCATGGCCGAATGCACTCACATGTTCCACAACTTGCTTCCAGTGGGTATCACGGTGGGCAGCTGTAGTTTGACAATTAGCACCCACTAGCATGTCACGGCTGCTTTTCCGCATGTAGCCCACGAGGAAGTCCAGTTCCTGGTTGCAGAAAGGCTTCTTCCTTGACGTGCAGGAGGTTGTGGCTGTGTGTGGGGTCCCAGCCTGTGCTGCAGGTGCAACCTTCCTCCTCTTGGATTGTGGCGCAGACCCTGGCTGGCTGATGCCGCCCTGATCAGTATGGCCAGTGGGACTGGTGGATTGAGCCAAGGGAGTGGCAGGTGGAGGGACGACCAAAAGGCTGACTTGTGTCAGTTTCAGCTGGGTGCCCTCTAATGGACCCTGCACATCAACATCCGCTGTAGCTGGGTCATTGACCGCAACTGTCCTGGTTGGCAGACTCACAACCGGGGTGTTGTTGGCTGCATCTGCCCCTGCACTTGCCAACACCCGGCTGTTCGGGGCAGCAGATGACATTACTGCCCCAGGGACACGTGTCTTGGTCAGGGCAGCCCTGCGTGCCCCTACGGTTTCCCTCCGGTCCTTTTGGAAATCTTCCAAGGGCTCTTCAATTGCCAACGCAGCCTGCGCTGGCAGACCCTGAGCCTGGGTGGTGGTGTCGACAGCTGCACCTGCAGCTACCACTACCCTTGGGCCTGTGGCAGTCGATGAAACGGACTGCCGGGTCACACGGGGCACCAGTGCCAGATGCAGAAGCTGCCTCTCCCAGAACCACAGGGGGTGGTGGCATGACTGCACCGACACATGGCACAACATCGTGCTCAAGTGGCGCACCCATGCCTCTTCCCCCTCTGTGGCCACCCTGGACACCCTGGATTCCCCCGACTCCCTGGTCACCCCGGCCACGTCCCTGACCACGCCCGCCACGAGGAGTACGCCCAGCTGAGGTGCCCCTCACATTTGGTGGCCTCCCAACACATTTGGTGGCCTCCCAACCATGGCACAGATGGAGTAGTGCGGCACAGATGGAGTAGTGCCAATGGGAGGTGTATACCACAATTGACCTGGGCAATTGGGGTGAAGGGGGTGGGATGCAAGATGTTAACAGCCGTCCTGCACCTGCAAGGCTGTATGTGACCCCGGTGATGTAGTGATGGGTCACGCTATGCTCAGGCACCCCAAAACTGCAGTAAAACCGTGCACGCAACCCTGCAGCCTACGTGTGTGGAATCAACCTCCCGCAGTACGCGGTGGCACCCAGTAACACGAAAAACGCGTACACGTGGGACACCCAGGCTACTATGACCTTGAAAATGGGTGCGATACACAGGGGCAACCGCAGTTGGAAAAATAGCGTGCGCGACTCACCGTCTGACTAGCGTGATAATAAAAAACACGCATACCCAATACCCCCACCAAAAGAAGAGATACGTCCTCGATCGCTGTGAAGATGTGATGGCGCGCGAAACAACACGAAGCAGCTACACACGTCAGCCTCCACGAAAGGCACGTACCGCTCACCTTTAACCCGTGCTGAGGGAAACGCCCGCGCGCGTCACGTCACTTACGTGCGTAGGCCCTTTCCTCGGATTACACGCATTCACACCCGGAAGTGCAGTTTTTTCAGGTGCCCTGAACCACTATGCCCACGTCAAAGAAGCGCTTACGGGCTAAGGGCCTTTGGTCCAATGAAAACGCGTATGTGTGCTGACGCGCTTACGCGCAAAGGCGCTAGGGGCCTTTCCTCCAATTACACACTGACGTGCAATTTTTTCATGTGCCAAATCACTCCGTATCAAGCTGGCCACGTGAAAACACACGGAAGACCCCGCTCCTGCCCAGAAGGCCGAATTACTGCCCTGCAGATCCCTGAGCACGCTCCCACCTGCAATCTGCTGCTGCCTGACTGCCTGCTGCCCACGTGCCCTGCCATTTGCTGCCTGCACATCAGCCAGGGGTGCAGTTGCTGTGACCACCCCTGCTGGAACCCAAGACTCTCGACTGGGATTCCATCACTCACAGCCCAGCCCCAGGACCCAGTTGCCCACCCACTCCTGCCTCTGGGGTTGCCATGTCCAGCACAACACCATCTGGCAGCACCGGCAACCCCCAGCCAGAGAGGCAGAGGGCCACCAGCTTCAGTGCCAGGGAAGTTGGTGTCCTGGTGGAGCAAGTCCTGGGGCAGTATGATGCCCTCTTTGGAAGTTTGCGCCGACAATGAAGGACAGACCAGGATCTGGATGGACATTGTGACTGCCATCAACGCGGAGGGGGTGGCAGTCCGCGACTTACATCATGTCAAGAAGCGCTGGGAGGACTTCAGGTCCAGGACCCTCAACAAGGCCCGGCACCTCACGAAGGCAGCGGATGCCAAGGGGCGCCGGGGCCAGCTGTCGGACCACCAAATGAGGGTCCTGGAACGCATATGCCCAGCGCTCTACGTCCAGATCCTTGAGAGGCAGACCCGTCTGGAGTCGAGCAGTAAGTGTACATGCAGGGTGATTGGATGCTGTGCGTGTCGTGGTGTGCCAGTAGTGTGCAGGTTGCGCATGTGTTTTTGTAGGGCCATGTAGGGATGTGTATGAACATGGGCGTGAGGCTGCCACATGTGTGTCCTCTCAGGTGTGAAACACATTGATGGTGTATGTGTTGGTAAGCATGCTGGACAAATGGAGGTGTAGGAGCACACATGTTTGAATTTCTGTGTATGTCCATTGGCATGGTTGTGGCATGGATGGTGGTTCCTAATGTATGTATCTGCACTGTGTACATGTGCATGTGTGTGTATTTGACAAGTGTGCAACTGTGATGCAACATGGATGCATGTGACACTGATATGTAGAAGGCTGAATGGCATATCTGACATGTATGGCGATCTCATCACTGCAACAGTTGGAGGAGATGTAAACATGCATGTAAGTGTGGTGGTGTGTGTGCATGTCTACTGCACTCCCTGTGTGTCATGTGGTGTCTGGCTCACCTTTTGATGCTCATGCTGTTGTATGTGTATGGATGGTGCTGGCTGTTGTGATATGGCTGTGTAATTGCTCATGTGTGTGTGTGTAACGCTCACCTGACTCCCACGGAGGCGCTGGTCTAGTCTGGGTTGCTGTGGCCTCTTCGAGCGTGATGCGCAGAACTCGGAACACCGACTGAACAGGACCCTCAAATCTTGCTTGTCTGGCCCGTAGGAATATCCTTCTGCAGATGAGAAAGGGGATTAACAGTCTGCAGAATAGTGTGCTTGCTCCCCCCTTCCCTCCTCCGTTCTTCTCTAACTTCCTCCGAAATCCCCGGTTGAAGCTCACCTTATGGTTTGAAAGGATGAACTCTCCATCCTGCTTCTGGTGCAGGGGCGCGTGTTAGTCCAGTTACTTCACTGGTTTTCAGAATGGCGCTGGCAAAATCCACTTGACTTTTCCGAGCGGAACGCCGTAAGTATGAAGATTACAAAAGTTCAAGTGCTGAGCCTCCTTTTCTGTTGCCTTCCTAACCTGTGATCTGTCCTTTATTTCAGGTGCAGAATAAAGGCGATGCGTTGAGGGATTGAATTCCCGATGGTAAACTCAGGTGAGTTAGCGATGGAGGCGATCACTCTTAATGTCTTTATATTCCTCCAGTAATGTCTTTTGTCCTTTCCTCATAGGGGCTGGGGTGTGGTACCTGCCAACGAAGCGGCGCCGACCCGAAATGAGGAATGGTCCACCAACAGAAGACCGGTAAGTGTTATGGCAGAAAATTAGGCTTTCCTCATATGTTCCTTCTGCTCACCTTTTGTCTCTTCTTCTCTCCCCTAGGCACAGAGATGTGGCGACCGGTGCAGACAGTCACGGTGGAGACAGAAGAACTCCCGAGGACAGGTGAGTGAAGTGCGGCGCTGCAGCGAGCAATGTGGTGCTTTTAAATGAAAGTCTTTTCTCAGGAACAGGAACGCTGGCGTGAAGGTTCCAGATGCAGGTAAGAAGTTTGATAAAATTCTTGGTTTTACCTTTCTCTTCTCTTCTTTCCTTACAGGTGTTCCAGGATCGAGGCGGGCGTGGCTGGAGACCAGATGCAGGAGCAGACACGGTGAGTGTTCAGCTGCTTGGATGCAGAACAACGCGAAGCGTGAGCTACTGTCTGGGCGTGGCTTAAATAGCCCCCAAAGTAGTTCCAGGTAAGTATCCTTCCCTGGCCACGCCCGAGTGGCAAAATAGTCCCAATGAAAAAATAGTCCCTTTCAGGTCTCAGGGAGGCCTGAATCTTGCAGCATGGTCTGCATCAGATAAGTGCACAAAACACCTTCCTTTATGAGCTTGGCGCCTGTGGCACCAGGACTGATGTCCAACATGAGCCTGGCGCCAACGGCGCCAGGACAGAGTCCAAAGAGCCCCTATAAGGGGCCGCTGGGCTTTTACCCGGGGGCATGATGCCTGCTCCCAGGGGTGCTGGGCCTGGCCTGGTGCTCCGGGGGTAGGCATCATGACAGTGTGTTGGGGATTGTGATGCCATGTCTGAAGTTTGACACTGCCACACATGTGCAACTGTCATGTGTGTATCAGTCCATTGTACAGTGCCTTGATGCCTGTGTCCTATCTCTCCCTGTCTGCAGCTTCAACTGATGAAGAGGGCGGAGAGGGTGCTGTGGAGCACAGCGGCAGGGATTGCACCGCCAGCCGGAGACGCGAGGCCCGGCTCCCCTCCCAGGTTGTCATCTCGTCAGGGAGTGAGGAGTCTGGTGCCGCGTCCCAGGCCGCAGCTGCCGAGGGTAGGTCCAAGAGGCAGAGGTCGGAGTTGGACTCCTCGGCAGCAGAAGGGGCAGCTGAGACCCCACAGGGTCCGACGGAGGAAGATGGCAGGGAGTCATCCAGGTTGGTGGGGGGTTTGGTGGAGGAGGAGGCCGTGCAAGGGACAGACACGGGGTCTGGAGGTGGGGATTCCACTGGTGCTAGTGGTGCAGTGTAGGGGCATGGACAGGAGGCAGCACAGGCCACCGCGGAGGTGCCTGTGTGTAATCCTGTCCCCGATCCTGTGCCTGCATCATCCCGCACCAGCAGGGATGCCTACGTCCAGACCCGTTTTCAGGGAGGGGATCCGCTTACAACAATTGGCCTTCCTCTCCCTGTGGACGTGGCTATCCGGGACCGGGTTGAGCCTGTCCTGGGTGGGGTGGCGTTGCATCAACGGGCCATGCAGTCTTTTCATGAGGAGACTGCACGTCATCTCGAATGGCTCGTAGACCGCGTTGACCTACTGAGACAGGTCACCAGGGCCAGATTCCTCCGTTTGCTGGATCTTGTTCCGACCCCCTCCTCACCTGAACCCTCTATTCACCAGTCGTCCTCCATGCCATCTTCCCACCCATGTATCACCTGGGTACCCTCTGGAGCTGCCACTGACGCTGCGGCCAGGCTGGTGGAGGACCCATCCCTGCCACAGTCGGGAGTCGGATGTCCAGCAGGGGTGGCCACCTCAACAACTGCACCCCAGCCGGAGGAGGATGTGCAGGCAGGAAGAGCCAGGGCACAGGCAGAGGCACAGCAGTAGCAGCAACAAGGTGGGAGCCATGATGGCTCGGGGCCTTCAACATAGGAGGGGCAGGCATCGGCCAGAGGGCAGGAGGACCCAGGACTGGAAGTGTCTTCTGTGTGGCAGCGGTTAGGCCATGCTATAGATGCGGAGCGGCAGCGGGCAGAAGAGGCACCGCTCACAATGGTCAGGGCGGAGAACTCCATGCGTAGGGCTCTAAGGCGGGCTGATTGCCTCGAGGCAATTCGCAGGGACCTGGAGGTCCACATGTCATTGTCCCTGTGAACCCTCGGGGCCATGGAAGAGGACCGCCTCTGGGACATCGAGCAGGAGTTCGATGATGCCCTGGCCCGGGAAATTGGGAAGTGAGTCGTCGGACTAGCCCGCTGCCATTGTAAATAGTTTTTAGAGTTAGGTTTCCTTTTCCTTTTCCTTTTATTTGTGGTCAATGGACAATGCCACACACATTTGTATATAGTTTTATTTTTATGTAGTTTCTTAGGTAGGTTTCATTTGTTTGGTTGGACTCATGGACCCTCTACATAGTTGGACAATGGATTGATTTAATTTATTTTTTGGATTTTGCACATGGATTCATGGATTTTTCTTTTGGACAATGGATTGTGAATAGTTTGATCATGGATTAATTAGAATATTTTTTTTCATTATGGACATGGAGTAATGGATTTTTTTTGGGACAATGTATTGTAAATAGTTGGACTATGGAATAATTTGCATTTTTTTTTTCATTATGAACATGAAGCAATGGATTTTTTTTTTACCTTTCCTTTGGATTTGCGTTGGTGGAGGGAGAGTTTGGACTGTTTTTCTTTCACATTTTTTTGGATTGGTTATAATTTTCATTCATTCATCTTTTGCATATGCTTTTCATTTCACGTTTGCTATTTTTGTATGATTTCATTTAATTTATTTATTTGTGTACATAGTACATATTCATATTTTATTTCCATGTGTGGGATTCACTCATTGGGTTGATGCATGTGAAATTGTGGGTTTACACAATCAATGCCAACCAGTGTATCAGTGTGACGGACATGTGTTGATGTACATAGTTGACTTTTGGTTTGTGTCTTGAGATAGGTATGTCAGTGTGGGGTGGATTGGGAAATCATTGCGTCTCAAGAATGGGGTGGCGTGATGTGGTTTTTTGGTGTAGAAGTGGCCCATGATTGTGCTTCTTTATTTTGTGTAGGGGGGACATGAGTAGGGGCCTGCTGGCAGGTGCCTGTCACTGCTGAGGTGTGGGGGTGCAGGGGGACATGAGTGGGGGCCTGCTGGCAGGTGCCTGTCACTGCTGGGGGGTGGGGGTGCAGGGGGACATGAGTGGGACATGAGTGGGGGCCTGCTGGCAGGTGCCCCTCACTGCTGGGTGGCAGGGTGCAGGGGGACATGAGTGGGACATGAGTGGGGGCCTGCTGGTAGGTGCCCCTCACTGCTGGGGGGTGGGGGTGCAGGGGGACATGAATGGGGGCCTGCTGGCAGGTGCCGGTCAATACTGGGGGGTGGGGGTGCAGGGGGACATGATTTGGTGATCACTAGTGGAAGGTGACATGTGTACTGGCTGGGGGGCATGTCCAGGGGTGCAGGGTAGTCCCCTGTGTTGTGGGTTGCCTGCAGGGGCTGTGGATGGGGTGGAGGGCACACCTGGGAGGACCCACACTGCCAATTCACGTGTGGGACTCCCAGTGCACCCCACTAGATACACGTACCCGCTCTGACAGCGAAATCGCGTGTGAAACTTCCCGCGAACTCCAGTAACACACGTACCCCACTCGCACAGGGCCAATTGCGTGTGAAACTTCCCGCAAACCCCAGTAATACACGTACCCCACTCGCACAGGGCCAATCACGTGTGAAACTTCCAGCGAATCCCAGTAATACACGTACCCCACTCGCATAGGCCCTTTCGCGTGTGAAACTTCCCGCGAACCCCAGTAATACAGGTACCCTATTCGCACAGGGCCAATCGGGTGTGAAACTTCCCAGGAACCCCAGTAATACATGTACCCCACTTGCACAGGGCCAATCGCGTGTGAAACTTCCCGTGAATCCCAGTTATACACGTACCCCACTCGCACAGGCCCTTTCGCATGTGAAACTTCCCGCAAACCCCAGTAATACACGAACACCACTCGCACAGGGCCTATCGCGTGTGAAACTTCCCGCGCACCCCAGTAATACGCATTCCCCACTCGCACAGGGCCAATCGCGTGTGAAACTTCCTGCGAATCCCAGTAATCCACATAGCCCACTCGCACAGGCCCTTTCGCATGTGAAACTTCCCGCGAAGCCCAGTAATACACGTACCCCACATGCACAGGGCTAATCGCGTGTGAAACTTCCAGCGAATCCCAGTAATACACGTACTCCACACGCACAGGCGCTTTCGCATGTGAAACTTCTCGCGAATCCCAGTTATACACGTACCCCACTCGCACAGGCCCTTTCGCGTGTGAAACTTTCCGTGAACCCCAGTAATACACGTACACCACTCGCACAGGGCCTATCGCGTGTGAAACTTCCCGCGAACCCCAGTAATACACGTACACCACTCGCACAGGGCCTATCGCGTGTGAAACCTCCCGCGAACCCCAGTAATACACGTACCCCACTCTCACAGGGCCAATCGCGTGTGAAACTTCCCGCGAACCCCAGTAATACACGTACCCCATTCGCACAGGGCCAATCGCGTGTGAAACTTCCCGCGGATCCCAGTAATACACGTACCCCACTCGCACAGGCCCTTTCGCGTGTGAAACTTCCTGCAAACCCCAGTAATACATGTACACCACTCGCACAGGGCCTATCGCGTGTGAAACTTCCCGCGAACCCCAGTAATACACGTACCCCACTCGCACAGGGCCAATCGCGTGTGAAACTTCCCGCAAATCCCAGTAATACACGTACCCCACTCGCACAGGCCCTTTCGCGTGTGAAACTTCCTGCAAACCCCAGTAATACACGTACACCACTCGCACAGGGCCTATCGCATGTGAAACTTCCCGCAAACCCCAGTAATACACATACCCCATTCGCACAAGGCCAATTGCGTGTAAAACTTCCCGCAAACCCCAGTAATACACGTACCCCACTCGCACAGGGCCAATCGGGTGTGAAACTTCCCACGAACCCCAGTAATACACGTACCCCACTCGCACAGAGCCAATCGCGTGTGAAACTTCCCGCAAACCCCAGTAATACACGTACCCCACTCGCACAGGGCCTATCGCGTGTGAAACTTCCTGCGCACCCCAGTAATACGCATTCCCCACTCGCACAGGGCCAATCGCGTGCGAAACTTCCTGCGAATCCCAGTAATCCACATACCCCACTCGCACAGGGCCAATCGCGTGTGAAACTTCCAGCGAATCCCAGTAATACACGTACTCCACACGCACAGGCCTTTTCGCGTGTGAAACTTCCCGCGAACCCCAGTAATACACGTACACCACTCGCACAGGGCCTATCGCGTGTGAAACTTCCCGCGAATCCCAGTAATACACGTACCCCACTCGCACAGGCCCTTTCGCGTGTGAAACTTCCCGCGAACCCCAGTAATACACGTACACCACTCGCACAGGGCCTATCGCGTGTGAAACTTCCCGCGAATCCCAGTAATACACGTACCCCACTCGCACAGGGCCAATTGCGTGTAAAACTTCCCGCAAACCCCAGTAATACACGTACCCCACTCGCACAGGGCCAATCGGGTGTGAAACTTCCCACGAACCACAGTAATACATGTACCCCACTCGCACAGGGCCAATCGCGTGTGAAACTTCCTGTGAATCCCAGTAATACACATACCCCACTCGCACAGGCCCTTTCGCGTGTGAAACTTCCCGCGAACCCCAGTAATACACGTACACCACTCGCACAGGGCCTATCGCGTGTGAAACTTCCCGCGAATCCCAGTAATACACGTACCCCACTCGCACAGGCCCTTTCGCGTGTGAAACTTCCCGCGAACCCCAGTAATACACGTACACCACTCGCACAGGGCCTATCGCGTGTGAAACTTCCCGCGAATCCCAGTAATACACGTACCCCACTCGCACAGGCCCTTTCGCGTGTGAAACTTCCCGCAAACCCCAGTAATACACATACCCCACTCGCACAGGGCCAATTGCGTGTAAAACTTCCCGCAAACCCCAGTAATACACGTACCCCACTCGCACAGGGCCAATCGGGTGTGAAACTTCCCACGAACCACAGTAATACATGTACCCCACTCGCACAGGGCCAATCGCGTGTGAAACTTCCTGTGAATCCCAGTAATACACATACCCCACTCGCACAGGCCCTTTCGTGTGTGAAACTTCCCGCAAACCCCAGTAATACACGAACACCACTAGCACAGGGCCTATCGCGTGTGAAACTTCCTGCGCACCCCAGTAATACGCATTCCCCACTCGCACAGGGCCAATCGCGTGTGAAACTTCCTGCGAATCTCAGTAATCCACATACCATACTCGCACAGGGCCAATCGCGTGTGAAACTTCCAGCGAATCCCAGTAATACACGTACTCCACACGCACAGGCCCTTTCGCGTGTGAAACTTCCCGCGAACCCCAGTAATACACTTACACGACTCGCACAGGGCCTATCGCGTGTGAAACTTCCCGCGAATCCCAGTAATACACGTACCCCACTCGCACATGACCTTTCCCGTGTGAAACTTCCCGTGAACCCCAGTAATACACGTACACCACTCGCACAGGGCCTATCGCATGTGAAACTTCCCGCGAACCCCAGTAATACACGTACACCACTCGCACAGGGCCTATCGCATGTGAAACTTCCCGCGAATCCCAGTAATACACGTACCCCACTCACACAGGCCCTTTCGCGTGTGAAACTTCCCGCGAACCCCAGTAATACACGTACACCACTCGCACAGGGCCTATCGCATGTGAAACTCCCCGCGAACCCCAGTAATACACGTACACCACTCGCACACGGCCTATCACGTGTGAAACTTCCCGCGAATCCCAGTAATACACGTACCCCACTCGCACAGGCCCTTTCGCGTGTGAAACTTCCCTCGAACCCCAGTAATACACGTACCCCACTCGCACAGGGCCAATCGCGTGTGAAACTTCCCACGAACCCCAGTAATACATGTACCCCACTCGCACAGGGCCAATCACGTGTGAAACTTCCTGCGAATCCCAGTAACACACTTACCCCACTCGCACAGGTGCTTTCGTGTGTGAAACTTCCCGCGAACCCCAGTAATACACGTACCCCATTCGCACAGGGCCAATCGCGTGTGAAACTTCCCGCGGATCCCAGTAATACACGTACCCCACTCGCACAGGCCCTTTCGCGTGTGAAACTTCCTGCGAACCCCAGTAATACATGTACACCACTCGCACAGGGCCTATCGCGTGTGAAACTTCCCGCGAACCCCAGTAATACACGTACCCCACTCGCACAGGGCCAATCGCGTGTGAAACTTCCCGCAAATCCCAGTAATACACGTACCCCACTCGCACAGGCCCTTTCGCGTGTGAAACTTCCTGCAAACCCCAGTAATACACGTACACCACTCGCACAGGGCCTATCGCATGTGAAACTTCCCGCAAACCCCAGTAATACACATACCCCATTCGCACAAGGCCAATTGCGTGTAAAACTTCCCGCAAACCCCAGTAATACACGTACCCCACTCGCACAGGGCCAATCGGGTGTGAAACTTCCCACGAACCCCAGTAATACACGTACCCCACTCGCACAGAGCCAATCGCGTGTGAAACTTCCCGCAAACCCCAGTAATACACGTACCCCACTCGCACAGGGCCTATCGCGTGTGAAACTTCCTGCGCACCCCAGTAATACGCATTCCCCACTCGCACAGGGCCAATCGCGTGCGAAACTTCCTGCGAATCCCAGTAATCCACATACCCCACTCGCACAGGGCCAATCGCGTGTGAAACTTCCAGCGAATCCCAGTAATACACGTACTCCACACGCACAGGCCTTTTCGCGTGTGAAACTTCCCGCGAACCCCAGTAATACACGTACACCACTCGCACAGGGCCTATCGCGTGTGAAACTTCCCGCGAATCCCAGTAATACACGTACCCCACTCGCACAGGCCCTTTCGCGTGTGAAACTTCCCGCGAACCCCAGTAATACACGTACACCACTCGCACAGGGCCTATCGCGTGTGAAACTTCCCGCGAATCCCAGTAATACACGTACCCCACTCGCACAGGCCCTTTCGCGTGTGAAACTTCCCGCAAACCCCAGTAATACACATACCCCACTCGCACAGGGCCAATTGCGTGTAAAACTTCCCGCAAACCCCAGTAATACACGTACCCCACTCGCACAGGGCCAATCGGGTGTGAAACTTCCCACGAACCACAGTAATACATGTACCCCACTCGCACAGGGCCAATCGCGTGTGAAACTTCCTGTGAATCCCAGTAATACACATACCCCACTCGCACAGGCCCTTTCGCGTGTGAAACTTCCCGCGAACCCCAGTAATACACGTACACCACTCGCACAGGGCCTATCGCGTGTGAAACTTCCCGCGAATCCCAGTAATACACGTACCCCACTCGCACAGGCCCTTTCGCGTGTGAAACTTCCCGCGAACCCCAGTAATACACGTACACCACTCGCACAGGGCCTATCGCGTGTGAAACTTCCCGCGAATCCCAGTAATACACGTACCCCACTCGCACAGGCCCTTTCGCGTGTGAAACTTCCCGCAAACCCCAGTAATACACATACCCCACTCGCACAGGGCCAATTGCGTGTAAAACTTCCCGCAAACCCCAGTAATACACGTACCCCACTCGCACAGGGCCAATCGGGTGTGAAACTTCCCACGAACCACAGTAATACATGTACCCCACTCGCACAGGGCCAATCGCGTGTGAAACTTCCTGTGAATCCCAGTAATACACATACCCCACTCGCACAGGCCCTTTCGTGTGTGAAACTTCCCGCAAACCCCAGTAATACACGAACACCACTAGCACAGGGCCTATCGCGTGTGAAACTTCCTGCGCACCCCAGTAATACGCATTCCCCACTCGCACAGGGCCAATCGCGTGTGAAACTTCCTGCGAATCTCAGTAATCCACATACCATACTCGCACAGGGCCAATCGCGTGTGAAACTTCCAGCGAATCCCAGTAATACACGTACTCCACACGCACAGGCCCTTTCGCGTGTGAAACTTCCCGCGAACCCCAGTAATACACTTACACGACTCGCACAGGGCCTATCGCGTGTGAAACTTCCCGCGAATCCCAGTAATACACGTACCCCACTCGCACATGACCTTTCCCGTGTGAAACTTCCCGTGAACCCCAGTAATACACGTACACCACTCGCACAGGGCCTATCGCATGTGAAACTTCCCGCGAACCCCAGTAATACACGTACACCACTCGCACAGGGCCTATCGCATGTGAAACTTCCCGCGAATCCCAGTAATACACGTACCCCACTCACACAGGCCCTTTCGCGTGTGAAACTTCCCGCGAACCCCAGTAATACACGTACACCACTCGCACAGGGCCTATCGCATGTGAAACTCCCCGCGAACCCCAGTAATACACGTACACCACTCGCACACGGCCTATCACGTGTGAAACTTCCCGCGAATCCCAGTAATACACGTACCCCACTCGCACAGGCCCTTTCGCGTGTGAAACTTCCCTCGAACCCCAGTAATACACGTACCCCACTCGCACAGGGCCAATCGCGTGTGAAACTTCCCACGAACCCCAGTAATACATGTACCCCACTCGCACAGGGCCAATCACGTGTGAAACTTCCTGCGAATCCCAGTAATACACTTACCCCACTCGCACAGGTGCTTTCGTGTGTGAAACTTCCCGCGAACCGCATTAATACACGTACCCCACTCGCACAGGGCCAATCGCGTGTGAAACTTCCTGCAAATCCCAGTAATACACGTACCCCACTGGCACAGGCCCTTTCGCGTGTGAAACTTCCTGCAAACCCCAGTAATACACGTACACCACTCGCACAGGGCCTATCGCGTGTGAAACTTCCCGCAAACCCCAGTAATACACGTACCCCACTCGCACAGGGCCAATCGCGTGTAAAACTTCCCGCAAACCCCAGTAATACACGTACCCCACTCGCACAGGGCCAATCGGGTGTGAACCTTCCCACGAACCCCAGTAATACATGTACCCCACTCTCACAGGGCCAATCGCGTGTGAAACTTCCCGTGAATCCCAGTAATACACGTACCCCACTCGCACAGGCCCTTTCGCATGTGAAACTTCCCGCAAACCCCAGTAATACACGAACACCACTCGCACAGGGCCTATCGCATGTGAAACTTCCTGCGCACCCCAGTAATACGCATTCCCCACTCGCACAGGGCCAATCGCGTGTGAAACTTCCTGCGAATCTCAGTAATCCACATACCATACTCGCACAGGGCCAATCGCGTGTGAAAGTTCCAGCGAATCTCAGTAATACACGTACTCCACACGCACAGGCCCTTTCGCGTGTGAAACTTCCCGCGAACCCCAGTAATACACGTACACCACTCGCACAGGGCCTATCGCGTGTGAAACTTCCCGCGAATCCCAGTAATACACGTACCCCACTCGCACATGACCTTTCCCGTGTGAAACTTCCCGTGAACCCCAGTAATACACGTACACCACTCGCACAGGGCCTATCGCATGTGAAACTTCCCGCGAACCCCAGTAATACACGTACACCACTCACACAGGGCCTATCGCATGTGAAACTTCCCGCAAATCCCAGTAATACACATACCCCACTCACACAGGCCCTTTCGCGTGTGAAACTTCCCGCGAACCCCAGTAATACACGTACACCACTCGCACAGGGCCTATCGCATGTGAAACTTCCCGCGAACCCCAGTAATACACGTACACCACTCGCACACGGCCTATCACGTGTGAAACTTCCCGCGAACCCCAGTAATACACGTACACCACTCGCACAGGGCCTATCGCGTGTGAAACTTCCCTCGAACCCCAGTAATACACGTACCCCACTCGCACAGGGCCAATCGCGTGTGAAACTTCCCACGAACCCCAGTAATACATGTACCCCACTCGCACAGGGCCAATCGCGTGTGAAACTTCCCACGAACCCCAGTAATACACATACCCCACTCGCACAGGTGCTTTCGTGTGTGAAACTTCCCGCGAACCCCATTAATACACGTACCCCACTCGCACAGGGCCAATCGCGTCTGAAACTTCCTGCAAATCCCAGTAATACACGTACCCCACTGGCACAGGCCCTTTCGCGTGTGAAACTTCCTGCAAACCCCAGTAATACACGTACACCACTCGCACAGGGCCTATCGCGTGTGAAACTTCCCGCAAACCCCAGTAATACACGTACCCCACTCGCACAGGGCCAATCGCGTGTAAAACTTCCCGCAAAACCCAGTAATACACGTACCCCACTCGCACAGGGCCAATCGGGTGTGAACCTTCCCACGAACCCCAGTAATACATGTACCCCACTCTCACAGGGCCAATCGCGTGTGAAACTTCCAGCGAATCCCAGTAATACACGTACTCCACTCGCAGAGGCCCTTTCATGTGTGAAACTTCCCGCGAATACCAGTAATACATGTACCCCACTCGCACAGGGCCAATCGCGTGTGACACTTCCCGTGAATCCCAGTAATACACGTACCCCACTCGCACAGGCCCTTTCGCATGTAAAACTTCCCGCAAACCACAGTAATACACGTACACCACTCGCACAGGGCCTATCGCGTGTGAAGCTTCCCGCGCACCCCAGTAACACGCATTCCCCACTTGCACAGGGCCAATCGCGTGTGAAACTTCCTGCGAATCCCAGTAATCCACATACCCCACTCGCACAGGCCCTTTCGCGTATGAAACTTCCAGCGAACCTCAGTAATACACGTACCCCACTTGCACAGGGCCAATCGCGTGTGGAACTTCCAGCGAATCCCAGTAATACACGTACTCCACTCGCACAGGCCCTTTCACATGTGAAACTTTCCGTGAACCCCAGTAATACACGTACACCACTCGCACAGGGCCTATCGTGTGTGAAACTTCCCGCGCACCCCAGTAATACACGTTCCCCGCTTGCCATGTGCTGTGTGGCGGCCATGTATACTGGTACAGGGTTAGCGCTGGATTGGGGATTTTGATGGCTTTTCCTTGCGCAAGGGGCGTTCTTGGGGGCGTAACTGGCGCTGCTGCAGGGTCGCTGCACCACTGTGCGCCACGGCTGGTTTTGGTACCTAAAATCCATGAATACGCTGTGCGCGGAAATGGATTTTAGCGCATGCGGCTGGTGCAGAAATTCGCACGCGCACACTGTGCGCCAGCCGCGTGCGCCACTTGTGCGCTAAATTCTAAATCTCATATAACGGTTTCTCCATCCTCTATTTGGAAAGAGGTATAAACATGGTTCCATCGAACCCATATATTTATAATATGAGACCATGTGAGCATACAACCTGAATTGAGTGAATTCTTGGATTGTCATTGCCCAATCAGCATTTTGCAAAAGCTGTTTTACTTTTTTAGGATTCACAATCAGAGTTGTCAAACAAGCTCCCACACAAACCAACAATGAATTACCCATTTCCATTAATTTGAATAGGAAATTTGATTTGGGTGTACCTTGCTTCAACATCTCTTAGAGAACATCATACAGATTGTTTTCAGTTTGAGCAATTAGATTCCGAAATAATTGAAGACATTTCCACTCCACAATACTCTTAAAAAGATTGTAGCCCAAGCTTGTAGCGAATGGCTACTATTGGGACACATTTTGGTAAGCAGAAAATGATTTTCCTGAGCAGGGATGCCTCTAACCTGTTCACATCCAACTTGCCGGTTATAAAAGGAATTTGACTCCCATAAAGTATTTTAGGAATGACTTTTAGTTTATAAAATCTCAGAGTAGATGTGTATGAGAAGCCACCAAATTTATGGTTCACTGCTCGCAACTGGGTAATGCAGGTTTTAACTTTGGACAAGTAATGATTTTCAATTTGGACACTATTTGCCTTTACACTCACGAAGAAGCCCAGATAAATCATAAAGTTCTTAATATCCAGTTTAGACTTGTCCAAGTACCAACTCTTTGAGGATAGTGTTCCTCTCTTTCCACTAAAACACAGAATGGGAGATCTTTGTGGATTTACCGCTAAGCCGTTAGTTGTCATATATTTGGCAAATGCTGATAGCAAACGTTGCAGACCCACCGTCGATCCATCAAATAGTAGAAAGTAGTCAGCGTAGGAGCACCAACATATTTTTTTCCCTTCTAGCCTCGGTTGAATAAGGGCAGCATTCCCAAGCACCGGCCCTATATCAGATGTATACAAATTGTATAGAGTCGGGGCAAAAATGCGTCCCTGTCTGAGCCCGTTAGAAGTCTTAATTGTCTCAGAGAGTTGACCATCACTACTCAAAAGGACTTGTATCTTCGACCCTTCATGTAAATGAATTAAGTTGTTCAAAATGTCTCGTGGCATTGCCATTGCATACAACTTCTTCCACAATATAGCTCGATTCACCCTATCAAAAGCGAGAGACAGATCCATGCTAGCCAAATAAACCGGACTCGCCCCGTTTTGCCTGCACAATTCTTGCAAAAGGGAGATCAACAACCCTCCCGCCTGTGTACCGATGCCTTTTCTAAAGCTGAATTGAAATGACGAATAGATTTGTTCTGTGGTTGCCCAATATCCAATCCTTTGAAGGAAAAGGCCTGCATATATCTTCAAATCAGAGTCTAATAGGTCTATTGGCCGATAGTTTGAAGGCAGGGCTCTGTCTCACTTTTTATAGATAGATATGATGTAGCTCATGTTTCATGATTCCGGAATGACCTTTGTTCTACTTATATCTTCAAAAAGAAGAAATAGTACTTTTAACCATTTATCCGGATTGCCCTTAAAAAGTGTACTTGATAAGCCATTTGGCCCCCGCCGCTCTAGAAGAGCTAGTCCGGGCTATCCTTTCTCTAATTTCTTCAATAGAGAAGTTACCCGACCACAACCTTGTTTTCCCTTTGTGTGCTAGATATTCGCATGGCTCAACATTTGCATTCATATTTCCAAAATGTTCTACCCACGTTTCTTCAGCAGTTGGGTTGAGATTGCGAACTACAGCAGGTTTAGAAATTCTATTTATAAGCTGCCAGAAATGTTTTACCAAATTTTGTATTAGTGAGGTCAGCATTTCCTCATTGTCTACTTGTAGAAGTGTAGATTTGTGATTTCTAATCCAGTTTCGATATGTTTGTTTCTCATGTTTCACTCCCTCTAATTTCAAATTGTCTGACTGATCGAGCTGATAGATTTGTCTTAAGGTACGACGTAAAAGTATCTTACTTATGCGTACTGCCGAATCATACTTATGTTTATGGATTTTAGGTGCCGGCCTTGTCACTTTCTTTACTGAATTTTCGATAAGAATTTTTACATAAGGACCAAAGTGGTCATGGGTGAACCTTATATTTTTTTCTTCAAATGTAGTTGCATAATGATCCTTGCAAAAGAGATCATTGCATGCAGTTACATTGCCGGGGTGCCAGACAATTCTGTTATTCCCTGGATTTAAAGCCAGATCGGTCATCATCAAATTAGAATATGCCCTTTCTATAGAAATACCCAAATTCAATTCAAATATCTTATGATCGCTCATCAATGTAGGTCGAAGGATGAAACTATCTATCAAGTTGAACATATCCACCAAAACATATATATAATCAATAGCAGAGGATTTTTTTCCCTAGGGTCCACGTTATGTATGGGACCGCTGGACTCAGCAAATCATAGGTAGCTTTCAAACCCCACGTTTTGAAGAACATAGACCAGTAATGGCGATCCATCTTTCTGGAGGTTGTTCCCTTAAATTCAGAGTCAGTTTTTTCAGAAGGTTCAGCCATTATATTTAGCAGGGTGTCACCAGATGCTGCAACATCATCCTTTGACACCCACATGTTTGTATTCAGATCCCCCATCAAGAGAATGTGGAGACCTGGATATTTGTACAAGCATTTCTCCATAATCTCTTCCATTTGGGAAGTTAGCTCACATAGATTGTGCCCTGGGGACCAATAGATATTCCAAATTAAAATGTGAGCTAAACTCTCCACCTTTATTAGCGCCCCCAATGCAGAGGGCTGATTAATGAAAGTTTCAATCAAGGTGACACCAATGCCTGATTTTATGGCCAAGAGTAAGCCCCCTTTCGGACGGCCTAATGACCCTTTAGAGGCCAAGAGATGGATACATTCAAATCCATCCAAATGTGCCTTTGATGTCATCCACGTTTCTTGTAAACATTTAATACTTTTGGATCTTAATACTTGACATAATTCTCTCGATGAGAATAGATGACAGTTCCCACGAGAATTCCATGATAATAAGGGGCGAGGGGAGCGGAGCTGACGCTCGGTGGGGCTTTTATACCATCCTGCATCTCCTGTAAAGCTGGCTTATCTAAAGCATTAGTCGCCCCTATCCCTGGGGAGATTTCAGTTTCGGGTGTGAATCGATCCCTCAATGCCTCCTCCACAGCTGTACGAATCAGGAGCGCTACTTCAGGCTTACTTAATGTGAACTTTTCTACTGGTCCCGGGATCGAATTACTCCCGTTTTCCTGGACCTCCAGTATAATGTCTTTTAATAAGGGGTCACCCCCTATCTGTGGTAGAGGATTTTGTTCCCCCAAGGCCGATGGAATATCTGCTACCTGGGGCACATCTGGAGCATCATCCCGGGTTACAACGGGGCGCCCCGACTTGCATAAATTCGGTTTCTGAAAAAGACCATAGCTTTCTTTCTGCTCTATGAGTGGGGCTGACTGGTCCTTTTCAGAAAGTGTTTTGTTTTTACCTGGCTTGTTTTTAATTGGCGATGTTTTATGCAACATTTCCTCAGAAAGGGAGTTAGATGGAATACTATACACTCCCACCAGTGGGTGATTTATTGTGTCAGAGGTTATATTATTTCTACATCCTGATCATTGCATTGCGTCTTCTCTTACAAAATTTCTCCAACTATTTTTCAGAGTTTTATTTCTCCGGTTAAAAAATGATGAATTTCCAATCTTTCTATTTTTTTTGTTGTTATTTTTTTTTGGTTATTTTTATTTTTGAGAGTCGGTGTGACATCCTTTACCGCAGATAGTTTATCCGTGTGTGATGGAGCCGCAGCGATTGGTTTTTGGAGGGGAAGTTGTAGTGTACCCTTTGAGGCTTCAACTCTATCTACTTCACTCACTATTGGTACACCCATTGCTAACAACTTCGTCACTAGTTTCATGGGCATGAAGTCCAAAGCTTCTAAACCAATTTTAGTTTGCTTGAGCTGTCTTTCCATCAGTATTCAAAGTGCCATAAAGCTTGTAGAGTGGATTTTCAATTCCTGTAGTATAGAGCCTAATAGCCCTCTGGTTTCCGATGGCACGCCCACCGGTGCGGAAAAGGAGTTTGTTGGATCTAGTAAGTGTTGTGTTATATTATGCAGGTCACCTTCTGCAGTGTAAAAATCTGGAGGCGTGTCTAAGAATGAGGTCTCAGGAATAACTACCGCCTCCTCCCTCTGGACCCCCCCCCGACCATGCTGGCCTCCGACTCTTCCACCCGTTGGACCTGCACGTGCCCCCCCCATAGATATCATGGATGAGTGTGCGACCGCCTCAGCCTCCAACAGGAGAGAGTCGCTCGGTTCAGAGGGCGACAAAGATAGTGGCATATTCATAGCCATTCTTAGAGTATTTTTTACAGGAGTGAAGATTAGAGGAGCCGACAGAATATCGTCATAAGGTCTTATACCTTGTGCTGTAATGCTTCTGGTAGAGGGGCCTACAGCCGAGCCGCATAAACATACTCTATACTATTTCTCAGCCTAGACTTGACTATGTGGCCAAAAAGGTCGGGATATTTTCTCCCCAACAATGCCCCTGAATGAGAGGGCAGCACCTCGATTTAATTCACGTACTAAAAGTGAAGGTTTCCACTGGGACGAATAAAGTCTAGACTACCCAACTTGGTACCAGTCCTACCACAACTTAATAAATATCCTCTAATACCAAGATCCCAAGTGAATCATACTATCACACAAAATAAAAGATAAACAGATACACACTGGACAAAGATTGTGTGTTAATTTCGAAGTTCGGTCGTAAACGCCCAGCGGACCGCCTCCTCAGCAGACTGTCCTTCCGGCTCACAGTCTTTTACACACCAAGCTATAATTTGCCACTGTCCAATTTCCCACCTGATAATTTAGCAAGTATCTCTGAGCCCTGCGCCGCGCACCGCGAACAGCAATCAGTACTTTAAAGTACTTCGAGGTGCATGCGCAGGTGAGCAGGGTACTGGCTATTTGAGGAGTTCTCCAGAGCGTCACCACGCCAGAGGCGTCGCCACCATTTTAATTAGCCACACCTTGCGAATCACAAAAGAAGAAAAGAAAAAAAAAAGTTATACTATTTCTCAGTAGGCCAGTGAAAGCAGTCAAAAAACACAACGCGTTCAGTCTATGTAACACAACGTGTTAGTCAAAACACAGCATGTTAGTCAGAGCAGCACAATACAGCACAACACTAGTGCAGCGTGCTAGGCAGTCACCTTTTTCCTTTCCTCAAAGTCCAGGCAAATGTGAGTGCGACAGCTTAAGACGTCCAGACAGCCTCGGGCGCAGCAGATGAAGAACGGCACTGGCAGCGTTTCCAAAGGGCTGTAACCGGTCTGAAGCAGCAGCTCAGACTAACGAAGCGTGGCCACAGCAAACGGTACTTTAAAGTACTTCGAGGTGCGCGTTATGCCATTTGTAATTTTCAGTTAATTCAGAATTCAACATGTAGAGGTTTGGTTTAACTTGAAAGTTCTGTTAATTCAGAATTCAACATTTAATAGCTTGGTGTAATTTGAAAGTTCAGTTAATTCACTGCTAAATTCAACATGCGGTGGATTTGGTTTAATAGTAAAGTTCATATTCAGTTCAGTGTTCTATGGGAATTGCTTTGGCTTAAGGTTTAGTTTTCATTCAGCCGGCCATGTAATATTCGTGCCATTCACTTTAAGTGAACTTCCCAGTACTCAGAGAATTTCAAAAAGGTTTTTCTTGCAAACACTCAACCACTCCTACACAATGTTTTCTTGCACTTAACATTCAACAATGGGAAGAATCTAGGACCAGAGACCTTTGAAATTGTGCTCTTTGAAGGCACGCTACCACTGCAATCGAAAGTATTTTACCACAATGGAAATGTTCAATCATTTGTACTTTGCGTACCGAGTTTCTTTTTTCATAGAAACGTACTGGCCTCTTTCATAGCTTTCCTCGCAGCACTGAGCACACAAACTGTAGCTTCTGCTGCTAGCGGTCCCACTCCTGCCCTTTGGACACCTCTGTGCCCACTTCTTGACTGACACAGGGGAACAAGCACTTTGAATGAAAGGAAAAGAAGCAGCCTTACCATATGTCTCCCTTCTCTGCATCCAGTCTGCTCCACGGAGCTCCTGCTCCCACGCCACGCTCTCTAAGACCATTTCTCCTTGCAGTGCTCAGCATCTCGGTGTGCTGCACACCACACACGGTCCCACAGCAGTTCCCTCTAGAGGCTTCCCTTTCTTCCAACCAGGTTCCCTGCTGCCCTTTCAGGTCTCCCTGCTGCTGCTCCAGGCCTCCCTGCTGCTGTTCTATGTATTGCTTTTCCCTCCTTCTTTTATACACCTGCAACCCTCTAACAGGTTGCAGGTGTGCTCTCTCAATTAGCCTTGCCTCACCCTAATTAATGGTACATGCCTGACCTTCACAACACCTTGTAGGCAGGTTGTTTGTGCCAATAGCAAAGTGGTGAATGTGTTTGGTGTTCATTATGCTCAGCTGTGTCTTCCTCGTCTCAGTACTAGAGCGGTGAGAGTTTGTGGTGTTGATCACTCTCAGTTGCATCTTCCTCATCTCAGTACTGTCAAGTGACCCAAGAGGAGAAAGAAAGGGAGCTGACTTACAATAACCCATAAGGGTCGGGGGGAGGGTTCGGTTGGTTGTCACTATGAAATAAAGGAAGATATGTCTAGCCTGAGGGCATCCCACTCCCAATCCTCAAAGAGTACCACCCAGGTGATCCTCCCTCGCTTCTCTGCCCCCAGGGTCAGGATCCAAAAGCGATGGCCTTTCCCTGGCCCCCTGTGCAGAGAGAACCACTAGATCCAAGAGGAGTAGGAGTGACAATACCCTTAGGTTTCTCACAGGCGCACTTGACGACTGCAAGAAGTGTAGGCCATAAATCAACCTGTCTAACAATGATGCATGTTGCACTGGTGATTCATCTGCCCTACGTAATCTACTTCTCTTCTATCATGACAGACCAGAGTGGATGGTGGTGGTGACAAATGCCGTATCCAAATAGATGGTAACCCGGCATCCCTGGGATGCTGCCAATGCTTCGATCAGGGCAATTAGTTCTGCAGCCTGGGCAGAGTAATGCATGGGAAATCTCTTTTACACTAACACTTCATATTCTCCATCTACCAGGCGGACCACTGCCACACTTGTATGCCTTCTCCTTGTCTCCTGGTCAATAGTTGCTGACCCGACCATGAAGAACACCACCCCCTCTTCGAGAGCAAAGTCCCTTGCCTTCGGTTTGTCATCATCAGGCTCTTCATATGTGGCACAGTTATGCACGTCATCAGCGTCAGTGATTGGTTCAGTTAGGAAAGTGGAAGGGTTCACTGTCTTACACCTAACAATGTGTATGGATGGGCTGGATAGTATCAATTCATACGCTGAGGCTCTGTGTGTAGTCAGTGTGGATTTAGACCTTTCCAAAATGACAAACACTGCATTCACTACATACAGCATTACAGAACAGCCCATCGTAATGGTAGCAGACTTCTCGATAGCAAAGGCTGCTGCAGCCATAGCTTTCTCAGAGGGGTACTGTCCTTGCATTACCGATTCCAACATACTGCTGTAATATACTAACGGTTTGTGGCCCTTAGTACTCTTCTGTATCAGGGCAGCTGTCATCATTTGCCTACTTGAGTGTAAAAACAGATAGAATTCCTTTGCATAGTCAGGAGTCACTACAACTGGGGCAATAATGTTCTTGAGCTCTTTGAAACTAGTGAGCATTTCTGCAGTCCATGTGATAGTGCTCTTTGTCTTTTGGGCCTCCTTGAGTGCCTGCAGCAGTGATTTAGTGTTTGTGGTGCAGTCCAATATCCAAGCCCTGCAGTAGTTACACAGTCCTAGGAATTTCTGCATGTCTTTAACTGTCACAGGCTAGGGGCAGAAGGGGGGGTGCTGCGCACTGAAGCTGCACGCTGTGGTTTTACTTTTTTACCATTATGCACACTCTGGTGTTACCTTTTTACCATTAGTGGAAATCAGTTAGCCTAAATATAACACTTCCTGTTGACAGTACTGTGGAGCTTTGCTCTGTCTACTTTGTATCCTTTGTCAGCGAGTAATTTCAATAATGTGATTGAGTCCTCTCTGCACTGCTGTTCATTTGTGCTATACACTAGCAAGTCCTCTACATATTGCATGATGGTGCTCGGCACATGTATGTTGCATAAAACTGCATATAGCACCCTGTTAAAAATACTAGTGGACTCACAGCACCCTTGGTGGAGCCTCATTTGCTAGAATCATCTACCGCCATAAATAAATTCAGTGAGGTATTGAGGATCGGGGTGCAATGGGAAAGAGAATAAAGCATTTTTCAAATCAATGATTGTGAAGTAGGTTGCTGCGGTTGGTATGTTACTTAGTATGGTCGCAGGATTAGGTACAATGGGAAACTCATCCTGTACTACGTTGTTTAGGAGGGGAAGGTCCTGAATCATCCTTCAACTTGACCCCTTTGCTTTTTTGACAGGGTATATAGCCGTGTTGCAAGGAGAATTTGATGGTACAATGATAGCTTGGTGCAATAGCGCTGTGGGTGTGTCATGTATGCCTTCCTTCGCTTCTTTGGACAAGGGGTAATGTTTTACTCTAGGCAAAACTGACACTTTGTAAGAGCCCCACATCATAGGGATTACTCGTCCACAGATTGTCAGGCACTTGCACAAGATCATTTTGGGCAAAGGGTCAGACACTTCCTGCTAACAGCATGGTGCTTGGGACATGCCTATACTGCACCATTATTTTGCATGGGACACACATTGCCAGTATTGTTTCTCCGTCACCATCTCTATCTTCAATCAAGTCACAGTCTGCAAGTTCTTTAAATGGTTTTGTTGGATCTCTACACAAGACTGTTCGCCACTTCCCTTGAAACACTGTACATCGGACCCCTCCTTGGGCCACACCACAACAATGCAAAACAAAACACCAATAAAAAACAACAAAAGTCTACTTTTGGTTCTCACCCAATATACAGGGCCTCTACCCTTATTCCTCTTTTCCTTTTTATCATACAGCGCTGTATTCTTCCCCCAATCAGGAAGGGTCCCATTCCTCCTTAACCTCTTTATGCTATATAATAATAAAAAATACAAAATACAAAATGCCACATGGCCTTTTCACTCCACAATCACACCACCATCAACATGGCAACACTCTTCTCCACACCCGTCAACACTCACCATTCCCCGCCCACATTGTTTTCTCCTGCAAAAGGTGCACTTACATCTACGTGTTCTCCTGAATTCCTCCATCACGGGGTCCCATCAATGACCTGCACAATACAGGAGCGGTGCCCTGCTCCAAAAAGCAGACAGGAATTCACACAACACAGCTCCTGTAAACCTCTCCAATTTGTGAACATGGGACTGGTCGCTGCAGGTGGGTGCAGACCCTCTGGATGTGCAACCAGGAATCTTCCATCCCTGTGGAGAGATTGGGATCACGTCGGGGTGCCCAAATTTGTAAGGCAGATCTCCAGACAACCAGACAATTAAAACAATCCTCTAAGGAAAAAATCTTGTTGCACCTCTCTGAAAGGACAACAATTTTATTTTATAAATAAAAAGGAAATCAGTGATAGAGGGTGCCATAGAACCCAATTTCCACTGAGCTGTCTGGGTTAGTTCAAAGGATGCAAGTCATTATAAAGCACATCATCATCACTCGTGATGCACACAGTATACAGTGTTCATCCCCCACCTATATGCATAGTACCAGTCCCCTATATTCCCTTGACCAATTGGCTACATCTAAATCTACCCTTGCCCTCTAACACAGGGCATCTGTTCCGTCCCCTGGGTTTCCCTCAACCTGATTGGTGGGTTGCATGAAATGTTAGCCTTCTCATGGGCCTAGTCACATGGTACGCACCTGCCTGTTAACATGAGCTCAGTGGATACTTTTGAGGTCAAATTGATACCAGACATGCAGGCCCCCCCGTAGCAAGACTGAATTTGTTGGCATCACCTCTGGCTCCTAATGGTATAACTCATGGGATGTTTCACTCCTTCACTCCCTCCTTATCAGCTGACCCTCCTTGGAGCTTCTCCTGGGCTTCTCGAGTTCCATACTAGTGAACTAACTTCTGATGGATTGAAGGGCTCTGCTTGTGGGCATCTGGCAGTTCAAATAGGATGGCCATTATTCTGGGGGGTACGTGTGCCCTAAATCTACATCAGGTTTTTTGCAAGGAACTTGGGGTTGTTCACCCTAAGTCACCTGGGGGAACCCAGACATGGACCCCTTGCTCACTGTGCTCACAGAGGCACAGCTCCACCTCACTGATGAGGCCCAACAAGGCTGAAACACGTGTCTGGAGTTGCTGTTGGTACTCTTGTTCAAAGGAGGTTTGCCTGGCATTTCGGTGCTGGACTGCCCTTTTGGGCGGGACAAAGACTGATATGCAAATGAATATTGCTCCTTTGTGAAAAGTACAGTGAGCAAAAAGCGATGGCTGCGGACTCTAAAGGTGGCAAAAAACCACAGAACAGGTTATCATGCCATGTTCTTTCTAGAGAGAGGCGCCTGCTACCCTTTTTGTATTTTTGCAAGGAACTTGGGGTTGGTCACCTTAAGTTACCTGGGGAACCCAGACGTGGACTCCTTGCTCACTGTGCTCAGAGAGGCACAGCTCCACCTCACTGATAAGACCCAACAAGGCTGAAATACTTGTCTGGGGTTGCTGTTGGCACTCTTTTTCAAAGGCGGTTTGCCTGGCATTTCGGTGCTGGACTGCCCTTGTGGGTGGGACAAAGACTGATATGCAAATGGATATTCCTCTTTTGTGAAAAGTACAGTGAGCAAAAAGCGATGCCTGTGGACTCTCAAAGTGGGAAAGAACAACAGAAAAGGTTATCATGCCATGTTTTTTCTATAGAGGGGCGCCTGCTACCATTTTTGTATATTTACAAGGAATTTGGGGTTGGTCACCCTATGTTACCTGGGGGAACCCAGACGTGGACCTTTGCTCACTGTGCTCAGAGAGGCACATCTCCACCTCACTGATGAGGCTCAACAAGGCTGAAGCACGTGTCTGGGTTTGCTGTTGGTACTCTTGTTCAAAGGAGGTTTGCCTGGCATTTCGGTGCTTGGCTGCCCTTGTGGGCGGGACAAAGACTGATATGCAAATGGATATTCCTCCTTTGTGAAAAGTACAGTGAGCAAAAAGTGATAGCTTCAGACTCTCAAAGTGGGAAAAAAACACAGAACAGGTGATCATGCCATGTTCTTTCTAGAAAGGGGCGCCTGCTACAGTTTTGTATTTTGGCAGTTTAAGAATTCTGCCACAGCTCCAATGGGTTTGTATTTCGGGATGGGCTCAGCCATGCCCGTGCTCGGCCATTCACATTCCTTTCTGATTTTGCGGTACTGGGTAAACGGCGCCGTAAAAGGTGCTGGCACCGTTTACCCCGTACCGCCTCATTACGAGGTCCCCCCACGGGACCCAGGAAGCAACGCCTGGTCAAACCAGGCGTGCTTACCGGGTCCCGCGAGGGGAAGAGGGAGCAAACAACGGGCCAAATCGTAACGCCCCATTGTTTGCTCCCTCTCCCATTCCCATTCGCCCTATGCGGGCTGAAATGGGAATGGGGAAGGACCGGGTCCGGGTGCTTGGAGGGAGGAATTACCGGGCCTTTCCGAACTCGGAATGGCCCGTTTATTCCTCATTCTGAGGACCCCGCCAATAGCGGCATGGCTACCGCCAAGGTCGTAATGAGGCCCAATACAATTGTTTTTTGTCTACCATGCCTGAAGACATCTATGTTCGGTTTGCCTCTTGGGGCTTGGGATGGAAGTGTGACTCAGAACTCACTGCTATGCTTTACTGTTGTTTTTCTTCATGGCCTGTGGTAGACCAGGCCTTGTTTAAAACATGGCAGAGGGCTTTGGTATTTCTCTCAGCAAGGATCAGCAAGGATCAGGGCCTACATTTACAGTATTATTCTCTATTTTTCTGTTATTCTACATCAATGTCACACATACCCTTATGCTGGGGCCTATCTTTATTTCTGAACCCGCTACAATCCGCAAAATATATCATACCTAAGGTGCGTGCCCCACCCCCCTGCAGCAGTACACATTTGCTCTCTCCTGCACTTATACCTGAATTGTTTGGGTGGGGCTGGGAGCTGGACATGCATCCAACACCTGTTTTCATGGACAGCTCAGACACAAGGATATGGCATGGTCACACAATGTTGGAAGTGGCAACACAAGACTAGTTGTTACTATCCATGCATGCTAGGGTATGAGTGGAAGTGGGATGGTCACTAGTGAAGTACATCTGAGCAGATGAGTGAGGACGGAGAGGGAGGGTTGTGGGGCTTAATCAGACAGTCATCCTAGTGGGTGAGGGTGGAGGTGGGGGAGGTGAATGTTCAACAGGGGAAGATTGTGGTGATCTGTGGGCTGTTTGCTTGGCTGGTCACAGAGCCATTTCATTGGCCTTTGAGGCTGGGATGGTTCCAGCTCCCACAATTCTAATTGCACCCCAGGCTGAGCACTGGGGTTTTGTGCAATGCCTGTGGCTGGCTATTGCATAGGAAGTAGAGTGCCCCAACCTTGAGAGGACATCCTCTCCAAATCAGGCACCATCAGCTTGAAGATGTATATGTGAAGCTAAAATAGGTGTCAATGACATAGAGTCCTTGCTGTGCGAGAAGCTCTTTTGCCATGCAAGCGTGTCACGCCTCATCAAGATGGCTTTGTGAAGTATGCCTCACTACTCATTACTACTAGAGGAATAGGCCAACACAGTCTCTATTTTGTAATGTTCTTTGGTTTAAAGAAAATAAACATTTCACAACAATACAACTGTAAGCATATCATTCATCCAAAGTATATCAAAATGACATATATTTAAAATGTTCACTTATATTCACTTCTTAGATCTCATACAATTGAATTAAAAATGATGTTATCAAAGCTATAATCAAAGACACTTGTCGACCTTCCATCATACACACCCACAGGAATTCTGCAGCTAAATCTGTATCTATACGCACACACATTGATAAACTTAGCTTCCTAATATTCAATGTAAATTGAAACGTAGAAAGGAAATGTTTTATTGCTTATTGTCCGATGTTTACCTTGCACAATTTGCACGTTTTATTAACTTTACTAGTATTCATTCTAGGTCCTGTGACTTTCCTTGTGGGGACTATATTAAATTTAAAGCTTATACACATTTTATATAATTTTAAAAAATGAAATATAGTAAGACACATTGGTAAATTGTTTTTATGTCCTAGGGATTGGGTGTATATGGCATATAATGCATGAGATTTTCGTTTCTTTTAAGTATTACTGCATTCCCAATTATATAGTGAATTTTTCACCCTAGATGGATTAGTGACTAAAACAGAGACAATGCAACATAGTATCATTAGTAGTTACACATTTATTGATCATTGTTACAGTTTTGGCTTGTATTATGAATCTCAAGTCTTCAAATAGCGATTTTCGTTTGGTTCATCCAACATTCTGGTGCACAGATTGTCAAGGAGATCCCCCCCTTCTCACCTGAATCCGTTCTTTTCCGGTGTCCCTGGATGCTGCCTTCTTTCGGATGGATCGGGTTTTGAAGAAGGCGGCCCGTGTCTCTGCCGAATCCAGAATGCGTTCAGTTTTCCAGGTGGCCGAATCCAGGAATCCAGGAGGCAAGGTAAGTTCTCTAGAACTAGAATTCAGGAGGAAGAAGAAGGGGCGGGTTCGAGGAAGGGAAAGCGGAGTGGGAAGGAGAAAAACTGCGAGCTACGGAGCACACGTCTGGTCGCTAGTCGCTATAGCATTGAGACGCGCGGAGCCGCGGAAGGCGTGGTCTAGAAATAGAGAAAGGTTACGTCCAATGCATGGATCGAGAAGGGAATGCGTTGGATGGCCATATTGGAGGTATTAATGTGTATAAGTCCGTTGTGGCAGGGACCATGAGGCCCAAAAGGGGCGCACCCTGCGATTCATGACACAGATTGAGTCTCCTGCACATAACATGGGTTTCTAAATATGTTAAGCTCATATCCCAAGACACTACTGGTCAAATAAATAAGTAAAAGAAGTTCTTATTTCCATATATCGAAACTTGAAGATTGTTAAGAAATTCTCCAATGTTATCCGTTCTTAGTTCAGAACCTTAAACGGCAGAAGGAACTATTTGCATACCGTAGTATTTGAGAGCCGAGGCCAATAAACATTTTGAATATTTAGAAAATATCCTTCTCACTTGAGCAATCAACAATTTTGCTTTTGCTCAAGGTTTTCCTTGACATTCTTTGTTATGACTAAGTAACTGTGAAGCCTATGCATGATAAACTCTTCACTATTATTAATCTTGCCCCCCACTCCGGATTCGACACATTATTTTTGGATTCCTTAATTTGCTAAATAAACATTTTTTTACTTATTAGGATTAACAATCAAATTGATATTTCTCCTATAGGAAGCAAAAGCAGGTAATTTGTACTAGAGCCCCATACGGGTGCGGTTAAAAAAACAGCAAGTCATTAGCAAAAGCCAACCAAACCAGGTGTACATTTCTCGGTTTTGCAGAAAAAGAACTCATTTTCGTCCAAAGTTCTGAAATATCCAAAAAAATAAAGATGAAATAATATGGGTGCCAGTATTCAACCCGGTGGAATGCCAAGGTTTCAAAATGTATTTAGACAGCTCACCATATATATTTACTTTTACTTGGATTTTGGAATTCTTATGTAATCAAATGATTATTTTTAACAAGCCTTCTGGTATAGACCACGTCATTAACATGTTCCATATATACTTTGGATCCACCCCGTGAAATGTACAGGCGGGTTCAATACTCACCACCTAGAATGTATTCTCTTGTCTTCCCAATCATTGTACTTGGAGCATAGCCAGCAAAACGCCATTTGGTGTGGTACCCATTATTTTTTGAAAATCCACTTGAAATTCCTTCATTAAAAGTGCATACAAAATCATATAAGGAGCATCCAGAATCATTATAGGTCTATAGTCAGTAGAATTCTCCACCCCTCCCTTCTTGTATGCAGGCAATAAGTAAACTATCTGCCAGGAGAATTTTAAATGTTTTAGCAATATTAGTAAATCAAATTCTAAGTAAATAAGACCACCAATAAGGATTGTATTTTATCGTAGCCGGTGCTGGCTTATCTGGACCAGCTATTGTGGAATTTTTGGATTTCAAAATTGCTTTTAATATATCATCTTTTTCAAACTTGCCCACCTTTCGTTTAAGGTGTTCCATTTAACACAGGTTGTCACTTCAACAGGTTTTTTATCAGGTGTATACATTTGTGAAAAATATGACTACCAGGAATCTTCCTCAATCAAATAATAGGTGTGTCCCATTCTACAAGTTGTGTCACTATTAAGTAAATCCCAACATTGTAAAGAATGCTTCCTAGATAAGATGGTCATTATATGTTGGCTATCCATAATCTGCATATAAAATGGGTGTCCTTTTAACCAGTTACGGTATTGTTGGATCACTTTCAGTGTTTCTGCTAGGTAAGTCAGCTAGTCATCTTTATAAATTTATGCAATATATCTTAACTTTTGACCTTTTTTCTAGGATCACTTGACTGCCAAAGGTATGTTTGGCAACAGGGATCTAAGGAACGTGCCCTTTTTAGGGATTTGATATATGAGCTCTCTGACAGTGTTGTTAACACTATCTTCAATAAACAATGCAATTAATTTGCTGCTTTCATCGTTATGATATACATTATTTAGGAGAACGGCAAACTTCTCCAATACAGTAAAGGGCCATCTCATTCCCCATCCTCGGTTGGAAAGTACAAGTAGAGCCGATGGTGGGCTCTTTCAAGTGCTGTGCCAGATAACTCAATTTAAAGGATAATTAAGCATGCTCACTGAGTTCTGTAAATACAATGTTTAAGTGAGAACAACAGAGTTGTTAAGTAAATGTAAGACATTAGAGATTAACTGTCCCCTCTGCGCCAAGAGACTTGTTGAGCTTTTCCATTCACCAGTGGTTTGAACAACACTAAGACCAACTTTCCATCAATTCGCTCCAATCCGCTTCCCTTGCCATGCTTTCTGGAAGTGTATGACCCACTCTTACTCTTTCCATAACCCTCTAAACAATTGAAATCTGAAGGACAATTACAGTTCAAATCGCTGGCAATTGATGTGTTGGCCTTGTGCCCGTTTTCCAACCACTTTGCAAATAAAGGATTTGACTCCTCAAATAGTGCCTTTTGAGATTGTAAAGCAGGATTCCATAACATGTCACCCAAAAAAGTTATTTGTCCCAGGTTTATGTTCTTTATTTATTTGTATTGCCAATAAGCAGTCACTTGCAGTGTTGATAACAGACCATTTTATTCTCCTATTAATAGCAAAAGCCACAGTTAAGACCTACCTTTGGCTTTCTTTGCTGCCTTGTTTAGCCAATTTAACAAAAGTTGTAATACCATGAATGTATAACGGTTTTGTAAACCAAGTTTCCTGTAAGAGATTTCATCCAAATTCTGCAAAAGGGGGGAGGCTGCCTTCAATGTCCAAGATATTCTGTGTCCCCTACTGTTCCAAGACAGTATTTAATATGCTCAGGGCTAATGTTCACTCAAATTTTGGGAATTAGGAATGGACGAGGCTAAAGTTGTTGGTGGCCAGGACCAATCCTTAGTCTGGGAGACAGCTTTCTTAGATCCATTTGAGACTCTGCCCCACTCCACGCCATATAGTTGGAGGATAAAACTGTTTAAATACATTTTGCTCCATGAGGCATTCAAAACCCCCATGTTGTTGATAAATATCGATGTCCTTTGATCTAAAACAGTCCAGTTGTTCAAAGACCAGTTGGGAAACAATTTTTGAGCGAAAATGTGCTACCGACCTATCACACCTCTCCTGTTGAAATTATATTAAGTTTACATTGGAGGAATTAACCAACCTTAATGGAGGGATATGTGAAAACAATTTGAAATTAGCAAATTCTAGGCACACATTTGAGGTTCTGCAGTAGGGCATCCAAACCATTTGTATGACTCTCTCTATTAGCCGCGATTTCATCGCCTCCCTGCAACACCTCACGCTGCCTGCCTCTCTCTTCACCTCACATGGAACAGTTCCTCAGCATGCATCCAACCACTCCACGAATTGTTCACTCACATGGAGCTTCGTTCTCTCACTCTGGGCTATCTGTGAGTTATGCTCTGGACTGACGCCTATACACTAATTCATAAATGTGCTAACTGCTGTGCCTAACCCTTTTTTCTGCTGTTTTTTCCAATGCCTTACGATGTCCTTACCTTTTGCATCTGTCTGGGTTTGAAGCCTCAAATCTAGGTATGCTTTTAACAACTCTACACCCCCATTTTTGCATTGCATCTCTGTGTTTTAAAGTCTAAACTCTAGGTGTGTTTTTAACAACTCCAGACCCCAATTTCTGCATTGCATTGGAGTGTTTTTGAAACCCCAAATCTAGGTGTGCTTTTAACAACTCCAGACCCTCATTTTTGCATTGCATCTGTTGTGGTTTCTAGGCCGCCTGGTTAGTTTGTGCTTGTGCTGTGCAGTCTATCTTTCTATTCTCCATCCTATCTCTCCACCATCCCCATGGCATTTACCATCTTGCCTATCTACCCCAACTGCTATACTATCACCTATCTTCCCTCTCTCACAAAGTCTGGAAGGAAAACATTTAAAAAAGACCTCCTGACCACTGACCCTGGTCTGCCCACTGCAGATACCTACATCAGCACAACATCCAGACATATTGTCCCTGATAACCTCTTTTCTGTCCCCTACCAGATCTCTGCGCTACCCATCTTATCTCCACTCTCTCTCCTTTCTTATCCTCACCCATTAATGGTGGCACTAGATGGGAAGTACTCTAGGCGCGCTTCTCATCATCCAGGTGCATCAAGAATGCATAACGTAATCATTTCTCAGGGTCCTCAACCCCTTTGACCGACACTTGCTGGCCCTCATCTGCTTCCTTCCAGCACCTGCTACTCCTTCTTCCTCTCTACCTGTCCCTCTACTTCCTCCTCTGACTAGTGTACCAAGCCTCTGTACCTCTCATCAGAAAACCTTTAAAGGCAGAGACCTGCTTGATCAAGCCACGCTTAATGCTCACTCTGCTATCAAACACTCTGCTGACATCTGCCTCCTCCTTGAAGACCTTGACCTCTATATCCTCGCTTTTACTAAGAAGTCATTTCAATGCCAACTCAGTCACTGCTTCTGACTCCCCTCTCACTGATGGCTACAAGATCATTTCTAAGCCTTACCCTAACTGGGCTGGCAGTGGGGTTGCACTGATATTCCCTGAGTGGGTCCCTTCCTCCCTCATACCCACCCAGCCATAAGCCTCCTTTGAGAGCTCGTTCTGCAAGTTGGTCATCTCGCCTACCTCCTCCCTGACCATTGCCACCATTTATATATAAAGACTAGGTCCCTGTTTTCCTAAGAATTTACAGACACCAATTGTCTTGCACTTATTATTTACTTAAGACAAAAAACTTTGTTAATGATGGTTTAAGGTTTTTTCATTTGTTTATTAATATTTTTTTGTATTTTTCAAGTTGTTTGCCACAAATATGTTTGTTTTCTGTTCCTTTCTCAAATGCACTTCTAAAAATGAGAAAATGAATGTATTTTGACGAACGATGTACCTTAAAAAACACCTATACATCTTCTTGTAAAATTAATTGCATAGATGATGTTGTGCAGCTACTAGCACTAAGTAATTCTTTTTTCCTAAAAAGAAAATTAAAAAATGTGGCAATCCAAGGCCCTCTTTTGCTCATCTTTTTAGAATATCCTTTGACAGTTAGCTAAGTAACAAAGCTGATGTCAAATCCTATTTTTGCATGCTAAATAATCACCCTTTACCAAAATGTATAGGTAAAGAGATCTAAAAACAAGTGGCAGGACGCCTCCCTACTCGTTTCATGTACCATTTATAGGCCACCTGGCTCTATCATCCTGTTACTCTCAGAATGGGCTGATTTCTCCTCCTCTCTCGACATCTTCTAAACTCCTTATATTGGGTGACATCAGCATCCAACCTGACTCCTCAATCACGATGTCCACTATCTTCTGTGATCTCTGCACCTCGCTCTCCCTCTCCATTTTTCCCTCTGGTCCTACCCACTCAGCTGGACATACTCTTGATGCCCTTAACCCCACTCACTACCTCGCTCTCCTGGTCAGACCACTCTCTCCTCTCCTCTCATCTGGGTCCTCTTGGCCCTCTGACTGCACCTCCCCCAGCTCTGCCAACCTTGTTCACTGACATCCACCCGATGAACCGAGTGTCAGCTACTGCCTTTGCATCCACTGTCACCCCCTCCAACTGTAAACTCTACCTCTGTCTCTGTTCTCAGTAACCTCCACCTCACCATCACCAACACTCTTGACATGCCCCAGCCATGAGAATCCGCCTGAAACATGCCACCAAATGTAACACCTGTCATGACTCTGATCTAGCAGCCCTGAAGCGTAACTTCGGAGCTGCAGAACGGAAGTGGCAGACCTCAAGCTCATCGTGAGACAAATCCACCTGTCGCCTTGTTCAAAGGCAATATCGTCTCTGCATTCACTCCAAGAAGAAGACCCACATCCAGGCTCGCATATTTGGAGCACCCAACAACACGGCTGACCTCTTTAAAATATGTAAGGAACTAGCCAATCCGTATGCAGTGTCCTCCTTACCCCTTCCTTCTCAGGCACTCTTCACCGCACTGGCCACCCACTTCACTGCAAAAACTCAGGACATCCTAAGCACTCTTTCCTCACATGCTCCCCCTTCCCTCCTCCCATTCCCCTGCGACCTCTGGCATCCCATCCCCCTCAGCTTTTCTATCCTCCTTCTCTCCTATCACATCGGACAAGGTTACTAGGGTTGTCTTCTCTGTGAAGGTCTCCTCCAAACAAGTTCCTCCTGTTCTTCAAGAACTATTAAGGACAACATTGGCTGCCTTGCCCCTGCATTTGCTGACGTCTGCAATCGCTCTTTTGCCACTGAGTTTTTTCCGTCCTCTCTCAAGCAATCTCTTGTGCGCCCCCTCCTGAAGAATTCCTCTGCCGACCCCTCGTGTCCGGCTAACAACTGCCCCACTTCTATCACACCCTTCCTTGGGAAACACCTCGAGAAGCTTGTCTTCCCCCATCTGACGCAGCATACTGAGCTCATTGGTTGCCTGCACAACCACCAATCTGGATTCCGAGCATACAGAGGCACGGAAACTGCTCTTCTGAATACTCATGAAGAATTGCTTACATCGCTTGACTCTAACTATCACGCTGGTCTCATTCTACTTGATCTCTTCTTTGCATTTGATATGGTCAACCACTCCATCCTCATAAAATGACTCCACTTGCTCACCTTATTTCTACTTTCTTCCCCACTTCAGTGTTATGCAGATGAAACCCAACCTTTCTTCAAACTTCCCTCTGATCCTTCCGGATCTATGTGATCATCAAGACCACACATAATTGCGACGGCCGAAAATGCCGACTTTTTTTTTATTAAACCCTCTTTGCACCACATAGATATGCAGGGGGAGACCCCCCACAGCCCCACATATTACTATAATATCCCATACCCCCCCACATATATATATATATGTGGTGCAAGGGGGGGAAGTTAAAAAATAGAAAAGTCGGCATTTTCGGCCGTCACAATTTTCAGGTTGACATTTTTGTACGATTCCGATCCTTCCCTTACTACCTCTATCATTCCTGATTGCCTATCTGCAATCCAGTCCTGGTGCGCTTCCAATGATCTCTGTCTCAATGCCAGCAAGACTGAGTTTCTTCCCATTGGGGCACCTGCTCCCCCTTTCCCACCTTCACTCTGGCCACCTGCTGTGGGCTCTCCCTCTTCTCTTTCATTTGAAGCCAGAAACCTCAGATTCATCTTCAACGCCTCTCTCTCTCTCTTTCCTCCCTCACATCCTAGACCTTGCCAAGAAGGCCCATTTTCAATTCCACCTCCTTAGAGGTATCCTTCCTTTCCTCACTTTTCCCCAGAAGCTCAATGTCTCTAGAGCCCTGGTACTCTCTAGGCTGGATTATTGCAACTGCCTCTTCCTTAACCTTCCTTCTTCCTCTCTCCGCCCACTCCAGCTTATCCAGAATAGAGCTGCAAGACTTATCCTTGGCCTCCAGCCCAGGGACTGTATCTCTCTAGCCCTCAAATCACTCCACTGGCTCCCAGTTGCTGCAAGGATCAAATCCAAATCCCACTGCATCATCCATAAGGTTGTCTGGAGCCAGAGACAACTGTATCTGCAACTTGCTCTCCCCAAGTTCTCTCCCTCCAGATCTTTACCCCCTGCTCCAACTCTCTGTGCGAGCTGGTGGCCGTTTTATTTCCCCGTCTTGCTCCCTTCTCTGGAACAGCCTCACCCCTCCTCTCCAGCTCGAGATGATCTCCTCAAATTCCAGAAGCTTCTTAAGACTTTCCGCTTCACCTCCTCCTTCCCCCTCTCCCTCCCGTGCTAAACCCTACAGTAGCTGAGATTGGTGGCCTGGGCCATTATGTGTCCTTCCGGGTCCTGGCCTTCTGTCCAATCACCTTCAGTCTCCTCCCTCTCCCAGCATTTACCTTTGGGCACCCACTGGCCTGTGTTCCTCAGAGGCCTCCCCTATTGTACTGGCAGGACCATTCCTCACCTAGAGATCTCTGCATGGCACTTACCGTTGCTTGCAACAGACTTCTTGGCACTTCCCCTCTGTGGATTCTCCTAGCACTTACCCCTTCTCCTCCCGTCTCCCTGGCACTTGCACGTTCTGAATGCTCACAAGGCCTAGTAGGACCGCCTCTTTCCTGTTCACCAGTCTCATTTCTATTTGCCTTTTTTCCCATGTTCTCTCCCTGTTTTTTGCCCTGTGGGAACTTTGAAACACAATTTCTTGCTGCATAAGCGCCTCAAAAATGCACAATAAAATAAAATAAATAAAATCCATCCACCCCCCCTCGATTTAACACTGTGGTGGTAGAAGAGGATTTCATATTTACGATTTTATCAACATCAGTAGAATCATTTAGTTCAATTATATTAGAGCAGAAAGAGTCAGGAGCTATTTCACCAGCTAGTCCTTTATCACCAGTAGAATCCTCAATCATGTTAGCCGAAGGAAAACACTTCCCTGTATCTTTTTAATTAGTACCTTTTTGTGACTTTTTATTATTTTGCTTTCTTTTTTATCATCAAATTTGTTTTGAGTTCCTCACCAAAATACCTCGATGATGTTTCTAGAAGAGTTAAGAGTGTAAGAAATGTCTTTGATTAATAATTTCTTTTGTATTTAACACTTTTTGTGTTTTAGACTTGTATGTATTCTTTTGGGGTGCTTTCTTGAGGTTCCATAATTTCTTTTCAGTTTTAGTTTTTTAGTTAGTCTTCATTGAAGAATTCACTGATGAAGCAGTCAAATCTGAAAGTGTTAAATTCAAGGAAGACTAATTGGGATAACATCAAGGTTTTGTTCTCTGAGATGTTGGACTACTTCCTATGACTCCCATATTTTAGTGCATCATATTTAAGGTGCCAAACTTGTATTATAATGGTTGGGAAAGCTTTCTTGTTGTGACCGAACAACTACCTTTATGTTGTCACATAGCCATACAAATGATTGCAGGACTAAATGTAATGCTGAAATTGAGGAGGGGCCCAAAACGTCCAATGAATGGGCTCCTCTGGATAAATCTCCTTGAGGTGAATTTATTGTTTTTCTACTGTTAGGATTTTTTGTCGAAATAGATTCCATTAAAGTCAAATTCATGTTGTGTGTGCTTGTTGTGGGAACAGTACTCCATTTTTGTTAATGTGGTACAAATGTTTGCCATAAGTTATACAGTCAAAATATGTTTGGAAGAAGAGTATGTGCAGGTGGACAAAGTGTCTTTCACAATTTTACAGGGACAGTTAGTTGGGAGTTGGCCTTTGGGATTTGACCAATGTTTTCCACTATTCTCTATGGGTGAAAGAGGGAAAATATCACAATGGGCCATTAGATTATTACAAATGGTGCACTAATCCTGAAAGGGAAAAAAGGGATACTGCATCTCACTTGACGGACTTGAGCTTATGGCCCTTGGGAATGTTTATATGTAATGGATGGATTTACACAAGAGTAATTCTGAGTCCAAATAACGGAACCAACTCAGGAAGATGCCAAAGTACTGTTTTATTAACAATTATCTAAAACAGGGAGGTTACAACGACCATCAGCAGAAGTATACCCAGTCTCTCAATGATCTCCACACAAAATAGGGACCTTATACTAAATAATGCATCAGAGTGACGTGATACTACATGGCAATAGTGACAACACTATCAAGGGTCGGGATTGGTTAAGGAACACATTCTATAGTAGCTAGGATTGTTATTGGCTGTCCATTATCAGGGGGACAACTTATGCCTATCCCTAAAATGATGTCATTTCAGAAATATTTAGATACACAGTTTCTCATTGGTCTTCAAACTATAAGGTCCTTCATTATATGGATTGATATAATTGGTTGGCACGCTTGTCTTGTTCCATGTCTGGAACATTCGGTTAATTTAGCAGCATGTAAGCCCACATCCAGGTGAAAGGAGATAGGACATGAAACCACCTCACCACCCAACTAGCCCAGCATTGCTTATTGCCCACACCATAAAATTATCTTTGTACTTGGCCTTGCAGAGCATCCTTATCTTTGAGAATGCACGGGTGTGAGGGCACTCACTATTGTGTCTGGAACTCCAAGTTCAAGCTCTATTTCCATTCTTGGCTCACGTGACAGGAGACCACAATTTGGTCAATTTTTCAGCGTTTAGATGCTCTAAATGAATTAAAGCTTGCCATCCTTGTGTTCTTTCTTGCATCTTAAAGTCAGTATAGATAGCTGACCTTGCTTCTGGAACCTTGACTCCAAGCCAGGCAGCCTTGCCATGCAGCTTCATGAACCTATTATTCTTGCTGTGACACCTTTTTTCATTCCCGCTTCATGGGTTCTGGTTTACACACAATACCCTTGAGGAAGATGAGTATGCTTTAGTCTTTTTTGTCTAAACATGAAAGAAGTCGGGTCTTGTGAGTCATTATGCAATGGGATCGAGAAAAACGCATTTTTCAAATCGATCACTGTGAAATACTGATCTTCAATTGGGATACTACACAATATAGTCAATGGATTAGGAACCAAAGGAAACTCTGCCTCTACAATCTGAATAAGAGGCCTAATGTCCTGGATAAATCTCCACGACCGCCCTTTAGATGACACCAATGGCACCAGGATACCCTGATTCATCAGTGTTGAAATGGTCTGGAATATGCCCTCATCAGATTCTTGAATCTTGACTCCGGGCCAGGCAGCCTCGCCATGCAGCTTCATGAACCTATTATTCTTGTTATAACACAGTTTTCCATTCCTGCTTCATGGGTTCTGGTTTACCTAATTCATGAAACCAATGTCCAGTTTCTGTACAATGGCAGCAGCGCCTGCATTCTAGTCACTACTTATAGCAAGCTTCTATGATAACTTAATCTACCTTGCGTTTCAACATCTGTACATTTATTCTTCTCTGCAGCACTTCGTGCACGTGTAATTTTCTTCTTTCATACTTGAGAGTTCACTTGATTCTTACTTCACCCTTAGCCCTCTAGGATCCATACATCATCTTCAACCAACGTCTCGAGACGTTGTGCACACTTTTTTATGATGTCACCAGCTCTTCTTCTTTGCTCCTTTTCACATTCCTTCAGGGAGTTCAGCCCGCAAGTTATTGTCACTTCGGGGGTACATTTGGTAGGGCTGTCTCAATGGGTATCTTCTTTCAAACACTCTGTTCAGTATTGGTATTATGGCTGGTGTCAGTCACGGCACAATCTCATGTCTCCAATACAGGGGAGGTAGGTGGGCATAATCACCTGCAGATATACACAGCTGCTCCTCCACATTCCCCCCTCTGGTCGAGTCCTCGACTACCTCCTCAAGTTTGTCTGCTCCTTTGTATTTTCTCTTGAAAAAATGTCTCTTTGCTGTCCATATCTTCGTCACCCCCTTTAGGGTGCCTGCTGTTTTGATGTGTTCAGCCACACTCAAGCTCATGTAATTACATTCTCCATTTGGGGTACAGTAGACCCATTTTCCCACATATTTCTTATGATCCTTTGGATACCAGAACTTTGTTCCTTCAGGTGCTTCAATGCTGGCCTTTATGTAATCTCTGATGGCGTCATCAGTCAGCTCCTTGGCTTCTGTTTCATCCTTGGCATCATTCATGATCTTCATTCTTATTGCTTTCTTGGCAGTTTTCTTACATTGTGCAATTATTATCCTTATCATACAGAATCCAAATATGATTATCACCAATATTACTCCAAGGCACTTAAATAAGTTTGCCATCACCCCCTTGTCCTCAACCTACTTGATCTCTCCTCTGCCTTTGACACGGTCAACCATGCCATCCTGCTCAGCCGTCTCCATGATAACCTGGGTATCACTGATCAGGCCCTGGCTTGGCTGACCTCCTTCCTCTATAACCGACTCTCCCAGGTCCAACTTGGGTCCTTCCTCTCCTCTATCTCTAGCTCTACCAGTGGTGTTCCCCAGGGGTCTAACCTCTCTCCCTGGCTATTCAACCAATACCTGCCACTTCTTGCCCACTGCATTGTCACTCTCTGCCCCAACTTTCAGTGCTATGTGGATGACACTTAACTCATTTTCAGGCTCCCCTCAGCCACATCTTCTCCTTTTCTCATCTCTGACTGTCTGTCCACCATCCAGGAGTGGTGTGCCACCAATGATCTCTGCCTTAATGCCAGTAAGACTGAGATTCTCCTCATCGGCACGCGGGTTCCCTCCTTTCCTGTCACTCTCTGGCTGGCCTCTCTTGGCTTTCTTCCTGTTCCCACCTGTGAGGCTAAAAACCTCAGGGTCATCTTCGACTCTACACTTTCCTTCTCTCCTCACATCTCTGACGTCTCTAAGAAGCCACACTACCAGCTGCACCTTCTCAGAGGTATTCTTCCTTTCCTTTCCTCCCCCCTGAACTTCACTGTCTGCAGAGCTCTGGTTCTCTCTATGCTGGACTACTGCAACAGCCTCTTTCTAAATCTGCCTGCCTCTACTCTCCGCCCTCTGCAACTCATCCAAAACAGGACTGAGAGACTTGTCCTTGGCCTCAAGCCCAGGGATCGTATCTCTCCAGGACTGAAATCTCTGCACTGGCTCCCAGTGGCGGCAATGATTAAGTTCAAAACCCTCTGCATTGCCCACAAGGCCTTCTGGGGCCCTCAATACCTTTAACTCTCTCTTCCTAAATATCTTCCTTCTCGGGCTCTTCCCTCATCCGCCTCCAACTCCCTCAGGGTCAGTCGCTTCTCCAAGCAGCAAGTTGGTGGTAGTTCTCTTTCTTCTGCTGGGGCCTCCCTCTGGAATAGCCTCCCTGCCTCTCTGAAATTTGAGTAGAACCATCTCTGATTCCAGAAGCACCTCAAGACCTTCCTCATTGCTTCTGCTTTCTCCCTTCCTCTCCCCTGTTTATCTCCTGGCTGAATCTGAACCTCTGATCTCGGGCCCAGGTCCCTTCCCTGCCAGCTGCACACTTGCACTGCTCCCCTGGTATCCCTTGCACTCTGGGACTGTTTATGTATCACTACAGCCCCTACGAGCTCTTGACACTGATGTCTGCACTTACCCTTGCACTTGCCACCAGCTGGCCGCACTTTTATTTATTATTTATGGTCTTATTTATTTTACTGTTATCCTATTTACTGCACTGCCTCTCTTCCCCCTTCCGTGCACTTGCGCAATCTTAATGTCACCTGGCCTAGTTGGATCGCTGTCTCTGGGCCTCATTACACGGAATGCGGTAAGGGTTTACCGTTACCGGTAAGGGTACTGGTACCGGTAAACCCTTACCGCCTTACTACGAGGTTCCTTCGTGGGACCCGACCTCAACGGCTGGTTTTACCAGCCGTTAAGGAGCGGCCCGCAAAGGGACCTTGGAGGCAATTACGGTACCGCAATTTGCGGTACCGTAATTGCCGCCTTCCCCATTCCCATTGAGCCCTGTGGGGCTCAATGGGAATGGGGAAGTGCCATGGTGAATGGGGAATTACCGCCCTCACACACCTTGAAATAGGGCGGTAATTCCGCCATTCACCATGGCGGACTCGGTACGGTACCGGCGTCAACTATGGCGCTAATTGCGCCATGGTTACTGCCTACCATGTAATGAGGCCCTCTGTCTTCCCTCTGTTTCACCTCCCTTACCTCATCGCGCCTTGAATCACTTGTGTATAGGCGCATTATAAATACCATATCATATCATATCACACCATATCATATCATATCATCCAGTAAGGAATCCATGAAAACAGGAAGGCGAACCAACTGTCATCTCCAATGACTGATGACTCATCCACCATTCTTATGTGTAAATATGGCAACAACGATATGGCCTCTGTCATCATCCCGTTCTCTCCGTCATAGGATGGTGTGAATGTGCAACATGATGGCCCGATCTTGGTGCAAACACCTCAATCCATGGGCGTGATCATGTGAAGGACATATTTGTTCTGGAGGGTCATCAACTTTATGGCCCTCAATGTTTCCTTTATCACGTTAAATCCCTTTATATTGGCATTGATTGTTTGCAGCAGCTCCCATCTGGTAATTTGTAACCATTTGGCATTTATAGCAGTCTGGATCCCAGGCATGAACAACACTGCAGTTTTACTGAATAATTTGTGGTCATCTGGAATATCATCAAAAGCTGCTTTTGATTTTTCAGAGACATAATTTGATCTCTTCTCATGCCAGAGTTCTATTAACCTTCTTCTCATGTGATCATCTACTTTTGGAAATTCTTCAATCTTCAGATCACTTTGTGGGATCAGCAATGCTGGAACATGGATGCATATCAGAGAGCACACTTCACCCCAAATCCTGGGTAATTTCATATATGCTCTAGATCCGCAGGCACAATACCGATCCATTAGGACAGCCATCCCAATCCTCATTCCTGGAACGTCCATGATATTTTTACACCCCTTATTGTGTCCTAGATACTTTTTTCCATTGCTTTGGAAGCACATAGTCGCATTAATTAATGGGACTACGGATACTGGCCCAGCTCCATCCTCCACCCATGTCTGCAGTTTAGAGTACTTAAATCATGACTTAAAGCACTTATCGTTCACCTTCTGTACTCCTTGTACTGCTTCCTTTCTTAGTAGATGAGCTGCACATGACATCATTCCATTTTCCCATCCTTTACTGGTATTTACTCGCCCATAGATCAGCATAAATCAGGAACTGGCGTTTAGCAATAACGTTGATGCAATATTTATTTCTTCCAAGAATTTCTAAAAGTTCATTTCAGCCTCTGGAATTTCTCTGCAAGTCTTTGCACTTCCTGCTAAAATATAAAAGCAGTGTCCATTGAATTCCAGTCCAAAAGAAATATGTGCTAGCCACTCACTCCTTCATCGTCCTTCTTCTTGGTCATCGATCGAGTCTGCACACGCAGAATTTCATCTTCTTGTCTTGCTTCAGGGTCAACAACCACTGGAGGGAGGGTCTCGCTTTTATAAACATTCACATCACTTAGATGCAGCCAACCTCGTCTTCCCGATACCTTAACTGCAGAAGGGGAGATTTCCTCAACCATCACCATCACTGATAAATACCTGTATCCATTAAATATCTGCAGCATATCGACATAGTCGATATGTAAATGCTGAAATGGCCCATTCGGTCGAGGTATTACTCCTCTGATTGTTCTCAGTGTATGCCCAGCAGTAAACTTTTGACACACAATGCAGTTCACCATAAACTGTGCAATGTGTTCCAGTAGATTATGAATGAAACAGTTTTCTGCAATGGTGGCAGCAACATCTTCTCTGGTTGTATGCATGTGGTAATGCAGTTGTTCAAGTGTGACTTTCAATAATGCCATCGGCATCACTGGCTTTTCCAGTGCTTTCCTGTCACCATAATGTTTCTGTGGGGGATAAAGAGCACCCCCTTCATTTCCATAGCTCTTGCTCTTCTTGTGGGGCTCTTCCCTGAATCTCTAGTAGTTGCCTAATTGACAGAATATTAAACCCCTCTCGTATTAACATGCTTCTAGTTGAACTTTCTTTAATATCTTAAGTATCAAAATTTGAAATATCTGGGGAATATGCAACCCTTTTGAATACTATGTCTGCGGCTTCATTTCCGCAAGAGATAAAGTCTGTACGTTTAGTGTGGGCTCTGCATTTTATGACTGCTATGGCTACTGGGAGTTGTACTGCTTTAATGAGCCTGTCCAATAAGGACACGTGTTTTACTTGGGAGCCATCTGTATGGACATAGCCCCTCTTTTTCCAACATGACAGCCCTGCGTGTACGGTTTACATCACATAGGCAGAGTCCCTGTACACCATCACGTCCTGTCCTTCATGTTTCTCGAGTGCGACAAATTGTGTGGCTTGCGCTGAAAAGTGAGACGTGGTCAAATTCACAATTTTAATCTGTGTCTTATCACTGTGGAGCCTGAATGCCTTTTCCCACTAATCTGGTTAATTTTTGAAGAACCGTCAATTAAAAGAATCTCCCCCGATGAAAGCATTCTCTTTCACATGGGGTATATCATCATATAATTCAACATCATTTGCACAGTCATACACATGATCACCTTTTTCCACTGCTTCGGCTACAAACGTGGATGGGTTCACTATTTCACATCTTAAAATGTTAATCGATGGATTGGAAATTATTACTTTATAAGGTGAAGCTCTTTGGGACATTAACGTGCCTTTCGGTTTCTCTTAAATGGCAAAAAAGTCCTGCTCCACTTAAAGAGTCATAGAACAGCCCATGACATTACTTGTGGGTTTCTCGATTGCAAATGCGGCAGCAGCCAAAGAATGTTTGCACAGGAAATGTGCTCTCATAACTGGGTCTAAAATCCTGCTGTAGTATGCCAAAGGTTTTTACCCCAATGTTGTCCTTTGTGTGAGCACTGCGGTCATTACTGCCCCATTTGTGTGCAAAAAATGAATACAATTCCTCACTGTAGTTGGGAATCCCTAAAACTGGAGCTTTACAAATTGTTCTCTTCAACTCCTCAAATCCTCCCTCCAATACTTCAGTCCATTCAATCTTTCCCTTGCTAACTTGTGCCTTCTTTAACACTTGTAAAAGTGTCTTGATATATGTGCTGTAATAAAATATCCAGGCTCTATAGTAACTGTACAAGCCCAAAAACTGCTGTATGTGTCTCGCTGTATTCTGCTTTGGTGTCTTCATAATTGCCTCAGCCCTTTCAGGTGTCCCTTTCTTTCCTTCATGTGATATTAACTGACCTATGTACAACGCCTTTTCCTAGCAATACTCTAATTTCTCTTTGTCCAACTTATATCCTTTGTCTGCTAAAATAGTCATTAGTAGGACAGAGTCTTGCCTAGTTTCATCCTCTGTTGTACTGCAAATCATTATGTCATCTACGTACTGTATCACTGCACTTTTAAAATCCATATTGCCAGATCTATCTGTAGGACTCTGTTAAAGATCGATGGGGACTCACAATACCCTTGAGGAAGATGAGTATGTTTTAGTCTTTTTTGTCTAAACATGAAGGAAGTCAGGTCTTGTGAGTCCTTATGCAACGGGATTGAGAAAAAACAATTTTTCGAATCGATCACTGTGAAATACTGAGCTTCAATTGGGATACTACACAATACTGTCAAAGGATTAGGAACTAAAGTAAACTCTGCCTCTACAATCCAATTAAGAGGCCTAAGGTCCTGGATAAATCTCCACAACCTCCCTTTAGAGTTTTTTTTTTATCAGATACACAGCTGTATTGCACGATGACACTGATGGCACTAGGATGCCCTGATTCATCAGTGCTGAAATAGTCTGGAATATGCCCTAATTAGATTCTTGACTCCATGCCAGGCAGCCTCGCCATACAGCTTCATGAAACTATTATTCTTGCTACAACACAGTTTTCTGTTCCCGCTTAATGGGTTCTGGTTTACTCAATTCATGATACCAATGTCCAGTTTCCGTACAATGGTGGTTTCACCTGCATTCTATTCACTACTTATAGCTAACTTTTATGATGACTTAATCTACCTTGCATTTCAACAGCTGTACATTTATTGAACTGTTGTTCTCTGCAGCACTTTGTGCATGTGTAAGCCTCTTCTTTCATACTTGACAGTTCACTTGATTCTTACTTGAGCATTAGCCCTCTAGGATCCATACATCATCTTCAGCCAACGTCTTGAGAAGTTGTGCATACTTTTTTATGACATCACTAGCTCATCTTCTTTGCTCCTTTTCATATTCCTTCAGGGATCTCCTCCCGCAAGTTATCATCACTTCGTGGGTACATTCGGTAGGGCTGTCTCAATGGATATCTTCTTTCAAACACTCGCTGCAGCATTAGTTTTATGGCTGGTGTCAGGCACGGCACAATCTCATGTTTCAAATACAGGTGAGGCACGGTGCCGGGATTGCCTGCCTATGTACACACAGCTGCTCCTCTACAGACTTAGTGTATCTACCTGGAGGCTGTCTTCCCCCATGTGATCCTCTCTCATACAGCCACCCCAAGGGTCAGGATCAGATATCGGCTGCCGTACCCTAGCCACATGTGACGAGGTCACTGCTGGGAAAACAGTGATGAGTCCATCGGATTCATCACAGTCAATAGGGAGCTTCGGCTGGTCTGGCCCTCCGGATTGCTCTGAGGCCTTCGCAAAGGGCTCATGGGCAGGATACTTGTCATGATGGAGACCCCCGGGTCCTCCCAGTTGCACTCTGAGTGCCGTCATATCCCACACTTAGGAAACAAGATGCACAAGAGAACCACACACTGACAACACACAAACAAATGGACCAACCTAGTGCGTGCATTGTGATGGATGCTCCATTCAAAGATGGCTGCTGCTAAAGATAACAGGATTCAACATAGCCCAAATCTCAGGAGGAATGCTCTACTAATGGCTCCATGGTGGATGGCAGGACTATTTAAACACCACTCATCCATGCACACATGCTCTGAGTTCTAGCCACAAATGCTGCAACAGCTCCCATGAACCTCACAGCTCACTCTGATAACTTTCCTGGAGAAATCTGCTCACAGTGAAACCTAGGAAGAAGAAGAAAACACGAGTTGCTCTCCAGAAAACCCCAGGAGACCTTGGGTTATATGTCTTTGAACTCTTTCCCTCTCTGTGCTACTTACCTTGCTTCCCACCATCACGAGAGTCCTCGGAACTGCTTCCTTCTCAGCTACCGTCACAGACCTGGTCACACCACATCCCAGACTTCTAAGGGAATAAAGCAACACATTAAAACTATGCATTGGGTAATTTAGTATCCAGCACATAGACACTACAAATTCCTCCAGTAAAGCAAGGACTACTATGAACAGAGGAGCAAGGACTACCACTAACAAGCCAAACTTGGCATGTAAAAAACAAGGAAGGCAAGAATAAGCCAGCCACAGGAGGAATGGGCTGTTGAACCAGTGACCTGGTTCAAGAAGAATCTTCCAAAACCACTCTCATGCACTCCAGTGAGTCAGCAAATCCTGGGACAGGCCTATTGGAGGGTGACATGGGAGCACAGTACACTTGTGACCATTCCTTTATCTCCTTATAGACGCAAGACCCACATGAAGGGACAGAGCCAAGCGGTGCAGCCTTCCACACCATACCATCCCTTGGACCCTGACCACGCTAGTGCATCTTCTGAGTGCCATTCGTGGTTGCAGCGAGAGTTGTGAGGGTGATCACGAGGTGCTCCAGGACATCCCTGCAAGACTCCACAAGTGAGCGTTTCAGAATGCTGATCTCCTTGACAGTGTCTCACCCGAGCCCCATGGAGACCTCTGAAGGTAGACGCATTGGCCAAATTTCTGGGGGAGCACAGGGTGGAAGTTCATGGGGCCAGATCTGAGATAAATGCACTAAGATGGTAATTGGTGGTCAATAAAGGACCGAAGATCTTGCTATACGCTTTAATCAATTTCATGGTGGTCAGATACTGCTGCCTAGTACGCACAAGCACACATGCTGTCTGCACAAAGGGGACTGGGGAATCTGGTTGATCCTCCTATTCAGGTGATTTCCTCTACTCCTGTTCTGTTAGTACCTCCTGAACGGTTCCTGGGGACCCTGAAAAATATGCAGTGTTTCTTAATCAATGAACATTGCATGTTTTATTTAAACCGGGAGCCTTTCCAAACGATCAGACCAAAGTGGCCTTCATTCTCTCCTATATCTGAGGGCATGCCGCAAACTGGTCCATACCCTAGTAGAGCGGGATGATCCACTGCTATGGGATTCAGGGCATTCCAGAGTGAACTAGAAAAACTATTCACCAGGAAGACGCAGGCGCAAACGCTTGACGAGTTGCTCTCATTAAGACAGGGGCCCTCATTACACAGATGGCGGTAATGGTTAACGGTCACCGTTAATGGTAATGATGACCGTTAACCATTACCGCCTTACTACAAGGTCCCTTAGCGGGTTGGTGCTTTAACACCAGCTTTTTGCAGGCGTTAAAAACCAACCCGCTAAGGGACTTTGGTGCTAATTACGCCACCGCAAAATTGCGGTGCCGTAATTAGCACCTTCCCCATTCCCATTATGCCCTATGGGGCAAAAAAGGGAATGGGGAAGGGCAGTGGTGGAAGGGGGAATTACCGCCCCGCCAACCTTGGAATGGGGCGGTAATTCCCCCTTCCACCAAGGCGGTACCGGTATTTTACCGGCATGGACCAAGGTGCTAATGGCACCTTGGTCCATGTGCTAATACCGCCATCCGTGTAATGCGGCCCACGGATCCTAAAACCTGCTTGAATACATTGCCACTTTAAACCATCTCGTCACCAAAATGAAATGGCCAGAGGAAAAATGTACTACCCTGTTTCATCTGGAGCTGAAGGACGTGGTTGCCGATGTGGCGAACCCCCTAGTTCATTATTCCGAATATATAGACTTGGTCTTGGAATTAGATCACGGATTGTCAGAAAGAAAGGCAGATTGGATGCATTGAGAAACACGCTCACTTTATGTATATTCTAAGGATAGTCCTCAGCGCAGTGCGGAGCCACCACTTGAACCCATGCAGCTAGGTCGAGTGCGCAGCCCCATAACCAGAGAGGAGCAGGAACGGTGCCGCCAGCGGGAATTATGTCTCTATTGCGGAGAGGCAGGGCATTTCTTGAATGACTGTTCAGCTAAGCCACAACGGAGGGGAGTAGGGGCCCTGGACACCACTCTCTTGTACTCCACGTCTGGAAATGAGGAAGCCCGGCACGTGGAGAGACCTGCTTGTGAAGCGCAGGGAAGTTATCTCAGGTTTTCCATTTCGGGATTCCTATAGTTTTTGTCATCCAGCAGCAGAATCAGCTGATGTGCAGGGTTCGAAATTGAGGGGAGCTTGGAGCTCTTTAGATCCAGCTTGTAGCCTAAAACAACCTGGTTAGCTTGACACCAACAGCTACAATGAGCTATTTTAGGCTCCCCTGGCCAACTGATGCCGAACAAACTATAAATAAACATTAAGACACATTTTGAAGACATTGAAAGCTTGATGGGTCATAAATATGTGACAAAATGACATATCTGCTTGTTATGTGGAAGTCATATTTGTGGAACGCTATGCACTAGCTCCTGGTTGAACATTGGTAGCACCTGGTCACTGGTTAATGCTGGATATCCAGAAGATGGTTTTAAATCCTGCTTATCCAATCTCAATTTTGGTCCCTGATGCATGGGGTTGAGGCATACCTGGATTGTGGCACCATAGGCAACTACATGGATCTGAGTTTTGCTGTCCGATTGTGGGTACCAACCTGTCCAATACCCATGTCTGGAAATGTCTGGGCAGTAGATGGGATGCTTCCAGTGACCTTATGACTTGCCAGGATGGACACTGTGAGACCATCTCCTTTGACTTAATCAGCGCCCTGCACATCAAAATCATCCCAAAATCATCCCACGGAAGCCATGAGGCACACAATCCTAGCATTGACTTGAGGAAGAGAACTCTGGTCTTACCACATATCTGTGAGTTGTCATGCTACATCAGGCTTGGTACAGACACTGTCATCAGCACCAACCCACAGGAGTGAAGACATTTTGGGCATGATAGGGGAAATACCCTGGGAATATTAGGATTATGAGACATGTTTCAGAGAGAACAGGCCAAAATGTTGCCCCCACATCGCCTATACGGCTGCCAGATAAACCTCATCTCTGGAGCACAAGTACTGTGCAGTCATATTCACACCTTGACGGCAAAAGAGACCGAATATCTATGTACCTACCTTCAACATAACCTGGCTAACGGATTCATCCGATTCTTGAGGTCCCCGGTGGCCTCGCCCCTCTTTTTTATTCCCCAAAAAGAGGGTATTTATGAACCTGCATATATTATCGGGCCTCAAACCAAATCACTGTCAAGAATCACTCTCTGCTGCCTCTGATCCCAGTTCTCCTAGACCAGGTGGAGGACGCTAGCATTTATGCTAAACTGTACCTCAGAGGAGCCTATCACCTGGTATGAGTGAAAGAGGGCGATGAGTGAGAGTGAGTACCAGGTAATGCCCTTCGGGCTGCGGAACACCCCAGTGGCTTTTCAATATTTAATGAATGATGTATTAAGTGAGATACTTGATTTCTGTGCTATCTTCTACATGAACGACATACTTATCTATTCATCATCCCTGTCAGAGCACTTCGGACACATGCCAGTGGTACTGGATCACCTGAGCAAACAGCATCTCTTCGCAAAATTAGAAAAGTGTTCCTTTCACGTAACCAAGGTAGAATTCCTCAGCATTATCTTAACACCACAAGTTATCAAATGGATAACTGAAATGTAGAAGCCATTCTCCAATGGCCCTCCCCGAAGTCAGTCAAGGCAATCCAGAGCTTATTAGGGTTTGCCAACTTCTGCCGGCCCTTAATTCCAGACTTCTCTGATGTGGTGCACCCGATTAGCTCTCTACTACGGAAACATTATTTCACGGGAGCCAGGAGGCAGAAAACACCTTTCGTATATTGAAGGAAATATTTACTATGGAACCAATTTTGCTACAACCCAGTCCAGAAGAGCCCTACGTGATTGAGACTGATGCTTACAATGTGCAGTTCTCTCCCAATGGAACCTAGAAACAGGTCACCTACACCCCATTGCCTTTAGGTCAAAGAAATGGACACCTGCTGAAGTGAAGTATGCAATCACAAAGAACTCATAGCTATAAATGCCATCTTTAAACAATGGAATCATCATCTTTTAGGTGCTAAGCACCCGATCACTGTCTTTACAGATCACCACAATTTACAGTACCTGAAGTTGGCACAAGCCTAGTCTACAATGAAATTGTATTGTAATTAGTTATTTATAACGTGCTTAATATCCATAGGTTTCTAAACCCGGGGATCGAACCTGTGTTGCTCCACGTCGTCTTGCTCCAAGACAAGTGTGTTGCCCTTGAGCTGTCCTCCTGAGCTTACATGCCAATTATGTTGGGCCTGATTCTTTGCAGAGTTCAATTTTGTTATAACTTTGTGCCCTGAAGCGCAGAACGGGAAAGCCCATGTGCTTTCATGACTAGGTTGTAGTAAAGAGGAAGAAGAATAAGCTCACACTTCAATGGAACCGCCACCAATTATTCCAACAGAAAAAATAATTAGAGCCACCGAGACAAGACAAGACAAGACAAGACGGTCTTATGCAGTTGAGAAAAGTCATCCAGGATGCCTTTATGCCCAACGACCTACAATCCTGGGTTGTTGCAGAACCAAACCGCACAATTCGAGACAGCCTACCTTACTATCAGAGCCAGGTGTACATCCCTAATGAAACATTACAGAATCAAGTTCTCAAGGAATATCACAACACTTTACTATAAGGCCATCCGGGTATCACAAGGACCAATGGAAAAGTACAGCACCATCACTGGTGGCCCACATTATGGAAAGACATGACAAATTACGTCCAAGCCTGCGACATCTGCGCACAACACAAGTCCCAAAAACAACAAACCCCACGGCCTCCTCCAGCCCATACCAGTACCTCTGTCACTATGGAACACTGTGTGAATAGATTTCATTACTGAACTACCCAACATTCAAGTGTATAATGGTATCCAGTGAAAATGTAAGCAACAAAAATGTAGTCTGTGAAAAAGTCAGATGGAAAATACCTCTGCAGTGAAAAAGTTGGCAAGCAAAATGTAGTCAATAAGCAAAGCTGAATAGTAGCCAAAAATGTAGTGCTGTTAGGGTTAAGGAGGGTTTAGTGGATTTGTACTTGCTTGGTTTAGGATTTGGATAGGGGCTGGGAAAGGATTGGGGTTAGAGTAAAGAAGTTGGGGTATGGTTAGTCTCTATAGTAGAATAAGTGTCAGGGTTAGTGTTAGGGTAGGGGTTATTGTAAGGCTAGGGCTAATAGAGTAATGGTTTGGGTATGAGATGGCTGGTGATGTTGCCGTAGGATAGTGGTTAGGATACACCTATTGGTAATGGTAAAGTAAGCATTAGGGTAAGTGATAGAGTTGCAATTAGGGTAAGGTTAAAGTTTGTATTAGATCAAGGGTTTGGATTAGGGAAGGGCTATGTTTTTTGTGTCAAGCTGGTGATGGGGTTGAAGATTTATTTTGGATTGAGTAACATGTGAAAAAATGCTTTAGCACGCTGAGGGGTTAGTGTTTTGTAAGAGCTCAGGGTAGAATAAGGGTTCTAATTAGAGTTAGGGAAATGTTTATGAATGATTGTAGAGGTGTTGTTATAGATGTCAGTCATATTTAGGGTTCCATCTTTGTACTTTTGTGTATATATAAATAGCTTTTTGGCGACCTTATTACTGGCAACATTTTCACACTTTGGATTGCTTACATTGAATGACAAAACTTTTTTAAAGGACTTTTTTCTGACAGCATTTCCACATGGCTACATTTTCCTGGGGACATTTTCACAAAGAACCTGTATAACACCATTCTTTTAGTAGTGTATTCATTGTCAAAAATGGCACATTTCATTGCCCTGAAAGGCCTTGCAGATTCTACCACGTTGGCCCAGACAACATGGGTTCCCTTCGGTACTTATCTCTGTCCCGCTTCTGGTCCCGATGTTGTGCACTTGCCCAGATTGTCATACAACTATCTACTAGCCATCACCCACAGGCAGACCGGCAGACACAAAGAACCAACTAGAGCCTAGAACAATACCTCCATTGCATGCTTGTGCAAACAGACTATGATTGTTTGGACTTCTCTGGGGTGGCAGAATATGCCCGTAACAACACTGTGCATAGCTTCAGAGGGTACAACGTTTTCTTTTTGTTGCATGGACAACACCCAAGAACATCCATATACGACCCCACCGACACCCTAGAAATGCCTGCTGTTCAATCGCTACATGAGTCCATCCATCACAGTCTACCAGGTAGGAAACCAGGTTTGGTTAACAACCAAACACATCTGCTTCATAGGTCTGCGGAAATTTCAACCATGATACATTGGCCCGTATCCCATCACAGCACTGGTGGGTCCCGGGGCAGTCAGAGTCGCCCTTCCGTACTCCCTTCGCATTCACCCAGTCATTCATGAGCCCATGCTGAAACCTGCACATTCAGAGACATGCCACACAAGCCACCACCAGTTTGCATCAAATGTAACACTGAATATGAGGTACGCAAAATACATGACTCCAAAAGAAGAAGGGGGGTTTTATGCTACATAATAGACTGGAAGGGTTATGGGGTGACTGATAGATCTTGGGAACCCACATCTGACATACACGCCCCATCTCATGGCTTGCTCCCACGAAGACCACCCCAACAAACCTGGACCTGGTGGTAAAACCTTAAAGGAGTTTGGGGGGGAAAGCTGTCATGATGGAGACCCCTGAGTCCTCCCAGTTACAACCTGAGTGCAGTCATATCCCACACATAAGAACAAGGATGCACAAGAGAACCACACACTGGGGGCACATGAACAAATGGACCATCCTAGTGCATGGCTCGCGATGGATGCTCCATTCAAAGATGGCTGCTGCTAAAGACAGCAGGATTCAACAGAGCCCAAATCTTGTAAGAAGTGCTCAACTCACGGGCTCCATGTTGGATGGCAGGGCTATTTAAGCCCCGCCCATCCATGCACACATGCTCAGTGTTCCGGCCACTAATGCTGCAACAGCTCCCATGAACCTCACAGCTCACTCAGGAAACTTACCTGGACAAATCTGCTGTGTGGAGCTACCGACCATTGCAGCATCTTTGTGGTCCTAGGTGCGTAGGTGCGGTCTCTGTTTGTGGGACTGATGGCGCATTCGTTGGCACGATGCCAAGCAGCAGGTCCGGTCTCAGTGACGTTATTTTCAGACACTGCATCCAGCACAGCATTCTGGAAACTACAACCCCTACAAGGCTGTTCTCCACTGCGCATGATGTCAGGACGTCTGCAAATGACAGCCCGCTTCCACTCCAGCATTGCAGTTAAATGAGCTCACAAGGAAGAACCCACTGCCCCTGAACTGTTTTCATTCAGCAAAGTGGAAAGCATTCATTTTCTAAGTGCCTTGTGTTTTGGTGTTCGCTTTGGCTTTACTCTCCTGGTTTTGCCTGAGGATTATCCCCCTGGTGTTCTGTGTTTTGGTTCCTCTTATTGAACTCCTGGCTCCCCTTTTTTGTATTTATGTTCTGCCTGCTTTTTGATTTCGTTTGGACTGTCCTGAACTGTTGTGTTGCTGGATAAGGTGACTTTTCATGGATTGTGTTCCTCCCTGTTTTCTGGATTACCCTGACCTATGGTGCTGCCTTTTTGGTTTCTATGTCCCTGGATTTGATCCTTAGTTTCCGCCCTCGCGCCGTTCAGGATATGCCCCCTACGTTTCCCTGGACTGGCATCCATTGACAATTGGTGTCAGTCAGTTTTTCCTAGCCTATTGACTTCCTCTACTGGTAGCAGCATTTAACTATAGATTATCCCACCCTCTGCTTCTACACCCAGGTTGGAAGGACAACAAGGGGAGCGTGTGGTGCTGTGTTTTCCTTTATCCTGGAAAGGTCTGGTTACTGCATTTCTGTTGTTTGTTTTCTCCTCTAGTGCCACTGGTCTGTTTCTTGATCCTGTCTTTGCGCCCCAGCCCCTGGCCTTGCAATTAACATGTTCCTCCCATGCTGTGCTCTTAAGAGGAAATGTTTGGGGGGCCACTGCCACTCTTTTATGTGTATTGAGTGTCAGTTGGTGTCTTTAGAGACCCAGAGGGCCATGACATCTGCTCACGGCGACTCCTCTGGCTTCGGACGTCTAACGGCAACCTAGGAGGAAGAAGAAAACATGACTTGCTCACCAGAAAACTCATGCAGATCTCGGGTAATCTGTGTTTGAACTCTTTCTGTCTCAGTGCTAATTTCCTTGCTTGCTGCCATTGTGGGAGTCCCAGGAAATTCTGCCTTCTTAGCTCCCATCACAGCCTACTCATACCACGTCCCAGACCTGCAAGGGAATAAAGCAACACATTAAAACTATGGATTGGACAATTCAGTATGCAGCACAGAGGCACTAACAACTCCTCCAGTAGAACAAGGACTACCACAAACAGGAGCAAGAACGACCACTAGCAAGCCACATTTGGCACGACGAAACAAGGAAGGCAAGAAGAAGCCAGCCACAGCGGGACTGTGCCGTTGAACTCGTGAAGTAACTAGTTCAAGAAGCATCTTCCAGAGCCACTTTCACACACTACAGTGAGTCAGCCAATCCTGGGGACAGGCCTATCGGGGGGTGGTGGGGGAACACAGTACATTTGGGACCATTCCTTTCTCTCCTTATGGAGGCAAGGCCCACATCAAGGGACCAAACAGAGGGATGCAGCCTTCCACACTATATCATCACCATCCCTCCCACCCTAACCACGCTAGTGCACCTTAGAAGTGCCATTCGTGATCAGAGCAGGAGTGGTGAAGGCAATCACGAGGTCCCTGAAAGACTCCACAAGTGACCGTTACAATACTCCCCTCCAGGGTCTGCTATTCTGCCAAGAAATATCAGTTGCAGATTGGTTGGTCAGGTCCTGTTCCACAGCACTGGTCACTCCCGATAGTCCCTGGGAGTGGTTAGGGGACAGATCTTCCTTCTGACTTGTATAGCTTCTTCTTCAACTTGAGCGGAGTGGTTTGGTCAGTGCAAATGTCCCAAAAGAAGTCGAGGTGAGAGTCCCCAGAATGTCTCTTGAGCCTTAAAGTATCCTCAATTAAATGAAAATATTCTGTTTAAGGGGTGAGCAACTCCTTCTTTTAAGGGTATATGTCCTCAGGTGATTGGTATAAAGCTAGTCTGCTTTAGGGGACCAATCCCTACTCCTAGTGGGAGTGAAATTTGCCCTCTTGATCTCGCACCCTTAGTGCTTTGCTCCAAGGGAAGTGGAGGAGACAGGAAAGGGAAAAAGAAAGAGACACAGCAAGATGGTGGAAGGCTTCATATATTGTCCAGAGAACTCCTGACTATCTTACTCCCACCCCTGTTACCTCTTCTGACAACAAAAGACCGGCACTTCAACTATTAATGTAGGTCAGTCTAGCCAAGTAATAACACTTATATTTGCGTTTCCCTTGGTACCAAGTTAAAACTGCCATGCCACATTAAGAAGGTTTATGCAGACTGACACTAGTAGTGCCAGTCTGAACATATATTCTTACTGTGGCATATCATGCTTTACTTGCCATCAGTGGTAAAGTTAACATATGTTTTATTACCTGGCTACACTGACCTACATTTAATGTACCGCCAGTCTATCCAGTTTAAAAAATGAATCTCTCAAAAACCACCTGCTTTGTTTGGTGGAAGTGACAGCACATGTGATATTTCCACAGGTGGTAATATTGCATTTCACCCTGGAGTCCTAGGGACTCCAAAATTGGGAATAATTGAAGCGGCCACATGGCTCTGAATCAAGTGGACCCTTCAAGTTACTGCATGCTTGCCGCATGTGGTAACAGTAAATAGTGGACATACTGCCAAAACTCTAAATGAGGTCCGCAATATTTCCTAAATACTTTTTTATGTCTGCATATGGTAGAAAGGATAAATGAGGATAACAAGAAAACACATTCCAATAAGCTGCTTGTATGCAGTGTTGGAAAGTTATCCTCATAACTTGGATGTTTTTGCTGCACAAGAGGCCCTCGGTAGACAGAGTGTTGATACTTCTGGGTTGAATCACCAGATTGGCATCCTTACAATGCCTTTCATCTGTGAATTTGGAAACAATGTCAATGCTAATTTATAGACCTTATCAGAGGTGACGGAATGTACCCTGTCTGAAATCTTCCACACGATACAAAACAATCCCTTTAAGTTGAGGAAGGCCACCTAGGTCGCTGCAGAATGCCTCTTTACATATGCTATTGTGAGTACAATTGGTGCTTCCTGTACTTGTAAAGACGTTACATTTGTGGTGGTATATTGCAGGAGGAATCCGCAATCCATTTGGCAAAATAATTGCTTTCCTTAGTTTGTGTGAAAAAAGGTATCTAGCACCAAATATTCCCTTTACTACATATCGTGATATCAATATTTGTAATGAATCATCGATACAGAACAATCAGTAGAGCACAGCCCATAGGAACATTCTGAACATGCTTTGTCAAAGCCAAAAGGTTTGACTTATGTATAGGTATTAGCTAAGCATTTGCCAGGCACTAGCATACTATATACCCTTGGACTCACACCCTTTGGAGAAGTTGCTACCTTATAGCTGGGTGGTGCTATTCATTTGTCATGTATTGCCATGATGTGCCCTGGTGCTCAAATCATGTGGCACACCATAATGCAGATAGGCTCAGGAACTAACATCATTGTCAGTTATTGCCATAATAAACTGGGTTGGCACAGAATTGCAATCCGAATAGCTCAATGAGTGTCCGTGTACATAACAATGTATGCTTGGTGCGGTAGAAAGACTGTCATCATTTTGGAGCGCATTAGCTCGCCATTCCTCTTTAATAGGTTTCCTTGCTTCATCACCACTGGCCATTTGAAATCGAAACAATGGTAGAATTGTGTTCATAAAGTTGGAATTGGATACAGGGCTGTCTCGCTTGTGTGAGGAAACATTTCTGGAGCATTCTACCATTGATGGCCATATCATCTTTTGCAGACACCTTAAGACGGGGGTGTTTGGCCAAAGGCCAACACTCTTCATAGCTTGATGGGGAATATACGGATGCCCACACTGTCTGTTGAAGTTGGTCTGAAGTGGTAGGTAGAGTCTCACGTAACCACATACTTTCAAAGAATTTTGGGCAACATTTGATGACCTGCTTCAAAAACGAAGCTTCAAGGGCTTACACCTGCACTTACTTTGCCTCCATACAGCCAGAAAGCCTTCAAGTCACCCACAACACTCTGAGTGGCTCCGAGAAGGTTATGTAAACAAATCATCTGACTGGATCTTCATTTTAAAGTCGTTTTTCTGCCACATCCTGCCATTCTAAAGGCTCCTGGTCATGTCTCGAAAATGAAGCTCCCTGGACCTATGACAGTAAGGACTCTGCCTCCATACAACCTGGAAGCCACCCTGAGTATTCTGAGTGGCTAACAGAGGGTCATGTGACACTCACCTTCCCTTGTTATTGAGTCGCCTCGAAGCATCTGCAGCTAAGTGCCACTAGAGGCAAAGGGCAACTCCCTGTATGGGCCTGGTAGAGACGGAACACCTGTTCATGCCAGAACTTTGCCAATATTGTCCTTCGCCTGGATCCTGCTTCCAGACATTGTGATTCTTTCATTAAGCAACTCTCCAATCTCTGTGATGTGCTAATTATTTTAAAGATCCAAGGGACAACCCTGATTAGTGCTTGATTACTGTTTTTTTCACCTACACCCACATTCTAGTCCAGCTTGGAACTTATAAAAGCTTCTTCCCAGCCAGCCCTTTCTCTTACCCCTTCCTTTGCTGCTCATTCACCTCTTGGGCTGTGCCCTGCCTCCACTGTCTTTAGTTGCATACATCTTTTACCCACCAGGATGCAGCTTGACATTTCTCCCCACCTCCTTGTAGTCACTTTTCTACTCAACTTCACTTGTAGTCTTCAGTCATGACACTATCTAGCTTCTCCCTCGCTCTCCTCTCCCTCTGCACCTGCATCCCTCAAAGCCGACACTCACCCTTTCTCCCACGATCTCCAACGCCATCTATCCCCCTCGGCTATCACAAATGTTCTTCTCTGCCCCACCTTCTATCACACTTTCCCTTGGACTCTGGAATGCACAATCTCTCTACAAAAAGTCTTCCTACAACACTGACCAGTCCGACTCCTTTCACCCTCAACTTTCACTTGTTGCTATTGCAGGAACCTGGATCTCCCCTCATGACTCTGCTACACTAGCAGCTCTTCCTATTTGGAAGGGCATTAAAGTGGGGTTTCTCATCAATAAGGGCTTCACCACTGCCCCCGCCACCTTACCACATCACCTCCTCCTCTAGCAACACCATGGGGCTCTCAACTCCTTCCATGACCTGAACCTTCCCCTTAAGTCACTTTCCACTGACATCCCCATTGTCATGCTGGAGGACTTTAGTTTTCCAAATATCTCCACAGCCACCCACCTTGTACTTAACTCCTTCCTATCTGATAACTCCCGCTAATACATTTGAAAATGTACATACCAAAAACACATAAGAACTACACATATAATAAGGACAATGTACACTAACAAAAACACATACATATAGCAAACATAGAATTGATTACAATCTGATCATCCATCACCAGATTAAAGTGGCCCCAATGGTTGTCCTTATTCTACTTAACAGATGCCAACTACTCCTATTCTGAGAGGACCAATCTTGACCAAGTAATAAGCATCCATCTCATAAATAGTTAGGCCCCCACAGCTGCCCCCGTGAAATCAAACAGAGATCAACTGCTGCTAACCGGCTGCTAATCTCAGAGGCCTATACCAACGTTGTCCACTGTAATATTTTTTGATCGAAATTGACATTGATGTTATTCAAACAGATACAAACAGAAAATACAACATCAGTGTGCGGAAGAAGACAACTCCATGAGGCAGTATGGTGGAATTCAAGTACTGTGTAAACATACGAACAACCATAAAAAAGCCCCCTTTAATTGTTAGTATGTTAATACAATGACAGTGAACCTGTTTTGGTGAAAGCACTTTTTACACAACTAGCACACATGTTATGTAATGTTATTTGACATTTGCATTGTGCCTACTGCCATTGTTATTGCTTCGAAGCACTTTTGGGTGAAATGCCCTTCAGAAGACCGTAGTCTGAACATTAAAATAAAAAGAGCATTACATTGCATGCAAATACTAATTAGAATTTGGTGACTATTCAATTACTAGCATCAATAACTAGTTTAGAAAATCATGCAGTGCATTGTGTTCAGTGAAGAGATGACTGCTACTGTGACAGCTGGACCACATGTTTGTGGGGCTGACCTGTATTCTATGGTCCGCAACTCACGGGGGAAATGGCTATAACAAATAGTCTGTACACTGCCAGGGCAACTGTCTGCAGTTGAGGGATCTGCTATACTTTACGTGCAGAATATATGTACTTTGAATGCAATTCAGTGGCATGTAAATTACATCCACGTATGTACAGATAGTAAAATATGTACATTACATTTCAGTTCCACTCCTACAGATAGAAGTGCTTTTACACAAGCTGTTATGGCACTGTGACACTGCTATGCCCCTAATTGTCTCTTCCTGCACACACACATCTTGACAAGTACCTTGTCAAATGTTTGGTCTGCGATATGTAGTTGTACAAGTCGTGTGGTTTCTTTCCCAATATGCACATTTTACCACATAACACAGTATTGAGACAATAGTGCATCAAACAGGTATCTGGTAGAAACACGTTTGAAAGAGATTTTTCCTTTTTCCTGTTCCAAAAGCATTCGAAGGACACACTGGACAACAATTTGAGTTAGCCTGTCAAGGGATGCTGATGCATCCTTTGTAACCGAGAGAACAGGAAAGATTGTTCTATAATTATGTTTGCACATTTCCTTGCCTACTGCTACCACAGGCCCTACACTGTCTAGAGCTTTATCATTCTTTGTCAGTGCAATTCCGGTTTTGTTTCATTTATTCATCTTTCTCTACTACACTTGTGTTGGTTCCTTCAGCCAGGGAACTGGTCATGGAATGTGTGAGAAAATTAAATTGTATTTGGTAGGACGGTACGACCTTTGCTAGCATCTGGGAGCGTTGATGTGAGAAATAGCACTATTGTGCAGAATAAAATTAGAGATTTCAATTAGCAAGTGCGTTTTGGCATCAGAGTACCAGTGTGCAACACATTGTTTGCCTTGAAGATAGCTCCGTGTGATGTGCGCCTGCAGAAGAAATGTGTCTGTAACCTGCATGTCAGAGGTCTGGATTCCACTTGGGAGCCCGCCATTCTTCTGAGGTCATTTCACTGAGTGCCTTATGGTTGGTAATAGTAACACCTTTCATTACAGCATTTAGAAGCAAGAGAATAACTTGAAGAAGGGGACAATACACACAGGAAAAGTGTTTCTGATTTTTTAATGTTATTGTAAAATATCGTAGCTATCCTTTTTATATCATGATACATATTGTAATTGATTTCTTACTACCTCTGTACAACTAAAATACCTCACAATGATCCTCAAAATAGAATGCACCTCTGTATGCTATATTTAAACTGTGGTGTATTTAATATTTGACTACAAGACTACATGTTCATGATAAACATCAATAAAAGAATAACACTTCATAATAGAAAACAAAAGTGCAGATTAGTAGAAATATGAAATGCACATTGTCATGTCATAGTTCTACTGAAGTCAAAACTGTGGAAACTGAAGCTCAGCCTTTGCACATCCATTATAGAACTGTATGTTGCATTCTTCGGTAGTTTTAAAAGTATACCTGTGGGTGATCTATTATTAGGGCAAGGGAAGTCCCGTAGCGACAGGGCTTTGTGGTTGAGGCAGTGTACTCTTTTAATGCTTTAATATCAATTTTTAACATTTTTTGTGTGTCCGTCTTCATTTGTGACTTCTCCCAGCTGTTAGATGCTATGGAACTGGCTGTTCCGAATGTCTTAATGTGTAGCAAAGATCCATTTGATCATCCAAAGAGCCGTATTGTGACAAAACGACTTCTGCCCTGAAGGAGTAAAAGGGTGAGTAATGACTGAAGTACCTACCCCCCCTCAAACTGCTTAAAAACAAGAGTGATTGAAATCATAAAGGTAAAAAAAGGCCTGGTGATACTGTGGTTCTCCCGGAAACCCTGGTCGCTTCGCTCCACCTTTCCAAGAGGACACACAGACACACACACGCCCCCTCCACCACCCTGCCTCCTTATGGGTGCTTTCCTTTACAACCCGCTGCAGAGTACTCCAATCCCCGGTATTCGTGCCCATAGAACCAAAGATGAGAACCACATGACAGATTGGTTATGGAAGTAGAGAACAAGGCATGTAGGGAACTAGAAGCAGCACTAAAAGAGCAGAGGAGGAGCTAGCAAAAGTGATGCAAGGAGAAGGGGGCGGCAGAACACGGTGATCAGGACAGATGAGTCAAGGGCGGGACAGATACTTTTTAAGACAGATATTATGGTTATCAAGGATATTAAGGTGGATTTAAGCGAGGGAGTATCCGAAGTAGTGGGAGATTAAGAGGTTTTACAGTGAGAGAGCGGGCACCTTTGTAGTTTAGACTATGACTTGGTATGCATTTTAAGGGTCACGTTCTTGGGGTCCTCAGAGTCCCAAGTGGAGGACCTGTGAGAATACAGTGATTACAGTCACACCCCAAACCAAGGACCACACAGGCCTTTTAATCCCTTTGAGGCACTGCTAGTAACCATGGACATCACTGTGCTATATACTAGCATTCCACAGCAACAGGTGCAGGAATGTGTCTGGAGCCAACTCACACTATATGACCTATAGCAGAGGATGCCAACAGAGTTCATCATTCAACTTCTTAACGTAACATTAACAGTACATTGTTTAAATTTGATAACAAATGTTATCAAACAAACTCACTGTTAGCCCTGGTAGTGCAGCAGCTCCTTCACGGAGCCGATGTCATGAGGAAAAGGGAGAAATCCGTTATTTTCTGCAAGTTTGTTTGGCTCCTGGTTTAGCAGACCCTTCTTCCAGTGAATGGCCGTGCAGGAGGGCAGGGGGGAGTAAGGGCTATGAGGAGAAGCTGGTGAAAATGGATGCCAGAGTGTTCAGGTAGTGTTGGGAGTGGGAAGAGGTTCCGGTTTGTTGAACAAACTCACTGTTAGCCCCGGTAGTGCAGCAGCTCCTTCACGGAGCCGATGTCATGAGGAAAAGGGAGAAATCCGTTATTTTCTGCAGGTTTGTTTGGCTCCTGGTTTAGCAGACCCTTCTTCCAGCGAATGGCCATGCAGGAGGGCAGGGGGGAGTAAGGGCTATGAGGAGAAGATGGTGAAAATGGATGCCAGAGTGTTCAGGTAGTGTTGGGAGTGGGAAGAGGGTCCGGTTTGTTGAACAAACTCACTGTTAGCCCCGGTAGTGCAGCAGCGACTTCACAAAGCTGATGGCGTGTGAAAAAAGGGAGAAATGGCTTATTTTTCGCAAGTTTGTTCGGCTCCTGGACCAGCTGACCTTTCTTCCAGCCAATGGCCGTTCAGAAGGGTGGGCTATGGACAGAGAATGGAACTGGGCACTGTAGCCTTCCGGTGGTGTTGGACGTGAGGGGAGGCTCTGTGGTGTTTACTGAAGAGGTTTGGCTGGGTTCAGATCAATGCAGATTGGTTTGACATTCAACATGCCTCCCGCTTCATTTGCATACATGGACCTCATTCGCGACGGAACCCCAGAACCCTATTGCAACAAGGGAGTATCGTTCCATGGCTCTTCTTTTGAATGTGAGACTCTTTCAACACAGTCAAACACTTCAATTCTCTATGTATTGCGACAGGTAGATAAATACCTTCAGGGGAACAATAGATATTGCATTCCATTTTACACAACAAATCCAAACCTCAAATTCACAGGTGTAGAAGTGCTCAATAGACAGGCTTGGCCCTCAGAGATAGGAGCCAGAGTAACAGACATAGGGCGAGTAACAAGAGGGGTATTAGTCGAACACAATTCCCACCACATTTACCACTCTGTCTGGACAGGTTACATGTGGAATCTCAGAGGACCTTAAAGTGGAGTGTGATGCTCCAGTATCAATGTGACAGGGCCAGGGAACTGACCTTGTCAAGAGGGGACGGGGATCCCTCTCAACTTCGGTTATGAGAACTACCAGGGTGTTTGCAAGAGCAAGTTGTGCCCAGAGGTGGATTGTGCGAGTTGCGAGGGCCGAAGACCCTGTCCTTTCTACTTGTGCCTGACTACAAATGTCTAGTACTACTTGTTATCATAACATTCCTGCTGTACAAAATGCTTGCCAGAGTCTTCTCTCTTCTCTTGTATGGCTGCAAGATCCAGACGACCTTGTGCCAGAGGAAGGGATACCCAATCAACCAATGAGAGAGCCGACAGAAAGCAACATGGCAGTGGAGCAGTGAGTTTTGAAACCATGCAACCTGAAGGTTCCAAACCAGATACTTAACAACTGGCAGATGTACTGTATTCACTGTGGGCCACCTGTGCATAAAAACCTTAAAACTGATTATGTGTTTCACAGGCCACCATTGCAAAAGTAAAGCGGACCCACGTTGGAAGAGGGGGTGGAGTGTCAGGGGGATTTTAAAGCCTTGCACCTGTATCCCATGGCCCAGGGAGAAAACATAATAGCGATTTGTCTGGGAACAATGTGGGTGCCAGGACCAATGGGAGGAGAAGGAGTAGTATAAAGGGGGATACAGTGGGCAGGGCAGCATCAGTTGTTCGGGTGATGTAAAAGGAGGAGGAGGTGGACCGTGAGACCAAGGAGAGGAAGGATGGTGCAGCAGAGGGTGGAGGGTAATTGCAAAGAGGGTGTGCAATATGAGGAATTGGTTGCATGGATTTGTAATACACTAAGTCTAGCCTCACTGTTCTCTTTCTGTCATTCATCCTTTCCATAAAAATATTGCCCAGCTAACAATATTTATTTATTTATTTGTATTTGTAGAGCACACTAGCAGCCTGAAGGCATTGAGGCGATGTAACAGAGCTAAAGCAGGTTTAGTTAAGGGTTACAATGAAGCCGCCCATGAGAGAACTTCTTCATATTACAGGGTCACATGTTTTAGAACATACTAATTTACATCACAAGATACATCAGACAAAGAGGTTTGTTTTGATTGCTTTGCGAAACGCAGAGTGAGAGTCAATGAGCCTGAGGTGTGGTGAGAGGGCATTCCACAGAGTGGGTGCGACTGAAGGGAAGCTAGAGCCGCCTGCACAGGCTTTGCGTGTTCTAGGATGGATAGCAGGTTAGAGTGCTGGGATCTGGATGGTTTGTAGGTAGAGGGTTTGGTGATTCTCTGTGCTAGATAGGGAGGAGCGAGGTCATGGAGACACTTGTGAGTCAGGGATAGGGCTTTGAAGATGATCCTTTGCTTAACTGGAAGCCAATGGACCTGTCTCCTGAGTTCTGAGATGTGTCTTTACGCGATAGACCCGTGGCCGCTCTGAGCGCGTTGTTTTGAACAATTTGGAGTTTGGCCATATACTTGGCAGAGGTGCCTATGAATAGGGCATTACAGTAGTCGAGCCTTGATCCAATGATGGCCCTGGTGATGGTTAGGCAATTTTGTTGAGAGAGGAAGGGTCAAACTGCATTGATGAGTTTGGAGTGGTAGGCGACGTGAAGGCTATGGCATTAACCTGCCTGTTCATGGTCACGTCAGGTTCTAAGAAGACACCCAGGGTTTTGATGGATGTGAGATGGAAATTGGAATGTTGTCAATGGTGAAGGAGGAGTATTGAGTGCCCAGTTTACTCAGGGTGGAGGGTGAATCCACCAGCAGAAGCTCGGTCTTCTCACTGTTGAGGCATAGCCAGTTTTCTGCCATCCAGGATTTGATTGTTGAGTAAACGGAGTCCAAGGTATTCTGGTCGACAGGTAGTCTCCCGAAAGGGGGATCAGTACCTGGGTGTCATCTGCATAGTTCGTGTATGAGATGCCCAGAGAGTCCAGGATTTGAAACAGGGGCCTCATGAAGAGGTTTTAAAGGGTAGAGGCCGTGCAGGAACCTTGCGGAACCCCGCATTTGATAGTACTCGGGTCTGCACTGGAGGAGTCAGAAAAGACTTTCATAGCTCTGTCTTTTAGAAATGAGTCTATCCATTTGCAGGCCTTGTCAGAGAAGTTAGCCACAGAGGATAAGTGTTGGCATAGAGTTTTGTGATCGACCAGGTCAAAGGTGACTGATAGGTCGAGGAGCAGGGGGAGCGCTGCTTTGCCGGCATCTCTGAGATCATCGATTTGGTTTTTTAGGTCAAGGAGAGCCGTTTCGGTCCTATGACGCGGCCTGAACCCTGATTGTCTGAGTCCAAGGATGTGGTTGTCCTATATGAATTTCTGTATTTGCAGGTAGGCTGCTTTATCCAGTATTTGCAGTAGAAAGGGTACAGTGGTAATGGGCCTGTAGTTGCCTAGGCTGGCAGGGTCAAGGGAGGGCTTCTTGAGGAGTGGACAAACCCCTGCTTCCTTTAGTCCCAGTGGGACGGAGCCGGTACGAAAAGAGGCATTAATAAATGCCGTGATGATCGGGGCTAGGGATGGGGCACAGTCCTTGATGACTTGTGCTGGGCAGACATCACCTTTGCAGTTGGAAGGTTTGATGGTTTGGAGGAGTGAGATGGCCTCTGATTCAGTCATGACTTTGAAGTTGAATTGAGGGGAGGAATTGGGTGGTGCGGACATGGGAGCTTTCAGAGCTGGCGATCAGTTTGGAGATCTCCTTTTGATGGGCAAGGATTTTGGCCTGTAGGGTCTCAAGTTTTTTTAGCATGGCAGATTGAATGGAGTTGCACCAGGATTCGTCCTTCAGAATTGGTGAAGGTGGGGCAGAAGGGGTCTCTAGTTCTCTGAATATGGCAAAGATTTTGTGGCTTTCAGATTTAGCATCGGTGATCCTGGTATTGTAAGATGTGGCTTTGGCGTTGGTAATGGCGGTTTTGTAGAGCTTAGAGATTGTTTTAAAGGCGGTTTTTGTTTTAAAGTCCGGTTATTGACCCATGTAGCGAGGGCAGTTCTTTTTTGTGCATGCATCTGTAAGAGGTCTTGGGTGAACCACACACTACAGTGCTTGTTTTATTTTTGCTTTTTTGAGGGAAAGAGGTGCTACCAGGTCGACGGCCTGGGATATGGTCATTTTGAAGTCGTTGGCAAGAACTTCAGGGTTGTTAGAGAAAGGAGGTAGCAGGGCGGGTACCTTGAGATGGTGAGCTAGGTTGTTGTGGGTCAGGAGTTTCAAACTGCGTGAGAGTGCAGCTGGGAGGGGGATGGGGGTACTTGAGGGTCCTTGGAGGTGATAATGTTGAAAGTGATGCAGTGGTGATCAGACCAGGGTAGTGGTGAGATCACCGGGTGGCTGAGTGAGCAGTTGTGGTGTGCAACCCAGTCCAGGGTGTGGCCCTTTGTGTGGGTAGGGCTAGAGATGGTTTGGGAGAACCCAAGGGTAGCCAGGGCTTTATTGAGAGCTGAAGCATGTGTGTCTTTGGGCTCATTAAGTCCCAAGATGAAGTCCCCCAGGAGCAGGATTTTAGAGGATTTTTTGAGGTTATCAGAGAGAGAGTGTGTGAGGGCTTCTTTGAAGTCACTGGAGGGGCCAGGAGGGGTTCCATGTAATAATGTCACCACAAAAATCTCACCATGCAAAAATATCGCCGTTTTTTGTGGTGACATTATTGCATGGAACATGCGGGGGACACCCCCGCAACCCCCAAACTTTTTTTATTTTTATTTTTTAATTTTTTTTGTTGCCCCTGTCCCCATATATATGGTCACCCATATAATATCGCTGCAACCTTTTCCCGGCGATATTATTTACGGCGACCACATATATGGGGATAATATTACCTGATACCCCAGGAGGTTGATAGATGAGGTGAATGGTGATGGTGCAGTTGTCGGAGAGCTTAAGTTTAAGTAGAAAGTAGTCAGAGTTCTGATCTAGGTCCTTCTGGATTGTCCGGATTGAGAGTGAATCTCTGGCAATGACACCACCTCTGTGCGAGGATCGGCCACGTCTATATATAATGTATCCAGCGGGGATGGCTAGGGCGAAGGCGGGTCCAGATGCATCTTGACTTCTGAACCAATGATAATTGCATCAGCAATCTGGGGTTACAATCCCATTATGAATGCTAAAACTACAGTTTGCAGTGCCATAATCACAGCATTTATTTAAGTGGTGATCTTCATTGTAAGATAAGTACTTCATTATCATTTGCACTTCCCTTTTTAGTTCTTTCTTTTTCTCCGACACCTCTCTAATATAGCTGTGGGTCTGAGGGAAGGTTTTTAATTTGGCTTTTAGGGTGTTCTCTCTTGTGGGAGCTGTAAAGCCTATACTAATCTACTATAGGTAGCTATTAATTGACTACCCTCCAAACCAATCGACAAGCCTCGTCCCATGACATAATGTAAACAATCCATATTTAATCTACAGAGGATGAGTATGTTGTAATCTAGTTTCCTATGTATTAACTATGAAATTACTAGGGTTACTAGTTACATTCATGCCTGTTGATACAAATTCCACTTCAGAAATCATATATGCATGATATCTCTAGTAGTTTCTACTACATGTAGGGATTTAGATAATTGAAAGATGGATTGGGTAACATAGAAATAACCAATCATCGAACTATAACTAACCATGAACCCAACTATGTTGACTAGGTATATTACCTATTTAATTTCCATTTCCATTTATGAAATCCCAATCATTAATTGATCTAACCCAGTAAACACTTCTCGCACTAAATGAGAGACCAGAAAAATAAATGTCGAAACTATTCTTTCAAGATATAAATAATCTAGACATGATCAATTTAAATCACTAGATAACATTATTAATCTTGTTCAGGTAATGTTATTCCATGCCGAATGGAGGTTGCCAATTTCTGCTACTGATCCTCAATGGTGATAGAAATTGGTTTCCAGTAAACATTTAACAGGAGGATCTGTTTATTATCCCAGCTAATACTTACTGCCATAACAGCAGCAGAATTCCTTTGCAATGCTTTACAATCTCATCCCAGCATATTATCGATGCCAAACAATGGGCCCCCCAAAGGGGTGTCGCTTCCTTCTCCTTTTACCACCAGACTTCTCGGAGAAGGAATATCAGATATTTTATAATATCAGAATCAGCTTTGAGGAAACTGTTGAGTTCCATGAAATTGAGCTCAGCTTATTGTTGTTAAAGGTATTTGAGCCCCAACATATTTTTCTTTGTAACCAGAGCCAACAGCAACCAACCCTTTTCTTTGCTACCTTCTCTTCCTTACCATCTAATTGAACAAGTCTGTCAATGTCGAACCCTAGTGTACAGGAAATCAGATCTTTCAAAACAATTTCATCATATGGTAGTTGGTTGTTACCTGTTCCCTTTCATGTCAGTGGTCCAGACACTTCCCCTAGCCTATTACACAAATGTTTTTTTTTTTAGGGGAACACATCTATACCAATTGTCAGAAATCATTCATAATCAAGTTACATACAACTTTAGAAGACACATGTTCTACTACAAAACCTTTATTTTTATAGTCATCAACAAATTCTACTAAGCTTATATCACTAGAAATTAAAGAACACAGTGGAGTGATCAAATTAAAAAGTTTATATAATGCTGCTCTATTAAGTAGTAGTTTGCTTGATACATAAGTATTTGATCAGATATAATTAGAAGATTGTCTGTGACAGGCTTAAACTCTTTCCTAGTACTGTTGAGTAGTCTGTCCAAATGTATTCTGATCTTCTGTTTGTACTTTTCCAGCCCTTGGCCTGGGATTTCTTCAATTGAAACATTAGGTTTACATCTATCCTCTTTAAGCGGGTTCTTCAGATTGTCCTTACATAGTTCACAATCATTATTAGTAGAATTCCTTACTGGAGTCACAGTAACTATAAGACCTATCCCTTCGGGAGTCAAGCACAATGCTCATGAACGCAGGAGTATCCCCTTCACCCATTTTACTTGGTGCTGTTGTTAAATAGAACAGGATTGTATTATCCTTTTTTGGCGGCAGTTCTTTGTACCTTTTTAGTCTTCGTTTTTCTGGATTGTTTCCTCTTTTTTTCTGATTAATTGGTGAGCATTGATTGGGTAGCTGTTCAGGGCGATTACCATATTTGTATTTGACTCAATGTTCAAACCCAGCAAAAATGTTTGTGACCCTTTGGATGATGCCTTTTGTCTAATCAGGAGGTTCTTTTTATTGTTGTTGGTATTTGTTTTCATCCTCCTGCCCTTATTCTTGGAGGTGTTCTCTTTGCCTTCTTCTTTATCTTGTGGCAACATATTCACTATGGATTACATTTTCAGGACATTTATATTATCCTTTTCACAAGGGGGCAGTAAGAGCTCCTGAGTATTTAAATCTCCATGGGCCATGCAGCCGTTGATCCTACATCAGAAACTCTCCATGAATGCAGGCCTCTAAAAGTAATCAGTGATATCCTTTGGGAGGTTGTTTGGTTTTAAAGCACAAATTGCCAAAGAGCCTAACTAATGGCTGGAGATTGGGCCACAGACCACAGTCCTGCATGAACTACTGAAACTGCACTTCCCACTGAACGTCTGTCTGGGCTGGCACTCCATGTGGCACCTGAGGCTTTTGAAGAGAGCTTGTGAAGCAGCAGTGCAAGGATACAGATACAACTTCAGCTCAATGCTTGGACTGCACTTCCTGTCTGTGCTCCCACTATGTGCAGAGCCTGATGTTTTGGAATTGAGCTTGTGCAGCAGGGTAAGAGCCCGGGTACAACATCGGCCTGGTGCAACAACTGCACTTTCCACTGTAATTCTTGTCAACTCCTGTGCTTTGCACAGGGCCTGAGGTTTTTGAAGAGAACATGTGCAGCTGTGGTAAGGGTCTGGGTACAGCAACAGCTCAATGCTTGGACTGCACTTCATGCCACACTTCTTGTCCATCCTCAGGCTTCGTGCAGTGCCCGAAGTTTTTAAAGACAGGTTGTGCAGCAGCAGTATGGGTCCAGGTACAACAATGGCGCAGTGCTTGAACTGTGCTTCCCGCCACACTTTTTGCTTGTACTCACACTCAGTGATGCACCATACTTTTTTTAAGAGAGATCATGCAGCAACAGTAAGAGTGTGGGTACAGCAACGGCTCGGTGTAGAAAACCTGCAAGAGAAATCTCGCTATCTAGTAATAATCCCATTCTCAGAGGTTAAGACCAGGAATGGCTTTTTGAGGAAGTCTGTGTCGTTCTTTTGCAATGTCCCACTCAATAGACGTGAGACATCCGAGACCCGATACAGCTCATTGACCACTCACTAACAGCACTTTACACACCAATACGAAGACGCCATTCCTTTCCATTACAATCATTTTCAAGAATCATTAACATGCACATTCTTACTGTCTCTACTTTTGATTTACCCTTTTAAACTTTGTCAATAGATGTGAATGCAGCATTTTACTTTTGCTGACAGCTAGCAATCTCCTGACCTGACAGTGTTTTTTTTTTTATTTAAGGCCATCTTTCTAACTAATCAGGAACACCAGTAACCAGAGACAAACATAATGAACAGAACAGAGACCGACGTGTTGCTGAAAGGCTTGTTAGCACCTTTGGGGTGCCCGTCACAATTAGACTCAGGACTCAATTTCTGGTGCAACATTTTGTAAATATTTAATAGCAGCAGTTGTGAGGTAGGGACAGGAAATGAACGACCACAAGACACTTCAAACAACACTGATCTTGCTTACCCACCAATTTGCTTCATCGTCTTATATCGCATTTTAAAAACTTGTTTTACTAATGAGCAAGGCAAAATAATGAATATCTTCAGTAAGGAGTGTTTTCACACTTTCCAATTAGTGCAATAATAGACTTATTTAAAAGCAGCCAACCTCATAACTCTCCCAGAACACTCCCTACACTTCCTGAATGACATAAGCTCTGCTATGTGCTAGCATACCAATTACAGATGAAGACTCTTATCAGTGTTCCGTTTGATGCCAGGTCAGCTTGCACCGAGATGGAAATTAGCTGCATGGGTAGAATAACATAAACAAAGTCCTGTGCTGCAGTTACCAAGTGTGTGTATGATTCTTACTTGTGTGTGCCAACGTGGAACTCCATCTTGCCAGCAATCATAGATGTGTTTCATAAAACAGTTCTCTGACTATAGTAGGTTAGTGCAATGATTCTAAGGCCTCCACTTCCTAAATCAGAAAATGTTCTTCTATTTTTCTTTTCATCAGATTTCCATTGTACATACATTTCAAATTATCACTCCCTTGGCACCTCATTTCAACTATCAACATTTTTCATACACACCCTCACACCTTTTGGCTGCTTCCACTGACTCAACCCTTTTTCAGACCTGGACACAGGATGGAGATAATTAAGTTAGATGTATGTGACAACACACGTTATGACTGAAAACCATAACAACTAGTGGTGGATAAGCTAAGAAATTCATAGTGGAGCAGAGGCAGCCCTGCAGTCTAGCTTGGCCATAAGAGCCAACACATGAGCAGAGCCACTGGAAAAAACACCAATGTTTAAGTTAAGCAGCATAGTGTTTTGGAAGTTACAGATGCCAAATAAAATAAGATGTTGTAGTTGTCATCATTTTAATATACAATAAAATAGGCTTCATTTTCATTATCTACATGCAAAACTGTACCTGCAAGGCTTGCACGACTGCTTAGCTCATATCATTACCAATAACACTTCCACTGAAAAAGCATTAGTGAACTCTGTCTTCATGCAATCTAGCTCCTTCTGCAATAAACAGAGTGGATTGTGCACCTACTGTCCTGTGACTCAATACAATTACACAGAAAAAGCAAAATGAGTTACAGTAACACAGCTCACCCAAACACAGGGTTGGAAGTGCCTCAGGTATTTTGGTCACATCCCAGGTGCTCAGGGAAAGATATTTTTCCTGTAACCTACATTTCTGAATTTCTGCCTTGGTTGCATTTTTTCAGATTCATAATCTTGTTTTTGCCCCTTTCTCTGTGTCGGATGGCCGTGGTTCAGTAATGGCGTCTGAACAGTGTCCAAGGTCGTGTTGGGGGATCTGGCCCCTAAGGTAAGTTCTTGGTGATCTAGGTGGCTCTCCTCTTCCCTTTCTGATTGGGCCTCAGCAGGGGTGTGGTGTGCTGCAATGGGAAAGCTGCATAGGAACTCCGGCTCCTCATTCAGCAGTTTGCCTTTCTCTGGCAGCTCTTTTCCTGCTCTGTGTGCCGTGCTATCCTCAGGTGTGCTGGTCTGTGGTCTCTCTGCCTTGACTCTCTTTCTCTGGCTGACCTTCTAAGTGGGACACTCCTGTTTTCTCTTCTTGCTTGTAGTCTTCTTCCATCATCGGTGTATTTCTAAAGAAAAGCAGCTGTTGCTGGATCCTGACCATCGGGGTGGCTGCCTATTCCCTCAAGACCATATGGGGGGGAGACAACCCTCATGGAAAGGAAGGTGACTCAGTGGTAGGAACATGGTATCTCCCTTCCCACTCAGGGTAAGACACCAACCCTTTGACTTCCCAGACCTGTATAGCATATTGTGACACAGATCCAGTCCATCCACTTTACACTTACAGTAGGGAATTTTCATATACTTTTTGTAAAACAACTGAGATGAGGAAGAGCACAAGAGTAATGTAGAGCACTAAAGGTGCAGAACTAGAGACGCGCTCTAGTGCTTTCATGGATCTGAAAGGTGTTGGGACATTTAAAACTCCAGCACCACAAGTCAGAAGGAGGTCCACTATGCTTGATGTGGGTTGGGAAGCGAGGAGGAAGCCATCTGCAGAAGGGGACAGGATTGCTCCTAATGGCGCTGTCATAAGAAGCTCCGAAGTCGAAGGTACGCCACACTGAGGCCTTCAGCAAGAGATGCTGTGGAGAGGAGGCCAAGGCACAGCGAGTACCGAGAAGCAGACACGATACCAGCAGACGGAGGAGGTGACCTGCTGGAGAAAACAAAGACCACAGAGAGTGTTGAAGCAGCCACAAGCCACAGGTGAGCCCAGAGAGGGGCATTGGGACACTATTGCACTTCACAGCATATCATACACTGAGGAAAGACAGTGACATTCATAGGGCAAACACGAGCAAGGGAACTGGGACGCTGAGTGCATGACGGAATGAAACAAATGAAAGGGGTTTAAAGACCCATTTGCTGAATGAGTCAAATTGTTCCGTATGGCGGAAGTCCTGGCAGGAGAGTATACCAGGTAACCTGATGTGAATCTGGGACCTGCACCCAATTACAAAGTGAACATTGTCAAAGTCCTGGAAGGAGAGTATCCCATGCAATGTGATTGTGAGTCTCGGACCTGCACCCAATTATAAAGTGAACATTATGAAAGTGCTGGAAGGAGAGTTTACCAGGCAATGTGATTGCGGGTCTGGGACCCGGACTGAATTGCAAATAAACTAAGAATCAAGAAGAGGAAAGACAGCCTCTTGAATGGTTAATTCCAGGGAAAGCGAACCATACCCCCAGACTGGGACGTTGAAGGAATTGTGAGAATCAAGGAGAGATATAGAACTCCTTGAGTGTGTGAAATCCAGGGGAAGGGAGTCATAGACCATGTACTGGAAAAGTGTATATTCTGAGAAAGAGAACTGTGATTGTGAAATTGCGGTAATAAAGGTGAGAAAGGAAAAATCCTTGATTGTATGAGTCCAGGGGACGGGCACCATACCCCCTGAGATGGAAAGTTGCACATAGTAGAAAAAGCAAAGTGAAGCCAATGATATGATATGATAGTCTATTTATATAGCGCCTATTCACAATGTGTTTCAAAGCGCTTCAAGGCAAAGGGAAAATACAATGACATTCTTACAGGCCATGAACAGTAAGGATGTGAAATTAACTATCATACACAGCCTGATGACATTTCAGATAGTGCAAGAGCTAAGACATAGATAAAGAAGGGAGGGGGAGAGTGGGAAGGAAATGGAAACAGACAGGCGACTACCATACAAGGCCGGACAACATTTCTGGTAGAGGCGGAGAAAACAAAAGATGAGGGAGAGGGCTGCAGAAAGGGAGGGGAGGAACAAAACAAGCGACTATTGTACTAGACCTGATGACATTTCAGATATTTCTGGATGGGGGAACAAGTAAAGGGAGGGGGGAGGAAACAGATGATGTTGCTATCATACTAGGTCCAAGGACAATTCTGATACTTTAAGTGCATAGAAAAAAGTAAGGGGAGGAGGGGAGGAAATAGGAAAAGGGAGAGGAGAAGAGAACAGAGAGTAAGCAGTCAAAAAGAGTGGAGAAGCAAGAGGGGGGAGCAAATACAATTGCAAAAGTCAGTGGTAACACATAATGTTGCAAGCCAGGATAAAAGATGAAGATGGGAACAGCATGATTCAGGGCCACCATGAGTACAAGATGCAAATTAAGTCCAGCATTAGATTTGAGAACGTGAATTAATGAAGTCCATAAAAGTCAAATCCAGCATTGGACACAAGGCGGTGATGGTGAAACCAGAATGTATCAGGACAGACTCCTGCAGAAGTAGGCTGGAGGATGGTAGTGGGGGAGGGCGAGCAGGGTAGAAGAATCAAGCAAAACAGGTAACACCTGTGTGCGAAAAGGGAGCGGTCACAAGGGAACATCACAGGGGGACCACATAGGAAGCCCGAGTGAACTGGATGATCTCCAAACAGCCCTTTAAGATGAGTAGCAGTACCCTCGAGATAGATGGGGATGAAGATTCATACTCATGCATAAAATAATCAAGACAACTCAATAGTTTGGCAAAGTGAGTCCGTTTAATGACAAGTTCATAAAACGGGGAGTACAACGAACATCTGCAATCGCTCGATCTTCTTGCTCTCTTTACTTTCAGAAAAAATACAATATTTATAGCAAAAACTCGTCATTGCTGACGTACAACATGTGCACGTACTAACATCATCATTCTACGTGGCAACCTTAAAATCCTAACATGCAACGTGATTGGTTATAGGAAGGTAACTTTAACATAGGTACTATATCTGTATATGGTAACGGGGAGACGAGATTGGATAATCAATGTTAGGTGGGGCAACTAAGCCCCTCCTTCAAAATGGCCACTATGAACGTCACTCAAAGTACGATGTCTCATTGCCTCTACTCACTATAGGACCCTAGATTACATGGTCCACTATGATTGGGTTGGCATCAACCCCACTCATACTTTTCCACCTACGTCTGGCAGCACGCAGAAAGAACATCCAGGTGCAGAGGAGCTCATCTGCACCCCAACTTCCCTCCAATTATGCTACAATCAATCATCACCTCAGTAGCCATGTGTCAATTACTTCTTTGTAGTTTGGCCTTGAGTCTGCTCTGTGCTCTGAGAACTTTTAAGGAGTATGGGCATGGCGGGGATCCATGCGCAGGTGTGAAAGTCTCTCTCTCCCAGCCTGCCTTTGTCACGTGACTAGACACCATGAATACAGCTCTTCTCTGTGTTTTTTGTATATTCGATTTAATTAATTAATTAATTAATTTATTTATTCACATTTTTCTGAAGCGCACAGCAGCCCTTAGGCATCGAGACGCTTTCACATATGTTCATTACTGGTTACATCAGGGGAAAGCTTATTAGTTACATGCAAATTTATACATTTTGGGTATTGCTTACATTTACGTAGAAGTTGCATTTTCAGTTAGAGTACAGAGTTACGTGCAATTTATACATTTTGGCTATTGCTTACATTTACATAGAAGTTGCATTTTCAGTTTGAGTATAGAGTTGCAGTCTGTGTGTGTTTAGGGTCTCTAGGGGAGATGGATGGGCTAAGTGAATAGTGTAGTTTTGAGGGATTTGTGAAAATATAGTAGAGAGGGTTCAGCTCTGAGTGTGTTGGGTAGGGCATTCCAGAGTCTGGGCGCTATGTAGGGGAAGCCAATGCCACCGGCTTTGTCTCTTTTTATGGAGGGTATGCAGAGTTGGTTTCACCAGTCCTCTGACATCTGTAGCTTATCTTGACCTTTCTGAACAGGATCCTCTGTTCCTTTCACCTTAATTGTATCCAATGTCAGCCCCTTCCAGCCAGGTAAGACCTTGGCTTCCTGGCATGGTCATCTTTAGCTGATTTTTATTCTATCTTGATTCTTGATTTTCTTGCTGCGACACACTCCATTTGAGGCCTTTCTTAACCTGTATTCAATTCTGCTCATATACGTAGTGGATTTTCATTCATACATAAAGTGCTTCTTGAGGTATATACTTGTAAACATTGGCGTTTGCCCCAATATATTTACTACTAAGCATAGGCTAGCTTCACAATTTCTTTGCCTTTTGCAGTTACTTGCATCTGTAGACGTTTAAACTAGCTAAATATCTTCATCATACATGTGGCATAAGCTTCTTCATCTCGATATCAACTTCTTCATCTTGGGCTCATGATGTCACTTATTCATGGTAGCTCCTTGGAACTTCATCTCTTGGCAGTATTTTTAGGTCATTATATCTTCTATATGTGTGTCAGTCCGATTTCTTAAGATGTCACCATTAATCTTCCTTCATTATCTTCTTTGCTTCTTCAGGTATTTCATTCAAACAACCATTATATTGTCTCGAATGTAGATATGGCCTTTTCAATGGCTATCTTACTTTCCAGGTTTTCTTAAATGTCTGTATATTAATAGGTTCTGTTACTCGGATAGGTACTGGGCAGAGCCCATGTGCTGCTCTCTGCTGATTTAACTGGTCTTCATATGTCACATACTTCGGTTTGAACTCAATAGGCAATGGGAGGGGGGCAGCTGGAGTGGGGGCGATACTCAACACTTCCTCTTCACTGTCAGAAGAATCCCCAGGTGAATTGATTGCGAGTCTGGGACCTGCACCCAAATATGTAATAGACAGTGAAAGTAAATACATTCTTGAATGTGTGAAAATCAGGGTAAAAGTGAACCATAATCACTGGACTGGAAAATAGCATTCTGTTGAAAAGAATCCCAAGGGAAGAATCATACTCCTCCATCATTGTGTTTGTAAACTATAAAGTATCTGTAGAACTCAGTGAAAGAGAAATGCCTCCATAGATTTGTAAGTGTGAACTTTAGGGGACCTGAGAAACTCAGGGGAAGGGTACTCCCCCCCTGAGGATTGTGGAAAATTGTGAAACTTTGATTATTTGTTTATTTCTACACCTTTTGGAGCTTTTTGTTGGAACTTTGGAAAAAGCTAGAGATGACCAATTGAAAGACTACATGCCTTTACAGCTTGTTTTAAGTTTTGCATCCAATGGTCAGGTTAGGATTTTGGACAAAGGATGGAAAGGTCTTCGTTTTTTGAAATTTTGAAACTGATTTCCTTTAGTTTCATTGAGGCAGGGAACCTCTCGGAGAAACAGGGCTCAATAGGTCTTTCTCCAAACCTTCCTTTTCTTTAATAAAAGTCTATAACAACCTCCAGAATAACTCCTGTGTCCAAGTCTTACTCCTGATTCATTACAGGTGGGACTGGCTCTGATTTTCTCCCTGGTAGACCTCCCACACCAGGCTCAGAGGGGTTCCCAACCTCCCTTGACAAGACCAGAATACCGATCTTGTCACAATCTTGCTACTCTTGATTAAGTGTATTCAATTAGTTGTGTCGTAGTCTTGTTGACTATTCAATTTATTTCAATTGGTTTTTTAATGTGTGATCAGTTGGAAAGTTGGAATCTGTAATGGCAGTGTTAGCTCCGTTTTTATCTGCATTCAGGGTACCTTTCTGCCAATTACCGATCTTTCAAAAGCTGAATGTCACATGTCACTCACATTATTTTTCCATCTACTTCAGAAATATGATATATGATATGATATGATAGGTTATTTATAACACGCTTAATAGCCAGAGGTTTCTAAGCATGGACCCGGGGATCAAACCTGTGGTGCTCTGTGTCGTCTTGCTTCCAAGGTGAGAATGTTGCCGCTGTCCTCCCAAATAGTTGGCTGTGAAAACAATGCATGTGCTACTGTATCCCTCTGTGTTTATAGAATGGTGTGAGAGCTGGTGGGATCAGTGACCCCCGTGACATTTCAAGACAAATTGGCTCACACACACTGAGAGCACTCACTGTGCATGAATGTATGACCTGGTACTCATACAGGCCAAATTTGGTCCTAAATACTGTTTTCCATTCATCACCGGCCCGTACTCGTACCAGGTGATATGCTCCTCTCAGATCTAGCTTAGTATAGACTGTGGCATTGCGCACCTGATCCAATAACACTGGAATTAGCGGCAACGTGTCAGAAAGGATGTTTGGCTTGCCACTTGTTTGGCTCTTGCTTTCCATATGACCTACAGCCAAGCCATAACCGGGCATTTGGCATAAGCCAGACTGGAGCCCTTGCTGACTTGCCCACCTCTAATACCAACTAGCTGTCACTAATTCCCATCTTAGCAGCTTTCCATATGACTCAAACAACATCTTGCTCTCCTATCTGTTGGAAGTTCCAGGTGCCCATTCGCTTATTGGCCCTTATTGAAAGTGCCCCAGGGCATTTGGTTTGTGCTTTCAAATGAGTTACAATAACACCATTTAAAGATGTGCCCAATAACTTGCAAAATCCCACCTGGTATCTTGATAGAATGTTTAGGGCTGTCACCCAATTGTCAAGCTCTTCTAATAGTAGAGAGGCAAAGACCTTTCTTGGGGTGTCCAAAATTGAAAAGGGACAGTAATGTTCAGGTGCCGAACAATCGCTTTTCTTTTTTTTTAATAAATTGACATTATAAATGACTAATGCCATGTAGGAGATAGACAATGTTTGGCAGCTATTTCAAGAAACATGTCATGCAGTAGGTGGGACCGTAAGGAAGGATTATGCTTCGGAGTGACAGGTGCTCATTTGTCGGGAACTGAATCCTCGATGGGTTTAGTCTTATTATTACCTGGTGAACCCTTCATATTAAAGGCACATCCTTGTTTAGAATCAAAGCTGGTTTGAGGTTCTCAAATTTTTTTCGAATAACAGGCCACCCATATCTCCTCAGGAATGACATTCATGCGGGAATTGTTATGTTTTGGTGCCGCATTGTCAGATCCCAGCACCTGCGCATAGCAATGCTGCTCAGGGCACTCAGGGTGGTTTGGCGGTCAGCATGATATAACCATGCTCTTGACACTTTTAGAAGGTTTTTACGTGATTGTAAGATCTTCTTTATTTTGTATAGGTCTGACTTACAAATATGAATCTTTGTCTAAAATCTAATGAGGGCCCTTTTCTTTTTCTTTGCACACACTATACGTGTGTCGTGGTCGAGCAAGCATGTCAATTTTCCCTTTACCAGCAATTGAACCCAGAGATTAGTTTATTATCTCCGAATGACCAGTCATGTTAAACCCCAACTGCGGAAATTGTCCAACTCTATGTTCAAACAAGCTCATAAGTGTCCTTGTAAATTTCACAATCAACTTGGAATTCCATTTAACTGCATTCCCCTTGTTGTTAGGGGATACCAAGGCAGGCTTGAATTTCACTAACGTTAGTATTAAACTCCTCCTCAACTAATATTTTGTTACGTTCTGTATTTATGTTGACATTACATATCTAGTCCAACATTATGCAGCAGCTTGGTTCGTTCTCCACTGTGGGTTGGCGGCCACGCTAGTATTCTCTATAACAGGGTTTCCCCTTCATGTTAAAAGGGTGAAAACACCATTGTAGAGATGCTCTAGACCACATTTTTAGTCAAATGAGCAGTTGTGGATGCTAGAATGATTTGAAGCCGCGACGAAGAGCGCAAAGCTCAAGCCTGGTTTTGGCCCAAGAGTATGGCTAAAAATGAACTTTGTAAGAGGAGTTTGATTAATTGCTGGACATATTTAATATTGTTTAATTCCTATAGGTTAGCACAGACCCAACAACCAAGGTATTGTATTGTGTTCTATTTTAAAGTGAAGTAAACAATACTATCCCTGCTAAGAAGTGTAAGTGCAGTTCTACTGAATGTATTACTGCTCTGCCGAAAAGTGGTTGGCTACGTTAGCTAGGCTGGGACTCTAACCTGTTCCCTGCAGGTCAAAACCTTTAAGTTAAAGAGAAATGTCTGCAGCAGATGCATTAACCAAATGAGCTGTATCTCTGAAGAGACTGGTGCAGCTGGGGTTAGTGGGGGCGGGGGGGTAGGGTGGGGGTTGTAGGGTTGGGGCAGTAAAACAGTGCCTGGCATATGGCTGGCTCTGTCCCAGCACAGGGAAAACTCTACACTATCCAAGATGAAAAACAGGATGTTCACAAATAGGCTTTTGCCAGGGCAACACAGATAAGGTTAGAAGAATGTGTGTCACTTGTAAGGCATAAGAGCTTGCGAAAGATCAAGATAGGTTCTTGACAGGGTAGCCTTGAGTCGCTATGATCAAGGATGTCTTGCCGCTCGCTCTGTTTTTCATACTTGCCCATGAGTGTAAGCGGGGAGTTCAGACATTGCACCCCTTCAGTGCTTGGGCTCAGTGCTGTGCCTGCCTGGCCACAAGTGGTGGCACACTGCCATCACAGAGTCTCTGAGAAGTTCAGCTACTCTGCCATTAAGATTAATTATGGTATAATTCCTTACTGACTGAGAAGGCTGAGCACTGCCCTTTTAGAAATAATAACATGCTTGCTGACAATGTTGCTCCGCTAAAATTATAGGAGCTGTGTTGGGAATTGCAGGTACTGCCACATCAAATTTTTAATTTGTCCTTCTAAGAATTGATAGTAATTTTCGTGCATTATCTGGTGATGTGCTTTATAAAATTTGAGAGTTCAAACTGTTTGCCCCATCAATCCTTGCCCTCTCGGCTAAAACTTTGAACTAGTGTATGTTCCTTTTCTGACATGTAATCTACTATAAAAACAGCGCATTTTCATATTCAAAATATGAAATCCTTTTAGTATAGACACACGTAGTTGACTGTGTTAGTGATTATTACACCTGTGTACAACCCTAGCCATGGGCTTGCAGAACATCTGTCTTGGGTGTCTAGTCACCGGGGATTCCTGAAGCTGTCTATACATTTCTGCTCTTCCATTTTTCCGCAGCTCTTGGCCCGCATGCTGAGCCCTCCCCCCAAGCCACTCTTGACTCTTGGATTATCAGAATCTGAGCACAGTTCAGTGGAGCTAGTATGCAAGTATCTAAAGCTATCAGCAGCCAGGTAAACTAAGAGCAAGCATGTTGCACAAGTTGTCTCGTTGTTTAAAATGTGTAGCTTATTTACCCCCATGTTCTGCCTCGACCCCCCTCTCTGTTTCCCTTTCTCTCTATGCCCCCTCTACTGTGTTCTCTCCCCTGCCTTGTTTTTCGCTCTGTGTGTCCTCTCTTTACCTCCCACTATCTCACCTGCTGTACAGTCTCTCTCCCCTCACCCAAGTGCACTCTCTCACACCCCCTGGGTTGGTTCTCTTTTCCAACGTGTTGTTTCTCGCTCTATACGTGGGTTCACTCTCTTCTCTCACTCCCTCTGTATCTTTATTTATCTTTCTCTCGAGCTCAATATGTTCTCTCTCTTTGTCAACACCACATGCTTACTCTCTCTCTCTGTACACTCTCGCTGTGCATTCCTTTGTTCACGTGACCTGTATCTCTACCTCTTGTCTACCCCCCTTCCTAGGTTTGCTCAACCTCAATGTATTTTCTCTCGCTACCATGGCTCATATCCAGCTTCCTTCCTTTAGTGCTCACCTGGCCAACGTAACCCTAGGTTGTCAGCGACCTGTAGCTGTCAATGCCTCGCCCACACAGTGTCCTCACTTTCTCTTTGCTGTGCATGCTCTCACGCCCTGCTGTGCTGTCTCTCGCTCCCCCTTTGCAGCCTCTTGCTCGTGTGTGTTCACTCTCGACATGCCTGTATCCACCCCTGATCACATTTCTTAATGAACTCTATATTTACTTCGCCATTCGTCCATGCATTCTTACGTATGCACTTTTTCGTTTATCCATAACCGTACTATCATTTGCCCTCGCACTTAGAAAGTGAGGCGTGGCACTCTTAGGACGCTTTGAAGATCACAGAGTGATTGGCTGCCATTTGATTTTGTGGATTCCTTCTGATAGAGAGGCTCCACCAGGGCAACATGTCCTCTACAGGTTCTTTCACGCACGCATGTTTTCCATGTTATGGGCTTGCAGAAGTTCAGGCTGTGACGCTTACCTGCAGCCTCACCAGTCAGGGGCAGTGGCCATTTATTTTAATTCGTAGGGACGCAGTAGTGGAATATTTATAGTTGTTTCTGGTGATACTGTGAGTCCTGCAACTCCACCTCATATTTCACCATATCAGCCTCAGGCGATTTGTGGAAATTTGTGGAACTCGAGCAGAACCAGCTGTGAATGCAAGAGGGCCTATTTTGGGATGATGTATGGGGGACCCATGCCTTCACATTGGTGAGAACCCACGTTCATGGTCGGCAATGTGAACATATCTCAGTTTTGTGTTTACGGGTTTACAGAATCAGTTCCTGGCAAGCTAATGGTTCAGTGACTAATGTGCCTATCTGCTCACAAGATCAAGAGTTTGATCATAATTGGATCAATTCTCTAAATGTGGTCTCTGATGAATTGTCATCTGGGAAGATGTGAAATTAATTCTGCTAATCAGATTCCCCTTTTATAAGCACCATACCAAAAGCATTGTGTACTAGTATCCTTCTGCATCAGTATACTGATCTGCCGTGCCTGCTCTACCAGTGGCAAAGAGGAGATTCAGAGGTTTCGGGTGCCCTCTTGACAGCTGCAGATTTCGTTGGACCCTGAGAGAGAAAACTCCTTTCAGTTTTGAGGTGAAGGCAGGAGTTCCATGGCACAGGCTGGCTCTTCCCCCCCACCCTCTTTAGCATGCCTATGGTCCATTGGGGGGAACTCTGCTGCTGGATCAAGACCTGCATCTCTGCCAGCCACACTGTTACCCAGGACCTCACAGTGCTGCAGGACTTCTGAAAGTGTGTGCCACCTTCCCCAAGAAATAACTCATCTTTGCCTTTGATACACTGGAGTTGAACTGGAGTGGAACTCAGAGTTCCTGAAAACCAGAACAGCCAAGATCCCGCAAGCTGTGATTCCAGCATATTCAATGCTGAGTGTTCATCATTCTTCAAACCGCCGTTTTCCTGTTCAACTCCGTTTGCCGCTGCTCCGCACCAGCTGAAGCGTGTCATTACCTCGGCCCATACCAATGCCTTGCATTTCTTGGAGCGCAGTACAGACTGCCAGATTTGTCATCACTGCTCTGTAAGTCGATCAACCCAACCCTGGTGTCCCCTGAACAGCGACCTCCGAGCCTCCACATTGAAATTGATTGCCTGCGCATCTGGGTACCAGTTTGTCGCTGTCGAATCTCGACTCACGACCTGAACCTGGTGACCGCCCGATCCTCACAGCTCGAGCAGATGCTTTAAGATCGCAGCTACCTTCCGTTCAACCCCGACTCGACGCCAGGCTGCCGCTGGGCGACTGCTGCATCTTCGAACCAAAAAGAACCTGCGAATGACACTCAAAAGCCTAATTGGACGCCATTGAACCACCAATATATTTGCAAAGGTATTATTGAATGGTATCACCCCCCCCTCCCCATCCATATTTGAGCTCTAAAGACTGGCTAGGTCTTTTTAATCTACTTTACAACCTCAAGAACATATTCTTTGAACATTGTGGTGTTTTCGTTGCCTCTTCTCCCTGTGTCTCATTACCCACACCGCTGCATCTATCTTTGCATATGCTGTGTTCTTTCTAAAGGGGCTGGTTTTTGCAGTATTCTGTGGTTAGTTAATATTGCACATGGTGTGTTTGATTAAAGTGTATAAATTTTTATAGAACCAGGATTGGACATTCTTTTATTTTGGACTGTTATACTTCACTATTTCAGTTGCTATTGAACCACATTCACACCCCTCTTGAGAGTATAGCTTGCCCTCAGCCCACGCTACCACAAAAGGTGATGGAGGGTATGCCTTAACAGTGCCTATTTTACCTTTATGATTATATTTGCTCTTAGTTTGTAGAACTGTGAGGGCTAAGTGGGCGTTTTGGCTTCTACTCATCCTTGTACTCCTGCAGGGCAAGAGGTAGTTTCTCACTGCCTCAACTTGTGCGTAGGTCCTGTGACAGACCCCGAAATAAAACAATGCAGTGGCAGGAGGAGGGGCAGATTGTCAGGCAAAGCTTTATTGCCCTTTGCATAACAATTAAAGGCAACCATCAGGGAAGGTGAGACCCTTTTGAATTTTTCTGGCATGCCATTAAATATTTTGTTTTCATGGCCACAGGGGCCTTCCAGGGTTTGGGGGCCCATTTTAGTTGGATTATTTGGCACAGTTAAACAAGATAGGACAAGTCTGCTCTCTGTTTGTTAGAGGTGTGCGTAATCATTTACACAAAACAAACATGTTTCGGCCTTGTTTGGCCTCATCAGTAAGGAGTAGCTTGGGTCTTTAGGCCCAGCAGGAACGGGACCCACATCTGTGCATACCCGTCCCACTCGGGGTGATTTACACAAAACACAAGAGGTGATGGCTGGAAGGTTTGGAATTAATCTGAACCTCTGGCATTGCTCTGGGCAACCCTCCAGACCATCGTTCTTCGCCTACAATGCCATTACAAAAGGGGAAAGACCACATGCAAATCAGGATTGGTCCCAACCTAAAAGGAGCAGTCAAGCCCGAACTGCTTGGTCACATCCCTTGCATAATCTTTTAGCCAATGACCTCTCTCTGGAAGGGACTTGTGATGGTTAACCCTTGCATCAATAACAAGTGCTCCATAGACTTCCTAATATTTCTCCCAAATATCCCTGATGTTTTTTTAATCTGGATAAAAAATATTTACTTTGATGATAAATCTCTATCCATCACTATTGTGCATGCGCTTGTGTTATGCAGACTGATAGCCTAAAAATGATACTTTAACTGCACAATTAGATATATAACATTGTGTGTTTTTCTGAGTAATGTGGGGTGACGAGTCACTGAAACATTGAACCAATGGGTATAGGCATCCAGTGGTCATACCTTGACCTATGTTGGTGCTATGCACTTGTCTACCCACTTCGCCCTGATAGTTGATTTCTGAAGGCTGTAACCTGCTTGAAATGTTCGACCTCTCCGTGTAGCTATACAAAACATCACGTAGCATGTATCTACTCTGTTGATGGGTGTGAGTTTAACAGCCTTCTCTGTGGCTTCTGCAATTGTTTGGCTGCAGTTTCCAGCACATGAGAAAGCGGGTTCTAATAAGATTCAGGTCATACTTCAATGTGGATCTAATCTGGTATATGGGGGCCACAAGATCTTACAGGTCATTTGAATACAGTCATGCGATGAAGATACAGAAAACGTTTGGGCTCCTGAAGTGGATGTCACATGAGGAATTCGAGGATTTCCTGAAGGTTTGGTGCGCTGGAGGTTAGATAATTAGGCTTTAGGTAACCTCTGTCTTAGGTATGTTCTATAGGGTAAAATTTCTGTGGTAACGATTCATGTGCATCTAATGATGCCTTTCTAATATCAGACTCCCCTGTGTATCGGGCGCCTCCGTTTTGCAGTCAAATGGACCATAAAAGTACGAATTAAGCCCAGGGGCGCTGCTAGGGGGGACTGTGTGGGCTATAGCCCTGGGTGATTTGGCTGGAGATCCGGATAGAAGCTCAGGGGCTACAATGAAAGGATGGCTAGCCCCTAGTCCCGACAGACATTAACTTAGCCCCAGATCTTTTCCAGACATAGCAACATCCCTGATTGAGGCAACTGCAAGGATTCTCTTAAGTTAGACCGTCATGTCCAGCCAGGGTAATAGCCCTGAGCGTATGCTGGCTGGTGCTAAATCCAGTAGTGGCTTCTTTACATCTGGGGTGGTTTGGAGTTTCAATTCTGGCGGTGTGCCTGGTTGTAGCTACTATGAGGGTTCTTTTGGTATTCTCCTTAGGACCGGCTCTCTTGGGTTATCACTGGTTCTGCGATAACTATGCAGGTACGGTCACGAATATAGTCGGCATGAGACTACGCTCCATTTCAAGGGTTAGGTGGCATTCTCCCAACAATCAGTGAGCCCCTTTAAAAATGTTCTGTGTATTAGGATGTAGTAGGAACAGCAATCTAGAACTGTGAACCATTTGGATCTGATGGTCCTTGAGTCGTGTATTGCCTTCCGGTTTCCTTTTGGGGTATTGCCTTTATTGAACATATTACCTCTTGAGTGGCATTTTGGGACTCTTGTTTTCCCTTGCACTGGCTCCGCTGAAGACTTCAGTGTCGACTTTGGAACATGTACAATGATAGAGTAAGATGCTGCATACTGGGTGCTCTGAGTATCTTGCTTGTTGGCACCTCTCACCTATTTCTTTGCTATTCCACAAAACGAAGGGAGAGGCACAGTTAATGTTAGGATTACTTACCATAACCTTCAGTACTTCTTCTCGTCCTCATCACAGTACTTCAGAACCCCCTTCCGGTGATGGAGGGATTCACGATCCTTTTGGTCACCTAAATGAGCACTTGTGGGATACTGGAGATGTTATACGCCTTTGGGAAGGACGTACATCAACTTAAACACTTCTGGAGAGATATCTCACCCTTTCACATTCCTTGGCAAAGTGAAGATTTCTTGTAGTACATATATCTTACCATGAATAACGGCAGTGGTATAAAAGGCAGGTCCTTTTTAATAAGACAATGCATCATATCACAAATGGTGTGCATACCAAATGTACAATGCTGCATTACTTTCTGGCAGTGTGTATCAATTGGCAATGTTTACCATAGAACATGATGTAAAACTGACAATTATCTGAACAAGTACGTAAAGTCCTTATAAAAAATGGCAATCTATGCTACATTGTGCATTTAGCTTGCTTATCAAGAGACGTGGACACTAGCTGTGGCTTAATGAAAACATGAGTTATGCCTTAGTGGCCAGTTGTTTATTCTGGACCAGGTGTCATACATTTTGCTTCCTGTTTTCATGAAATAATAATTGTATTGCTTTTAAGTGTTGAACCATTTGATCTGTTTGGTGTTATTAATTGTGCCATTTGTTTCTGTATTTTACCTAAAGACTGAACTCGAATAAGGGAAGCTTTTGACTGCCTATTTATCACTTTTTCCTATCGAGGGTATGCCAGGATATATACCTGTAATTTCATCCACGCCGGTTTTCCCAGGGTGCTGGTAATATCCAACAGTATGTTACCGAATTGCATTTTGAGCACACATGGGGCCTCATTACGAGGTGGGCGGTAAGGGGTGAACGGCGCCGATAATGGTGCCGGCGCCGTTAACCCCTTACCACCTTAATACGAGGTCTCCTCGCGGGACCAGCCCGCGAGGAGACGTTGTAAACTCCCTCCCCATTCCCATGGGAGCTCAAATGGGAATGGGGATGTAACGGGTCCGGGTTCCCTGAATGGGGAAATACCGGGCCCTCCAAGGTTGGAATGGCCCGGTTTCTCCCCATTCAGGGAACCTGGACACGGTATGCGGTAAGGGGCTAACCATGCCGCTAGTAGCAGCATGGTTTCCTCCTACGTTGCAATGAGGCCCAGGTTCTCGAAAAAATGCAATTCGCTAATATTAATGAATTTAAAAACAAACAAACAAGGGGTTGTGGGTGATAGGTATAGACGGGCTGTGGAGAGAAAACACACAGGATATGGGGGAACAATGAAGTAGGATGACTCGATAGTAGGATGAACTGACATTCAAGCCTGTGACCTGTCGATAGCACTTTGATGCAGTTGAAGAGATAGTATGCTATGAAGCTGTGATAGTTTATTCATGTCGCTTTAACATGTGGTCAACCCACTGAGCTACCTTAATGTTGAGATTATACGATGGCGCGCTTCTTTTGACTGACACATACAGACAAGAATTGTTTCAGTTGATGATACAACAGTGCAGGGCAGGTGGTACAATTTTTTACATTTTCGGTCACTAACAAATGCACTGAAATAGGTGTGCTAAGAATGGGTCTACATATGTACAAGATGCCCAGGTTTAAATTAAACTGCCTGCCCTGACGTTATTGTTGATCATGACAGTTTTCAGTGCCAGGATCAGACTGAGGCATACAGTCGTCTTGGGCAGCAGCAACTAAGAGTCCCACTGTTGCAAATGGCATTTAATTTTCTGATAGCCACGTTTCTTGGGAGAGGGGATGTGTTGTAAATTGTGTTTTCAAAAACATTTGCTTAGTAACATTGACCAAAACTACTAGCTGTTCAGTGAAGTAATGAACTGGTCCACTAAAATCAAAAACTGTTATGTTATTTTAAGACAATTTGTATAGCGCACGGTCACCCAAAAGTCTCATGGTGCTGAGAGGGAGAAAGAACAACTATTGATCCCCATCTAAAACAAATACGTCTTCAGAGATCTTCTAAACATCAAATGATTAGGCAGACTTTTTAGCAAAAATGGCATGGCGTTCCACAGTTGAGCTGCGGCCACAGAGAAAGCCCGGCCTCCAATGCGGGAACGGCAGAAAGACGGCACGCAGACCAGACCGGCCGAAGCACATCACAATGCTCGATTTGGACAATAGCCGGTGAATTTAGCCCGCAAATATTCAGCTCCTTCATCATGCAAGGCACGAAGAACTAGACAGAGTGCCTTGAATTTAATGCGTTGGACCACAGGTAACCAGTGTAGAGTATGCAGGGGAGATGTGCACCCCAAGGGATCCAGTCGTCACTCGTGCAGCCAGATTTTGAAGACGCTGGAGCCGCTGGACAAGGCCCTTAGGCTGGGCCAGATATAATGAATTACAATATACAGCTGGCTCACAACCAGAGCTGCTACCACCGGGGGTTTTAGCTTCACAGGTAGGAAGGGGAGTACCTTCCGTAGTATTTTGAGATGATAGTGACCAGCTTTACAAACCGCAGATACTTGTGCATCCATCGTGAGGGTGGAGGAAATGACCACTCCCAGATTTTTGACTGTAACTGCTGTAACGGGAAGCGGGCCCAGAGAGGACAGCCAGAACGATGACACCCAGAGTGCAGGATCAGGGGGAGTACCCACCACCAACACCTTCCATCTTGCCTCCATTTAACTTCAGCCAATTGTGGTTCATCCAATCTCCCACAGCAGACAGGCCCTGCTGCAGGCATGATGACACCTCAGCCTGATCAAGCTCTAACCGGATCAGGATCTGAGTGTCATCGGCATATGAGCAGCACATGATGCTGAAGGAGCAGATGAGACACACCAATGGCCAAATATAGATTTTTAAAACAATGGGAGACAAGGTGGAGCCTTGGGTAACCCCACAACCAAGGGAGCAAAGACATGAAAAAAGGGGGAAGAGAGAGCCTTTGAGATCTATCTGCCTAAAAAGAAGTGAACCAGGCTAATACTTGGCCAGAAATTCCATCCAGTGCGAGACAGGCCAGCAGGGTGGGGTGTTCCAGGGTGTCAAAAGCCACTGAAAGATCTAATAAAATCAGGGCACCCCCCCCCTGCATCGACCAGCTTATCCATATCATCCTGGACTGACACCAGAACACCTTCTGAACCTTGTCCGGGCCTAAAGCCCGATTGAGTGGGGTCAAAGATATCACATGACTCCATAAAAGATGACAGAAGAGGAGACATCAAAGACTCCAATATTTTCATAAAGACTGTCAGAAGTGAAATAGGGTGGAAATTAGATGGGAGTGCAGGATCAAGGGAAGGCTTTTTAAGAAGGGAAATCACTGTCACTACCTTCAATTCCTGAGGGATAAGGCCCATCTGACAGGATGCATTTATGGCAGCAGTGATCTCACTTAGTGGATCAGGATGAATGTCCTTCAATACTGTCAGAGGCATTGAATCAGCTGGAGCCGCTGATTTAAGATGATTTAAGATGATAGGTAGCATCAGTAATCTCCAGCTCAGTAAACTCAGGAAAGAGAACCTATCCAGCGGTAGCTCCTACCCTTTTCATTGCTAATGGCTCCTGAACAGGGGCAGATGCCAATGCCGCTGCTGATATACTAGCTCGAACAGACACAACTGTACATTTTTAACAAAAAACGAGCCCACAGTGGCATGTTTGGTCTACACTTTGGGCATTTTCCAAATGCCCTATGGTCAGGTCCGAGCATACTTAGTGCTGTTCTTAGTTCAGTGCTTGTCCTAAAGATTGCACACTGCTGAACAAACATGGTGTAAGCCAAAAGGGCCCTCCTTTTCGCCCTCACAATTCCTTTCCAACTTTGGTTAAAAATTGAGTAAAGTATGACTGAGAGTTTCAGGATGTGTAGTGGAATTAGTCCTGGACCTATCTTTTTTGGGTAAACTGCATCAATCAATTTCAGTGGAAAACTGTAGCTGATATAGAGTTTTGAATTGGAACCAGTGGTGAGCACAGCGGGGTCAGTGCATAGATATTCTGCTGCAGATGGTGTTGGCAGTGTGCAGGTGGACTTCTAATAACCTTAACCCAAAGTATGCCCACCACTTAAGGAGCAAGTACACATTTGTCCGTAAAGCATGTTTATTGTACAAACGGCCAGGAGGAGCTAGATGACACTGTAGAGTCAAACTAACCCAAGTCTCCTCAAACCACGCAAGTTGACACGTTATACACATTTTTGCAGCAGTTAAAACACTCCCACATATTTTATTATAATCATCCCCCCAGACAAGATTGGTCACACCTAAACAAAAGAAATCCAATCTTATCTAATTACCATGTTCTCATGGGTCACATTTCTCTAACTGCCATCATCAGCTCATATTTATAGCACATCCCTTTTCTGGGATTCTTCTGTGGTGGGTCCTGACATCATCATATAGTTACACATTCACATACGAACATAATTAATTACAAGTTCCAGCAGGCCTGTGACCTTCTAACCCCAGACGTGATGTACATAGTTTGCAAGAACACTTGAAACAATATGAGGAGGGGCATAATAAGCAAGTTCCCTTTGAACTGGCGATAACTATTTCGCCTGCCCATACTTGCTGGCATCCTTGTTTCACTCTATTCTAAATGACTACCAATTCAACACGCATGGCCTCCGGAGCAACTGACCGAAACCCATAAAAGCATTTGCCAACTATGCCCTAAGCGGCTCTTGGACCGAGTTTATTGCTTGGTCAGAAACAGATAGCTGGAATATCCTGAACAATGAGTAACAGACTCCCATGTACTTAGAATGTTTGCATCTCCTTTCCACAATAGCACTAAGACGTAAAAACTCAGCTTGGCTGTAACTGACCATCTGATAATGTCGCAGCTACTCATTGACTTCCCTCGGCCTCCAACCTTGTAAAACCAGTTTTCCCAGTCACACAGGGTTCACCTCGCGAACCCTGGCTGCCGGACCTGGCCAAACTGTGAAAGAGCATGCAGCATACAGATTTGTACATTCCCCATGCACCCCAACTGTCCCAAACATATGTCCCTTAAGACCCCCATGTACATATGTCGGTGCATGTATGTTCAACACTACTGCGTCCTCTTTCCCATGGTTTCTTCATTGCAACTCTCCTTTCTCACATGAACATTATGAAGCTCCTTGTACAGTTTCTAGGTGCTTTGTGGCACACCATACCTATATTGTATTTATATTTCATCAGCGAGTTTGACATTTATCTTGCTGCATGCATATAATCTAAAATCTGGAAGTTGGAACGAGATCTATTCACCCAGGAATAATGAGTTGTTACCAGTGGATTTTTGTTTGTTGAATTTTTGTTTTGACTTTGAATTTACAAGAGCTGGTTCAAAACCTTTCTTTTCTTTTGCTCAACGTTTTGGAAATAACTTTAAAGCCTCGGTAAGGGATCTTACCCAGGAAAGGTGAATGCCCTTCAGACATTGTGTTGATATTGTTTATTATATTGTATTGTTATATAATTTCCTTTGTATGTTTGTTGTTTAGCGTGAGGGCCAGTTTTCCCATGCTAGAGAAAGATCACTTAGCCTTTAGACTAGGCAGGGAATTCCTCCGTAGAGTAGGGCAAGTAAGGTGTTTTCTTTGTATAACTTATTTAATAAAATGGCATATTTTGAGAAATCTTCAAGCATTTGTCTGCCTTGCACTACTGACCCCTCACATAGTCCAGTCAAGATTGTATACAAATATCTACTTTATTATTATCAGGACAGTTCTAGTGCACTACGAAATACAACCCACCCTTTAAAGGAATGCAGAGGACAGACAGTTTCAAAGAAGGAAAAGGGATGCACTCTGGATACTGACAGCAGGGTAGTCGGTATAGTTATTCATCACAATAGTTCAAGGATACTTGGCTTCAACACTAAGGTAGCAATGGGTCATAAATTGCCACTAGGGGCCTTTTGAGAAGGACCAGGGGTACAGAACCGCAGTGTACCTTGCTCTTGTTGGTGTTCTTGGTCCTTGACAGGGTTGAGTCAATTTCAGGGCACTTTGCAACTTCTGTGGCAGAGTTCAAGATGGGAGACAGCTGCGGGTATCAGGCGGCTGGCAGTTCAGTCGGTGAGGCTGGATGGACGGCTGCAGGCTGGCCTACATGGTGGCTCTGGGTCAGGAATCGTCTCAGTGCTTGTTGAGGGTTCTGAAGCACTGGTTGCAGTGTCTCGGATGGCTTTAGTGACTGCAGTGTAACAACAGTCAGGGGTGCAGTCGGTTGCAGCTTGAGGGGCTCAACTGGCTCGAAAATGTCCTTTAAAGCATAAATTGGGAGATGCTCATTGATGCACAGGGTTCGTGTTGTCCTTTAAGGTGGGTGGCCTAAAGCTGAGGAGTGTCTTACTGGCAGCTGCCATGTCCTAGGTTTAGTTCAGAAACTATGGCACTTCCCACCTAGGAAGCCTGCTGCAGAGCCCATCAGGGCATGCTGTGTGCTGGCTGGGTACCGGTTGTGGAGCTGGTGGAGGGTTCTCTGGATTCAGTATATCCCTCTGTTCCCTGGGAGATGTTCTTTCACTGGCGGAAGATGTAAGGCAGACTGTACCTTCAACCAGGGTCCAACAATGAGTTCTTCCTTCTGCTTGTGGTGAAGCCTTCAGATGATCTGCCAAAAGAGGGTCTCGGCCCTCTTTCAAAGCCAAATAGACAACAGAGATTGGTGTAGGATAAGCCTACTTAATGAACCAATCTTGGGTCCCCACCAACAATCTTCTGTATGTGTGAGGTCATAACCAGAGTGCTTGGCAACAGAAAAGGTAAAAGGGGTTACAACATATACTACTAAGTCCCACCCATCTTCCTGTGTGTTGTGGATCTAAGGGTTTTTCTGGTTAAGGGAGCTCTCTGTGGGTCCTGATTAAAGCAGAAGGTCTCCCTTGAAGCTGTGACAAGACCAAACTCTCTGGCTCACGCAAACTGCATTCTTGTACCTTGTGTATGTGGTCCCGCTGTGGGGATGACTACTGTAATACACGCAGTCCCAGACATGACATTACACTGTCAATCGATACTAAGGGCGCGAGCTGGCTTCAGGTTGACACAGTGCAGATGAAAGGGTGTTGGGGATTCCTGTCTCCTTTGTTCGCCAATGCAGCCAGGCCCCATGTGGGCCTGTTTAAAATAAACTCTGATTAGTCTGCAAATGCTCCCACCAGCTACAGGGTTCCACAAACGGACAGGGTGAATCCATGAAGCCTTTGTTAGTTAATTAGGCTGGCCATGGCAGAGGGAAGGTTTGGCCCTCCCCCTTCTGTGATGACATGGTTTACTCCTGGCTTTCATATCCCAACTAAATATGACAGAGGGGACTGCGCCTGTAGGCTGTGTCCACCCAGAGTACACAGGTCTACGTGTATGTCGTGCGGTGAGCATAGGAAAATGTGTGTGGATTAGCCCCACACATTTTCCAGAGGTGGATCTACCATCATTCAATTTCAAATTCCTCCCAGAAAGAGCTGTGGGGTGCTATACAACATAATGTAGGTGGTGGGGGTGCTGTACTACACTGTATTATTTACTTTTAGGTACTTGCTTGAGATGATTGGTTCCCTGCTTAATGAGGATGGTGAATTAATTGTATCCCGGCTCAAGTCTCTGCTAGGCTCTCTTCGGGAGATTCAAATCACAAACTCTCAGCAATCTCTGGGTTGGACATAGTATGATCAATAAGTGTCAAACAAAACAATATTTGACTGATGGTGAGAAGGAACTTAAATTGATCCTGTACTGTGTTGTGTTTATGTCAAGTGTCCTTCTTACTAAAGTATATGCATGGTGTGCTTTGGTGTACTAGAGGGGTTTGGGCACCCAGAACACACCCTTGGGATTGGGACTGGGATCTGTAGAGGGGCAGAAGTACTAATTTGCAGAAGATCCTACCGCTCTACTTCCCCTGTATTGGAGACATAAGACCATGCCCTGTCTAACACCTGCTATTGTACCAATACCGCAGCTAGGATTTGGAAGACGGTATCCATTAAGATAACCATATCGAATGTACCCTCAAGTTAATGACAGCCTAGAGGAAGAAATCCCAGAAGGAATATGAGAAAGAGCTAAGAAAATGGACTGATGACATCATAAGAACGTGTGCACACAGTCCTGAAATACTGAATGAAGGCAATGTATGAATCCTAGGGTAGAAATGACAAAGTAAAGTATCAAGTGAATCTTAAAAGTGTAAAAGAAGAAGATTACACGTTAGAAAGTGCTGCAGAAATCAGAAGTATAACAAATGCACATACGCTGAAATGAAAGATAGATCAAATCATTGTATAAGCTAGCTACAAGCATTGAATCGAATGCAGGCAGAGCCTCCATTGTAAAGGACATTGGTATCACGAAATAATTAAGCCAAAGAATCAAGAAGAAAAAATTAAAGGCTGTGTCGCAGCAGAACAGTAGGATATTGGAGCTGGGTTGGGAGGCTGTCTGAGCTGAAGTCAAGAACTGAGAAGTCGAGGTCAGCTATTTAAGCTGAAGAGGACTATGTGCGCGGAGGATGAATCCTCTGACGTTAAGGTGCAAGAAAGAACACAAAGGATGCCAAGTCTTAATTCATCAACACATTTAAAAGCTTGCAGAAGGAACAGAATCGTTGTCTCTTGTCACGTGAGTCGAGGCTGAAAATAGGCCTGTACTTGGAGTTCCAGACAAGATAGCCAGTTCCCTCACTCTCATTGCATTCCTAGGACAAGAATACTCTGCAAGGCCAAACACAAAGATAATTTCATGGCAGAAGGCATGGGTGATGAGAGATGTTGGGCTAATTGGGTGGTAGGGCAGCTCCATGTCTTATCTACTTGCACCTGTGTCTTAGATTATGTGCTGCTAATTGTACCGAATGTTCCAGACATGGCACAAGCATGCCAAACCAATTGTATTAGTCCATATAACAAAGGACCTTATAGCTTGAGAAAACAATTAAACACTGTGTAACTGATTTTTCTTAAATGACACTTATGAAGAGGTAACAAACAGAGAGGAGAGTGGGCACCACAAAGTGTTCGAACTGTTCAAAATGTTCAAGTAGGTATAAAGTCAGAATTAAATGTTCAAAAAAATTCATCCGATTAAGGAGGAGCTGGCTGTGACAAGTCTGGAGACACCCGGACTTATGGTTACAACACAAGCTAGAGACCTAGTACTAGTACTGGGTCACACACCCGCTCTCATTTGGGCCCACCTTGGACACGTAATTATTTCTGGTTCAGGACAATGTGTTCAGGTATCCATAGTGTACCATACGTCTTAAAAATAGAGAGATGAGAGTCTGTTTGGTTTATATCAAAATGATGATTTATCCAAAGTAATTCAAATGTAAATCTATCACTAATAATTCTTAGTGAGGAAGCAATTGCCACAATCCATATGTAATAGACTAAATAAGCCAATGCATTTCGGAAAACATTTCCTTCATCAGGGCAAGTCTAGTTATACAAGTAATAAATGTAAACATGTATCATAATGTGTACACATCGTAGTCAAAATAAAATCAAACACGCATTAATGAAAAGAATAATAGAAAAGAAGAACATACCAATCAGTTGATGTTTCATAATAGATAAATATGGAAGACAAAAAAGAAAAACACAATAAGTGGTTTGTAATGTAAGCGAGTGAAACCAAGACGATTCAGGCGTAGTTTTACCTCATAGGTGTGGCCAATGATGAGAAACAGAACGTTCAACGTTCATGCCCACTTAGCAGTGGGTCGTAGATAATGTTATTAGTGGAGGAATGGAGTGAATCCACTCGTATCCACAAGGTAACAGATCTGCAGGTCATAAAAAAATCTAATTAGATGACGTGTCTTTAGAAGCATTAATGTGTAGCAAGGGGAAAGAGTTGTGGTCAGATTCTCACCTAGCAGCACATGGAGCGAACAGATCCTCCTTCGTGCAGCTGCAGGGCAGTGACTCAGACTGCCGTGTGGAGCCGTTGTCTAGACGATGGCTCTTTTGTTAGGTACGTGACCGCCTCGCATCTGTAAGATGCCGGTGGTCACGAACACCGATGTAAAACTGGCTATAGACCTCATAAATTAACAAAATAGACATTTATGAGACCTAACATGTTAATGCTCCTTATTGTAATGCCAAAATCTAAATGAAATAAAAAAAACAACATAATGGACATAGAAGAAATACTGTCACGGGTCGAGTGGCTAACGGGGCGGCCAGAAATGGTGATATTATGCGCAGACAATATTTAGCAAAAATCAACATAAAATTCAATATACATCAGACAGTTAAGGATAGTGAAAGTGGGAAGTACACCAAAGTGAACCACATAAGGTGGGGCTATTTAAACATCAATGAACAGTTAGGGTACAGCCTAAGTGCGTAAGGTGTCACCGTGGGGTGGCACCTTGGGTCCCAGACAGCATCCGGGACAAGCACTACAGATGTTATTCAGTAGTTCAAAACATCATTCTCAGGCAGAACTGAGAATAATGCAGAGTGGCAAATACACGACTGTAGTATAGGTATAGGAGAAAAAATTCCATACGTTACACAAGGGTAAGTCACATAATGTGGAGCTATTCCAGCATCACTTAGAAGTCAAGGTGCAGCCTTTGTGTGGTAGGTGTCGCCATGGGGCGGCACCTTGGGTCCCAGACAGCGTCCGGGACATGCATCAAGGCTGGAATTCAGTGGTTCAAAACATCATTACCAGATTACTCTGAACATCATGTGAAGTGGCACATGCAATGTCAAGTCTGTAGTCGAAGCACAGGGCAAAGAGACCCCTTTGTTAGACAACATGTTATAGAGTACATCTGTATCGCAAAAAAACACAGTGGTATCACATTTCAAACATAACAGTGGTAATTGATCTCTTCATTCAACACAGACTGTTCAGTTTTTCAATCCAGAATGTCTCCCTGCGGTTGAGCCGCAGACCTAAATCTTCATGGGGTTATTCCTTGTTAGAACTTCCAGAATCAGAAACTTAATTTGTGAAAGGTTGTGGTTATTCAAGGCCCAGTGTCGAGCCACAGCCGAATTTGGGTTAGAATTGCGGATGCAGGACCGGTGTTCGTTCCAACTAATTTTGGCTGCTCTGGTTGACTGGCCGATGTAGTATTTTCAACAAGGACATTTAATGCCATATATGATGTTGGTGCTGTCGCATGTTCCAAATGTCTTGAGGATGATTTTCTTGCCTGTGCGTGGATGAAAGATTACATTGCCTTTAATGACGGAGTTGCAATTAATGCAGTGTAGGCAGGAAATGTGCCGATACGTTGTGTGATTGCTTTCTTCAATGGAGGTCTTGTGTGTACTAGTTCGTCCCTGAGATTCCTGCTTCCCTGATAGGCAAACACAGGTAATTCGTTGAACAGATTTTGTACTCTCGTGTCGTTTGAAGAGGTAGTCATAAGTTGACCACCTGATATCTGACAGCAAATAACAAACCTAGCCTCTATATGATTGTATGTCTAGATGTGTTCTTTAACCAACTCCAACCATTGATAGGTTTTTCACTATTTCCATGTAGCATGAGGTCATTCTGATGCACAAAGAAGGTATATAATTGTATTTCATGTGAAAATCACTGAGAACAAGCGTACATTCATTGATGATCGTTGTAAACTTCCGGTTTTAGATAATTACTAATAAAACAGCAACTTGCCACCTTCTTCAGTTTGTCTGGTTATTTTGGACTCAGAATTATTCTGGTGTAATCCCATCCAGTAACAGATGAACGTTTCCAATGGCCATTAGCTCAGATCTAAGGTCATAATCTTATTTTTCTTTCAATATTTCTATGCTTTGTGTATCTACAGTATAGTAATGATGTCTTTTGTATAGTATTGTTGGCTGTCATATGTGCTCTGCAACATGAACAAGGAGAGGTGGGTGTTGAACACAAAACAATCTCCGAGCATTGCTCAGGCCTACGCTTGTTTTAGAAGGAATAATGTTTCAGCCTTCAAGGGGCACAGTGTCTCTGGGAAGCTGATCCTGCATGTGAAGAAGTATTATGGCCAGGCCATCTGAAAAATGAGAGTGATACAGGACAGCAATCCAAAGAAATCCTCAGCTGCAGGATTCATGGAGATCTAGGCCCTGGATTGTGTCAGGACTTCCCCTTTGTTTCTGGATATACATCTCATTGAAATGGTACAATGCACATCAAGGGATAATTGACTTGGGTTCACAAACACCTGAACAGGACTGGGCTAATCAATGCCATTAGAGAGGCCTTCAAGATATTTGCTCTAGGAATGTTGCCCATGTTAACAAAGTCCTATGGAATGGAGCAGGAATGAATATGTGATGTCTACAAATATGTTTTTCTTACTTTCACATGCAAACAGTTGTTTTTGGGGAACATGAGGGTATAGCCAGCAGTGCTGTTGGTCATCCATTGTTTTACTTGACTAAAGACCTCTCTCCATCTAGCACATGCATCAATTCTTTAAAGTCTTCTTAGTTAAGAGGCACACCTGCTAATTGTATCTGGGGCTAGTGCCTGATATTTCCCTCCCTGTGGTACATGATAGCTAGGAATCATACCACACACACACATACATGTTATATTAATTTGTTTATCTGTGTCATACTTTCTTCTCCTTCCAGGGGTTGTTCAAAGGAGTGAGGCACATGTGATCTTGTATGTGGAAATGTAATTCTTACTTTGGTGTTCAAACAGACATTTTGGGTGAGGAAGTGATGCAACAGGGTGCTTCGTTGGACACTAGAAATATTTCTCCACAAGTTGCCAGTGTTAGTTGCTCCATACAAAAGATCTGTGTGCAACAACATATGCAAAGTATAACAACAACACAATAAGACAGATAACCAATAGATCAACAAATATAAATTATGTTGCATTTCAAGTCAGTCATTAGATGACCCATCCTCCTGCACACAACACGAGACCCAACAGTCCAAAGAGATGTTTTATGGGGTGGGGCGGATGCACTATTTTTCTAAACTTCTCACTGGTCTGAAACCCATGGCACAGATGGTGGGAGAATGCATGCACAGTTTAGCTGTAATGTTATGCTGTATTTACATATATTGACATTAATTTTGTTTTACATAAATATCTAACATCAATTATAATGCATAATAAAAGGCCAGATATCCAAAGCTGTCCTGCCCGCTTCACCTGTTAGAGGGAGCTGTTGTCTTGCCCATACAAATTAAGACTTCAAGTTGATCTTGCAGGTGAACAACATGTGTATTTCAGCAATGACAACATACAATTAGCTGCAGAAAAGGCCCAAGACAGGGATACCACTTTAACAGCATGCTTCAAGTTGGATACACTAACAAAATATATACATTAAAAAAAACATATTAACAGAAATTCATTTGATTAAGCACTATTTCTCTAGCAAAATAAGCATTCTCTAGCAATATATGCATTTTTTAAATGTCCTAGGACCCGTGATCGCTCTGCACACAGATACAAAGCTGAGAGTTCGGCTCAACAAACAAGGCCTGATGTCAGAGCAATTTCCATCAGAACGAGGCGTGAAGCAGGGGTGCCCGCTTGCCCCGGCCCTCTTCATAGCATTTCTGGGAGATTACCAACACACCCAATCGGCGATAAGAGCTTTTCCACCAAAAGTAGGAAATACTGCAATATCCAGACTCCTCTATGCGGACGATCTAATCCTTATAGATCAGACCCAAATTGGGCTTCAGCGCCAACTCAACAACCTGGCCAAATATATCGAAGATAACGATTTGGAAATAAACACCAACAAATCGAAAATTCTGATCATGGGAAAAACCTGTTCAGCTGCAAGTAACAACGGACACTGGTTCCTGAATAACAAGAAGATAGAGACTGTCTCCAGTATAAAATACTTAGGAATAATGTTCGATGCAACACCCTCAGAAAAGGCTATCTATCTGGCCTTGTGGTTAAAAATAAAAACATTAACCACTCAGACCAAACTTGTAGATCGGAAATATGGAAAATTCTCCCTCCTACCAGCGATTCAATTCTATAAGCAAAAGGTGGTTCCATCAATAACCTACGCAGCGTTAAACATCCAAGATACGATCTTGCCAAAGCTGGAAGGTTATTTGTGGAAAGCAGTACTGGGCCTCCCGAAATCAACATCTATTTCAGCTATCAGGCGCGAGCTGGGCCTCTTATCAATGAAAGCGTCTGTCAAGCAAAGCCAAATAAGACTTCTGTGCAAAATCATTTCTCCAGACGCTCTACCATTGTTTAAAGTAATCTAAAAGGAACTTATCCAAGGACAATGCATTGCGCTGAACAAATGGGAGCAAGAACTGCAAAGAAATCTGGCGGATTTAGCCTGTACACCTGAAGACTTAATCCATAACCCCGCCAAGATAAAAAGAATAATAGCTCAGGAGGACTGGATTCAAACATGCGAGGCAGCGACGGCAAACAAGTTGCTCACTCACTTACCACCGACTACAAACAAGCTCAACAGACCTCTAAATTACTGTATAAAATTTCCTGATAAAATTTCCTGAAAATAAGATTCAACCTAATGTTAACTCAAAAAATCAAAGCCATTCAGACTAAATCCATCACTAAAACATGCAGACTATGCCCAGAGATGCAAGAAGTGGAAACTGTAAAGCATTTACTTCTAAATTGTGACAAAACGGCATATCTACGAGAAGCTTTTCTGCTGCCTCTAATGTATGACGCAACACTTCGTGAGGAAGATATATGGTGGTCCCGTCTGGTTGCATGCGAAAAGACGAAATGGTCCACGGCGGCGGTAAAGATGCTGGAGCCCGCTCTCAAACGAGCAACAGAGAGTGTGACCTCGCCCTGTACTACCTAACAAAGTCCCTCTTCACCCGCCCTGTTCAGCTCTGCTTCCTACGACACACTGTGCTCTTTCTCTTCTCGATTTTTCTGTTCTTTAACGTAACGGTTTCACGTGACATATGAGATGTGATTTCTTGTAAAAATTAAATTTTGTTTTGATTATAAACAAGTAAATAAAAAAATAAAAAAATAAAATGTACTTATGTATTATATAATTATCCATTGTAATATTTCTTGGTATGCATTATTTTATCAATAATAATTGTCATGTACGTTTTAAACTTTATTTGGCTTCATTGTACTTTATTTAATGATATTATGGCTACTTCGAATCATGCTGCACTTGAATTGTATTACTCTGACATGTCTCAACATTATATATTTGAGTCCAAACCCTGTAAGTGGATTCCAAGACAATGAGGAGCAGATACAATAATTGGCCGTATGTACTATGTTGAACTTTCAACAGATTCTGTGAGATTTTGTTTGAGGTTACTACTCCTCCACGTAAATGGAGTAAGACCCAGTTACAAAAATATGTTTTTTTTCTATTAACATAAATTATATTAAAATACACCACATAATATATTTACACTCTGAAAATTCCTTCATTTACACACATTGGCCATGCACACATGCGTTTCCACTAGTAAATATAAAAAGGATTAAACCATCATTAGGGATTAACTTGGATGAAGGCTAAAATTGTACAGGGGAGAACAGAGTGAAAAGTACTGGATTGTGCATTTGAGGATGCTGGGTTTGGAAATAAGATAGAGAGGGGAAGTTGGTGGAAGAATCATGGGCAGGGTACAAGTGGAGGCAGAAGAAGCACGGACATTGATATTTGAGAGTAGGGGTGTAACGGTACACCGGTATAAATATCCTGTACCCCTTTAATAAACCATAAAAATCACCACTTTGTTCCTAACGGTTTACCGTATTGGGCCCGGCTGCTATTGCTAAACGTGCTTTTAAGCCTGGGTTTCAGAGCCTGCAGTAATTAACTGTGGCATGGCTGTGCCCGCAACCTGGGAGGCAGTGCCTGTCTGGGCTGCCTTCTTTGGCAGATGCACGTGCAGAGTATGTGTGGCAGCAGGGTGCTTTTGCATAGGACTCTGAGGTCATTCCATCCAATCTGGTACAAAGATCAGGTCACTTTCATTCGCTCAACCGGAATCGCATGCGCAAGGTATTTCACTTTAGTATAATATTTATTTTACTTCATTTACTTTTACAAACCTCTGGGGGACCCCACAAGCTGCATATATCATAAACCTGTTTGCTCTGTCACAAATAAGGTCTAATTGACAAGGCCAAGGGCTCTCCCAAGGTTGCAGCTATAGGATGTCATGCTTATTCAGGGCAGGGAGGTGCAACGTGTGTGTTGTATTTTGTTTTCCTTTTGTTCGTGTAGTAATAAAGAGTAAAATGTTGAGAGTTGAGAAAAGCAAGGATCCAGTAGCCCTGTTGCTAAACAACTATCCGACAAGCAGGCACCCAAATGTGCCGATTTTACCCTTGCCACAGCATGTTAGCAGCACTAAGCACTCTTTGAAAGAGCTTCCCTCAAGTGACATGTGGGAGGCTGGGTGGGTCCTGCTCTGAGCTGCTCTGTTTGGCTTGAGAAAGTTGGTAAAGATTACAAGTGCAGCCTCTCACTTGTCGCTGTGCCCAGGATACGAGTATGTGGACAGTGGGCTCTGCCTGCCTGTCAGTACCTCAGTCTCATAGATAGGGATGTAATTTCAACAAAATGCCAGGGGTGGCAGAAGTGACATCACACAACCCTTGACCTTTGATGACATCACAGGAAGTGATGTAATTTGACCGCACCCCAATTTATATCACCCGCAGTGACACACACAATCTTTCACCCCTTGACAAAACAGGCAGTGGCATCAGATAGCATTGTTCCTCAGTACTAAACTGTAAACAGACAGAGCATCTCGAAGAGGCCTAAACCCCAAAGCACAGATATCCATTGCCTGCCAAGTGTCGGGCCACAAACTGGAAACAGAAACTGGCCAACACAAGTAGAACCAGAGAAACAATGGTCTGGAGGGTTGCACAGAGCAGTGCCAGTGGTTATAAATGATTTGAAACCTTCCAGCCATCACCTTTCTGTTTTGCTTCTTTGGTAAGTAACCCACAATGTTTGTTAAATGGGAGATAGAGGGGGGATGTGTTGCAGCTCACAGTAATTGAGGGTTAAGGCCCATTTTATTATTTTCTTTGGTCCTTTATATCTTTCTTAATGCCAGCCTCCTCCAGCTTCTAAGCACTGCAATAGGAACTGAACCCATGTTGCACTGCATCCTCTTGTTCCCAAAGCAAGTGCATTGCCCCTGAGCTATCCTTCCAAATATATATTTCTTTTGCTTGAGGAAGCAAAAGATAGATTACTTCAAAGGTGGAGGGCAAATTCATGTAAATTAATTAATTATCTCACCTTGCTTCTGTCTACAGTGTGCCTGTGTTGCAGGTCTGGCAGATCTGGGTCAGTTCACTCAGTGCCAAGGCAGGACAGGGACCACTGGGGCACACCCCTGACATCACAGGCTCTGTTATTAAGTGCTCCCACAAACTTTATCTTAGCTGCCCTACACTCCGATCATACCAGCTCTATTTGAAAATTTTCAAGCCTTTCACCACTAGCTGGTTTTGTGAGAAGTTTTGCTAGGATAGATGGAATTACAGTAGTCGAATTAAGAATAGCACTGTCAGTCGAACCCAAAGCCATCACTGCATCGAACACTGGAAGTATAACATCTCTAAACCCAAGCACTTGACCAACAGGCCACTTATCAAGTTTGGCACAATTATTTTAAAGCAAACCAACTTAAAATAATTATTATTAATGATATTTAAGTATTTAAATCACTACAAAATAATAAAGAAATACCTTGTTGGGGATTGTGAGAAATCTGAACGTGTTCTCGCATTTAACCCGAGTAAGACCCCCTAAGGTAACCAAGAGAAGGGTAACACGGCCAGATTCAGACTCCGGGAGTGAGGCTGTGAAGGGGTACTAATGGGATGGAGGGTCTTTGAAGAACAGAAGTGGGATGCCCGAAGACGAAATCTGACATCCCCCTTTTCCAAATCCTGATCTATCCTACCTCCCCTCTAAAGTCAAACGACATTGTCAGGCATGTCCTTCCCTACCCAAGACCTTCCGTTGAACACACACACTTAGAGGAAAGCAAGGGAATGGAAAACCCCTTTTTCTAACTACAATACAGATTTATCCTCCTGTCCCTTTAATATCATAAACTACTGTGAGACCCAATTGTTTCCTTCCCTGTTAAACTCATTTACTGAAGGTACCAGAGTAAATGAATTAGAACCACCTTCTTATCATAAGACACTCAATCTTCTTTTGTCCAAGTATCACTCAAGTACTGTCACGAAGAAGAGAAAATCCGGAGGAGCACAGACTTTCTATGAGAAACACCACTATGATACTGGGACAAAGAAGATGCAGATAAAGGCACATCAACATCTTCATAGGCCATGTCCCACTTTCAAGGCCAGGCAGGGCCAGGCAGTTGAAATCAACCATGCCCACCTGCAGCCTATGACGTCTTCAGGAGAGGATAAAAGGAACACTAGCAATCAGCAAGGAGAGCAAGTTGGGAGGAGAGCTGAGGAGCCATGGCTGCCCAAGAGCATCTGGAACAAGCATGGGTGCTGAGGCGCTGAGGGTCTGTGTGATGAAGCATCCGGGAGAAGTGTGGCTAATGACTGCTGTTTCCAGCAAAGAAGCAAAGAAGAGAAGTCCAAAGAAGGGAGCCAGGAGGCGCGCTAACCTCTTGTAACATTGGTAAAATGAAATGCTCATTCCCCTGGGCCAGGACAGGAGCCAAGGACAGGAGCCAAGGAGTGTCTGAGGGGCAGGTAGGGAGACCCTGACCGCAGATAACAAAGTTGTTAACCCAAGATCAAAGAAAACACCAACGTTAGTGAAGTGCAGTGACAGCCCGGTGTGTATTGCAAACGTGTAAGAATGGAGTCGCTTCGGGTGAAATTGAAAAATGGAATTACAAGGATACATAGTGGCAGAGTGGCCGCGTATACGAGTACACATTCTCGAATGACTCTATGTAAAGAAAGGAAGTGTCTGCAAAGAGATGTGTGCGGACACGAAAAGTGATTGAAAAGGAGGTCCTAAAAAGGGGGGCTGTCAGAGAAATGAAGTGGGTTGGAATAGCATTTGGGTGGCCACCAGGTGGTAGATTGATCCAGGCTGCCTGCAGAGACCCCAGAATAAACAAAGTGTGTTGGGAAAGCATTGGGGCGGCCACCAGCCGGGATATTGATTCAGATTGGCCACAGAGACCCCAGTATTAGGAAAATAGAACTCTATTAAAGAAAACACACCTGGTTGCGCAATCTGTAATGGGTGGACCATGCGGACTGACATCGTAGTAAGGCGGTAAGGGTTTACCGGTACCGTATGGCCATGCACCCAAGACTCTATGCCCTGGCCACAACCAAAGATACTAACATGATACTAACATGATCTTTTCTTTTATCACAGAAATGAAGAAGAAATTCATGTACTCCAGTTACTAAACCAAACAGTAAGTATATTATAATAAGTATAACCATCGCAGCAAATCACACCCATAGTGACTTATAACTTTGGTGCTTATAAATTTGATCTTGTCCATGCACCCAAGACTCTGTGCCCTGGCCACAACCACCGCAGCATATCACACCCATAGTGGCTTATAACTTTGGGATCCAAGAACAAATTTATAAGCAACAAAGTTATAAGACATAAACACTATATGTGTTGTCAGGATTGTTTGTTGCATTTCTATGAAGTACTAACATTTGCAAACACAATTGGTCTGTACTGTGTAAGTAAATGTAGTCAACAATTGGTGGTAATTGAAATAGAATATTCATTGCTACATTTGCGTAGCAACTTACACCAATGACATTTGAAAGTTTAAATGGACCAGGTAGTTCTGTATCCGAGTGCTTTTTTTTGAGTTTGTCTTCCTTTTTTGAACAAGTACCTGGTTTACTTTCCCTAATAATTTCTTTTTTGTTTGTTGTACTTGACGAAGTATTAGTTTTTTTTATTCTCTTTAGAGGATTTTCAGTTACATCCTGTTGCATTTCTGTTTGATTTAGTTTTCTTTTAGAACATTTTACTTTTTGTGAAGCAGGATATGTTTTTAGATGGGGGTGTATAGTGAACGAAGTCTATTGTATTCTAAAATGCAAGGAATATCAGCGTTTACTTTACTTGCATCAAAGTTGATTAGAAATAGACCATCAAGTGTATGTAACTGTGATAGTGCTACGTAGCTCATGCCTTCTTTTAAGACTGTGTTACCAATGTCTATCAATGATTTGTCTAGGGTAAGACCTTGTGATTCATGAATGGTGACTGCGTATGCAAGAGTTAGAGAAAATTGTTAGGCGGTGGACCAAGGTGCTATTAGCACCTTGGTCCATGCCAGTAAAATACCGGCACCGCCTTGGAGGAAAGGGGAATTACCACCCTATTCCAAGGTTGGTGGGCGGTAATTCCCTCTTCCCCCATTGCCCTTCCCCATTCCCATTTTTGCCCCATAGGGCATAATGGGAATGGGGAAGGTGCTAATTACGGTACCGCAAATTGCGGTACCGTAATTAGCACCCTGGTCCCTTTGCGGGTTGGTTTTTAACGCCTGCTAAAAAGCAGGCGTTAAAGTACCAACCCGCAAAGGGACCTCATAGTAAGGCGGTAAGGGTTAACGGTCACCGATACCATTACCGGTGACCGTTAACCCTTACCGCCTTCCGTGTAATGAGGTCCTATGGCTAACTGAAGACATTAAGTTGTTTACTTGACCTGTTTTTGTAACCGGTCTAGGGAAACCAAAGCGGCATTTGGTGTAGTATTTCCCTTTGTTTTTATATTTGCAACAACAATATTTGCCACATTTGTGTCTTTGAAATTGTAAAATTTGTGCATGAAGATCACTATTTGTTGCTTCTGATGGAATTTCACAAGTGACATATTTTTCAATAAACTGTAACACAGTGGCGCCATTGTCTTGACCAAATTTAGGAGCATCTTTAATCCATAAAAGCATGTGGATATGTGGTGCTCCTCTGGCTTGGTATTCTTTTCTCCAAAAAAAGTGTTGCACTTCTCCGAGGGGAGGAACAGTTTTATTACAAATAAAGTGTAGCATAGCAATGAAGCAATGGTGAAAATATCTTGAAACATTAACAGGATCTAGAGAACAAAGTTCTCCAGGTGTTAGTATGTCTATGTTTGTTTTGTTTTTCTTTGATATGCGTAGGAAATCATGTAAATCTTCCCATGCATATTCTGCACAACTTAATGTAACAAACCAAGTGGGTCGGTCAAGGTTTCTTATCATACAACGTACATATCCATGACGTCGAAACCAGTACTCTTTAGTACGACGCATGTTTGCTAATAGATTTGTAATACTTGATTGTAAAACCTCATCTTTTTGTTGCACTTTTTGTAATAATTGTGTAGCTGACATATTTTGAAAGTGGGATCCTGATTTTAATGTGTGTGCAACTCTGTAACATAAAGTTGCTAGTTCACTTTCAAAGAGTAGGTGGAATATGTATCCCACATTTTATCTAAATCTGGGATCTCTCCGTAACGAGCGGTATTCTGATGCTGTTATTTGAATAGGTCTATCATTGTATCTTCCTTCTTTGCCAGTAGGAAAGAGTAGAGGAAAAGCACCTGCTTCTATACTTTTTTCCCATATGCTGATTGGTGATCCTTTTGTTTGTCGCATCTGGTACATTTCTAGTGCATCTTCTACGGTGTCATTAGAGTGAAATGGATGAATTGTATAATGGTCTAAAGTATTGCATACTGTAGCAGGATCTAGAAGCTCAAATTGACCAGCTTCTGGTGACTTTTGAATTATTTGAGTGGTTTCCTTCAAGTTTTCTTCAATATTAATTTCTTTGTAGTATTCATTATTGTCTAACTTTATGTAAATCTACCAGTTGTTGCCAAATATTTTTGTGTTTTGTAGGTACACCTTTTACTAAGCTAATGAAAGATTGCTCCATTGGACGTTGCACTCCCAGAGTGTGCACATTTTGTTTTAGATCTAATGGTAAATGCACAACTTTTCCACGAATACCTTTCACTAATTCAGAGGGACGTAATCTTGCTATATTTGGTTGAAGGCATATTATTGCTTGACAGGGGTGCACTGTTTGAATTATGATGATTTCATATAAATTGAGTTGTTGTAGGGGTTTTGCTAGTGGAAATAATTTCAAATTATTTGTGATAGCACATGAAGGAGTTTGGTTGTTGTCAAGTTTTGTAGTGCAGTAACTGCAAAGTATTAAGGGTCAGTTATTTTGTATTTGTTTTCTGCTATGAGGTAGAGAGCTAATTCAAACCATTTAGAATCTTCATTTTGTATGTTAGTTCTACAGTTTTTGTGTTACTTTTATAAAACGTTCTGCGGCAACATACACACACATGGTTTGGTACTTCAGCAGATGTACTTTTACATTTCAGTATTTCTTTTTTGTATGTGTGTAGTAGAAGGTTGCCATGCATAGAATTGTTGCTAATTTGTTTTAAAGCTATTTCATTCTGTAAGTGGCTTTCACTTCCAAAATATTTTTTCTGGATATAGTCGATTTCTTCAAGTAGGTCTTTTGCTGTACCATGTAGAAGAATGTTATTTAAATTGGCTAGTGCTAAAGCAGGACTTTTAGCATAGTACCGTTTATAGACTAGATTTCTTATAGTTGAATGATGTGTTGATATCATTTTGATAAAATGGAAGGTGGTTTTGCAAGTAGGTTCTGAAATGCAGGCCAATGAATGTCCTTGTAGACCTGTGTACTTGCGCACTCGACAGGTATCCATATTTTGCAGTAGTTTAATTTTGATTTTATCTTTGCCTTTCACATATTGATTGAGGAATTGGCGTAAAGACCTGAAAGATTTTTTGGGAATGTTACACATTGACGTGCATGGCCATTTGTATACTAGACGTTCTGATTCAGTTGAATTGAGAGGTAATTCTAAGTTTTCTGGGGATAGTTTTGAAAGCAGTATTTCTTGTTCCATTATGGTATTATTAACTTTTTCATAACCTCGTCCACTGCTATGTATGGCAATTGTATTTGTTTGCTTTTGTCTGTATGCTCCTTCATTAACATATGGTTCTGTGCTTGTAGTGTGACCCCACTCACCTCCACAGATATTTAACAAGTTATTTCTGTTGACATTTTGTTTTTTGAGAAGTCTTTTTTATAATTTAGTCATTAGTTTTGTTAGTGGTTTCATTTGTTTAAAACTAAAATAAATAACTTTCTTTTAAGAAGGATTGCACTGTCTATAAAAGCTTCTAAGATTAATTTCCTACAATAGGTTTTAAGGGTTGTGCCTGATTTCTCTCCTGTTTTTATAAGATTTTACCAGGTTGATCCTGCCAGTAGCATATGCTTGTCTCAAAGATTAAGCCATGCACGTGTAAGTACACACGGCCGGTACAGTGAAACTGCGAATGGCTCATTAAATCAGTTATGGTTCCTTTGATCGCTCCATCTGTTACTTGGATAACTGTGGTAATTCTAGAGCTAATACATGCCGACAAGCACTGACCTCCCGGGATGTGTGCATTTATCAGACCAAGACCAATCCGTGCTCGCCCGGCCGCGAGAGCTCTGCGAGAAAGTATCTATTGTTTGTTTTTCTCTGCAAATGATTTCATATGCTCTGTAATCTGCAATGTTCCAAAGCGCTCGAAGGCATTCTATAGCCGGAAGCCGGCAGAGAGTTCGAAAGGAGTACTAACGCGGAATGATAGATGTGTTTGATTATTGTCTTTTGCACATTTCTTGACAGATGTTGGAAGGCTATTTAAGCTTGCAATTGGTAATAGAGGAAAAGATACATAACTATAGTGACATCGTTTGTTACATGAAGAATCTGAGATAATGCAACAACAATTCTCTCCTCGTGAAGTGTACATATATAAAAGGCCTTTCTGCTCCGTAGGCGCAAGGTACTTTAATAGCATAGCGGCAGTTTTTTTAACAAAATAGATTATTAGAAGCAAGTGCGTAATCTTGACTACTCTCTAGATACTCTCTAGATAACGACAGCCCTGTCTTTGAGTATTATGCTGTTGAGTCGAAATGCAATCTTCTAACCGCCGCTACCACAATGGTTGCACATGTGGTGGTAGCCTCTCATTTTGAAGTCTTCTGAGCTACCTCTAGCAAATGAATATAAGCTTCTGATAAAGTGGGAGTAGGTGACGGCTTACGTTGCTAACTGGTTAAAAGAACGATTGCCTGATGTATATGCAATTTTTTGTATCTAACTGAATACCAAGTAATTTGTTTAGACTGACGGCCATGCTCTACATGCACTTTATATATTGCCTACTCTTTTGAAATACGTATGCATATTACCTACTCATTTGAAATACGTATGTAAACTACATCTATTCCTTTGGAATAGTACTTTTCTTTAGAAACAAAACAGAGATGAAGAAAAAGATAATATGCTCTAAAAAAGATTCAATATTAGGCCCCATAGTTTTAAACACGGAGAAGTACCTTTTTAAAGGCTATGGTGATGCCCCTACCACCTTCCTCTAACCAAAGTACAAATATTCAAGAAGACTGTACAGAGAGTGAACCTCCACAAAGTACCGACGTTGAATTTGTAAAAATTGCAGAGGAAATGGAGGGAGAGAAGTGCCAATGGGAGGAAGTTGTGCCTGCCCAATCTCAGCTCCTCTTTGATGATGAAGTGGAGGGGGGAGGACAGTTGAAGGAATCTTTTGAAGATCTGGGCGCAAGTTCTGAGAGTTTGGACACACAAAATAGTCCCATGGCAGACACCCCATTAATATTCACCAAGGGAAGAATAAATAGAGAGCTTACAAGGTGATCGTGTGGGGAAAGTCATTTTTAAAGATGGTAATCTAAATAATGCAGGTAGGGAAAGGACCTTCATTATAGTCACACTTTGCGAACAAAAAGAGTGGCTCCAGACAGAAATCTCTAAACAAACAGTGTGCTTGGAGCAAATGTATGAAAGAATAAAACTGATGGAAATTCGAAGTGAAAATGTGAGTAAAGATATATTGGATCGCAATATAGGAGCGCCGGCAGGTGAAGCGAACATCGCAAAAGAAATTGAAAATAGTAAGGATGCAAATAAAACATACAAACAGAATGATAGGGCTCTCCAAGATTTAGGGTTAACAACATATCCTATTGAACAATTGGGGCAAATAAGTAAAAACAACGAAGCAGAAGAGAGATACTTAAAGTTAGTCGTATCAAAAAATGCAAAAAAAGGGAAAAAACAGAGAGTGCTAAAAGCAGCAGAACTCAAAACTGGAAAGGCTTCATCATTAAAATTCCTACGGAATATAGGAAAAGGGCTAACTGCAGAACAAGCAATCGGTGATATTGATGATGAGGGAAATAAAGAGGGTTCAAAGGAATGTGACTCCATTGAAAATGGTCCTCATTATGAAAATTCAGACATAAGATTGAAGGATGCACTTAAGGGGAAAAAGCCAGATAAAACTAATATTAATGAAGGAAGCCAAGGGCCAAAAAACCAGGAAATAACATCCAAGGATCTGGGTATGGGAAATACAATTGGAAAAACAAAAAAGAAGGGAAATGACAGAGGACAAATGATTGATCTATCTAAATCCCCTATTCAGGTTAAGGAAGGAAGAGCTATGTATGACATCTTTAGACCACAGATACCTGCACCCCCGAAACAACAACATACAACACCTCACAGTGTTGGGAGGGAGAGTATATGGGAAATAAGTGGTGATATGGAAAAAGAAGAAGAATACAGATATCCTAAAGGTAGAGAAAGACAAATGTACAAAAGTAGCAATGAAAAACAGACGGATGGTAACGCAGAACTTACAAAAGAAGTGGACAAAACTACAGTTGAAGAAAGTGTTAGGAATATAGTAAGGGAGATATTGAAAGAAAAGAACTGGAGCGAATCACAACCCATTACAGTAACCACAAGTGAAGAACCAAGGAATAAGAGAATAGAGGCGGGTAGAGAGTATGAAGGGGGAAGAGTGAGGTCAGAAGAGAGTGAAGAATATCAAAATAATGGTAACCAATGTAGCTTTAACGAACAAATGAATGGGGGTGGGGAAGGAAATTATGGATTGAGAGCTTTGAAACTCCGCAAACCCAAATATCCAAATGCACCCGGGCTGATATTACAATACTTGTTTGAGGAGGGAGGTCCAGTCTTTCTAAATAGGAGGAAAATCCTGGAATTATTTGATGAAATCCCTGAATTACGACTCATAACATCTGAGGACATACAACTTGTTGATTTTATACATGGGTGGAGATATGATTATATCAGGTTGGTGATCTACTCGCCATTGGTTAGGAACATTATAATGAAGGAGGCTGATAGCCTTTACAAATATGGTTATGATGTAGGTGTATGGGAAAATGAAAAGGAAGTGATTGAAGAGAAAAATGACCTCTGGTGGAACCGTGACAAATTTGTAAGACAGGAGGCAAATCATACAGATGAAAGTGAAAACCTGAAATTGAGGAGAGTAGCAGAGGTCCTGGAGGACTCAATTGCGCAATTAAGGCTTTGACCCAACCACTTTAGGCCTGATTCTATATTAAAAATGTTGAGTTGGAATTCTAGGGGAAATAAACATTTAACAGGTAATAGTGATATTTGCTTGTCCGTTAAATTGTCATACTTTCTCTTTATACAAGAAACCTAGCTTACAGAGACTTTTTTATGGGATGGGTTTGTAACCGCCTCTATCCCGGCTATAAAAGGATTGTTGGGTAGACCAAAAGGTGGAATAACTACTCTCGTTAAAAAAGCAATCGGAATGTTAAAGCAAAAACAAGAGTGTGACATATATGGTGAAAATCTTGGAACAGTGTGGGCTAGAATAGTGGGGGATAATAAAGACATTTTCTTCCTGTTGAATGTTTATAGAACCACAGATTCCAATCTCACAACAATTTTGGCCAAACTAGACACATATCTGTATGAATGGTTTAGCAATATGGCGATGCAAGCATTATACTTGCTGGGGAACTTTCTTTCCGCTAATATATTTGGAAAAGTAAAAAACTTTCAAGTGAAAGAAACCAGTATGAGTGACCATTCGATGTTAATGCTAGAACTAAAATGGCTACCAAATAATCCCATAGGAGAGATATAAATCTAGGGAATCTAAGTGTGAGTAGTAGAGGGAACCATGTGCGTTGGTCTAAAAAAAAAATGAATGATTTCAATATGTGCATGCTGACTGAATTTAATACTTGTAATTTGGAAGACAAGATTGAAAGATATTCTGTAAAAGGTCTCCCACAATACTTGAAAACAGTGCTAGAGGCAAACCTTACACCCCAGCCTAATCATGATAAAAAGCACAAGCATGTATATTCTATAGAAATTAGAATTAAAAAACGAACTTAGAAGAGGGATAAGGAAAATCATGAAGAGTCCTAATTTTTGTATGAACGGTGTTGAAGACTTATAACAACTTTTGGTAATTATATGTTGGGAATAGACCTAAAGGTCAATTCAGGTAAATCTATCGTAAATAAATTCTCAAAAGGAGGTGTAAAATGTGGAAAGACTAAGTTCGTGTGGAACTGGGATAATAATAAACTGACAGTTAAAGATCATTTCCAATTCCTGGGGTATCCTGTAGTAGCTAAGTATAGCAAAACCTTCTTGATAAATTATCTCAACTCAAAAGTCAACAGTATGCTAATTCAAAAGAGGGTTGATAATAAGTATGGTAAATTCTCCCTTGAACCATGCAGAGAATTCTATAAAAGTAAGCTACTGCCTACAATTATGTATGGAACTGAATTCTGGCCAAAAACGATGGAGACTGAATATAAAGATGTTGAAAGTAAAATCTGGAGATCTATACTATTCTTTCTGCCTAAATGCATTCCTATGGAGGCTATAAGATATGAACTGGGTATACAATCTCTCGTGAGTTTGATTCAGTGGAAGAAACTTTGTTTTATGAATAAATGTGAATTTTCAAAGGAAAGAACTCTTTATTCCCAGCTCAGAGAGAATGATACTGATGGATTTATAGCAAAGTTAAGATCTGAATGCGAAAACTCTACTCCAAGAAATAGGAGTGACTATGGAACTGCTGGGGAAAAATCCTAACATGGTAAAGAAAAGACTCAAAGTGTATGATTGGGAAAAAACTTGTTTGAGAATCTGTGACACAAAGCTATATACGCAAATACTAACAGCAGGGAAAGGAGTCAATGAAATGGAGCAATATCTAAAGAAATTTCCTAGTAAAAAAATGAAAATTGGTTTTATGAGATTTCGCATGAACGTGCTGTTGACTAATGAAATAATAAGCTCAAGAGCTAGACAATTGCTTGGTGATGGATCGTGTAGGTTCTGCAAAGACAAGGGTGAGCTAGAAACCCTATGTCATTTTATGACTGAATGCCGTGAACTAGCAACTAAAAGGGAAATGTATTTTAAAGATTTTGTTTATAATGTATGGTTACTGAGGGACATTTTATGGATGAAAATGCTACATGGAGAATCAACGACCTAGAGAATAAGAGTTTTGGCATTCCTAGAACAGGTGTGCGAAATAGAATAAAATTTGCTCAAATTGTATCATGATTGTATTAAGGAACTGATGTTGAAAATGTATTATGTATTGTATAATAATTAACTGTGAATTGTTAATTGTTAATTGCAAACTGTAAATTATGGATTCACGAGATTTTAAAGTCATGAAATGTTTCTTATTTTAAAATTTTGTAAAAGTTTGAAAAAAACTAAAACAAATGAAGTTTTTTAAAAAAATATATAAGATTTTGAAGGACTCTGTGACAGAACATTTTTGCTAAAATACTTTTTTTGGTATGCTTACTTGGCACTTTATCAAGATTTATAGGAGCAGTTTTATCAGTAGTGGCAGCTGAAGTTTTGTTAATTGTTTTCTGTTTCGTATTACATTTTGACAGAGCAGGCAAAGTTTCTGTACTTGAAGCTTGTTTTGTTTAAATTCTGCTAGAGATGGATGCTTATTTTGGACACTTCTATTTTCATTTGCTCTACTTCTGCGTTGCTTTCTACTGACTTGATTTTTGGTAGGCATTCTTTAGGGTCTGTTGAAAAAAATAAAGAAGGTATGGGTTGGGGTGTTCTGCAATGTATGTGTGCTGTGTGCATGAGTGTCTGAGTATGATAATAAAGATTTATGTGATGGTGTGTGATTGTGCATTGAGCAACTACAACTGGCTGTCATGATCTCTGCTTCCAAAAGGCCAGGACTTACCCAACTCCCTTGGAAGCAGACCCATAACCCAGGTTTCGAGTGCCAGCCAGTCCCAATTGGGACCTTTTCGAACCTGTCCTGGCGCCAGTGGCGCCAGGCTCATAAATATGCCCAGTCCCAGCGCTGCAAGCGCCGGGCTCATAATGCTTGGGTGGACTTACCTGCAGCAGACCATGCTGCTTACTTACCTGCCAGTTGAACCCCTGATCCTCTTCTGTTTGGGACTACTTTTCCTGTTGGGTGGGGCAGGAGCCACTCCCTAGGTTCAGAACACTGGAACTCGTCTGGAAAGCAGGAACTCTTTTCTTACCTAGGCGTGGCTGTGGAAGGAGACATCTAAGCACTACAGGAGGCTATTTAAACCACACCCGATGGATGAATCTTGCTTTGCGTTATTCTGCATCCTCTGCAGCAGAACGCTCATCGTGTCTTCTGCATCTGATCCTGGGCCTAAAGGAAAAAGGCTTACCATCCTGAATCCAGTCTTCAGCAACATCTATAAAGACAAGAAAGAACAGGTTAGCACTACGGTCTTCAGTGACAGCGCATCTCTTACCTGGTCCATCGGCTGTCATCAACGCCTCGCGCTGCATTCCTGCATCTGAAAGACAAAGGCTTACCTACTCTTCACGCGCTCCGGAGGTCATCGCACTGCATTCCGGCATCTGAAAGACAAAAGCTTACCAACTCTTCGCACGCTCCGGAGGCCTTCGGCGCTGCATCCCGCATCTGTAAGACAAAAGAAGGTGCGTTTAAAGACATTGGGTAACGTTCAATACTCACGTGCCATTACTCCATCCACGCCGAACTCAGTGGGCATTCCGGCATCCTTCAGCAGTTTCGAACTGGTACCTGCAAAATAAAAGGACAGTTAGTGCGCATCGTGAAGCAAGCAACAAGCGCTTACTTACGCGCTTCCAGGCGCTTCCATTCCGCATACGGGTCCATCCTCAACTCACTTCAGCCAGTCAACCGCCATCGCCGGAACCCTGCAAAATAAGAGACAGCATTACAAAAGACTTTTAAAGACATTTGAAATATTCGGAACTCACCGTTCGTGAAGTAAACGACGGACAGCAGTCCTCTGAAGTCAAGAGGCCTGCTCTACCTATCCAGTGAAGAAACTGGTTACAGCACCCTGCCCCGAGGCAGATGGAGAGCTCGGCGTTCACTTACCTAAGGTGAGAGCGTTAACCTTTGGGGTTCTACAGGAGAGGAGAAAAGGAAAGAGATAGGTACACCCCAATAACCCCAGTTCATTAATCCCATATTTTCTATCTGCAGACATCTTACTCTTCGAGTCAGGCATACAGTGCACAGAGGTCCAGCCCATAGAGCCAACCGGGTGGTGCACATCACTTTTGAAGATACGGTAGTCGCCCAGTCAAGACCGGCGCCTCTGCGAGAATCAGGTGAGCGTTACACTGGCTGGGATGGGTGTTCTTGAATTTATGTGCTACTAAACTGGGGTTCACGTGACAGTAGAAAGTAAGCTAATGGTGTGGAGAAGTACAAATAGTAAATCTAATGGTATACAATTAAAACAGTTGTTTGTTCTATAATATCAAAATTCTAGAGGCTGAGTTGGGTCATTCGTGCATCGAAAAATGGGAATTTGTGCGCCAGTCTGCCTGTAAATCTCTGTTTAAGAAATGGGGATTTGTGGACAAAATGGTGTTCAATCTCTATTTTTAGGTGCAGAAATAGCATGAATTAACCATACGGTGTGTTTGAGTAATAGTACAAATATTATGGTGGTATTTAACTTACTTTCTTTCTGGAATGAGCAGGTTTCTTCTTAGTTGTTCTTTGTACTTCAAATTCGACTGCTTCTTTTCAGGAGAGCGGTCTTCACTGCAATTGTAAAGGAAACAAATTAGTAATTTTGTTTGTATATAGCACTGATTTTAATTTAGACATTGATGTTCATGTTTTTGTACAAGTATTGTTTTTTGATATTTGAATATAGTGTGTGCATGCAATTTTGTTTGAGTATGTTAACTCTTTATATTGTACTTTAAATATGTTAGTTGAACATGCTTTGCAAATGTGTGTGTAAAAAGAAATTAAATAGTAGATAGGTTTGGAAGTGACAGTTGATTATAGGAGATGGGAAAAATGACAGTAAGTTTATTTTATAGGTTATACAAGCTAAAAGTCAGTTAATCTGTTCATATGAATGTATAAGAATGTACATGTACTATACAGAAAATATGCATACCTGTAGTTTGTGTTCATGCATATGGAAATGCATGCAGCTGCAAGTAGAAATCTTGGAGACTTGCACAGTATTTCTTGTAGAAGGTGCTTTCCAATGATATGACACTTGTACTCAGAGAGATTAACAGTACATTTGAAGTGCTGATCTATGATGATGCAGTTAGATGTAGAGGTCTTGGATGTGACGGTGGATGGTCGTGTGATTGCTTAGCTATATCCAATGAGGGAATGGCACAGAAAGTGAAATGGAAATGGTAGAAGGACTGTCCATGTTACGATATGTCCGTGGACATGGCGGTAGTCCGCGGACATCGCGTGTTACATGCAGGGATTTTGGGGTGTGGAGGCATGCAAATGAGAATGAGCAGAGTAAGGGATTGGTTAGTAAAGTTTAGTGGGTGTGTTGTGCCAGGAGAGCGTTTCTCTGATACTCTTTTTGCTGAGAGAAGAACAGAAAGCTATGGCTGTGTTTCAGAAAACAGATTGTTTGGATTTTGGGAGACTCGTGGATACATTGGTTGAAGGTGCATGCAGAAAGCTGTGGAGTAGCTATAGATCTTGGATTCCCACATGTGGAAGCGCACTGTCATGGAGTACGTGGAATGAAGTGGTTGGACTTGCTACTTTGGAGACAGAGCAACATCCAGACATAATTGTAATTCATTGTGGAGGGAACAGTTTAGGACATGTGTCTGGAATTTCTTTGCAATTTGCAATGAAAGAAGGACTTGGGAAGGTCATGGACATGTTTCCAAATTCTCAAGTCATTTTTTCACGGATTGCGCAGAGACAAATGTGGCTTCGTGCTTCTTCATTTGGTCCACAAATGAAGAAAGCAAGGCGCAATGTCAATAAGGCTGTTTGTGCCTTTCTAAGAGATTTTGGCATGTCCTCTTTTCACAATGAAAATATTATATTTCGTAGCACATACATTTTTCGCAGAGATGGAGTCCATCTTACTTATACTGGCAATCAGATTTTTCTGAGAAATGTACAAAATGCATTGCAAACTTTTTTGGAATTACAGCATCCATTTTGTAGTAGGTGTTGAGCATTTCAAGTTTTTCAAACACAAACACCACCAAAAGGCTCTTTTCAGAGCCACCACTTCCTCCCAGACAAAACTGCAATGGTTATGATAGGGCAGCACCCCAAAATTCTAGATGTTCGCGGACTGTCCGCGGACTTCTCAAAAATACACAGGGCCCTGCTTCATTTCTTTTCACTTCTATTTTTAAACTGTGAAAGGAGGCTCTGAAAAGAGCCTTTTTAAAAAATATTTGTTGGGTTTTTTATACACGACACACTAGGAGAGGAGGGAAAAGGAGGGTAAGGGGGGACACCAACCACAGGGATAAGAAAGGGCGGGTGGAGAGAGGAAGATGTAGAGTGGGTCTTACTTGGGTAGTGAGCAGATCTTCTTGTGCTCTGAGACCAGAGTCTCAAAAGCACTTCGAAGTCTCTCCCCCCTGCAGAGTACTGCATCGCAGTAAATACACACAACTGTGAACCTCGAAAGGTAAGGGTCATCAGTATTGCGTATGACCTGTGAGGCAGTTTGAGGAATACGCTGTCCCACAGGAGTGTTCCTTGTGGTGACAGGATCGGAAACGGAGGATGCAGTAGAGGAAGTCAACCTACTACGCTCCTCGCAAGGTACATCCTTGCGAATGGTCCCTGTGTGGAATGACTTTAGGTGTCGCTTCATGGTAGTTGTCCCAAAGCTGTATGACCCAGGCCTCCCATGACTGAGTACCATTTTGCACTCGTTGCAGGTGACTTGGTTCGCACGCGCCTTAGGTACATTACCATGAATGGTAAATAACCACCACACCCAAGACTCGCGCCGTGTGCTGGTAGTAGGGACTTCCACTACCTCATTCTCGTCATCCTCTTCATCCTCCTCTGCATCCTCACTCCTGTTCCCCTCTTCAGGCCCTTGGGGAGGTGGTGGTGGTGGAGGGGGTGGGGGTGGTGCTGAGGCAGATGTAGCACCAGGTGGGCGTCCTACAGCCATGGATCTCATCAGGTTTCAGATGAAAATCTGGAAAGTTGGCAGCAAAATGCACTGTGTTCTGTAAGATAGTCAGAAACACAATGAGAATGAGCTCTAGGGTGTGGCCTTTTATAGGGGTGCTTGTGCGCGGTTCGCGGACACATGCGCTGTCCACGGACAGATCGAACACCAAAAAAAGGTTCAAAAAGTCCGAAAAAGTATGTAGAAGCACAGGATTACTATGTGGGACTTGTGCTATGGTGAGTTATTATTGAACAATAGTGTGAATTGCTTGAAAAGGTAGTTTTAAATTGTTCAGGGACACGAACAATGTTTGCAGTCAGAACACACGCTCAGCGTGGGTGCGATCATATGATAGCTTCGCGAACATGTCCGCGAAGGGAGCGGGTGTCCACAGGACATCAAATGCACTGAAACTGTTTTGCGCATGCGCGTTGGTGTTCTACGGACACTGTTCGGGTCCTGAAACTAATTAAAAGTGCGTCACAAGTGAAACGAACAGTTATGAACAGGCGTTTGTTCTTAGAACAGCTTGCGAACAATACGGACAGGCATAGAATCCTCAGGACACCCCCATTTTGTTTATTTGCGAACATCCCCGGACACTTGATGTGTTCTTAGAACAGTGTGAACCTGCTTACGAACAGCACAAACAGGTCTAGCGTCCTCAGGACAACCCCATTTTGTTTATTTACAAACATTTCAGGACACAGCGTGTGTTCTTAGGACAGTTTCAGTTTTCCTCTGAACAATACGGACAGGCATAGCGTCCTCACGACACACCCATTTCGGTTATTTACGAACATTTCAGGACAGCGCGTGTGTTCCTAGAACAGTTTCAACTCGCCTGCGAACAATACGCACAGGTATAGCGTCATCAGGACACCCCCATTTTGTTTATTTATGAACATTTCAGGACACTGCATGTGGTAGTTTGATTACGGACATCCCGAACACCAGGTGTGTTCTTAGAACAGTTTCAACTTGCATGCGAACAGTACGGACAGATATAGTGTCCTTAGGACGCCCCCATTTCGTTTCTTTACGAACATTCCGGACACGCTGTCTGTGGACACCTGAACTGCTTTTTATAAAAAAGACAAGAAAGGAATTAGGGCACAATATTATAATTTTACTTTATTTTATATGGATGTTAAATTTATGACAGAGAAGGTGAGGCACAAACTGAAACAAAAACAGGAGAATTGGGGGTTTCAAGAGGATTCATATGAGGTGAAGAAGGGATGGAATTTTCATCAAAACGTTTTTGTTCATGGAGAGGATTTGGGGATAATTGAGTGGGATATGGTGAGGGGAGACAGGTACATTCGCACAGTCCGCGGACATCAAAATCACTAGCTGGGGTTCAGTATGTTCTATGTTACATGTATATAAAGTCAGGGATATTATGGTTAAGTTGTGCTATTACAAACCTATGAAATTCAGTAAAAAAACTTTGTTAAAGAGATGTTATGGTTCAGTTGCGCTACTAAAAACCTATGCAATTCAGTAAAAAACTTTGTTAAAGGGACGTTATGGATAAGTTGCGCTACTAAAAACCTATGAAATTTAGTAAAAAAAACTTTGTTAAAGGGACGTAATGGTTCCAAGTAAAGCCAAAAAAAACCTGAAATTCGCCAGTTATGGTAAGCTAAGCAGCCATAACTCGCGCCACCACCGTGCACTGCTAAGACTAACACCCAGGACGTCAAAGATGACATCACAAATGTTGTGGGCGGGACAAAGACTGATATGCAAATGGCTATTTCTCCTTTGTGAAAAGTACAGTGAGTAAAAAGCGATCGCTGAGGACTTTCAAAGTGGGTAAAAACTATAGAACAGGTTATCATGCCATGTTCTTTCTAGTCTAGAGAGGGGCGCCTGCTAACCTTTTTGTATTTTTGCAAGGAACTTGGGGTTGGTCACCCTAATTTACCTGGGGGAATTCAGACGTGGAACCCTAGCTCACTGTGCTCAGAGGGGCACAGCTCCATCTCTCTGTTGAGGCTCAACACGGCTGAAACACGTGTCTGGGGTTTCTGTTGGTAGTCTTGCTCAAATGAGGTTTGCTTGGCATTTCGGTGCTGGACTGCCCTTGTGGGTGGGACAAAGACTGATATGCAAATAGTTATTCCTCCTTTGTGAAAAGTGCAGTGAGCAAAGAGCGATGGCTGTGGACTCTCAAAGTGGGAAAGAACCACAGCAAAGGTTATCATGCCATGTTCTTTCTAGAGAGGGGCGCCTGCTACCTTTTTTTGTATCTAAAAGACAATGGTTACACTGCATATGGGTGTTTTGAATAGAAGACTAAACAGGTACAGCGAGGCGGTGGATCGGAGAGTGCTAAAGATGCAGGAAGAAGAGGAGGGCTAGAGAGGGCTGAAGGTGCAGTAGGAATAGGTGAATCGAGAGTTGAAGCTGTAGGAGGTGGAGGAGATTAGGTCGCAGGTGCAGGAGCAGTGGGGGAGCTGAGGGTGCAGGAAGAGCATTTGTGTAGAGAGTTTTTGAGGGAAGAGGAGGAAGAGAAGGTGAAAGACTGGAGGGTGCAGAAGGGAGTGTGAAGAAGGTCAAAGTGACCTGAGCAGGGGAAGTCCAGTAGAAGTTGAAGGAGGAGAACCCATGAAGGAGGGGAAATATCAGAGTTGGATAGGCAAAAGAAAAGAGTTGGAAAGGTAAACACTAGAAAGTGAGACAGTGCCAGAAGGAGGTCAAGTAGATGGCGGAAACTTCTTTGGAGACACGGGCCAGCTACTGTAAGAGGGGAGGACAATACCAGTGTACCCATTGTCTAGATGTAGAAGGAAGAGTAACAACACCGTGGTAGATCTGCACGGTTAGCTGGCAGACAGCCCGAGGGTCAGAGCTGAGATCTAGAGAAAGGACGTAGGCAGGAGTGGGCATTGGTTCTGCAGGGAGGAAAGTAAGGGGGTCATGTGATTAGGATTCTGGGGTAGGCAAGCATTTTAAAGTCTGTCCAACCAGCAAGGGGCTCTGCCGACCAACCTTACCACTATGAGTTGCTCTGAATCGGGTATCCAGTAATATTATCCCCATATATATGATCGCCATACATATCCATACCCATACCAGGGAAAAGGGGCTGCGGTGACTTTATATATGGTGACCAAATATATGGGGTCTAGGGGAGCAGGGGTTGTGGGGGTGTCCTCAAATCTCCTTAAAAAAAGGTTTTGGGGACGCAGGGGCATCCTCCGCATGTTCGATGTGATAATGTCCCTGCGAACCATGGCCATTTTTGGGCGACATTTTTGTCTGGCAACATTTTTGCAGGGACATTATCACATGGAACCCTGAATCGTACAGTGTCAAAGCTTGGAACTTCCCCAGGCGTGCTTATTTTATCTGAGAGGCGCTACTGAAACTGCAGCCAGAGGGTAGAGCGCACCAGAGACCATGATACCCGCATACAGTTGTGTGAAAAGATTGAGTGACACCAGGGAGAGACCCAAAGAGAACTTTGTTAGACCCATTCTTAATCAATAATTTTGTTTTGATTTTGCTATTGACATATCATTGTATTGCTCAACTTTTGAACCGAATTACTCCCCCCACTACGCCCCCCCCCCACCATAACTACATTTATGAGTTGTACTCTCTCTAGATTCCACTTGGATTTGTTGCAATGACTCAGGGCTGGACTGCTCCACCGGGTCATCCCCCTATAGGCCTCTGGGCATAGGGCCTCTTTCTTTGGCATGGAACGATACGTGGCACCGGGGAACTGAAACTGCACGTGGCCTGCACACCCATTGCGCAGCAGCGCAGGTCATGTGCAGGGCAGGCTGCAGGCAGCGCAGCAGCCAGGCAAAGTCAAGTGTTCGGTGTGTGCTGTGCCCAGCGGGTGAGACCTTCGCCATGGCGTGATTTCGAAGGTAAGCAGCTGGCAATAATGGCATGTTCCTTTGTCCGCCTTAAGATAATTTAATGTAGGCACACTGGTTTCCTTTGTTTGTTCTAGCTGCTTCCGGTGCTTATGCAAAGATGCATGCAGAAGGAGTTGACAATGATGGAAGGAGCGTAAGATAAACTGGTAAAACGGCGCCAGTGACTTCAGCATAGGCTTCAGAGAACTGTGCACCAAAATTCGGGTCACACACGTTCTAGGGCCAAGATAACTCGGGGGATTGAGAGCCTGACACAATATGCAGCTCACGCATTGCAACCAATACGATCGCTCAGTAGGTTGACCCACCTGTTGCAGAACCATGTGTTTAACCTACACGCCATAGGTCTCAGTGTCAGGAAAAAAACCTAGCAGGTTGAAGTGGCAGCTGTAGACATTCGAGTACTGTGCAAGCCAGATATTGGAAACTAAACATTTCAGAGGGCTCTAGAGGTCTTCGAAGTTGAGCTTCGCTACGTTTAGAATTTCAAGGCATCTACCTCCTTGAAAATATCTTTTTTCAGGAGCGGCAGTTTCAGCGTGGAATACCTTACCTACTGACCTCTGCTCGATCTCTGTCTGAAGTTCAGAAAAAAATTGAAAGTCTGGTTGTGGCAGTCTGTCTTTTTATTGACTATCAGTTTTTTTTTTTTACCCAGGAATATGGCAATACTTTGTTGGGTTTAAGTGAAAGGAGTAGTTTTGGCAGTTTGTGGACATGCACGTTTGTTGAAGTATGCCTACAAATGTTAAAGCACTGCGAAGTATTCATGGCTGGTTTGCGCTATCGAAGAATTTTAAATAAATCAATAAGGAGAGTCGGAGAGAAAACAAACACCTACTATAGCCTGGAAAGATTAGTGCAAAAATGGCGCTTTTGGGTTTCAGCCGTTGTTTGTCTACTTTTCATGTCTCCACACCAGTGCTGGACTGCCCCACCGTTGAGCAGCGTAGACCAAAGACACACACACGACACACTCACTCATGGAGTCAAGAATGTCCTGTGAATATGCAGGCCCTGTGCTCGATGCATAGCTTCTGTGCTGCGGTCACCCAGCATCTCGGTCGACCAACACTGTGCGTGGGCAATGCTGGCTTCCCTCATCAGCAGCTATTTCAAAGAGCCCCCAGCTCTTCCCAAACCTTACCCCTTTGGCCGGAGCTAACCCTGCCTGAGGCTGCAGCCCGGCCCCTGCCCTTCCCAAGTTCTCAACCCTCACCCCACTGGGCCAGAGCGAGGTCACTGAGCTATCCCATCTAGGCTACTCCGCCAAAGATAGCAGACTCATATGGATGTTCTGGGTGTAGGCTGTTTTGGCTGTGATTGTACACTGGCGCTCATGCACTCCGCCAGCGTCGGACTGGGGCATAAAATTGTCTTGGGCACCAATGAAAAAGTGGCCCACTGTTGCAAATGGCAATACATTCCTTTTGTGACAGTCTGTTTGAGTAGTACCCAAGAGGGAGGCTTTTGATAAAATGTGATGGAAATTGTGCATTTTAAAGAATTTTTATTCGACAACACTAGTTAATACTAGCTGCATCAAACTGGCCGACATGGGCCAAAAGAGTGGCCTACTTTTACCAAAATAGGAAGTTTGTAGGCAAAGGTCAAATGTTTTAATGACAAACCACCGCACTGGACGTCCCACTGATTCTGTACTGCATCAGGTACCCCTCTAGCACAGGCCTGAACCACTCATTGCAGTCAACTCTTCCAGGCATTGCATGAGAGAGCGTAAGGTTTTTATCGTTGTTTGTGCACAGCCGAGAAGTGTAAGAACTATGACGTCACGTAGACAATGTTTTAAAGAGGGCTGAGCCAGTGAACCTTAATTCATTTTCTTTTACATTTCTTTGCAGGATTTCGTGCAACACTGATTGTCTCCTCCCCTGTGCTTCTCGTTCATCGTTGATGCCTGCAGGCCGAGGTCTGAGGTAACTGTTGGTGGTGCCATTTTCTGATCACGTGCCTGTGTCACAACAGCTCAAACACATATTGCGGTGTACACCGTGAACATTTCTGACCGTAAGCCTATACATTTTTCAAACTAAACTTGCTTGTTACTAATCACTATACGCTCCCAATTGTTGTCATTTATATTGAACCCTGGCATTACCACGGGTGGTTCGGAAAGCAAAGCCCAATTTTGCCTTTTAAAATTGCGATGTTGCTCCATAATAATCAAGTCAAACAGCAGAAAAATAGAAAAATATGCTAATTGACAGCATCATGTGTGTAATATCTGACAACAGACATGGGAAAATCATTGAAGATCAACTTTGCGAGATCATGAACTTATTTAAAACATACATTTTTAAAATCCTTTTATGATTAAAACATGGTTTAAATGCACTAATTTGGACTAGTTTTATTCAACATCTTCTTGGGGGATACTCGCAATCCCCTATTAGAAGGGTTGGGCTCCTGGTTTGTCCTCACTCCTTTGGCGAAATATGGAGCCACTTTGAAAAAAATTTCCAGGGCCACTTTTGGTTCCCCGTTCAGCCCAGAATCTATTATAATAGTTTTACTGCACATATGGTACAGTTGATGGATCTTGAACATTTGATAAATTGCCAGTATTGTTGGTCCTGAAGACAGACACAGCATTATTCACAGAATGAGAAGGCCAAACACTTAACAACTTTTTCTATAAACTTGATCAAACACGTTTTTATCTTTGTTCAGGTCTGCTATTTGTGAACATAAGTGGGAAAATGTGTGTATTTTAGGGCATGTGCAAAAAGTTAAAATGCTTCAAACTTCACGTTGCACTGTAAAAATATAATATATGTTTGATTATTATCAATATTTAGCAATAAATGATTATCCAATCATGCTATATATGATGTAGTGTGGCACATGTTGAGAATGCCGACCCACAAAGATGGCTCAGGGGCAACAGTGGGCAAACAGGGAAGTGTTCATTTTGTAATCCTCCTCTGTGCTTAAATTCAAAGCGAGGTTCAGTCACAAGATTAGAGGAACAGAGATTACTGGGAGGTTCATAGGGTACATAATTACAGGCTACAAAGGTCAAGGCTACTCCATGACTGCACTTGAACAGAATGCCCAGGATCATAACATTAAGGCAACATCTCATTGACAACCAATGTAAGAAGTGTGAAAGGACATGATGTGCCTCTTTCCTGTTTACTGAAAATAAGGAAAACCACCACTATGTGGTGAACATCTGAAGGGGTAAAGTGTAGAATGTGGTGTGAATATTGCGTTAAAAGAAATCTCCTCTGGTTATGGCTCCTCTGTGTACTATCAAGTTAACATCTGATTCCAAGCAGAGTCCAAGGTTTTTATCGCAGAAAGAAATCAACGGCGCCCCCCACCAGGGCATTCTCAGAAACTCAGGCCACTGGCCAAGGTGCTGTACCAACATTATCGGAACAGTCAAGTAGGCCTCATCAGCAAAGCGCACTGCTTCATCGCAGACAGGGACAAGAGCAATGGCATAACGCAAAACTAGCGGGCCCGTCTGCCAGCCATGCTGTGGGGGCCCACAAAGCTCCTCAAGAAGGCATGGGGTGCACCAAACTCTGGGCTGGCCTGGACCAGTAGGCGTGTGCAATGCCCATGGTGATCAAGCCATCAAAGAAACACAAACATAAAACAAAACTCACAAACATTTTTATAACAACAAGCACAAATACTAAATGCCCTGCCCCCTAAAAACACCACTCAAATCAGCATAATATAAAAACAACAGTACACTCATAAAGTCATCTGCTGAAGATTTATCGAAAGAATATCCTTTTAAATATGTCATGGTAAATAGACCAGGAGTTATTCTCTAAAGGGTCCTCTAATTTCCATCCCTCTCCTTAGGAAAGAGAGACAAGCCTATGCAGTGTGGCTAGAGTCTGCTTTCAACACAAAATAAAGGGCTGGCTGACATTGAGCGAGGGTGTATTGCCTTAAAACAGGCAGAAGAGTTTGTCTTCGAATTTCACCTGAAACCGGGCAGAAGAGGATAAAGTGTAATAAACCCTTCCATTCTGCCCCACATACTGGTCAACTAGTATCCGCTGAATAGCCTTGCCACTTACAGTATTATTCTTTAGTCTCGAACAGTCAAACCAAGCCCTTGTAATCTGCCAAAGCTCTGATTGACAGTGGCTGAACGAAAGGTAAGATTGTAGCAAACCTGTACTACATGCCTCCTATTAGAATTGATCCTGAGCTCATTCAATTCTCTTTCCTTGAGGATTCTAGATTTGAAACCTTCCTGACAACTTGTAATTTGAGCCTTGGATAATAGGGCTTCCAATTAGTTTGGCTCCATCAATTTTCAAAACATACTTAATCAAAAAATGTGTCAAGGAGGCCTTCGTGTTTTACCAAATTCTGAGCCAATGTAATAATGCAGCCAGACGCCTTGTATCTTCCAAGAATCCTATTCCCAGTTCTTCATGAACTAAAACATTTGCTGCCGATCCTGGCAAACCCAACAATTCTTTAAGGAATTTGTTTTTGACCACCTGTAGTTCTGTGACCTTACTGTAACCTCACAAACTAGCTTCAAAATAGGTTGCAGCCAATGTTTGGGTGTCATAAACCAAAAGGATCATGTGTAAGGGTTTACCACAACACATACCCTTGAAGCGAGCTACCCCACCCAGAATTTGTGTCATACATATTTTTGTTTGCCCAAATTGCCTCCCCCCCTGGTAAAGCGTATATCTAAATAATGCAATTTTGTGACTTTTGAAATAACTGCTCCTAGACACTGCATTTTGCACATCTTTTAAAACGTGTTACTAGTGTACAGGAGGGCGGAGTGAACTCTGACGGGCCCATAGGATCAGAGCTCACCCTTCGAGTATTTTAAGATGAGATAGCTGCACCTGGAGGTGGATGGGGTGCAGGATTCTCTTACTCCAACACCAGTCAATAAGGACACCTGAATGGTTTGGCAAAAAGAAGTCCGTTTAATGACAAGTACAAAAAACAGGGAAACATGGAAATCAACAGTAATGCGATCGCCTGTCTCGCTTCAACTCCCAACAATCTTCATTCAACAATAGTTATAGCAAAAATTCGCCCTTCCCTCTACATTACTTATGCAAACATAACTAGAGGTACGACGTCTCATTGGTTCTACTATCTATAGGACCTTAGATTATTTGGCCCATTGTGATTGGGCTGGCTACAACTCTAAGCATAAATCTCCACTTTAATTAGCAGCATGCAGAATGGTCACCTAGATGCGGCATGCCCCATGGTTCACCCTGCCTCCCTTCCATCAATCAGAACTTTAGGGCTATGTGTCAATTAGTTGGCTGAGGATGGCCTCGAAACTGTAGCTTCTTTTCAGGAAAGGTTATGGTATCTTCTGCTTTTGGGTGACATCAGACGTTGGTACCTCTTTGCTCTCGGGCTGGTCACTTGTTAGCACACCATGAATCTGCTTCTTTTTCCTTCTATTTGTGCATTTAATTCTCTTTTAGGCCCACCACCTGCCTGGGCCCCCCTAATCTCGACCTTCATGGGGCAGGCTTCTCTGCTCTTAAGTTTCGATTCTCTGAAGTTACTATCCGCCTCCCTCTCTTGGTTTGACCTCGATTTCCTAGGCATGAGCTGTTTCTTGCTGAGTTTCAATTCTGCCCTCTCTCCTGGCTTTGCGCTGGCACACAAATCTTGGCCTGTTCGATCCTTAGTAACCTGGGTTAATTCTGCTTTTGTATAAAGTGGATTTGCACCTATATAATGTGCTTCATTGAGGTAGATATATAGTTGGCGCTTGCCGCTCTATTCTTCTACTAAGCATAGAAAGCCACACTGTTTCCTAGCTTCTTGCGTTCCAAGCCTACATACAGGCGTTAGCTGGTTGCATACTTTCATCTAGCATTACAGTTATGTTTCTTTGTATTTCAATATCGTCTCTTGTTCTATGTCTACTATGTTATTTTCGTGCATTACGTCTTTGTGTATCACCCTTTTGGTTGCCGTTTCTTTCATCCATGAGTCTGTCCGGGCCCTTGTGTCGTCACTATTCACCTTCAATTAAGGCTATTTGGGTCTCTTCTGGGACAGTTTTTAAGTAGTCTTCATTTCGTGTCAGCTGCTGGTATGGTTGTCTCAATGGGTATCTTACTGCCTATGGTTGTCTGGTTATTGGCACTTCAATAGGTATTGCTCTTCTGATGGGCACTGGGCAGAGCCCTAGTGCGGCTCTCTGCTGGTTTAATTGCTCATCATACGTCACATATCTTGGCATGTACATTCCTGGTACTTCAAAATGGGTGGCTGGAGTGCAGGCCACATATGGGACCTCCTCTACACTCCCCCCTCTGGTCAGTTCATCAACCACTTCTTCCTCCTTCTTTGGATTCGTCTTACTTAGTTCTGTATCCAATTCTTCGTCTTCTGGGTTTGTACATGATGGTGTGAAGCAAAGTCTCTTTGGAGTCCATATTTTTATCACTCCTTTCAGGCTTCCTGCTGTTTACATATGTTCGTCTTTATTCCAGGTCATTAGCTGACATTGTCCATTTGGGCTGCAACAGATCCATTTTCCTTCCTAATTTCTGCGTTTCCTGGGATACAGGAACCTTGTTCCTTCTGGCGCATATTCGCTGGCATTCACAAAGTCTCTTATTTCTTCATCAGTTAGGTCTCTGGGCTTCCATCCTGGCTTGACATCGATCATGATCTTCATCCCAATGGCTTTTTTTTGCAGTTTTCTGGCATTGCGATATTATTGTTTTAATACCACAAAATCATAGTAGTATCATCAATAGCAGGGCTCCCAGGAACTTGAATATGTCTGCCATCCATTGTGGGACTGATGCGAATAGTGATCCAAACCAGCTGTCATCATCAACTTTGTCAGTTTCGTTGATCATCTGGTTCTGCAGGTTTGTTAGCATACCTATGGCTTCTGTTAAAGTTCCATTTTCTTCGTCATGAGAAGGTATAAATGTGCAACATGATTCTCCGATTTTTGCACAAACACCTCCATCCATGTGATCATGTCAAGTACATATCTGTTCTGGAGAGTCATCAGTCAGATCGCTCTCAACTCTTCCTTGATTGCATTGAATCCTTTTATGGTCGTGTTGATGGTCTGTAATAACTCCCATTTGGTTATTTGCAACCATTTGCAACCATATGGTGTTGGCTCCAACCTGGAATCTTGGCATGAGGATTGTTGTGAACACCGATGAGGTAAGGCTGAACAGTCTGTGTTCATATGGGATTGCATGAAATGCTTCTTCTGATTTGGCAGAAAAGTAATTTTCTCTCTTCATTCGGGATACCAACTCCACAGATCTCCTTTTCCTCAGGTGAGCATCTGCTTTCGGGAAACTGTCAATATTCAGGTCACTTTTTGGGATCACTAGTGCTGGAACGTGGATGTTCACTATTGTGCATATGCCTCCCCAGTTTATCGGCAGTCTTATGTATGCTTTGGATTCACATGCCCAATAATGATCCATAATTACTGCAGTTCCGTGAGTCATTCCTAGAGCTTCAAAAATGTGTCTGCAGTTCTGATTTTCTTCCATCTCCCTTGTGCCATTGTTCCTGAAGCCCAATTTTGGGCTTTCCAGTGGCACTATCTGCAAGGGCCCCCCTCTGTCTTCGACCCATGTCAGTAATTTTATGAGTTTTGGCCATAGGGGTTTGCACAACCTCTGTGAATTTTCTATGGCTTCTTTGCAGGCTCCAAGGACCATCCATGCTCGGCAGATCACCATTCCTTCTTCCCATCCGTCTGGTGAAAACACTGTTCCCAAATCTGCATTAGGCCTCTGTTCTTCTGAATTTGAGCCTCTTCTGGAGTTTTTCCTTGGACGTTCAGTATCGGGTTCATTTCCCATCTTATTCCTGCTCCTTTAACTTCAGGCTGTTCATACCTGATCACGTGATTCCTAGTATGAGCTCTATTTCATGTCTTAATGTCTTGAACATAATCACCTTCATGGGGGTAATCCATTTCAGTTGCCCATATCAATGAGGCATCCCTCCCCATGAACTGGCCTCTGGTGTTGCACATTGCTACGTGTGACAGACAGTGTAGTGTCGGGACATCAATTTCTACAGCCACAAAGATGTTGGATTGCCCCATGCTGTATGGTAGAAGTGCACAAATGAAGCATCCTCCTTCTGAAGTTCATCTTCCAACTTCTTTCATGTGCTGGTACTAAATGTTGTTCCCTAGATGCACTGTGCTGTCCAGGTAATCGTTCAGTTCATTGTTATCTTCATGTGTGCTTCTCTTGATTCTTAGTGTCTTCCTGTAGTTTGCTATAACTGCATCCCTAAAAGCGTCGGTATGGCTTTTCCTTGCTGGAGGACTCTCAGGCATGCTGGTCCAAGGTGCAGGACTCTTTATCTGCATCGATGGGGTAGATGGAGGTTTTGCAGTTCTCTCCTTCTCTTCTTGCATTATTTTTCTGCCCTCTATAAGTGCCTTTATCAACCACCAGCCTGTTACTGGACCAGTGTATGGTTGCATTGTAGGCCTGGTGCTTGACCCTCATGTCGGAACTTGTGTGCTTGTCAATACAGTCACTGTGGGCTTATTTTTCAGTTACTCATGCAGTTTCCTCGCTTTAGCTATGTACGGGAATAAAATATCTATTAACATTTGTGTCTTTCGGGTGAGTTTATCAGCAGCCGCTTCTTAAGGGCTTCTGATACGAATGCTTTCGTTGGTCTTTCTCTTGATTTTTCTCGGTATTTCTCTAATTATTTTCTGGGATTGGTTGTGCTGCTTGAGCGGTTCCGTTGAGCTCCTGGAACCGTTCAAGCAGCACTCAGGGCCCAACAGGAGCCACTGTCCCCACAAGACAGTCAAGCATCACTTACCAGGACCCCAAAGGGGCCTGCAGTCCGCATCCAATAGCCTTGATAAAGACCCACGGGTCGAAACACGTGTCGGCTGACAACCAGGGGACAATATTGCCCCAAATGTACTAGATGCATATAAACTGTATGAAGAATGAACCCATCACTAGCACAAATAAAGCGAAAATTGTATCGCAATAACCGCTGTGTTAGAACCTTTCTTGGAACCAATCAAGCAAGATACCCAGGAGAACACTCTCCTTTCATTTCAAGTTCATTTACTTTACCATCAGATTTTCTCGGGACTGGAATAACTATATAGGGTCTGGGTGCTTTTGTGGGTTTCATGCGTACCTCATCAGGTGGGTGCACTGAAATTGGAACGCTTCGTGCACCAATAAAAAATGCAGTTCTGATCGTCAAAGACAGCAAAATTATGATAAATCCAATGCATAAACATATAATAGTACGGTAAGTAAAGTGGCAGCATTTTCTTCCAGAGAAGCGAGAGTGCCCCTCTACTTGTGGGAGGACCAGGTTGCTGTTCTGGGCCCCCATCTCGATCATTTACGAAACGTCAATGTTATTGTTTTCTCTTACTCAATGTTGTTCCTTGAACAGCTTGTGTCATAAAGTGTCACGTGCTTCACAAGTGTCCCCCCTCTTGCGGAAGGTAATTGTCTCTTGATACTGGATACAGTTCCTTTGCTACTATGGGAAAAATAGATTAGGATACTACTCTCGATAAGTCACCTTTACTGTGCATGTTCAAAGTAGGTGAGTTCCCAGTCCACCCCCCAAATCTGCTTCAGTCCTGAGGACATGCTGGACACTGATCAATGTGAAGAAATGGGGAAAATATCAACAAATACAACAAACAAAGGTTTTGATTCTGTTTCCTCGATCTGTCCCTCGGCGGAAAGTTTCTTCAGAATCTCCTCAGATGCTCTCTCTGGAAGTTAGAAAGCTCCACTTGTAACATTATGCCATGGAGGAGCATTCCCATCTGTGCGACATTAGCTGGATCTCTGATGAAGGTGAGGACGTCAACCTTGATAGGTCTCCCCACCATCTCTGGAAAGTCAGTGACTAGGTGAAAAGGACATTATGTGCCAGTCTGCTGTCTTCGGGTGACAGGGACATTAGCCCTGCCTTGCTGGTTTCAGGATTATAGGCTCTTCTCTTGCTCGGAACAATGCTTGCACTGTCCGGCTGCGTGGAGTGCGACTAGATAACTAATTTTGTTCAGCAATTGGCTCAAATGTTCAGTGTTTGCTGGATCTTGAATAAAGGTCAGAGTGTCTGTTGTTCTCCCGACAATAGAGGGACAGTCTTCGATTACGCAAAAGAAAAGCGTATTGATGAGTTCATCTAGAATCGTCTGCGGTGGAAGCATTTGTGTCCTTTTCACTGTACTCTGAGTAAAATGAAGTCTTCCGCAATGACAGTAAGCAGGTGCCAGATTACCTTCTCGTTGGCAGGATCTTGTAGAAAGTCTGTGACACTGGTGACCCTTCCCACCAACGACGGATATGATGCCAATACTAAGTGAAAGGAGTGAGTACGTCCTTTGTGATGTCTCTGCTGGGGGACACCATAAGTGCTGCCAACCAAACCCTTGGTATAGCATGAATCAGGATACTGTATTTCGCTTTCAATGTAAAGGTCCTTGGGCAAAGTTTGTTATAGTCCTTTCCTCAACAAGGCGTATGTGTAATTTGGTTCAAAAGTTTGTGTCATCAACATGCTGTGGTTTACATGCGCAATTATCTTCTTCACCCTGCAACTAGGATGCACAGAGTGTCCATTTTTATGTCCTTGTCCTCTTTTTGCTTAAAGGAAATGTCCAATTTAAGCCACAATTTGCAAAAGGGGTCTTTGTCTTGCTTTACTGCTCATGCGTCCTTCTTCCTCACCATGGATCTCGTCTGCACGTGCTGTGGTTCTTCCCCGTTGTCTGTGGTCTCTTCGCGGTGGGGTGCAGGCAGTGGGCTTTCTCCGATATAGGGCTTAATGTCATTGAGAAAAATCCATGCTCTCCTGCCCAGTAGTTTCACAGCTGACAGAGTGCGGTCCTCCACAATGAAAGGACCATTGAATCTTGGCTCATCCCACCTTTTCCTCGTATGGTTCTTCACCAGCACAGCATCTCCATGGAAGACGAATGGAACACGTAGACCTTGAGCTGGGTCTGTTGCAGCATCCCCCTCTGTGTTTTGTGTTGTGCTGCACTCTTTTCATCGTCGCTGCAGCTGGTCTGAAATGACAGTAAGGCTGGATGTCATGCAGTTCAGGTACCTTTGCATTTCGGATCCCAGGACCTCTCGGGTTGGCTGGGCATCACATCTTGCTCTATCTCAGGGGTTAAGGGGAGTCTTCATCCTCCTCCCTGTGACTATCTCATGTGGCGTAAGATGATAGTCGGAGCCTGGTTGGTTCTGAAGAGCATACAATGCCAATGGAAGGCAGTGCAACCATCCCCTCTTTAGAGTGAGCTTCAACTTGACTATCCTTTCCTTTAACAAGCTGTTGAGCCTCTCACAAATCCCATTACCTTCTGGATGATACGCCGACGAGAACTTGTGCTTTATACCAAGCAACAAGCTAATCTGTTCAAAGACTGTATTTACAAAATGAGCCCCATTATCTGATCTCATCACCTCACACACACCCCACCTAGGAAACACTTCCCTCACTAGGAATTTGGCCACACAGGTAGAGTCTGGGTGTGTACATGGACCTGCTTCTATCCACCTAGAGAATGGACACACCACAACAATTAAGTATCTGTACCCGTTGCATACTTGAATCATGTCGATGTAATCGACATGCAGATGCTGAAAGGGCCCATTTGGCATGGGGATAACTCCTCTCATTACTTTTAATGTGTGCCCAGCGGTGAATTGCTGACAGATAATGCAGTTCACCATAAAGAATGCAACATGCTCAGCTAAATTCGGTATGAACCAGTCTTCAACGAGCGTTGCTGCTTGATTCTCTTTTGACATATGTACTGGGTAGTGTAACTGTTCCAACGCTATTTTTAGTAAGGCTACAGGCATTAGTGGTTTACCAGTGCTGTCCTGTCGCCACAATCCGTCAGAAGGGTTTAAGGAACACCCTCGACATTTCCACAGGTTCTTCTCATCCTGTGGTGTCTCCCCTTGAAGCTCCATTAGTTGTTCTGCCCCAGATTGCTATAGGCTTCAAGTGTGGTCCGTGCCACCATCATTCTCTCATGGGTGCATGCCACTTCCACTTCCATAACCGTTTCACTTTTGGATGCCATCCGCTTGGCTTCCGTGTCTGCTGCGTGATTTCCGTGCGACACAAAATCTGTCCCTTTTGTCTGGGCAGTACATTTAACGACCGCTATGCCCACTGGGAGCTGTAGTGCCTTAATCAGCCTGTCCAATAAGGCTGCGTGCTGCACTGGTGTGCCGTCTGCTCGGAGGTAGCCTCTCCTTTTCTAGCGCGATAAACCTGTGTGCACTGTCGACGTCACATAAGCGGAGTCGCTGTATACCATTACTTCCTGGTCTGCGTGGTTCTCAATGGCGAATATCAACACCAATAACTCTGCAGCCTGTGCTGAGTAATGAGATGGTATTTGTGCACTGACGAGTACTCGAAATTCTCTGTTTGCTATGTCTTTCATCACAGCAACGCCTATATATCTTTGTCCATCACTTTTTTCGATTCTCGAAGACCCATCAATAAAGACAATCTCTCCCACCTGCCAAGGCATTTTCTTTCACCCTGGGGATTTCATCATAGAATTCTTCATAGTTTGCACAGTCATGTATCGGTTCTCCTTCAGTGACTGGCTCTGCTATGAACGTGGCTGGGTTCACTGTTCTACATCTGATTATTTTGATCGATTGATTTGATATGATCACTTTATAAGCAGAAGCTCTCTGAGATGTCAGTGTGCCTTTTCGTTTCCCCAAAATGGCAAATAATGAGTGCTCGACGTATAACGTCATGGAACATCACATTACAATGGTTTTCGCCTTCTCTATGGCGAAAGCTGCGGCAGCTAAACTTTGTTGGTATGGGAATTGACCTCTCATAACTGGGTCCAGGTTCCCACTGTAATATGCCAGGGGCTTGTACCCCAACGAGGTTCTTTGAGCGAGCACTGCCATCATAACGCTGCCATCTGTGTGCGAGAACAGATAGAATTCCTCTGCATAATTAGGAATTCCGAGAACTGGAGCAGTACAAATCGCTCTCTTAAGTTCTGCAAACCCTTTTTCCATCGCCTCAGACCATTCAATCTTTTCCTTTGTCACATGGGGCTTCTTTAGAGCCTGAAGTAAGGGTTTAGTATACGAGCTGTAATCGAAGATCCATGCTCTAACATAGTTACACAGGCCTAAAAAGCTTTGCATTTGCTTTATCGTGTGTGGCTTAGCCGTGTTCAATATTGCTTCGGCCCTTTCTGGAGTCACCTTCTTTCCTCCATGTGAGATCAGCTGACCTATGTAAAGCACTTCCTGTTGACAATATTGTAACTTTTCTTTGTCAACCTTATAGCCTTTCTCAGCCAGTATAGTTAGTAGCTGAACAGAATCAAATCTGCATTTCTCTTCCGTGGTACTGCAGATTAGAATGTCATCCACATATTGCAAGACAACACTTTCTATTGCAATATTGCTTAGGTCCATCTGTAGGACTCTACTGAAAATGGATGGGGGCTCACAGTACCCCTGTGGCAGCCTCGTGCTTTTCAGACGCATTTGTCTGAATGTAAATGACGTCAGATCTTGTGAGTCACGGTGCAACGGGATTGAGAAAAAAGCATTTTTCAAGTCAATCACTGTGAAATATTTTGCCTCAACGGGTATATTACATAGAATTGTAGATGGATTAGGGACTAAAGGGAACTCGGCTTCAACAATATAGTTTAATGTTCTTAAATCCTGGATTAAACGCCAAGACCCTCCCTTTGATTTCTTGACAGGATAAACCGCTGTGTTACATGGTGACTCTGACGTCACTTAGATGCCCTGGTCCATCATGGTGGAAATTGTCTTCGCAATCCCTTCATCCGCCTCTCTGGACATGGGATATTGTCAGGCTCTCTGTAACATTGCTCCAGGTTTCATTTTATTTTTCACTTCTCCCACCCCCTTCAGGAGGCCTACGTCATAGGGTCCTGTAGTCCATACTGAGACAGGTACTTTAGCTATATCCTCATCAAAATATTCCGGACGCTTCAGCGCCAACATCATTCTCTGAGGCACTTTTCTCCTGATCATTTTTACCCAAAATACGAGACTCACTTCCACCCTTGTCTCTTCTGAGTCTGGTTGTTCTTCAAACAGATCGTCATCAGTGACGTCAGTTACTCGATACCCTTCTTCAATGGCGAAAATCGCGTACCATTATCTGCCTTCATCATCGTAGCCTTCGACCAATGCTACTTTCCCTCGCACTACTGCAGAATGTATCATCAAGGGAAATACTTGTCCCTCCTCTTCATGGATAGGCATTCTTGATCTGAATAAAAACTCGTCAGGGGTTCTCTTAGTTCTATCTGCGAGGCCTGGCAATCCCGCCAAAAGCATACGCACGCCATATGCAAAAACCTCTGGCTCTAATGTTACAGCTCTCATGGCTTTGTATCCTGAGTATGCTCTGATCATTTCACATACATTTGAGTAATGCATACACGGAGTGCAGCATATTATGCCCTCCTCCGTAAACAAAATCATCATGTTCAATTTTGTCATTAAGTCTCGACCCAAAATGTTTACTGGGGTTTGACGTGAATACAACAAAGGTACATTCATTTCACACTCTCCCACGGAGACTGGGAGTGCATCTGTAAAGGGAACTCGACTGTGAGCTCCTGTAAAACTCTGAGTATCCATGGCCTTGCCGGACAAGGAAAACTTGCCTTCTCGTATGCATGAGCGTGTTGCACCCATGTCAACTCGGAAGGAATATTCTTTACCCCCACTAATGACATTCACTGTAGGTTCCCTATGAGGGTCTGGTGTCACTGATAGGATAGAGCACATCAGGGTTCCCAGTGAGCTGTCCTAGTTCATATAAAAGTTTGGCCCACTGTACACTTGCAGATTTTCTCCATTCCCAGTGTTGCCTCCCCTTCCGGAGTTTATGCTCTGAGAAGGTTGCAGTGGTACCTGTTGGGATTGTCCTTGTGGCAAATGTCCCATGTTCAGTGGTTGAACCCCTTGTTGCGCACCTTGCTGCACTCCTGGCGCTTGCTGCTGCACCGTGCGATTCTGTGCACCGCCCTGTTGTGAGACTGCAGGGTGATTCGCCGTGCCTGCTCCCATTCCTTGGCTATTTTGCCACCCGCCTTGACTTCTGCACATGCACGCCAAATGCCCTGTCATTCCACACAGCCAACATAATGGCAGTGGTCGGATTATTTGCCCATTTGACATATCTGGACTACCCATTTGCATGTTTTGAAAGCCTCCTTGATTACCTTGGAAACCTCCCTGATTACTCTGCCATCCTCTTCCTCTAAATCCTCTTCCCCTCGGGTACAGTGCTACGTTACCCTGATTGTTCTGCTGTGGATTAACCACTTGCTGCATGTTTTGTTCAGCTGTGATAGTTAGCATGACTCCTTCGAGAGCATAATTTGATAATTTCTTTTGCACCAGCTTTGCTTCCTCGCCCTTTCGAGTTGCCTCCTTTTTTCGATTCTTTTCATGTAACAATCTACAGTAATGTGCAGGTAGTTAACTGTATTTCAGCCCAAGGTTTAGCCTCAACTCCTACCAATTTCTTGAGCTGTTTCTGCACTGGTTCTGGCAACCCTTGGCACAATATGTGGTAGAACACCGGTATAGATTTCGTCCAAGATTCGTGCGTTTTGAGTATCCATGCGTCTTGAAAATTCTGGATATAAATTAATGGATCTTCTGACTCCTTCATTTTTTGAGTCATTATAGCTCCCATATCGGAAGTGTCTGGGTAAAGCACTCTAAGGCTTTCCATACTGCAGCTCTGCAATTGTTAAATGGTGCTCTGTCGTGCGCAGTGTTAATTGTGGTTACATCAGGGTACCCTGCCCGTGTCCACACATCATCTGCTCTCCCACCAAGTATGGCGATCAGGAGACCTTTAATGTCCCTTATAGCCAGCATGACTCCCCCTGTCATTTTTCTAACTCATGTATCCACTTCCCGGCTCCCGATGCCAGCATTGGAAGCTTATTTTTCAGGTTTTCACGATCCATGTGTGGCCATGGAATATATTGTGGTCTTGCTCCCCCCTTTTCCAGTAGCGGAAATTGGAATGCGCAGCCTTGTTTCTCTCCTCTCATAGCTCTCCTCTCTATCGCAGGGGTAATATTCCCGCCTCGCCGTCTACCTGCCAATGTCCTCAATCTGTCTACATAGGCTGGTAACAACACCCCCCTCTGACTATGGGGTGTTCCTTCATGCCGCTCGGACTGTGCTGCAGACTCTGATGTCCTTGAGGCGGACTCGCTAGCGTCTGACCATCGTACCCCTTTGTCCCTTGGGAGCCGCCTTTCATGCAGTCTCCCTTCTTCATTTGCCTCGCACTCCGTCTCCTCTCCGGAGTCGGACATTGATTGTTCCCAATTCACGCAATTCCTTGTGTCATCATCGTTTTTAATGATTTCTAATCTGTCCAGTGACAGCTTCCTGCTCTCGCTACTTCGGGTGACATCCTCTGTGTCATGGAACTGAGTGCTTTCCAAGCGCTCGTCTTCCCCCTCTCCTTGGGATATTTGTTCTAGTCCCATTTCATCAGATATTTTATCGATCGTTTCCCCGATGCTTCTGGTGTCGAAGTCATCTTCAATATTTGCCTTAGATGTGCCTGGTACTGAGTCGTACGCAGGAAAGAATTCTTCAATGTCCTGCGAGTCTACCACTGGATCAGGTTTTTTAACTTCCGTCTCCAAATATTCGAGATTGCGTGCCCTCTGTCTACGCTTACGTACAATATCATCATCAAAATCTTTGCGTTTCCTCGTCTCTTCTCTGAGTTTATCTTCTTCCCTTCTCCTTTCATTTCTACGTTCATCTGCCCTTCGAAGATGCTCATTCCTTCGTCTCCTTATCTTCTTTTCATGTACCCTTTGCTCTTCTTCTAACCTTTGCTGTTTCTGCCTGTCGTGGTCATAGGCTGCTTTCTGTTTGCGATCCAGCTGTTTTTCTTGCTCTTTGTGATATAGCTGTTCTCGCCTCAGCCTATCTTTACTTCTTATCCTTTCATCCCTTAACTCCTTTTCTTTCTCCTTTCTCTGCGCTTCATCTAACCTCTCTTTAGGTCTCAGATCATCACCCATCGAATTTCAATAAGATTTATCCTCCCATCCACTCATCTTTTGCAAATGCTATCTGATCAGTTCTGTCTTCACTTCCTTTCCATTACTTTCCCTCTCTCTCCTTATAGAGAGATGCACTAGTCTGTGCCTGATCCTTCCTTTCATCATCGCGTCTCTCTTTGTCCCTCGGAGCTGCGGAGGTAAGATTCTGGCCCTGATCCTTCCCTCGATTTTTGTCACTACTGTAAGTAGGTGACTCATAGGCGGGGTTGCTATACCCTGTGGCTGCGTTAAGCTCTCTCAATGGCTAAAGTCCCTCAGGCTTACTTCCCTCGGATTCTGTTTCAGGCGGGGCAGGTGGCGCGGTAGGCGTCTCACCTCCCTCCGTGCATAAATTTAATATCCAGTCTGCAGGTGGTTCTTCCTCCTTCAACTGTTTGAACATTTTTCAAAGTTCTAGAACAGCAAGGCGTTTCTCTAGATTCCTGCCTGTATATGTGGCATGCAAGTAAGTTGTCATATGCTGTAAGACGGCTTTAGATAAAGACCCATTTTGCGGCCACGGCATAAACATCATGTGGGCGGTATCCTTAACCCACTTGGTGCTATATTTCTTAAGCTTGGGTGCGTGTTTTGGCAGTTGCTTACATAAGTGTGCTAATGGCGTAATGTCTTCAATGCTTAAATCTGTTTCTGTTCCTCTTATACAACACTTTTTAATGCTTTCATGAAACTTTAACACTGCCAACAATATGAGCGAGCACCAAACACTGCAAGCTCCAATTCAATTCTTTCCCGCCAAAATCTCTTATTTCACCAGTTTACCTAAAACCATCAATTCATATGCGATTCCTTCTCAACTATTGAATCGCGTAAAAACCTGATCAGTTCTGAACAACAATCAACAAAGATTTTTCTTTTACATGTGACACACAACATAACATGTACGACAGACAGTTAGCAGACTAGAGAGACACCAGTTGGACACAAATATCTCTTCCTGTAATCATTACTTCTACATGGAGTTTAAACAAACCCCGTTCATGACGTCTCTAAACGTGGTGGTAGCCTAGTCGTCCCCTATTATGTGGGGCTCTGAGTTCACGTTTCTTCTGACCGCTATATTAAAGCGCAGGAATAAGACGAATCCTCTCTCTTCTCAGGTGTCCACTGTGGAATCCTCTCTCTTCTCAATTACTGTCAAGTCATTATCCCCTTATATATATAGGGCCTCATTACACAGTATGCGGTAACCATGGCGCTATTAGCACCATGGTTGCTGCCGGTATTTTACCGTGTCCGCTTTGGTGGATGGCGGAATTACCGGCCTACGGGGGGGCCAGTAATTCCCCATTCACCAAGGCACTTCCCCATTCCCATTTTTGCCCCCATAGGGCTCAGTGGGAATGGGGAAGGAGGTAATTATGGTACCACAAATTGCGGTACCGTAATTAGCACCAAGGTCCCTTTGCGGGCCCGTTCCTTAACGGCTGGTAAAACCGGCCGTTGAGGTTGGGTCCGGCAAAGCGACCTCGTAGTAAGGCGGTAAGGGTTTACCGGTACCGGTGCCCTTACCGGTACCGGTAAACCCTTACCGCATACCGTGTAATGAGGCCCATAGTCTTCTCTACTTCTGACTATTTTGTTTTCTTCACCTCCCTCCATTACCTTTTCCTTTTACTTGTTCTAAAGCCTATGACTTTTTGTCAAAGCACTCAATGTTTTCTTTCACTCACCGTTCGCATTGTTCCTCTCTGGACTCTTGGGATTACCGCCTCCGTTACTGCCTCCTTCAGTTTTTTGCCTGATCCGCTGCCCGTAGGAATGGGAAGGGTTATGTTTTTTTTAAACGGGTCCCTTCAGGCCCCACTGCAGTTTTGGAACAATTATACTACCATTGTCCACCGGAAGCTTCACAGTCTACTCAGCCGAATGGCGAAGGAGTCGTGATATTGCCGAAACCTAGAGTTACTTCGTGTCGACGGTCAAAAGGTGTCTTATTTTAATCAATAATCAATAATCAGTAATCAATGGTTTGCAACCATCCTCTGCTACCAAGTGTAGAGGAGGGCGGAGTGACCTCTGACGGGCCCATAGGATCAGAGCTCACCCTCGGGTAATTTAAGACGAGATAGCTGCACCTGGAGGTGGATGGGGTGCGGGATTCTCTTACTCCAACACCAGTCAATAAGGACAACTCAATGGTTTGGCAAAGGGAAGTCCGTTTAATGACAAGTACAAAAAACGGGGAAACATGGAAGTCAACATGGAAGTCAACAGTGATGCAATCGCCCGTCTCGCATCAAACCCCAACATCTTCATTCAACAGCAATAGTTATAGCAAAAATTTGTCATCATTGACTTGTAACATTCATAAGTTTGTCATGCAATTCTATTGGTTGGAAAAGGTAACTTAAGCATAGGTGCTATATCTGTATATGGTAACTGAGTGTGAGGATTGGATAACTCTTATTGGGTAGGCGTCTACGCCCCTTCCCTCTATATTACTCATGCAAACGTCACTAGAAGTACAACGTCTCATTGGTTCTACTATCTATAGGACCTTACATTATTTGTCCCACTGTGATTGGGCTGGCTACAACCCAAGCATAAATCTCCACTTTAATTAGTAGCATGCAGAATGGGCACCCAGATGCGACATGCCCCATGGTTCACCCTGCCTCCCTTCCATCAATCCATCAATCAGTACTTTAGGGCTATGTGTCAATTATTTGGCTGAGGATGGCTTCGAAACTGTAGCTTCTTGTCAGGAAAAGTTATGGTATCTTCTGCTTTTGCGTGACATCAGACGTTGGTACCTCTTTGATTGTGCATTTAATTCTCTTTTAGGCCCGCCACCTGCCTGGGCCCCCCTTATCTCGACCTTCACGGGGCAGGCTTCTCTGCTCTTAAGTTTCGATTCTCTGAAGTTACTATCCACCTCCCTCTCTTGGTTTGACCTTGATTTCCTAGGCGTGAGCTTTTTTTTGCTGAGTTTCGATTCCGCCGTCTCTCCTGGCTTTGCGCTGGCATACGAATCTTGGCCTGTTTGATCCTTAGTAACCTGGGTTAATTCTGCTTTTGTAGAAAGTGGATTTGCACTTAAATAATGTGCTTCGTTGAGGTAAATAGCACCATGACTACCTCCAATCTCGGAATGAGGCCCTAGGTCTGGTGATAGAGATATGTTGTTTCCTGGGAATATTAAGAGCCACCCTGATGGCATTGTTTTGGGTTACCTGAAGCTTGATAATATTCCTTTGACTGGTCCCTAAGTACAAAGCATTACAATAATCAATTTTAGCCATGATGAGTGTTCTAGCAAGGATAATACAGTTAGCAGAAGTAAGAAAGGTCTGCAGGCTCTGATGAGTTTGCCTGTGTAGGCCCATGCCGAGACCACAGCATTAGTTTGTCTTGTAAATGACAGGGTAGAATTAAGGCAGATAATTAAGGTTTTTGTATCGTTGGATACCTTGAGGTTGTTACTATTGATATCAAATGATTTGAAGGCAGGGTCAAGTTTATTGAGTCTGTGATTGGATCCAGGAATGAGTAACTCAGTCTTTTCGTCATTTAGACAAATCCCATGATGCGCCATCCAGGCCTATATGACCGTATAGTAATCATTAAGAGCTTTCGAGTCGGTCACGTAATCACCATTGATAGGGATGAGTATCTGGGTATCATCCGCATAATTAGTGTAGGTGACGCCCAGATAGTGAAGAATATCAAAGAGTGGTTTCGTGAACACATTGTAAAGTGTTGGGGAGACACAGGACCCTTGCGGAACCCTACACAGGACTGTGGATGGTTCAGCAGAGGTGGAGGGGGAGATGACCCTCATAGTTCTGTTTGCCAGAAAGGATCTTATCCAGGACGTGGCTTCATCAGTGATGTGGGCTGTGGTTTTTAGGTGTTGACATTAGATTTGGTGGTTGACCAAATCAAATGCTGTTGAGAGGTCAAGCAGCAACAGTAGAGCTAGCTTGCCTTTATTTTTTCGGTCTTCAATTTGCGCTTTTAAGTCGATGAGGGCTGTTTCCGTTCCGTGTCTAGGTCGGAGACCCGATTGACAGAGACCAAGGAGTTTATTGGTTTCTAGATAGTCCTGTATTTGTATTCTGCACGGTCCAGGATTTTCAATAGAAAGGGCAATGTAGGCCTATAATTAGAAGGGTTGCTAGGATCTAGTGAGGGTTTTTTTATTAATGGGATGACCCATGCGCCCTTCAGGTTGTCAGGGACAATACCAGATTTAATGGAAGCATTGATAAAGGTGTTGATGAAGGGAGGTAGTTCATGTGCCGCCTCTTTGATGGCGGGGCCGGGCACAAATCACCTTGACAGTTGGATGGTTTGAGTGATTTAATGATGTTTTCCACTTCCGTGATGGACAAGGTGGGGAAACTGAATGGTTTCAATGAGTGTGCTGGTGACGGGTGGTTGATAGGGGAGAGGTCAGGTAGTGAGTTTAATAATAGGCTACATTTTTTTTGCATTAATTTTGATTTGTAGTGTAGATATTTTATCAAGAATCGCTTTTTGGATGTTAGTACACCATGTGGTGTCAGTGTTGCAGTTGTTGATAGGGGCTATAGGAGATTCAAGTTCTTTAAGAATTTTGAAGAGCTCTCTAGTGTTAGATTCTGCCTGCAGGATGCGCTTATTGTAGGTGTCTTTTTTTGCTAAGAGTAATGCCTCTTTGTAGTTGGATGAGGCTATAATCAAAGAACTTTTATTAGCATCAGAGGAGAGACTTTTCAAGCGAGTCTCAGTATTTCTTTTAGCTTTACGTAGGTCTCTCAGGTATGGTGTGAACCACGAGTTGAGATGAGCACGAGGTTTAGCTTTGTGCAATTTCAGAGGTGCTATGGTATTTAACGTTTTTAGGATAGTTTTGTTGTAGGTATCTATTAGGACGAGCAGTTTCTCCTTTGTGATGTTCTTTTTGTTACGGGTGTAGGTAGATGGAGTGCTATTTAGTTTGGGTTTTTGGTAGTTAGATTTGATAGTGAAAGTTATCTTGTGGTGATCAGACCAGATACAGGGTGTAATGGACACATTGTTGACAGTAGAGTTCAAGTCAGCAAGCCAATAAAGGGTTCTACCTTTGATATGTGTGGGTTCCTCCATGTGATGGGTGAAACCTAAGTCAATTAGTGTGCTGGGAACGTCTAGGGCTTTGAGGTCATTGGGGTCTTGGTAGCCAATATTGAGGTCCCCAAGTAGTAAGATTTGGGAGTTAGGCTTGGTATTAGCTGCAAAGAGAGATGTAATGTCGTCAGTGACGGTGGAAATGGGTTCTGGTGGCCGATAGATAAAATGCATAGTATGGTTTGATTGGATGATATCGGCAATTTAACTGATAGTAATGCAGCAGAGGTGATATGGTGATTAGGAATGGGTCTAAGTTCAACAGAGCTTTTGAAATTGAAGGCAACACGTCCACCTTTACATTGGTTGGTATCCCTATCACATCGAATGACTGAGTAGTTATCAGCGATGGCCAAGGATAGTGAAGGTCCAGCTGCAGCATGCAGCCACATTTCATTGATGCCAAGGAAGTCAAGGTCTTGGGTTACAATAAAGTCAGCAATATCGAGCACATCCGCTGAGAGAGATCTGGCATTAATAAGGGCACCTTTGATCATGATGTCTTTAGTAATGATAGGACTAATGTCATGGGAAGCCATGGTGTTTGTTTGAATAGATGTTATGGTGCCTACATGATCTGTTGCTGTTATAAGGTTGTCCTGGAGGGTAGGGGGTTTGGTATTGGTGGGATAGTTAGGGCGATGTGTTTTATGGTTGAATCTTGAACCTAGCCTAAGGTTCCTAAGGTGGAGGGCAAAAGGCTGGTACGCCTTGGGTTTGTTCGCAAAATGTTCCAACCATAGGGCTGGGGCGTTCAGGTGCGGGTTGAAACTAGGAATGGTGTAGGAGGGCTTAGTGTCTTGAAGGCACGTGATGTAAGTAGGAGAGGATAAGGAGTAGCAGCTAAGAATGGATAGGTAAACGAGACTAGGGAAGTGAAAGAGGCATGCAAGGTTATGTTGTGTGTTTTGTGGATAAGTCATCTAAGAGAGAAGACCAAAGGTACTGGCATTAATGGCAGGCCTTGCACGTGGGGAGGTAGTAAGGGTCAAGGCAAAAATGCAATATGTCCAATAAAACCACTGCATAGTGTGGTGTATCTAGGCCCACGGGGAGGTTTCAATAGTAACAGGACTGAGAGAGGATGTGCATTTAGACCTCATTTAATGGCCTAGACATGGCTCCCTTAGATACAGTCGGACAATTTGTTAGTATATCGCAGATTTATATCGTAGTGCTGTGAACAATCAATAACATTGACAAACACACAGAGTTACTGGCAAAGGGTCACGGATAGGCAGGAGAAACTCCGGTATGATTAGGCATCCGCCTATAGTTCTATATGTGATTTAAACACTCTAATATTGGTAGCATGCATATGCAGTATCTGTAACCATGATCACCAGACAGAGGGGAGCAACGTATGCAACTATTGGTTGGTACCGTGTAATGCAGTGCATAGACGTCAGGTTGGCTAACCGTCTCAGTAGTTTGTTAATGACATGATATAGCAACAATTATAGTAGCATGACTAGGGTCAAGGTAGTAGTGACGAAACCAATACCGAGGACATAAGATGTCAAAGATATAGCTAGAGTATAAGACAGTTGGAATAAGCATCAGGGATAACATGCACACAGACTTAGTTAGATGTGTGACATCTAAGGCTGATATTGGTGGATAATAGTTGGCAAAGGTACAGTGTATACAGTAGTAGGTCAATGCATTTGAATAGTGAACTGGATGAACCCCAGCCAGCCCATAAGATTGGGGATCTCCAAACAGCCCATTAAGGTGACTCTGCAGCACCCTCAAGATAGATAGGGATGCAGATTTGTACTCTTGCACCAAATACTAATGACAACTCAATAGTTTGGCAAAGGGAGTCTATTTAATGACAAGTACAAACAACGGGGAGTTCAATGAACATCAGCAACCGCTCGATCTCCCTTCTCGCTTAAATTCCAATTAATTTCTGAAAAAACACAACATTTATATAAAAAACTCATCATCATTGACGTGTAATCTTAAAAACCTAACATGCAACTTGATTAGTTATAGGAAGGGAACTTTAACATAGGTACTATATCTGTATATGGTAACGGGGAGAGGGGACTGGATAATTAATGTCAGGCGGGGCAACTAAGCCCTTCCTTCAAACTGGCCACTATAAACGTCACTAAAAGTATGACGTCTCATTGGCTCTACCTTCTATAGGACCCTAGATTACATGGTCCACTATGATTGGGTTGGCATCGATCCCACTCATACTTTTCCACTTGCGCTTAGCAGCATGTAAAATAATTAGCCAGGTGCAGGGAGTAAGTCTGCACCCCGGCTTCCCTCCAATTATTTTACAATCATCCATCACGTCAGTGGCCGTGTGTCAATTACTGCTTTGTAGGTTGGCCTTAAGTCTGCTTCTCGGTCTGAGAAAGTTAAGGAGTATGGGTACGGCAAGGCTCAATGCGTAGGTGTGGAAGTCTCATCCCTTTCTGCCTGCCTTGCCACGTGATTAGGGCACCATGAAATCGGCCTCTTCTTCATGCAATTTCGTGTATTTGATTTAATTCTGTCAGTCTTCTACCATCTGTGGCTTATCTCGGCCTTGCTGAATAGGATACTCTGTTCTTTTTCTCTTAAATGTATCCATTACTGGCCTATTCCAGCCTGATATGACCTTGGCTTCATGGCATGGTTACCTTCAGCTATGTTTCTCTCCGTCTTAATTCTCGATTTGTTTGCTACAACACTCTCCTCTTGAGACCTTTAGTAACCTCTGTCCAATTTTGCTTATGTGCGTAGTGGATTTTCACTCATCTATAAAGTGCTTTTGAGGTAGAAATGTGTATAGTTGGCGCTTGCTGCAATCTATGTTACTGCAAAGCATAAGCAAGCGTCACGATTTCTTTGCTTCTTGCAGTTTCTTGCATCTGTACACGTTTACACTAACTTAATACCTTTAGCATGCATATGGCGTATGTCTTCATCTTGAAATCAACTGTTTCACCTTAGGCTCAAGATGTCACTTATCCATGGTATTTTGTCTCTTTGTCAGTGTTCTTAGGTCATTATATATTCTATATGTGCGTCAGCCCGATTTTCTAATGACGTCACCATTCGTCTTCTTTTAGCATCCTCTTGGCTTCTTCGGGTATTTGATTCTGACAAATGTCCTTTTGTCTTGTCTGTAGATTTGGTTTTCTCAGTGGGTACCTACTGTCCAGTTTTGTTTAGGTGTCGGTACTTCAATAGGTGCTGTTACTCCGATAGGCACTGGACAGGGCCCAACTGCGGCTCTCTGCTGGTTTATCTGTTCTCCATACATTATATATTTTGGCATGAACGTTCCTGGCACTTCGAAAGGGGTGGCTGGAGTGCGGATGATATCTGGCACTTCCTCTTCACTCCCCTTCTGGGTGATTCATCAACCACTCTTACTTCTTTCTTTGCATTCACCTTTCTGTCATCCTCTGGATCTAGACATCTATCTAATCTAGGTCTGTAGAAATGTTCCTTTGGGGTCCATATCTTTATCACTCCCTTTAAACATCCTTCTGTTCTTACGAGCTCGTCTTTGTTCCATGTCATTAGTTGACACTGTCTACTTGGATGGCAATAGATCCATTTTCCCACATATTTTGTATGTTTCTTCGGCTACCGAAACTTTGTTCCTTCTGGTGCATAAATGCTGGCCTTCACAAAGTCTCTTATTTCTTCATCAGTCAGGTTTTTGGGCTTCCATCCTGACTCAACGTCAATCATGATTTTCATCCCTATGGCCTTTTCCGCAGTTTTTTGGCACTGAGAGATTATTATCTTGATAACACAACACAGAATCCAAGCAATATCATCACCAACAAGGCTCCTAGGAACTTGAATGCGTCTGCCATCCATTGTGGAACCCATGAAAACAGAGACCCAAACCAACTGTCATCATCAACTTCGTCAACTTCATCAATCATCTGATTCTGTAGTTTTGTCAGCATACCTATGGCTTTGGTTAAGGTACCATTTTCGCCATCATGTGATGGTATAAATGTGCAACATGATTCTCCGAATTTTGCACAAACGCCTCCATGCATAGCTGTGATCATGTCTAGGACATATCTGTTCTGCAGAGTCATTGGTCGAATTGCTCTTAACTCTTCTTTGATTGCATTGAATCCCTTTATGGGTGTGTTGATGGTCTGCAATAACTCCCATCTGGTTATATGCAACCATTTAGTATTTTCTCCAATCTGAACTCTTGGCATCAGGATTGTCATGAACACTAATGAGGTCAAGCTGAACAGCCTGTGTTCGTATGGGATTGTATGAAAGGCTTATTCTGATTTGTTAGATAAGTAATTCTCTCTCTTCGTTTGGCTCATCAGTTCCACAGATCTCTTCTTCCTCATATGAGCATCTGCTTTTGGGGAAACTGTCAATATTCAGGTCACCTTTCTGAATCACCAACGCTGGAACATGGACATTCACCAATGTGCATATACTTCCTCAATTCTTCGGTAACCTTATATATTCTTTGGATCCACATGCCCAATAATGATCCATGATCACTGCAGTACCATGTACCATTCCTGTGGCATTGAAGATTCGTCCATAGTTCTTATTTTCCCCCATTTCTTTTGTACCATTGTTTCTGAAGCACAGTTTGTAATTCTCCAATGGCACTATCTGTAGGGGTCCTCCTCTGTCTTCGACCCATGTTAGCAGTCTTGCCAGTCTCGGCCATAATGGTTTGCATACCATCTGTGGATTTTCTATGGTTTCCTTATAATGTCCAATGTTTATCCATCCTCTGCAGATCACAACTCCTTTCTGCCATCCATCTGGTGAAAGCACTGTTCCCCAGATTTGCATTTGACCTGTTCTTCCATCTTCGAGCTTCTTCTGGAGATTTCCCTCTGACGTTCAGTTTTTTGTTTGTTTCTTTTCTGCTCTCCGGTCCTTTAACCCTAGGCTTTTCATATCTTATCACAATGTTATTTGTTTTGCCGTTGTTTCTTGTCTTTATGTACATAATCATCTTCATTTGTACAGTCACTTCAGTTGGCCACTTGAGTGAAGCATCACTCCCCATAAACTGGCCTCTGGTCATGCACATTGCTATATTTGACAGACAGTGTGCTGTCTGCACATCTACTTCAACAGCTACAAAGATATTTGACTTCCCCATGCTGTAAGGTAGGAGTGCACACACAAAGCATTCTTCATCTGAAGTTCGTCTTCCAACTTCCTTCATGTGTTGGTACCATATGTTGCTTCCCAAGTGTGCTCTGCTGTCCAGGTAATCGTTCAATTCATTATTGTCTTCTTGTGTGCCCCTTCTAATTCTTAAGTTCTTCATGTATTTTGCTATAACCACATCCTTAAACACATCTGTACAGCTTCTTCTTGCTGGAGTATTCTCAGGTATCTCCATCTTTTCTAAAGCCTTCTGTCTCTTTAAAAGTTCAGTTGTCTCCATTTGTCTGTCAACTTCTCTTGATGTGGAACTTCTCTATTGTTGTTTGTCCAAGCTTCACCCATTCTCTGGAATGTGATTCAGAACTTATTGACACTAGACCAGGTGCATAAGTACTCATTATTTGTGTATGTGTACCTTCCCTCAACCCCTTCTCACGTTTACTTTGCCAGCCCTGTCTCCGGCATTGCAATTCATTTGTTACCCCAGTTTTCGTGCATGTGTCATTATTTATCACATCCATCTCAAGTTCAGTCACTCTGTCATTTTTTTTAGGAACTGGAAGGACTATGAAAGGTCTGGGTACCTCTGTAGGTCGCATGTGTACATCATTAGGTGGGTGCACGGGAACCTGAACGCTTTGTGCACCAATGAAACATGCAGTTCTAATCGTCCATGACAGTAATATGATAATAAATAGTATGCATATGTAAATAATACATTTGTAAGTAAGTTTACAGTATTTGTTCCTTGGCCAATATGAACGTCTCTCCTCATGAGGGAGGACAACTTTACTGCTTTGGTTTCCCATCTCGACCATCTAAGGAAGCAACTCTAACTTTTAATACATGCTAAATATTGCCACTTTTATTTGGATTCTGCTGTCTCTGTTTGCAGGCCACGAGTGCTGGACTGATTATCCTCTTTGTCCGAGTAATAGACTGTCTCTTGTCTCTGGAAACAGTTCTTTTTCTAAAACGAAAGTTCCAAATGAGGCAATAAGTCACCGTTAATAACGTTCACCGTAAATAAGCGGAACCGGAAGTAGCGTCATCGCACAGGAACGGGAAGGAGCACGGCGGCCATCTTTAAAAACACAATCCATTGCCATACTCACCACACAGGACCTGTGGGACTCTGCTGTTTGTCTGAATAACTTCTCCAAACACACCACAATGCCCAAGGCACTTAAGAAGGGAGCTGCCCGCCAGCGCAAGGAGAGATTTAACGAGGATGAGCTGGAGATGCTGGCCGGGACACTGCAGGAGCATGCTGGGATAGTCTTTGCCAACAACATGAAGAGGGAGGCAATTTTGAAAAAAAGGAGATCTGGGCACTTGTTGCTCAGAAAGTCAGTGCTGTTGGAAACACCCCACGCACCACCAAAGACTGCCGCAAGCGCTTGGACGACCTGCGACTCACAGTTAGAAATATACTCTCAGTTAACAGGAGTTAGGCAATGGCAACAGGAGGAGATCCCAGCTCACCCATCAAGCTGACCCCATGGGAGGACATCTGCTCCAGCATGATCGGAATGGAGGGGATAGAAGGTGTTGGCGAGATGGAGTGTGGCGCCACAACATCGGCCGATGGAGGTGAGTGTCCTAAGAAAACACTATAATGCTGAGTCTCATGAAAGTCAACCAATATGTCAGTCCAAAGAGTCAAGCCATGGTCCAACACACACACACTCCCAGCAAAGCAGGTAGACACATCACAGACACATGCAGATGCCTGCTGCGAGGCAATGCTTTACCTGACACATACCACACAAAGATGTAAATGCCGTGATTCACACAGCGTGCAGGCCCCAAATAATATGCATGTCAGATAGCATAGCTCTAGGTCAACATGAGTGACCCCGACGTATGCCTGCAATACCCACCCATGTATCAAACAACGTGCTCATCCAAACACAAATGCCTATTACCCTCAAATGTGTGGATGATCAATTGTCCCAATTTATGTATGATGCCTATCAAAACATCACTCATGCCGTCCCTCTCTTCGACCCCCACAGGCTCTGACCATGACAGCGATGGGCAGGAAGCAACCCCTGCAAAGACCATACCCCGGAAGAGGTCCCGGGATGATGCCAACCACCCCTCGACCTCGAAGGGACAACCCAGGGGCCTCCGTGCACCACCAGGCAAGACACCCCAGGTTGCCACTACACCGGTGCCGCCAAGGGACATAGAGGCCGAAGTACAAACACCCATTGGCCAGCCTGAGGAATCAGGTGATGCACCACACTCTGAGGAGTCCAGTCTGGCTGGGGAGGTGGCAACCATAGCACCCCAGGCTGTGGAGGACCCGCATGATGAGGTATGGGTGCCCATTGCGGACGATGCATCAGAAGTCATCCACATGCCCAGTCCACCGGCATCCCCCCAAATATCTTCCCTTGAAACTGACCACGTCACCACCCGGGAGCATTCTGTGCAGGAGCAAATGGAAGTGCACTTCAGTCCCATTTTGAGGAGTACTGAGGCTGAGCAGGCTGAGCAGGACAGCCAGGAACCATCAACCTCCACTGGTGCACCCGCAGGGCCGCAGCGGTCAGAACAGCTGACTGCCCTAGTGCGGCAGTTTGTAGAGGACAACACATTGGCTAGGCAGGAGTGGCGGGAGGACATTGCCTCTCTAGGCAGGTCCATCTCGGAGAACACCGCCTCCATGGGCCAAATATTTGCCGAAAACACCAGCCGAATCTGCAAGGAGATCTCCGCCCTCCGGCAGGTACTCCCCGCATAGCCGATGCCATGGAGGCAGGGCGCCCAGCTTCCCAATCCGAGCAGGCGACAACACCTTCATCGTCAAGCTCGACCCAGACGAGCCCGCTCCGCAGGTCAGCACGTACCCTGCGCCGGCAAGACATGCCGCCACCTGGACCAGGGAGTGCAAATTGATAGTCAGGACAGCCTCATGTAGGTATTGGAGTCTTGATGGGACATGTGTGGGGGAGTTGTGGGGGGAGTTGTGGGGGGAGGGGAGGAGGGTGTGTGGGGGAGTTGTGGGGGGAGGTGGAGGGGCGTGAGGGTGTGTGAGGGAGTTGTGAGGGGAGTATGAGGGGGGTGAGGGTGTGTGGGGGTGTTGTAGGGGGAGGGGGAGTGGGCTGAGGGTGGTGGAGGGTTTTTGCACTTTCGTTATCATTGTTATATTTAATACACCCGTTGTGTGAAAAGCAAGACCTGAGTGGACATTCATCATTGCGCATGTGTCATTTATTTGATTTTGATTTTGATTTTGGTTATTTCTAAATGCGCACCAGGCAGACCAAACTGCATTTGGGTGCAGTTGTTAACTAAGAATTGACATTTAGCTGTGGGAGGCTATAATTGCCCTATAGTTAGGTTCACTTGAATAGGTAGGTTTTCAATTATTTCCTGAAACCCTCTAGAGACTTACATGATCCCTCTAGAGACTTACGAGGTAGCTCGTTCCATACTTTTGGGCCAGATGCAGAAAACCTCCTATCGCCTTTTGAGGTGCATTTTGTCCGTGGAACATCACCAAAAGTTTATCACCTGACCGGAGATCTCTGGTTGGTTGATGATGGTGAATTCTTGTGGTCAGGTATATGGGTGCAATTTCATAGTAGCGCTTATACATGAGGCATGCCACTTTAAATTTTACTCGATCCTCCACCATAAGCCAGTGGAGTGCTCTCCGGGATGTTGAAACATGGTCTCTTTTCTTTAAGTGGGCTATAAGCCTAACTGCTGCATTCTGTGACCTCTGAAGTCGCAACATCTGTTTCGCTGGAATCCCTATCATCAGACTATTACAATAGTCAAGTTTACCAGCGCTCCTACAACCACAGAGTGATCTTGGGGTGCTATGAAGGGGAGTATGTTCCTGAGCATCCATAAGGATATATTCATATACAGTGCATAGTGTACATGTACCCCCACACCCAGTGCCCTCTGTCCAAATATCATGTCACCCTCTGCAGCCATGTGTGTCAGAAATATTGTGCAATCGCTGACTGGCACATAGCACGTCCCTCCTGTGCATCGGCACTGCGATGATGTCCAGCCACATCTTCTTCATCCCCTTCATCATCACCAGGTGGTAGCAGTTCAATGTCAGGGGATACACATATTGTGCAGCATGACACATGCCATGATGATCTTGGCCACCTTCTCATGCCTGTAGAGGAGTAGCCCAGCTGACTGGCTAAGGCAGCGAAATCGTGCCTTCTACAGGCCAAAGGTCTGCTCGATGACAACACTGGTATGGGTATGGGAACGATTGCAGTCCTCCTCGTGCCTGTTCTGTGGGTTTCAGACAGGGGTGAGGAGCCACAGCTTCAAGGGATAGCCAATATCACCTGCATGAGAGGCAATAAAAGGTATATGTTAGTCAATTCATGATGGACAGCTGTACTAGTCACACATGCCTGCAGATTATTGTTGGTCACATGCACATGTCCCTGGATGTATTGACGCCATTTTCAGGCCCTCAATGTGTCCTGTGCCATGGACTAATGGCGTGAGTTGCATCTTCAAGATGATACATGGTGTGCACTGACTTCTTGTTGCACATGCATCTTGTACGCATACAGCTGTGTTCGTGTCAAATTTGTGATGTGTTGTGTTCTGTGAGATTTACTTAGAGGGAGCGTTGGCAGTAATCTGTGCAATATTAGGCAATCAGCGCTGATTATTCCCATGGTGACATGCAGCACTCCTTTGGGTGTGGCGGCCCTGTGACAGACAGTAGATTCCCTTGTTGGTTCAGTTCAATGCACTCCCAGGGATGCTTGTCCTGTGTGGTGATTTGCTGGAGACAGCAACATAGTGCACATACACTGCAGGTTTCTGGATGGTGTTATGAGGGTGAGGTCCGCTCATGAGTGGTGCACGTGTTGTGGGATGTGGGGTGGTTTACTGTTAGTCATGTAGTGATAGGTGTCGACCTTACTTTATTCCTATGGGATTTGGTTGTCATGTACCGTTTGTGATGCTTTTGGGCACAGTGTTCGGTGATGTGCACATTGTGCAGTCACGTCAACATTGACAGCATGGTGGTGTGTGCATCTCTCCCCCCATTTCAATGCCATGTGCCAGTCATGCAACTTACCAAGCAGCCAGGCACGTCGTCCAGCTTGTCGCTCCATGAAGCGTGGTAGCGTGGAGTTCTGCAGGACCATAGAGTCATGAGTTGATCCAGGATATCAGACACAACAATGTGTGATGATCTTGCTGGCGTCGCATACCATCTGCACATTGATGGAGTGGTATTGCTTGCAGTTGCGGTACACCACCTCCATGGCATGCGGGACCACCAACTCCACGTGGGTGCAGTCGAGGGCAACTACACAATTTGGCATGCCTGCCAGTGCATGGAAGCCAACTTTTGTATCAAGAATCTCCTGGGGTGTCCGTGGTAGGGATATGTTGTCCCTTGTGTGGTTGAGGAGGGCATCCAGCACTTGGTTCAGAATGCGAGAAAATAAGGGTTGTGATATGCCATGCATGTGCCCCACTGTATGCTGGTAAGTGGAGCACAGACACTACCTTCAGTAGAGGAGGGATGGCGGTGCGTATTTCAATGAGGCTGACAATGTCGTCGTGTATCATGTCCACGATGGTGGTGATGGTGTCCCGGTCCAGACGGTACAGGGTGTTGATCTGCTCAGGGGTTAGGTTGAAAGGACTGGCTCGGATGCGAGGGATTGGGGGCTGCCTGCGTGGTAAAGCTGGCTGCACTGGTGGGGCATGCTGGGCCTGTCTCACCCTCCTTCTCCTCCTGCGTCTCCTCTGTGGTGCTGGCTGTTGTTGTTGTTGTTGTTGCTGGTGTGGCAATGCAAGCATGTCCTCCAGCTCCAGTAATGCTACTACTATTGGAATCATCTTGGTGTGGGAGGGGGTGTGGTGTGTGGGTGTGCTCCTTTTGTACTGGGCCAGACTCCATCGCCTCCACCTGTGCTGACTCGAAATAGATCAGAATGTCTTTGGTGAAGTCACTATTGCGTGACACCATGAGCAAGTCCAAATAAGGCTTCTGTATTGAAAGAGTCAGGATACTGTATTCTCTTCCAATTTATGTATCCTCGATCAAAATCTGGCATATCTTTTCTTTTTCAAGGCTTCAGTATGCCTCAGCCCAAAGTCCAAAATCAACAAGCTATTTTGTGGCTTATACATGCAATTCTTCTTCTTCACCCTGCAACTAGGATGCACAGAGTGTATGTGTTTTTATGTCCTTTTCCCCTTATTTTGCTCAAAGGAAGTGTCCAAAATCAAGCCACAACTTGCACAAAATGTTCTTTGTCTCTGCTTTGCTGGTCATGCGTCCTTCTTCCTCATCATGGCTCTCGCCTGCACGTGATGTGGTTCTTCCCCGTTGTCTGTAGTCTCTACGCGGTGGGGTGCGGGCCAAGGGTCTTCTCTGAATTATCGCTTGATGTCACCCAGAAAGATCCGAGCTCTTCTTCCCTGTAGCTTGACTGCAGAGCGTGTAATGTCCTCCACTCTAAAGGGGCCGTTGAACCTTGGCTCGTCCCACTTTTTTCTTGTGTGGTTTCTCACCAGGACCGTGTCCCCAGGAAATATGGGAGGGACATGTAACTTTTGAATTTGGTCTGTTGTAGTATCTCCCTCTGTGTTCTGTGCTGCCCTGCACCTTTCTTGTCGTCGCGGCAGCTGTCCAGAAATTACAGTAAGACAAGATGTCATGCTATTCAAGTAGTTTTGGATTTCCAATCCTAACACTTCTCCTGTTGGCTGGGCATCACATCTAGCTCTATTTTGAGGTGTCAATGGCGTGCGCATCCTTCTGCCTGTCACAATTACGTGCGGCGTGAGATGCTGGTCAGAATCAGGCTGGTTTATGAGTGCATACAGTGCCAGTGGAAGACAGCGCAGCCATCCCTTCTTCAGAGTAAGCTTCAACTTGGCTATCCTTTCCTTTAACAAGCCATTGTGCTTCTCGCATATGCCACTCCCTTGAGGATGATACGTTGAAGAAAACGTGTGCTTTATAACAAGTTAATCTGTTCAAATACTACATTAACAAAATGAGGACCATTGTCTGACCTCATGACTTCACACACTCCCCATCTGGGAAACACCTCCCTTACCAAGAATTTGGCCACACAGGTAGAGTCTGGATGTATGCATGGACCTGCTTCTATCCATCTAGAGAATTGACACACCACAACAATTAGATACCTTTACCCGTTACATACTTGAATCATATCGACATAATCGATATGCAAGTGCTGAAAAGGCCCATTAGGCCTTGGGATGACTCCTCTAATCACATGTAGTGAATGCTCAGCCGTGAACTGCTGACAAATTATACAGTTCACCATAAAAAATTTAACGTATTCTGCCAAGTTCGGTATGAACCAGTCTTCAGCAATCATTGCTGCTAGATTCTCCTTTGTCATGTGCGCTGGATAGTGGAACTGTTCCAGTGCTATTCTCAATAAGGCTATAGGCATCACAGGTTTACCAGTGCTGTCTTGTAGCCACAGGCTCTCAGAGGGGTTTAAAGAACACCCTTGTCACTTCCATAGGTTCTTCTCTTCCTGTGGTGCCTCCCCTTGGAGCTCCACTAACTGAGTTTTTGCCATATTGCTATAGCCTTCAGGCTCGCTTTGTGCAACAATTATTCTCTCATGCACATCAGTCATTTCCACACTCATGATTATTTCATCTTTAGTCGCTACACGCTTGGCTTCAGTGTCTGCTGCTTGATTTCCACGTGAGATAAAATCTGTCCCTCTCATGTGGGCGGCGCATTTCACAACCGCTATGCCCACTGGGAGCTGAAGTGCCTTAATGAGCCTGTCCAATAAGGCTGCGTGTTGCACTGGAGTGACATCTGCTCGGAGGTAGCCCCTCCTTTTCCAGCGTGCTAGGCCTGCATGCACTGTCGACATCACATAGGCAGAGTCACTGTACACCGTCACTTCCTGGTCTGTGTGACTCTCGAGTGCGAGTATCAATGCCAATAACTCTGCAGCTCGTGCTGAATAGTGTGAGGTTAATCGTGCACTAATCAGTACTTGAAATTCCTCATTTGCTGTGTGCTTCATCACAGCAGCGCCTGTATATCTCTGTCCATCATTTTGATCAATCCTCGAAGAACCATCAATGAAGTCGATTTCTCCTTCAGCTAATGCATTTTCTTTTACTCTGGGAATCTCATCATAGAATTCTTCATAGTTTGCGCAATCATGTATTGGCTCTCCTTCAGTGACTGGCTCTGCTGTGAACATAGCTGGGTTCACTATTTTGCATTGGCTATTTTAATCGTTGGATTTGATATGAGCTCTCTGAGATGTCAATGTGCCTTTTGGTTTCATTAAAATGGCAAATAGTGGGTGCTTCAAAAATAACGTCATTGGGTATCCCATCACAATGGTTGTAGCCTCCTCTATGGTGAAGGCTGCGGCAGCTAAACTTTGTTCGCACTGGAAGTGACCGCTCATCACTGGGTCTAAATTCCCACTGTAGTATGCAAGAGGCTTGTACCCCAATGTGGTTCTCTGTGTGAGTACTGCTGTCATAACACTGCCATTGGTTATAGGTTAAAGTTTCGGCTCAAAAGGGTCGAATGACAAAAGGGTCGAGTCAATTCGACCGAAAAAAAGAATCAATTTTATTTGTTTTAGTCCCCACTCAAACCTGCGTTTTTGGTATAAAAACACCTTTTTTTTTACCTATACTAGATCCCCAAAAAATGTATACATTTTTTTTAAAAAATTCGATCCTTTTGTTTTCGGTCGAATGCACTCTCACCTTTGGCATTCGATCCTTTTGATTTCGTGCCATTCATGTGTGAAAACAGGTAGAATTACTCAGCATAATTGGGAATCACTAAAACTGGTGCTGTGCAAATGGCCTTTTTTAGTTCAACAAACACTTCTTCCATGGTCTCGGTCCATGCAATTTTTTCTTTCATTGCCTGTGCTTTCTTCAAGGCTTGTAACAGGGGTCTGGTATAGGAACTGTAGTCAAAGACCCATGCCCTGACATAGTTGCATAATCCGAGAAAACTCTGCACTTGTTTCATCGTGTGTGGTCTGGCTTTCTTTGAAAGTGCTTCAGCTCTTTCAGGGGTAACCTTTTTCCCCTCATGTGAGATTAGCTGGCTTATATACAGCACTTCTTGTTGACAATATTGTAACTTCTCCTTGTCAACTTTATATCCTTTCTCAGCCAGTATAGTTAATAGGTGAATAGAATTGTGTCTGCACTTTTCCTCTGTCGTGCTGCAAATTAGAATGTCATCCACGTATTGCAAGACAACACTCTCTAATGCGATATTGCTCAAGTTCATCTGAAGGACTCTGTTGAAAATCGAAGGAGACTCACAGTACTCTTGAGGCAGCCTTGTGCTTTTCAGATCAACTTGTCTGAACGTAGACAATGTCATATCTTGTGAGTCTTTCTGCAATGGGATTGAGAAAAATGCATTTTTCAAGTCAATCACCGCAAAATACCTCGCTTCAACAGGTATATTACATAGGATCATGGACGGGTTAGGGACTAGAGGGAACTCCGCCTCGACTATCTGGTTTATTGGCCGTAGATCTTGCACTAGCCTCCAAGACCCCCATTTCCCTTTTTTCACTGGGTAAATCAAAGTGTTGCATGACAACTCTGACGTCACTAAGATGCCCTGCGCCATCATGGCAGAAATTGTCTTAAAAATCCCTTCATCTACTTCCCTAGACATGGGATACTGTCGTGCTTTTGGTAAAATTGCTCCCGGTTTCAATTTAATTTTCACTTCTCCGACTCCTTTCAGTAAGCTTACATCATAAGGGTCTGTAGTCCATACCGAGACAGGCACCTTTGCCATGTCGTCATCAAAATATTCAGGACGTTTTTATAAAGCATCATTCTCTGAGGCACTTCTCTGTTAATCATTTTCACCAAATAGATGAGATTAACCTCAACTGTCATCTCATCTTCACTTGTTTGTTCTACAAACAGATCGCCATCAGTGACGTCAGTCAATCTGTAACCTTCCCCAATGGCGATTACTGCACACCACTGTCTGCCTTCATCATCACAACTGTCAAGCAGAGCCAATTCGCCTCGCACTATGGCTGTTTACATTGTCAAGGAAAACACTTGTCCCTTTTCCTCATGCATAGGTATTCTTGGTCTGAATAAAAACTCATCTGGGGTTCTCGTGGTTTTGTCCGCAAGGCCTGGTAGCCATGACATTAATATGCGCACTCCATACAAGAGAATATTTCTGGTTCCAGTGGAATAACTCTCATAGCCATGTGTCCTGCATATGCTCTAATCATTTTGCGTATGTTCAAATAATGCATTCCTGGAGTTGAACATATTATGCCCTTCTCTGTGAACGAGATTGTCATTTTTAACTTTGTCATTAGGTCTCATCCCAATCTATTCACTGGGGCTTGCCTTGAATGTAGCAGTGGCACATTCATGTCACATTCTCCTATGGAGACTGGAAGTTCTTTTGTAAAAGGAACATGACTTGTTGCTCCTGTGAAACCCTGAGTATTTATGGCATCATCGGACAAAGAATACTTGCCTTCACATATACACGAGTGTGTCACACCTGTGTCAACTAAGAACAATATTCTTTATCCCCGATACAGACATCTACCCTTGGTTCCTTTTGAGGGTTCGGTGTCAATGATAGGATAGAACACATCAGGTCTCTCAGTAAGCTGTCCTTGCCCATATATAATCTTGTCCCATTATGAGTGAACAGGTTTCCCCCATCATTTGTGGCATTTCTCATTCCTGAATTCAGTATCTGTCCTGTACCTGTTGTTTATGACAGTTGCATTGGTTACTGTTGAGACTGTCCCTGTGGAAGATTTGTCACATTCTGGGGTTGCAAACTTTGCTGTACTCCCGGCACTTTCTGTTGCACCGTGTGATTCTGTGCAACTCCATTTCCACTCTGCTGTGAGAATGCAGATGGATTCACCATCCCTCCTCTTGTGAGTTGGTTGTTTTGCACCATGCCTTGACTTCTGCATATGCGTGCTAGATGCCCTGTCATTCCACACGTCCAACATGTTGGCGGTGGTCTGATTATTTGCCCATTTTGCATTCACTGGTTTCCATTTTGCATATTTTGTAAACCTCCTTGCTTGTTTTGAAAACCTCCCTGATTACTCTGCCATCCTCTTCCTTGAACGCCTCTTCCCCTTGGGTAAAGCCTGTTATTGTTTTGATCAAACTGCCCTTGATTATTGATCTGCTGCATGTTAGATCCGTCTGTATTAGTTATCATTGCCCCCTCAATGGCATACTTTGATAATTCTTTCTGCAACAATTTTGCCTCTTCACCTTTTCGTGCAGCATCCTCTTTGTGTTTTTTTTCTTGCAGCAGCCTGCAATAGTGCGCAATGGTCAACTGTATTTCAGACCATGACTTTGCCTCAAACCCTACCAATTTCTTGAGCTGCTTCTCTACCTGTTCTGGCAGCCCTTGGCATAATATATGGTAAAACACGGGTATAGACTTCCCCCAAGATTCACAAGTTTCCAGCACCCAGGCGTCTTGGAAATTCTGTATGTAAAGCAAAGGATCATCTGACACCTTCATCTTGCGTGTCATTATTGCTCCCATATCAGAAGTGTCCGGGTATAGCACTCGAAGCGCTTTCAATACCCCAGTTCTGCAATTGTTAAACGGCACTCCATCATGCGCAGTATTAACTGTAGTCACTCCAGGGTAACCTGCCCGTGTCCACACATCATCAGCTCTATCACCAAGTATGGCGATTAAAAGACCCGTAATATCCCCTCCAACTAGCGTGGTCCCTCCTGTCATTTTTTTCTAACTCATGTATCCATTTTTCCTGCTCCCGATGTCAACATTGGGAGCTTATTTTTCAGGTTTTCTCTTTCCATGTGAGGCCAGGGTATATATTGTGGACTTGTTCCTCCTTTTTCTAGTAAAGGGAACTGTGACACATGACACTCCTTTTCCTCTCTCATCATTCTTCTGTTTACTGCAGGGGTAATATTCCTGCATCGCCATCTACCTGGCAATGTCCTTAGTCTGCTCACATACGGTGGCGGAGACACCCCCCTCTGACCATATGATACTCCTTCATGTCAATCTGATTGTATGGCTGACTCTGATGTCTTAGGTGCAGACCCACTAGACTCTGACCATCTTATTCCCTTTCCCATAGAGAAGCATTTTTCGCGTCTTCTTTCGTCTTCTCTTTCTTCACATTCTTCTCTTTCTGCGTCCGATATTGTCTGTGCCCAACTCTTGCAACTTCTGTCATCCTCCTCATTTCTGGTTAGAGTCAGCCTATCCAAGGCCAGCTCTCTATTTCTGCTTATTCCTGAGGGGTCCTCAGTTTCGTACAACTGAGTGCTCTCAAGACGCTCATCTTCTCCTTCCCTTTGGTGTTCCTTTTCTAGCCCCATCTCATCACATATTTTATCCATCGTCTCTCCGATGCTTCTGGTGTCAAAGTCATCTTCGATATTTGCCCTAGACGTGCCTGGTACTGAATCGTACTCAGGGAAGAATTCTTCTATATCTTCCCAGCCTACTACTGGATTGGGTTTTTTAACCTCTCTTTCCAAATATTCAAGATCCTGTGCTCTCTGTCTTCAAGTACGTTTTATGTCATCATCAGGCTCTCTACGCTTCCTCGCTTCCTCTCTGACCCTATCTTCATCTTGTCTCCTCGCATCTCTTCGTTCATTTGCCTTTCGCATTTCCTCATCCCTTTGTCTTTTTATTCTCCTCTCCTGTATCTTTTGTTCTTCTTCTTCTATCCTCCTTCATTTTATTCTATCTCGATCATCAGCTGTTCTCTGCTTATGATCGTGTATTCTCTGCTCTTCTGCCTTTTCCTGTTTTCTGACCCGTTCATCATGATATAACTGTTCTCGTTTCTGTCTATCCTTTTTCTTAGCCCCTTCGTCTCTTGATCGGTTTTCCTTTTCCCTCCTTTCTAATTCATCCCGTTCTCCGTTTTGTCTCATATCCTCAATGCCTTTACCATCAAGTTTCAATAAAATCTGACCTCCCATCCATTCGGTCTGTGCGAATGCCATCTCATCAGCCCTATCCTCATCTCATTTCCATCTCTTTCCCTCTCTTCCCGTATCGAGAGATGTACTTGCTTGTGCTTGGTCCCCTTTTTCCTTTTCGCGCCTCTCCTTGTCTTTTGGGACTTTGGAGGTAATATCCCTGTTTCTGTCTTTCTTTAGGCTTTCGTCACTACTTTGCGTATGTGACACATATGACGGGTTGCTATATGCCGTGGCTGCTTTAAGTTTTCTCAAAGGGTATAATCCTTCGTCTTTTCTAACTTCGCTTTTCGTTTTAGACGGAGCGGGTGGCGCAGAAGGCTCTTTACTCCTCTCTCTGCATATATTCAATATCCAATCTATCAGTGGCTCCTCCTCCTTTTCCTGTTGGTACATCTTCCAAAGTTCTAAACTAGCTAGGCGATTGTCTTACTTTTTGCCAGTGTAAGTGGCGTGCAAATATGTCGTCATAGGGCCGTTTTAGATAGCGATCCTCCTTGGGGCCATGGCATAAACATTTTGTCTGCGGTTCCGTTAACCCATTCTGCACTGTACTGTTTAAGCTTAGGTGCATGCTTCGGCAGCTGTTTGCACATGTGCACCAATGGGGTAATGTCTTCCATGCTTAACCTGTTTATCTTATCTTTGTATAACATTTTATTATGCTTTGCGTCTCACAACAACAATATGAGTGAGCACCAATCGTCGCAAGCTCCAATCCTGTTTTATCAACAAAAATATCACTTTTACTTTTGTTAACTGCAACCATCAATACATGCCATGCAACATCATATCATCACAATCGTGCAATTTTCATGCTATTTTTAAAAGTTTTTACCTTCTGACGTCAGAGATAAAAAACATAAAACAGACAAGACAGACTCTGGCCGGCTACACAAATCTCATGCCATCTGCTTCCTCAGATGCATTCAGCCCCCAATTGTATTCCGACATGGAATTTAAGCCCATTTCTTTCAGATCGTCTTTAATCGATCTGGTCGTCTACGTCATCCTATCAATTCAGGACCTTAAATGAAGGCTTCTTCTGGTGCTCTTTAAAACCTAGGAAAAATGGGTGTATACTCTGGCGTATTATTGTCCCACCTCCCTCCGTTACCTTCCCTTCACTTGTTTTAAGGCATGCAACTTTTTGCCAAACCATTCAATCTTTTTCACTCACCGTTCGCATGTTTTTCCTCTCCGGATGCTCGTGATCCATGCCTACGTTACTGCCTTTCCATGCTGCTTTTCCGATCAGCTGCTCATAGAAGTGGGAAGGGGTTTTTGGGAGAAAGCAATGGTTCCTTCAGGCCTAACCTGCAGGGTTCTTAATGAAGCTAACCACTATCTACGGGGAGCTTCTCGTTTTATCAGCTGGATGGCAAAGAGCTTGTGGTATTCCTGAGGACCCAAACTTACTTATATCGATGGTCAATGGGTGTCTTATCTAATATTAACCATCTAATCTCTGCTACCAAGTGAACTGGATGGACACCAGCCGGCCCATAAGAATGGGGGTCTCCAAACAGCCCTTTAAGATGAGCAGCAGCACCCTCGAGATAGATGGGGATGCAGATCCGTACTCTTGCATCAAATAATAATGACAACTCAATATGATATGATATGATATGATATGACATTTGTAACGCGCCTATACACAAGTGTTCAAGGCGCGACGAGGCAGGGGGGGAACAAGGGGAGACAGACAATGATCCTACTAGTCCAGGTATCATTCAGATCGCGCAAGTGCAAGGGTAGAGGGGAAGGGAAAAGTGCAAGGGGAAAGGGAGAGGGGAAAGTGCAGGGTTAGTAGAATACAAGATAAATAATAAGGGCCAGCTGGTGGCAAGTGCAGGGTAAGTGCAGGGAGGAGGGGCTGTCGGGATACAGAGACAGTCCCGCAGTGCAGGGGTTGCCAGGGAGGCAGTGCAGGTAAGAGTAGCTGGGCCAAGGACCGAGATCGGTGAGTGGCCCAGTTGCAGATTCAGTGCAGGTTCAGTAATTTTAGCAGGGGAGAGGGGGAGAGAAAGTGGAGGCAAAGAGGAAGGTTTTGAGGTGCTTCCTGAACCGGAGATGGTTCTCCTCGAGTTTCAGGGAGGCAGGAAGGCTGTTTCAGAGGGAGGCCCCTGCTGCGGAGAGAGATCTACCACCAACTCGTTGCTTGGAGAAGCGGCTGACCCTGAGGGAGTTGGAGGTGGATGAGCAAAGAGCTCGAGAAGGAAGATATTTAGGAAGAGAGAATTGAAGGTATTTTGGCCCAAGGCCCCAGAAGGCCTTGTGGACAATGCAGAGGGTTTTGAACTTCATCCTCGCAGCCACTGGGAGCCAGTGTAGTGATTTCAGTCCTGGAGAGATACGGTCCCTGGTCTTGAGGCCAAGGACAAGTCTCGCAGTCCTGTTCTGGATGAGTAGCAAAGGGCGGAGAGTAGAGGCAGGCAGATTTAGATAGAGGCTGTTACAGTAGTCCAGCTTCGAGAGAACCAGGGCTCTAGAGACAGTGAGCTTCTGGGGGAAGGAGAGGAAAGGAAGGATACCTCTGAGGAGGTGTAGCTGGTAGTGTGACTTTTTAGAGACGTCAGAGATGTGAGGAGAGAAGGAGAGTGTGGAGTCGAAGATGACCCCGAGATTTTTTGCCTTGCAGGTAGGAGCAGGAAGAGGGCCAAGAGAGGCCGGCCAGAGAGCTGCAGGGAAGGAGGGAGTGGGTGTGCCGATGAGTAGAATCTCAGTCTTACTGGCATTAAGGCAGAGGTCGTTGGCGGCACAACATTCATGGATAGCAGAAAGACAGTCAGAGATGGGGGAAGGGGAAGAGGAGGCTGAGGGTAGTCTTAAAATGAGCTGGGTATCATCCGCATAGCACTGAAAGTTGGGACAGAGAGCAGCGATGCGGTGGGCAGGAAGTGCCAGATACTGGTTGAACAGCCAGGGAGAGAGGTTAGATCCCTGGGGGGCACCACAGGTAGAGAAAAAGATGTCAGAGAGGAAGGACCCCAGTTGGACCTGGGAGGGCTGATTGTAGAGGAGGAAGAGGTCAGCCACGCCAGAGCCTGACCAGTGATAGCCAGGTTATCACGGAGACGGTTAATAGTTTGGCATAGGGAGTCCGTTTAATGACAAGTACAAAAAACAGGAAGTACAATGAACATCAGCAACCGCTCGATCTTCCTTCTTGCTTAAACTCCAATTAATTTCTGAAAAAAACACATTTATACCAAAATCTCGTCATCATTAACGTGTAATCTTAAAAACTTAACATGCAACTTGATTGGTTATAGGAAGGTAACTTTAACATAGGTACTATATCTGTGTGTGGTAACGGGGAGAGGGGATTGTATAATTAATGTCAGGTGGGGCAACTAAGCCCTTCCTTCAAACTGGCCACTGTAAAAGTCACTAAAAGTATGACGTCTCATTGGCTCTACTCTCTATAGGACCCTAGATAACATGGTCCACTATGATTGGGTTGGCATCGATTCCACTCATACGTTTCCACTTCTGCTTAGCAGCATGCAGAATAATTAGCCAGGCGCAGGGAGTAAGTCTGCACCCCAGCGTCCCTCCAATTACTTTAAAATAACCTGTCACCTCTGTGGCCATGTGTCAATTACTGCTTTGTTGTTTGGCCTTGAGTCAGCTTCTTGGTCTGAGAAAGTTAAGGAGTATGGGTACGGTGATTTGTACACCGTGAAATCGGCCTCTTCTTCATGCAATTTCGTGTATTTGATTTAATTCTTCCAGTGTTCTACCATCTGTGGCTTATCTCGACCTTGCTGAACAGGATACTCTGTTCTTTTCTCTTAATTGTATCAATCGCTAGCCTATTCCAGCCTTATACGACCTTGGCTTCATGGCATGGTAACCTTCAGCTGGGTTTCTCTCTGTCTTAATTCTCGATTTGTTTGCTGCAACACTCTCCTCTTGAGACCTTTACTAAACTCTGTTCAATTCTGCTCAAGTGCGTAGTGGATTTTCACTCATCTATAAAGTGCTTCTGAGGTAGATATGTTTATAGTTGGCACTTGCCGCAATCTATTTTACTACTAAGCATAAGCAAGCTTCACAATTTCTTTGCTTCTTGCGGTTTCTTGCATCTGGACACATTTAAACTAACTTAATACCTTCATTGTGCATATGGCATATGTTTCTTCATCTTGAAATCAACTGTTTCACCTTAGGCTAAAGATGTCACTTATCCAAGTTATTTCATCTCTTTGTCAGTATTCTTAGGTCATTATATATTCTATATGTGCGTCACCCCGATTTTCTCATGACGTCACCATTCGTCTTCTTTTAGCATCCTCTTGGCTTCTTCAGGTATTTCATTCTGACAAACGTCCTTTTGTCTTGTCTGTAGATATGGTCTTCTCAGCGGGTACCTTACTGTCCAGTTTTGTGTAGGTGTCGGTACTTCAATAGGTGCTGTTACTCCGATAGGCACTGGGCAGAGCCCAACTCCGGCTCTCTACTGGTTTATCTGTTCTCCATACGTCACATATTTTGGCGTGAACGTTCCTGGCACTTCGAAAGGGGTGGCTGGAGTGCGGATGATACCTGGCACTTCCTCTTCAATACGGTGGCATACTATACAGCCTACAGTTTAATATAGTGCAAAGGAGAGTGAGATCAGGCTAAGTCTCCTTCCAAATACGTAATGCTATATGGATCCAGGTAGTAGCCGGATAGGGTCACAATATGCAAGATAGGGAGACTTTACTCTACAAAATGACTAGACACTGAAACTGCAACACAAGTATGACAAAAGTCAAAGGTTAGGCTTATCATTGTGGCAGTAGAGCACTAGGGCATAGTAGAATGCACCGGCGCACCAGTGCGCGAACAGGTGCAGAACAAGGCCTTTTCCTCCAGGCCTTTGCCGGAAGGCCTGTGGCCGGCTTCTGCCTGCCGGCAGATTGGATCTGGTGAAATAGGAACTTGTTGCTTATCAATGCAATAAACAGCCTAGATAAAGTGGCTAAAATGAGGCCGGGTGGCCATTTTAGAATCAGGCGAGCCCAAATAAAAAGTGTGAACACGGTCATGGACATTTGTAGATCGCGGGAATCATTAAATTGAGATAATGCAAGCAGTGCTGGCAGCCTTAGGCAACAGTGTGCTTACCTCTCCGCAGCTTGACCTTTCAGGTCGGATGATTCCTCAGCAGGCGTGCAGCGCGGGGCACACCGGCCCTAGCAGCTCGTGTTAGAAGAAGACAAGCTGGAAGGGAGGGATGCTGCCCTCTCTCTCATTGAGGGGAACATCTTTTCATTTTTAATTTCTAATAAACCTTTTGAAAATGGTACATATTGGTCTCTTCTATCACATATGGTGTCAGTGGTGGGATGCAATACAATTGATAACGTTTGTGGGTCCTAAAGTACAGCAAGCTAACACCTGAAGCGTCCTCACCCATGGTAGCTACAGCCGAGTCAATAGGTTTCCACCTACAAAGTAGTACTGATATTACTATAGAAGCAAAGGAGAGACAGCTAATCCCTACTGGGTTGGTCCTGTCTCCACCACAGAGAAGTTACATCAGATTAGTCTCTAAGTCAGGGCTCCAATGGAAGATATGGTCTAGATTATATGGCCAGAGTGATTGACCCTGACTATAGGGGTGATGTTAAGATTCTATTACAAAACCATGGAAAACATGCATATAAGGTCAAATAAGGGGAGAAAATAGCACAGGGAATCTTAGAAAAGGCTATATTCCCTGTCCCCCAGGAGGTTTCCAAACAGGACAAAAGAGAAAGAGGTCATCAAGGTTTTGGAGAGGCTGACAAACCTCAGAAAGAGAAACCGATCCCTCAAGGATAAGAAACTGAGCTCACTCCAGACCTAGCTTTCGCCTGACATAATGATCCCATTTTAGCAGAGGCTTTCACTAAAGTGATACTAGAAGCAGAAGGTCGAGCTCAGGTTGGCCCATTCTTTTTTTTTCTAAATGCCTCCTCTACAAAGAGGTAATACCACCAGATGGCACTTCAAGAACATACTGGGTGGTCAAGCCAGCCCTGGAGGAGCATGGAACAAGACGCTAATTCTGTAGCAGGGGACTTGAAGGCTGGAAGCCGGGTGGCAGAGAGACGTAACTATCCGAGAGGTCCAAGCGAGGTGGACCTGGCCGGTGGCAGAGAGCAATGAAGCCAGACCGGAGAAAGCAGACCAAGAATGAGGACATGGGCAGCCAGAGATGTGAGGGAGAGTCTGGAGCTGCAGAGCCACGAGAAAGAGAACATCAAGTGCGGCAGCAAAAGGGAAGCTCTGACCACCTCCAGAAGAGACTGGAGACCGCCCAAAGACTTCCCAAAGATAGAGAAAGGGTTGGACCGGCTACTGGGACACTGAATAAGCTGAATTAACTGAAAAGCCTTGTGAATATATCCCAAAGAGCACAAGGGGATAAATGAGGAATTGGATACTTTGATCCGAGCTTTGTAAACCACGTAAATACATCCCAAAGAGAACAAGGGGATACACGAGGAATTGTACAGTTTGATACAAACTTTGTGAACCAGATAAGCACATGCCAAAAAAGCACCAGGGGATAAAAGAATAATTACACAGGCTGATACGAACATTGGTAATAAAACTATGTGGGATAGTACTTGGCAGGAGAGTATAGCAGGTCTGTCCAAGTGGATACTACGTAAAGGAGGGACAGGGATCTCGCAGAAGCAGAAGGGCAGGGTCTGGGAGCCAAATGAAAGCGTGGAAGCCCCACCAGTGTACAACAGCGTATGGGACCGAAATGGAAATGGGTAAGGCCCATCAGTAAAGTATGTTAGGGTGGAAGACCCCCAGCAGTGCAGAGATACTTATGACCAGTTGGCTGGATCCCAGAAGCAGTCGGGTGATCCTGAGAAGGGACACAAATATTAAACAGGAAAATCCAGTGACAAAGCAAACATCTTTGGAACTTAAAGATATGAAATTAAGTCTGGCAGGTTAATGATTCAGACTTGAAACACCATTGGGAATGTCTACGGTCAGGTCTGCCATGTTAGTGAACCAGGCCTGATAAAAGACTAGAAAGGTTCAATTTTGATTATCAGACAGTGGAATGGTTTCCGATTGGGGAACCGTGTTTTGTTTAAGAGGCAAAGACTTAAATGAAGGAAAATATGCCCGCCAGCAGAGGGGAGAACTGTGTTTTGTTTTGTGGAAGCAAAAACCAAGGAAGAGGTTCCTCCCAGGAGATTGAGGAGATAGCTTTTCTTTATGTTGGTCTGAACATTGAAGCAGTGAACATTTAACTACAAAATCGTTCACAAGAACTTTGCATTGGAGTCTAAATCGAGAATGAGATGGGACTCCTTCTGGGTTAATGAGATATCAAGTTTTCTTTAATTAGCTTGTAAGTGAAAGGGACACAAATAGGTTTAGACACAGGATGGTGGACATTGTACATTATGAACAGCCTGACCTAGTATTCATCATTTTTGTTGAGGTAGGGCAACCCCTCATAGTAAGCAGGGCAAGATAGGCTTTTCTTTTTCTGATTATAAATAAAGGTCTATGCCAACCAATAAGGCACTTGTGTGTCAGACTCACACTTATGCACCATTACAGTTGATGTGAAACCATATTGTATGGAGAAGCCTGGTTTGTTATCATTAGAGAAACATTACCCATTTAGGGATTAGTTATCCATCATTCTGATTAGTAGAGATATTAGAGTATCCACATCATTCTGCCACTTTGTATGCATTTGTATTTCCTATAGAATGAGGCCTGTTATATATGAAGTGCCATGTAGAGACACATGTTATATTTGTAGAGACATGTAGACACATGTAGAGATATGTTGTTATGTATTATGTATGGATTGTAGAGTGTGCACTTAGAGTATGCATTGTGTCTGCATTATAGATAGCGCTTGGGTTTGCGATTGATAGAGTTAGGCACTACATTCAAGAATAGAAAGCATGAGGCCTATGATTTTGAAGCCATCCTGAATGAGACACACAGAAGCGCCACGGACTGCGAAAGTTGTTTTGAGTTACAGTGTATGAGGTATGCGTAAATAGTTTGCTTGTTTAGACAGAGATAACGTGACTCTTGTCCGAGTGGAGAAGGCATTGCTGGCTTTATAATCAGCCCTGGGTTGTGCTGCGCAGACAGAGATGGTGGGGTCCATGCAGGGAGTGATTTGCCTCACAGAGAGACAGAAGAGAGGGATTTCAATGGAGGAATATGGAATATGGGAGGATGGTAAGAAGCACTAATAGCATGGTATAGATATGACAAATGTCACGATGACAAGAACACACAGTAATTGAAAAAGTACAAGTACATGCATCACAGACTTTTAGGCACTGCTCAAATTTAGAAATGCTGACAGATTGACAAAGAGGCATTTTAGCTTAGAGAGACGTGTAACCATGGATATGTATACACGTCATTGAACAGTGTAACAAGAGCTGGGGGAGATTGGAGTCTTTAGATGTAGAAGTTTTGGATGAGCTGCTCTCTGAGAGATTGAGATATCGAGAGACGTTTGGATGACTCTGAGAGAGGAAGCATTGGGGAAGCATTCTGATGAGAGCTGATGAGATCGATCTGGCAGAGAAAGGCCGAGGAGAGGCCCTGACTGACTGGCTGGTTGCAGAGTGGGAAGCTTGCACATGGCAAGAAGGGGAGTACTGCCTAATTGATTGCATGTGGAATTAGGACAGACACTCACACAGAGCTGTGGGTTTGATAAATGGGGTAATCAGACAGGGATTAATTTAGAGAGAGAGAGAGAGAGTGAAGTGTGGTGTGGATTGGAGAGGAATGGTGTGGATTGGAGTTGCTATAAGATTGCTTGCATTAGAAAACTGTAAGGCTTACAGTTATTTCATTGCATTGTAGATTTGCACCCAAAGCATAAAAGGTGCAAATTCGAGATTTGCATTATAGTAGTGTTTGCATCATGAATTGCTGTGCATGAATAAATGTATTCCATTGTATTATAATTGAAACTGACTTGTGTGTTTTTATTTGTGTATGTGTCTATTCTTATGGTTATGATAATGGCTCATGTTTGTGTGTCCATAGTATAGTCATTTAGGAGTAACACAGTGCACACTTGCCCTGAGATACAAGAGTAGGGGGGGCATAGTGATCCACACCCCCCCGAGGTAGATTTGGAGAACTAACAAATGGTCGCCCAGGCGAGGCTAGGCCAAAAAGGTAGATTTGTTGCAGTTCCACATGGAGAGTGGACCCCACTCAAAGCTCTTCGATGACAATGGCCACATTGCTGACTGAGGTGGGCCACGTAAATACTCTGGTCTCTTCTGAATTGACCCTAGAATACTACCATTGAAAGAGCTGCAGCCACTGGAACGGTCCTGCCGAGGTACCTGCATCTAAAGAAGCTTCCATGAGCCTCGACCGTTGTGAAAACCCTTCCCTGCTACCTTTGAATATCTAGCATCAATCCACGTGTAAATCAACTTATTTCACTTACTTTTTGTCACTTTAGCACGTTTGTGCCTGTGTGCCATGTGGGAAGCCTGACTCAGTGGTTTACACACTCTTCATACGGACATCTTACTTTTATTGTACCATCGAGATGGATGCCGCATTTTGCGTGCTTATACACTTCTGTTGTAAGTGTTTATATGGTTGCTAGGCAACCGCTTCATCTTGCCGTCTATTTCTTCCTATCGGTGTCCGTCGGCAGGTAGAAGCCGGCCCCCTGCGAAGGCCCCCTGAAAAGGCTCTGTCCCGAGCCTGTCGGAGCCGCGAGGACCGTGGACCTTCATCCTTCCCTATAAAAACTTGCTCAGGATAAATCTATCAGAAACTGCATTTGGGTAAGTGCCCGTACTATACCTACTTACCTGATCATTCACTTCACTCATGTTTTCTCTCTTAGCTGCCTTTCCCGCTGCCATAATCGTTTCTATGTATACGCTGTCTCATAGACAAGTTTCTAGCTGCTTACTGTGTATGCACTCTGTAACTTACCTAGCACTAATCCTGCCACCTCATTCATCAGCCTCTTGGCGCGAACATTTTCTGCCACTGTCTCCGTCTGTTTGCCCACTTTTAACTACTGTATTACTTTCACTACCTTCCTAACCGCGAGTACCGTGCACGCTCACACTCCATTTACGTGAATCTCTGATAATTGCTCTCTATGAAGCCTGACCATACGCACATTGTAAGCCTTTCTGCTGCTTGCCAGTAATGTTGAATCCGCCTCATGTATATTGTACACCTAATTTCCTTGCATTACAATCCGTATTTTCCTAAATATCCTTAACCTGCATGCATTGCACCTTTATTGTACAATATTTATTGTAAACCTGGCATATGTCGCACCTTTGGCTCTCCACATTAGATTAGTAACGTAGCTTACAGCCTACTGCCTACTATATGCCTCATATCCACCCTACCTTAGCCTAACTTATCCAGCATTTGAAAAACCCACAAGACTAACCAGCCAACTAGCCACTTATCCAATGTCTACATACCGGCCTTGTTCCCTATGACTTACTTGCCAACCTAACCTGTAAAATATACTTGGACACGCCACTTCTATATCCGAGCAGCCACCTATCTACATTGGACAATTACTAGTCCAGAGACTTAACTGGCTTGCCAAAACCCACCAGTCATGCCTATGTACAATGATACACCCTTTCTCAACCAGCCTGTTCAAACAATTGCGACATTGGCTACCCTAACTATTATACTCCTACTTGCATCAGCCATGCTTGCTATAAATTTCGAATTGGACAACCATGCAACCTGTCAGTCTAGAAATACGGATACCTCTACTTTGAGGCAGCAAACGCTTTTTGGTGGCCGTGGGCCAACCGTCTCATGCACGATATGACAAAATATAGGTTTTCGAGTTCGCCAATGAAAGGCCATTTTGATGTAACAAGAATCGCCATTTTTGTTTTCTAACCATTGCGCATTGCTTTCTGTTCCTATTGCTTCGCAGTATATTTTCCGCTTACACTGCTCGACTGTGAAACATTGTTGTCTGTATGTGAAAAGGACAAGGCCGCAGGGCCGTGAGGATAACAAGAGTTCGCTGAAACACAAACGTAGGCAGCGCCAGGAAAAATGCCCGGCTCCCTCCCGAATGTAGCCTTGAAGCAGAGCTGCAGGGCATTTAATCATTTCACAGCTGCCAGCCAGTCTCGTTATATGGTAGAATATGTTAGAATAATACTGCTAAAGGCTTGAATTATGCTTTTCTTACGGCCCCCCCTTTGCTGAGCCCACTAGAGCATGTCGGCTCCCAGGACGCAAATCGCACCTGATAGATAGCAAGGACCGGAATGCAACTCCCCCCGTATGTAGTTCGCTTCCAAGAACAGAAGCGCCGTGTTCTATTCAATAACCGAAAGATGCCTTCACACTCACAAATTGCAAATTGTTACTCGAATAGATGTTTGAAGGTGTCATAGTGGTCGGAGATGTCCATCATCACACCAAGTTCAAAGAAACCCTATAAAGGGGGGTGTTAAACATGTCATAGCTGATTTTTTGATATGCATTTTGTATATATGTAAGTGATGTACGTAATTCGCTCTCTTGCATCCCTCGAGGTCTAGAGATACACGTCGCGGGGCGTGAGACCGAGTTGGCCAACTGAGACTTTTGCTTTGCAATAAAACCCTAGCTTTGGGAATACAACCTCGTGTCTGGCGTCTCTATCGTGTGTGGTGACTCGCCTTGTTTCCATAGACGTCAGGGTCCCCTAGGGGCCCCTTTCACAACCCACCTACGACTATGCCACTGTATCTAGAAAGAATAACATATCTATCTACATGTCTATTTCCTTACATCACCACGATACCGTAGCACCCATTGACTTCCTGCCATCCTGCTCACCTCAGCCTACTAAACATTATACAGTTAACTATCCTAATGTCCTCTCAACAATAATCCAGAACCTTAGACTAGGTTTCAGATTCAGGCACACCTTCCTACCTGCCTTTAATGACACAGCTCCAATGATACCTAAACCTGTGGCCACTATGACTACTAGGAAAAAGACCTTGCAAACATCTTCAAATACAGCTAGACATGACTCTTCCTGCTCTTCCAACTCTACAGTGCTGCATAATAAACCTAATGATACCAACATTCCCATCAAAGGGGCACTCATCAATGCTAGATCATTGACGGCACATGCGCTAGACATTGCTGACCTTATCATCTCTAACCAGCTTCACTTCCTGGCCATAAAAGAGACCTGGCTTCATACCGCAGCTGGGCCTACTCTATCCCTTGCCATTCCAGATAACTACACCATTACTAGACTCGACAGAGAAACTTCCAAATGTGGCGGGGTAGCTGTTATATCTAAGACTCACCTAGGACTAAGTGCTTTGCCTTACGTCCCTTTCCCATCAGCGGAAATATTATCCTTAAAGCTCCCACTGTCAGATTCACGCACTTTAAAAATCCATCTCCTATACAGACCTCCATGCCTAATTTTGACCTATTAGGAAGATATCTCACAACTTCTCTCTACCAACACTAAACCTGGCTCACAAATTTTACTTATTGGAGATTTCAATCTAGGTTTCCTAGATGCTAATGATAACACCGCCACCACCATAGCCAACTCCATAGAAGAACTAGGTTTCTCTCATTGTATCACTAAACCTACACACAGGTAGAATCCTAGATTGTATTGCTGACCTCAATTGTGATACAAATATCCTCACTAACGTACCGTGTACCTGGGCAGACCACCGTTTTGTCTCATTTACCCTACAATCCAGCACTCATCTAAAGTTGACTATTGCTATAGCACCACAGGCACTAACCAGGAACAAAACGAACATCACAACAGAAAAATTACTACCTCTTATACGTCCCAACCACCAACTTGGACCTTTTGACATTTGTATACCTATACAATTCAATACTTAAAGAAGCTATCGACACCATAGCTCAAATGAAACTGCGTAAAGCCAAGCCTCACGAACACCTCAACTCTTGGTTTACCCTGAGTCTCAAAACTCTATTTAATGACAAAAGAAGAGCAGAAACAGTGTGGAAAAACCACTCTTCAATCACTAAAAAAGACTTATTCGTAAAAACTGCCAATTGCTACAAGTCTGACATCCCCCAAGCCAAGAGTGACACATACAACAACAGAATTATCAATGCCAAATCTGGTACCAGAGAGCTTTTCACTATCCTTAGAGAGGTTGAGTCACCTACTCCCCCTACTGAAACCTGCTCTATGGACGAGGCCTGGTGCACCAAGATACAAGCAGCACTACTAGATAAAATATTGAAGCTATGATCCAAAAATTGAAAAGAAAAAAACTAGTATTGCCTCCAAACTCGCCACACAAAAGTTTAATCCCACAACTCCTAAATCTAGTAGCCTATTCAATTTCACTCTTCTGTCCATTAAAGAGGTTGAAAATATAATATTGAGCCTAAAACCATCACGCTGTCAGGGCGACATTTGCCCAGCAAACATCATTAAAGATGCAGCTAAAGAACTTGCTCCCTCCATCACCACATTTATAAATGCCTCATTAGAAACTAGCATGGTCCCATCTAACTTGAAAGACGCCTGGGTCCTTCCCTTGCTAAAAAAAACAACCTTGACCCTGACATCCCTACAAACTACAGACCCATTAACACTGTGCCATTTCTGATGAAAATTCTAGACAGGGCTGTGTATTTACAAATACAAGCACATATAGAAACCAAGACATTCAGGGCCTGCAGCAATCTGGGTTCAGACCTAGACACAGCACCGAAACTGCACTATTAGGCCTAAAAACCCACATTTTTTACTAAAAAGATAAAGAGAATATATCACTCCTACTGCTATTAGATTTATCAGCCGCTTTTGACCTTGTCAGCCATGAAGTCCTGTGTGACCAACTTACATCATGAGGTCACTTCTCTGACAAAGCCACGGCCTGGATACAATCGTTCTTTGACAGCAGAACAATGAAAGTCTTCTCACCTACAGCCTCGGCAGATCCAGCACCTGTGACCTGTGGAGTACCACAATAGTCCTGCGTCTCTCTGATGCTGTATCATATTTTTCCTAAGCCTTTGTTTGATGATCTTGACCACTTGGGTGTCACCTACACTAACTATGCAGATGACACCCAAGTCCTCATGCCCATCACCGGGAATTACGGCCTGGACCCAAAACTACTAAACAAAATATACCTCATCATTCAGGCATGGATGGCCACTCATGGCCTCTGCTTCAATGATGAGAAGACAGAATTACTTCTCACTGGTTCCCAAGCCAAACGAAAAAAACTTGATATCAGATACAATTCTTTCAACATAGATAATATCCCAGTCTCCAAGGAGTCAAGACTCTAGGATTCTATCTCCACTCATCATTAACCTTGACTAAGCAAGTAAATGTGACAGCATCCACTACAGCCTATACCTGCAAGCCCATAAACGCCAGCAGACCTTTCCTTTCAACAACAAGCTGCTCTACACTAGCCAGAGCACTCATTTTTATCGAAATTGATTTTTTGCAACATACTTTATCTAGGTATTAATAAACCAAACTTGAGCAAACTTCAAGTACTGAAAAATAATGCGCTTCGATCCACCGTCAATATACCGAGATCCCACCAGATTTGAGAAACTAGACGTAATGTTCAGTGGCTCTCAATTAAGAACAGAATCTCTTTCAAAATTCTCACACTTACTCACAAATGTCTGTCCAACTCAGCGCCTAAATATCTGACAGACAAATTTACCAAAAACCAATCTGACCGCCTACCAGAGCCACTCAAGTACATTGCCTCAATGTCCCGAGATTTAATTTACAAAAATCTGGGGGTAGGAGCTTCCCTGTCTTAGCAACAAAATGATGGAACTCCATACCTGTAGATCTAAGAATGGAACCTTCTTTGCCTTCATTTAGGACTCATGTAAAAAATTGGCTCACCACTCAGGACAATCAATAAACCTATCCTCTGTGAGATCCACTGAATGGTTCCCGCATTTACTGTACTTCCAATTTATTTATTTATTTATTTATTTACTTATTTATTTATATTTATATAGCGCGCAAGCAGCCCAGGGGCATTGAGGCGCTGTTACTTGCAAGAGCTTAGTTACACAGGTACAGGAATGGTAGTAGTGATTGACATATTATGAATACTACAAAACATAATACTGTTGTTACAGATATTGCACTTGGTCATTATATTACATCTTATGCAGTGGGTCATATGTTAAGTATTCATGCTGATGTAAAGGACCTTATGTGAAGAGGATGGTTTTCATAGCTTTGCGGAAGGCGATGAGGGAGGCGTCACCTCGGATTGTGGGAGGTAGGGCATTGCAGTGAGTGGGGCGAGATAAGGGAAGCTGGATCTGCCCGCTCTGGCTCTTTTTACAAGTGGCACAGAGAGCATGTGGGAATACAGTGATCTGGTTGGCCTTGTAGTGGAGACAGGGTGGATCCTTTGTGAGAGGTAGGCAGGAGCAGTGAGGTGAATGCACTTGTGGGTCAGTGTCAGAGCTTTGAAGACAATCCTTTCCTTTATTGGGAGCCAGTGGGCTGATTTTCTGGCCTCAGAAATGTGTTCTATTTTAGCAATGCCTTGGGCTGCCCAGAGAGCATTGTTCTGTATGACTTGTAGCCTCACTAGGTTTTTATTGGAGGTTCCTAGAAAGAGTACATTGCAATAGTCTAGCCTAGAGCCAGTGATGGCTCTGGCTATGTTAGTGCAGTTCTCTTTGGAGAGAAAGAGCCTGACTGCATTGATTAGTTTAGCATGATATGCAGCTGCGGAGGCTATTGCATTGACTTGTCTATCCATGGATAGGCTGGAATCCAGGTAGACTCCAAGAGTTTTCACAGAATCTGAGACAGGTATTTTAATGGTGTCAATGGTGAAGTGGCTGAATTGAGAATCTAGATTTTTTAGCATGTTGGGGGACCTACCAGGAGGAGTTCAGTCTTGTCGGAGTTGAGGCATAGTCCATTGTCTGCCATCCAGGCTTGGATGGTGTTGTAGAGTTTGTTGATGGTCAAGGAGTCAGTGTCATAGTTACCAGTGAGGGTGAGGAGGATCTGAGTGTCGTCGACATAGTTGGTGTAAGAGATGCCCATAGTGTCGAGGATGAGGAAGAGGGGTCACGTGAAGATGTTGTAGAGGGTGGGGGAGAGGCAGAAGCCTTGGGGCACCCCACAGAGTATGATGGTTGGTGAGGCGGAGGCTAGGTCAGAGAATACTCGCCTGGCTCTGTCTTGTAAGAAGGAGGTGATCCATGCTGTGGCCTCTGAGGATAATTTGGCAGTGGAGGAGAGGTGGTGGCATAGGACGTCATGATCTACGAGGTAGAAGGCCGCGGATAGCTCAAGGACATCGTCCATCTGGTTTTTCAGGTCAAGTAGGGCGGTTTCAGTCCCGTGTCTGGGGCGGAAACCAGATTGGCGGAGTCCCAGGAGTTTGTTCTCTTCAATGAAGTGTTGAACCTGCAGGTAGGCTGCTTTGTCCAGAATTTTGAGGAGGAATGGGAAAGTGGTGATAGGTCTATAGTTGTTGGGGGAGGTGGGATTGAGAGTTGTTTTTTTTAAAAGAGGGCGGACCCAAGCTTCCTTGAGGGAGGCGGGGACTTTTCTGTGGCAAAGGAGGCATTAACAAAGGCTGTCAGAAAGGGAGCTAGCGCTTCAGTGCAGTCTTTGATAATGGAGGTTGGGCATGCATCACCTTTGCAGTTAGAGGGTTTGATGTTCCTCATTATGTTGATGATGTCTTTTTCCTGAATGGATTTTAAGGAAAAAGGTTGGAGGGAGTCTGGGGCTGGTGGTGGGACAGGGATGTGCTTATTAGGTAGGGCTTGTTTAGTGGCTAGTATTTTGTTTTTGAGGAGGCTCAATTTGGTTTGCATGGCCGTTTGTATTTCATCACACCAGACTTTGGGCCTCATCACGAGTTGGGCGGTAATGCCAGGGCTAATAGCCCTACCGCCAAACCCCCCGGCTCTATTAGCGCCGGATCACGGGTTTGGCAGTAGGGTTATTGCCCATTCCCCATTGGGCCCATTCGGGAATTCCTCATTTCCCATAGGGCCCAATGGGGAAAATGTGCGCTATTACCACCGGCGGATTTCCCGCCGGCGGTAATCGTGCTGAAAATCGGCAATTTTGCCGCAGATTTCCCACCAGCTGAGAGCTGGGGGGAAATCCGCCAAAGCCATGATCTGACGGACCCTTAAATGTGGCGGTAATAGCGCTACTGCCGCATATAAGGGTTACCGCCAGACTCGTGATGAGGCCCTTTGTCTTTGGTTAAATTCTGGGGGGCGGGAGTGGGTGTCTCGAGCTCCTGGAAAATTTCGAAGATTGCTTTTGTGCTAGATTGGGCTTCCGAGATTCTGGATTCAAAAGATTTGGCCTTTGCTTGGGTGATTGCCTTTTATATTTAGTGGAGTGGGTTTTGAAGATCATCTTATCTTTGTCAGAGTGAGAAGTTTGCCACTGTGTAAGTGCAGCCTTTTTTTCGTTGCGGAGTGGAAGGAGGTCTGTATATTTGTATAGTTTAACAATGTATCACCATGTTCATAAATGTAATCCGTCTACTTCATGCATCTACCCTCTCTCTGTATGTAACCGCTTTTTTTTATCAAACCACACCGTGGTAGTTGGATTTTATTGTATCCAGATATTGTGACCTTTATTGTAACTTTGTCATGTATCTTAAGCAATGCTCCCAGTTACCTGAGGGTCAGGTGTGCTATGTAAATAAACAATTCAATTCAATTCAACAACAGGGGGGGTGTTAACAAACTTTTACTGAAGTTTCCTGATGTCTTTAGGTGATCAGCCTTGTGAAAGGTTTTGTACATGCTATTAGAACTCCCCAAGGAAAAGCAGTGAATTTAAAGCCCTATAGGGTTCCTGAAGCCTGGAAGGAAGTAATTCTCAGAGAAGTGCAAAATATGCTAGAATCAGATATCATAGAGCCTTTGGACAGTCATTGGTCCTCGTCACTAGTCCTGGTAGCAACCCCTGATTGGTCGTGGAGGTTTTGCAACGATTTTAGGAAGTTACATTCAATTTCCCAGTTTAACAACTATGCCAGGCCTAGGATTGATGAATTGATGGACAAATTGGGAAAGGCACAATATATCTCTATGATAAATCTAACCAAGGGCGATTGGCAGATTCCATTGAACCGTGCTGATAAGGAGAAAACAGCTTTTTCCACTCCTCAGGGATTTTTCCAATTTAAGGTGTTACCTTTCAGGTTACACGGGCACCTGATACTTTACAAAGGTTGATGGATAGAGTATCGCAAACCTTTTGCCATTTTTGGGATGCATACCTCGATGACATCCTCATTCATAGAGAGAGCTTGGAAGAGCATCTTGTTCACTGTGCAGAATAGTTAGGGTCCTTTGAAAAGCAGGTTTGACAGCTAATCCTAAGAAGTGTCATCCAGCACAATCAGCAGTTAAGTACTAAGGATTTGTTGTAGGGAATGGCCTAGTGTAAACACAAACAGAAAAGGTTAAAGGTGTCCAACAGACACCCACTCCAAAAACAAAAATAAAACTCCACGCCTTTTTGGGTCTTACTGGATACTACCATAGATTCATCGCCAATTATTCCACCATCAAGGCAAGTTGAACCGATAAGCTCAAAAACGCAAAACCACAAAATCTAAGATGGGAGAAACAAAATCAAGACATGTTTAACAAACTCAAAGCCATCCTATATTGTGAACCTATCCTTAAAGTCCCTGAATTCAATAAGGAATGCATCTTACAGACAGACGCCTCCAAGGTGGGCCTAGGCACTGTTCTCTCTCAGGAGTACAACGGCTTAGAACATCCTGTTTTATACATCACCCGTAGGTTGTTTCTGAGAGAGCAGAACTATGCCAAAATTGAATTAGAGTCTTTAGTCATTAAGTAATGACTAGTAGCCGATCCTTCACTGCTCTCATGGCTAAGTCTTAGGAAGGATACAAATTCTTGCATTTTAAAATGGTTCCTTGTCCTGCAGCCCTGCTGTTTCACTGTCAAGAATAGGAAAGGGAAAGAACAAGGGAATGTTGGTTTCTTCAGTAGATTCCCTATCGGTGAACAATGGGAAGCCAAAATCGAAAGGCAAAAGGTATGTGATGAATCTAGGGATACAGTCACTGCCCCCAAGCGGGGAGCCCACTATGGAACATACCCTCTAGGGGTGGCGGTAAGTGGAGAAGTTTGTGGTAGGAGCATTGGAGGAATGATGGATACCTGCGCTAGATCTGGTTTCGTAGGCTGGTATAAATCCAGCTGCCATTCACTGGGTATCTGTGGGACAATGCTCCAGTAGTCCTGTGTTGTGAGGTGTAGGAGAGATGGGGGGGAGACCCTGTTTGTTGCGGTACTGGACTTGAAAAGCCTTCACCAGTAAAGGTAGTATGTAAGACATGGATGAGTAATAAGTCTCACTACTTTGATTTGAATGCAGTGTGGGCTTATTTGCATAAGATAGCCACAAACAACTTGTAGTGCCAATCACATGAGGAGTGCCAAGATAGCTACAAGCATTAAGCAAATGTTGCTATCCAGCACTCCTAACTTCAGGAACACATTCCAGAATTACTGAACCCGCCTTGACAAAGACCCAAAGACCCTATGGTTGAAACACGTGTCAGCACTCCTCGTGTGATTGGCACTACACGTGCTTAATGCTTGTATCTATCTTAAATCCAGCTCCATGAAAGGTGTCACTCCCACACAAGCGTTTGTGCAGTTGCCTGGGGAGTCCCCTTTCTACTGGGCTCATTGGCAAGCCACATTCCAAATGAATTTGGAGGCTATGGGTGGCATGGAATTTTCCCCTGATGATAAATCTGTTTGAGTTTGCAATGCCCTAGGCACAGAAGGTCAGAGACGTTTCACCCTTGTTGAGCCATCAAAGCTACCTGATGGCACTGTGCTTACTGGTGTGTTCCTTGAAGCAAAGGCACCTTTGGAAAGCAGATTCTGCAAGCTGTCCAACATTGTTCTGGAAAGCCAAAGATTGTATACTACGCTGCAAGCCCCTTCAGAATCCATTGATGATTTTGACACTGCTCTGAAAGAGCTGGCAAGTACATGTGGTTTTGGGCATATTGCAGATCAGCTAACTAGTGCATTGCTATGACTCCAAAATGAAAAACGTACTATGGATGAGCAAAGACCCCACTATTGAGCAAGAAATCACCATTACAAAAGTGTCTGAATGTTCCACAGGCTCAATAAATGAAGCCAAACATACACAAGCCAAAGAAAAGGTTTGCGTGGTGACCAACAGTATCCCGAACATGAAATGAGCCTGCCCGACTGCAGATACATAGATACAAATCATTGCAGATGCTCTCCAAACCTATTTGAAGACGAAATATACAAGAGTGTTTCTGATGTAATAGTCAAAACCATGTAGCCAATGGCAGAGCATGTCCAGCCACAGGCAAGGAGTGGATGCACTGCAATGAATGGGGCCATTTTGCGTCAATGTGCAACTCCAACGCTGCTGCACTGTAGAGCCAGTTGGACAATTGGAGCAACTGGTACTCTGTGGGCATGGCAGCCGAAATCCTCATCTAAAACCATTTTGGGACTTCACCATCTATTAGATAGCAACAAGACTATACTAGGCTAGAGGCAACAGAAATGCATCTGGCCTAGTAAACTAGTACCTTTTTGTTAGATCATTTGAACACTTCAAGGCCTAAGACTGACTACTGTTTTTCTCTTGTACACGTCCCGCCTTGAAGTGCTTTGAAGCACTTCACATTTGTATAAGCGCTCAACAAATACACTATTTCAATTACAAAGACTACTCACAGATTCTGGATCTGACTACACCATTGTACCTCATGACAAGTACTTTTCACTCTTTCTAGACATACAATCAAACTGTGCTATATGCTTATGGTGGGCACAAAATGTAACTACGGCGATAAAGAGTTTCTTACAATGGGGTGAATTCGTGTGACATTCTGACCAGGTTGTGGCGGGAAGTAAATGAAACAAATTCCAGGGACAATACATGAGTGGACTTAGAAAGGTTAAGAACAATCAGCAATAAATATTCTTATCTTACTTGGTTTTAAATATAGTGAGAAGGAATAGTTGTATTTCATACTAAAATATCAAAATAGTCTATTTGGGAAAGTCTTCCATAAGTGGAAACCACCTGCCCAGTCCTCCCGCTCCTGCAACTTAGCAGATAAATGCCCAAATCGCCCTCTGTCTAATTACATTAAGTGAAGTTTGATACTCACTATTGAATAATTATTTAAGGCACTGAGACAGGATAAACCATCAAGAGTTTTCAAAGTACCTCCCAGTCAGGAAACCCTCTTGATGTTTATTTCTTCTTCCTTTAGGAAAGTCTTTCCCAGGTGCACATTGCCTCATGAATATGGTGCACTGCTTTAGATACTAACCAAGCACAGCTCTCATCCATTTGGAACAGACGTTCCTCTTCTTGGCAGCCTTTAATTCTAGATCTCTTCCTATTCCATCTGTGTTCTACTTTTTTTAAAGGTAATTTTTCCCACACTGTGTCATACCTGTCGTTATAGTTTTGATTGGTCAAGTCTTTCCATAGTCTTGCATAATAGGCAGATACTCCCAGTGCACACACCCCTTAATTTCCATAAATTGATCATATTTTTAATACACATGAAAGGGTTATCTGCTCTGGATACTTTTGAATTAGATTCCCCTGGTCCCCTTAGATTCTGGATTGCCCTGGTCTTGACAAATGCAGGGATACCCAACATGAACATGTGTGATGAAATATGAATAATTTATTTATAGTTCTGATTTTATAAATTATTAATCATACTACAAAATGTGCCTTATTTGATAAAGGAGCATCTCACAGTCGTAAAACACTTTTCCTTTTGATTCAATATCATATGGTTGCAAATTTAAATTGAAAACTGCTAAATGCATTTCTGAGGCATGGTTACATCTTTGACTTTCATTTCTAACTCTCATGCTAGCATAATGAGTCATGTAAACAGCTATCAAAGGCCCATTGTTAAATGTCCCATCATTGGACATTTGTTTGGCTTATTGTCGTAACTGATGTCAAGAGGTAACATGTTAAGTTCATTTCAGCTCTTTGATGCTGGGAGTAAGGAAAATAGGGCTCTGACAATGTGGACATTTCAGATTGTTATCTTCAAAAGAACATAAATTCAGCCTTGCTGGAATTTAAAGATGTGTTTTTTATAATATTTTCTCCTGTCACAGCAACCCAGTCAGCACACAGCGTGCCCTGCTAGGCTCTGGAGCAAGCTCCCTGGACAGGGAGTACTGGAAGGTCTCTGAACCCGAAACCAAGGACAAGGTAGCTTCCGCAACACACTCCATAGATCTGAGCCGTCTGCCTTAAAGGACAACTCAAGCCCATTGAAGAGGCGGGGAGAAGTACAACGACAAGTACCTGCAGCTGTCCACCTTAAAGAATATTCTCAAACCAGTCCAGTTCCTTGATCTGCAACCGCTTGCAACGTTGACTGCTGTCAAGCCTCCAGTTACCGATGTCAAACCGCAGTCACTGAAGGAACCCGAGATGTCTCGACCAGTGCTTCAGAACTGCTGATCAGCAACGAGACAACAATTCCTGACCTCAAGTTGCCGTGAAGGCCGGCTTGCAGCAGTTCACCAAGCTTTGCTCACTGAACCGCTTTGCCACCGGATACCCCCACTGACTCCTGTCTCGAGTGCTGTCGCAGAATCCTGAAAAGTGCCCTGAAGCCGACTCGATGCTGTCGAGCACCAAGAACAACTATATCAAGAGGTACATTGTGGTTCTGCCCCCTGGTCCTTCCCAGAAGACCCCTAGAGTATTTTTAAACGCTTTCTACCTTTTTACTGAAGCCAAGAGGCCTTTAAAAACTATTGTGGTTATTAACCATACCAACTACCCTCCCATCAGTGTCCAGAGAGCATCCCTTTTCCCTGTTAGAAACTGCCTATTCTCTGCATTCCATTACAGGGAGGGTTGTATTGAGTAGTGTTATTAAATTGTCTGTTGTGAAAATCATAATGTAGATATGTTTATGCAACCTTGACTGGACACTCCTTTTATCATTGGGTAATAATTGTATGTTCACTGTGTTGCAAATAACCAATGATCCACGACCTTCACAGGAGATAAACCTGCGTTCTGTCCTTGCTACCAACATTGGACAAGGAGGTTTATCATTTTAATTGTATGCTTGTTTAATCCAATGTGTTCGGATCCATTCTGCTGTATTAGAGGTGTGTGGCTGATTGATGGTTTGGAAACCGATATTCACCCCTGGACCACTGGTTCCCCAGAATTTGATTGATCACAATCATTACGGTTGACACCTATGCCTAAGATCAGGGATGGGGGGGCACGATGATGCAGAAGAAGAGAGAAGGTGGCTCCATTGTTGCATTTGCAGCAGAGCAGTGTCAGACTCTGGAAACAACTATTTGGTCATGGAGAGCAAAATATTGTTGCCGTTTTCCTGGGCAACCAACCATTTTCAAAACTACATATGGAGCAGGAAATTCACAATGCAAACTGATCACAAGTCCTTGCTCCAAATTCTTCACGTTGGCTGTACCACAAATTAATTTCACAGCTGGCAAGACGGGCAGGAAAGTTGCAGGAATTGAATATGTCTGAAGGTGGCAGAATATGCAAGTGGACTGCCTGTCATGTTACCCTTCCTGGCCATGAGCGACATGGGATAGAATACCAACGAGGCTAAAGATACAGCCACCCGAATTTCCACACAGAACAGAAAGGCACACAGGAAAACCACATGCTGCAGCTCATCGTGTACTACACCAAGCAGGGTCGGCCATCAGAAGAAATATGGCCCTTTAGGCGTGCAACCGTTCAACAAAGTCGCATCAGAAATTACTGAAGATGACCTGCCTGAGTGGAATGGCAAATTCCTTCCACCAGCGACCATATTCAACACGTTGCTCGGCTGTCGTTGGTCAATGAGGGGCATTTGTGGAACACATTGTCCAAGTGTCTTGTTCAGGAGCAGTACAGGCACCTGGGAACGGACAGAGATATGGAGAGTCACAGTATGAATTGCTCTGCCTGCCATGAAGGAGATAAGTGCCTCATCACGCGCACTCAATCAGTGACGTTGACAGAAGGGACCCGACTCTCGTGGCAAAAGATGCGACTCGATTTCATTGGTCTTCTTGAGCACGTGGCTCCCCACCCATGATATGCTCTACTTCTCATGGACTACGCCGCCAAATGGGTCAAAGATAATTTCTTCTAAACAGAGGTCGAAGTGTACGAAAAGAAGCAGTGGAACTATGTTCCCTATTGGCCTGCTCCGCTGCCCACAGACCCCATCGCCGCGCCCCCTCCCATGCAAAATAAAAAACCCAAAACACATATGCCTGCTCTACAAGGAAACGTCCAGTGCAGTGCACTGAAAGTGCAGGTTCTAACCTCTTCCTACACTTTTATTTTAAAACGAAACCGTTCCGGAACGGTTTCTTTTTAAAATAAAAGTATAGGAAAGATAAAAATTAATTAAAATAAGTAGAGGAGCACCGCTCCCGACCGCTCCCTCCCACTTCGACCACTGCTTCTAAACGATTACCAGAGCCACCTCTATTCATCTCGCTGGCCATGTGCAGCGCCAAAATACACCCTGGGGGGAAACGCTTCGCGTTCTCCCTGTGGCCCCCCTTTTGGCTTTCTGCACAAAAACCCAGACTCATTTAACGTGGAAAAGGTTGCTTTAATGTGAAAGGCCAAATCTTACAATTAACCGCTTACCCTGGCTCCATGGCCTTACAGACTATCAAAATATTTTAAACAACCAATTAATAATTCTACATTTTCATTTTCCCCAACAATTAAATAATTAAATAATTCCACTTCCTCCCTAACTATCCTGTGGCCCCTACTGTCTCCTTACCACTTCTTCAGGCGCCCCGCTTTCTCCCCGGGGCCATGCCCCTCCAGGTTCAATACCTGTTCCCCCGGGGTAGCCCGCTTGTGCAAACAGCACCTCCCCATCCTTTCCCGCGCCATTCCCTCACATCTAAAGGGGCCATGCCCCCGGAACCAGAAAAACCCTCCCCCGAGGTGTTCTTTCTGCCCCACCCCATTCCTTCCTACTTCCAACTCTTTAACATATCTCTCAACAACCAGTTCGATTCCGACAGATAATAAGTATTTCCAATAACTGACAAATGGACACCATCCTCTCTAAATATCATGAATCCTTCATAAACTATGTCTATGTGGTCCAAAACCTGCACCGCAGCTGAGGCACAAAATTTCACCATCTCTCTGTTTATCCCATTCCTCGCCCGCTCTATCGCTCCCTCACTTCTCGCCCCCCTCCAAACTCTCCGGCAACAACTTAGTCCAAACTACACATGCTTGAGGCCACATTTCTCGGACCCATAACAAATCCCTTTTCATTTTCTTAAGAAGAGCCACACCCGTGTCCCTTACCAGGTCATTTTCCCCAGCATGAATAATCACCCCATCTGGAGACCCATAGAGTTCCCTCAACATCGTAAGTAACTGATCCCAGTGAAGCCCCCCTAAACCAGACCATCTTACCAAAACATTTTTATAGCTGCAACCTAATTGCCTGCCAAAAACCCTTTTCTCTGCTTCCTTCCCCGCCCACTTAACAATTGAATGCCCGACAATCCAGATTTGCGCCATCTCCCCCGACTTTCGAGCAGCATCTGAAAAAGAAATTACAGAATCACTTACAAATTAAACCATCCTACCACATACCAGTCTCCTTAGGTCCCTTGAAGCCTTCCTTCAAACAACCCCTTTACCCAAATCCCTGACATACCCTTTGTATCTCCTGGACCTCCAACGCCCCAAACTTTTCACTTTATCCTCCGTAAAGCCCAGCCTACTACCCTCAGATGCTGCACCCATCCTAAAGGAATGTGTTCCAAACTCCTCCGCCTTTTCCCCTACTGCTACCAGAACCTTTCGCAATACCCCCAGAACTTGTGCCGCTGATACCGGCGCCCCATCCTCATGCTGGAAAACCAAACCTGTCCTCCCCCCACAATGCTCCTTCCACACCAAACCTGTCTGAACCGGGCATAACTCCTTGCTCCCTCGACCCAGCAAAACCCAAGAGCCCTTTCCTTTTTGATCTGTCTTAGACCTCTTGATCTTGATGTCCAAACCTGACTCTGTAAATTGAACATCTTCCCATTGCAGTCCCCCTATCCCACTGTTTCCCCCCACCATCTCAGAAACCCTAAAAGCCCCGAAGAATAGCCAAGTAAAACAAGTCACAAACAGCTCCCCTTCCCATGCCGACCAGCAACCCCCCCGCCCCCACAGCCTGACACAACCTCTTTAGCAATTCCGCTGATACCGGTCTCCTCTTATCCTTATCCCTCTTACTTTCCCTTGCCCATCCTTCCAACATCCTGTTTGCCATTTCTCCACTGCTTGGCTGAAAACCCCAAAACCATTTCCCATAGAAAGCAATCCCTGCCAATGTCCCCATTATAGTTGGCCTAGACCAGCCCCTATCCATGCACCTCAAGAGGAAGTTAGTGACATCATCCCTTCTCCGCTCTTCCACATCCCACCTACCCTTCCAACTACAAGCCCCCACCACCCCCCTATAAAATCCTCCCAAGCCGTCCTGTACGCCTCTCTAGATGCCGGGGCAAGAGAACCCTCCACCAATGCAAGCACTCTCAGCTTCCTATTTTCCTCCGCTCCTCTGGAATCTGCTGCCCCTCCTGATTCAATCTCTGCCATTGAAAACGAGATAATGCATCAGCGATGCCATTATCCTTCCCTGGCACATGTGTTGCCTTAAACACCATATTCCATTCCATGCAACGCAGAACAAACTCTCTCATCAGTCTCATCAGTCTCGCCACCCTCTGATCCCTTGCTGACTGCCTGTTCATTATATGAACCAAGCATTCGTTGTCAATGTTGAAATTCACTTTCTTATTTTGCAAATCCTTCCCCCACAACTCCAATGCAACCAGCAAAGGGAAACATTCAAGGAATGCTAGACTTCTTCCTTCTTTCAACCAAAGCGATGGCCACTTCTCCGCACACCACTTTCCTCCCTAGAAAACTCTGAAACCTCCCGCTCCTGCTGCATCCGAGAATATCTGCACCTCCCATGACACCGGAACTCCCTGCAACCACATGAACACTCTGTTAAAGCTCTCCAAAAAACGCAGCCAAATTCTACAATCTTCCCGCACTGCACCTGATACTCTTATCCGATGATGTGGGTACTTAGCTCCCGCCATAGACCGTGCCATGTTTCTAAAAAAAGTCTGCCCTGGGGCCACCACCTTGCATGCAAAATTCAAATGCCCCACCAATCTCTGCATCTCCACTAGCATCATTCTCTTGGCCCCCACAGCTTTCTCCAGCAGTCCTACCAATTTGCCCACCTTGTCGTGCGGCAAGCGTGAGGTCATGACCACTGAGTCCAGTCCTAGAAATGTCAACACCACTGCCAGCCCTTCTGTTTTGTCTTCCGCTAGGGGCACCCCCACCTCTCCCATCAACTCCTGAAACAACTTTAACATCTCCTTGCACTCTATCTCTCTTTCTGCCCCGCTAATGAACAGGAAATCATCCAGGTAATGCAGAACACTTTCCCAACCCGAGCTGTATGAAAAAACCCACTGTAAGAAAGAACTGAAACGCTCAAACAAAGCGCAGGAAATTGCGCACCCCATTGGCAAAGCTTTGTCTATGTATATGCGGTCCTCAAATTGCAATCCTAACAGTCAAAAATCCTCTGGGTGCACCGGCAACAACCTGAAAGCTGCCTTAATGTCACACTTGGCCATGAAGGCCCCACACCCTTCTTTCCTCACCAAATCCACCGCCTGGTCCACACTTGCATATACAACCCCACATTCTTCCAGGGCAATGAAATCATTGACCGACATGCCCTCCGCCATGACAAATGGTGTATCAATCTGAACTCCCCCTGGGCTTTCTTGGGCACCACACCCAGTGGAGATATAACTAAATCACCCGGCAGGTCATCAAATGGCCCTACTATTCTCCCTGCTGCTATTTCTTTACCCAATTTTCGTCTTACCACCTCAACATTTTCCTTGGCTGACTTCAAGTTTTCTGCCCACCGACGCACCCTTGGGCCCTGATAACCCAGCCTGAAACCCTGACAAAACCCCTCACTCAAAATCTTAGCCCCTTCCCTGTCCGGATAAAATTGCAACCACTAGTGCATCCAATTTAATTGGAGTAAAAGCTTTTCCACACAACCCCTCTGCCGGATCCTCTCCCCCTCCCCCTGTCTCCCTGTTGGAAACACTGAGTGAGAGCGTGTTTCCCTGCACATTTGCTACACTCATGCCTGAACCTACATAAGTTCCTTGTGCAGCCGTCCTTATTAAATGTCCAACACGCTGCAGAGGACTGCCCTCTGCCTCCTCTCCCCGCCCCCTCATGGACGGGGCAATCAAGAAAGGGCCGGCAAGGCACAGGCAGACCACTTGCTGTGTGCAATGTCGGTGCAGCCCTCGTTGGAGCCATCCATTGCAGCCATGATCCATGTCTATTTCCCACCAGGCAGCCTGACTGTCCTCAGCCATTCTTGCTCTGAATTCCTCGTCGTAACGCACCCACGCAAAGCCCCCAAAATTCGTAAATGCCTTCCTAATTACATCCATATATTTTAGCAGAGCCACTCATTGCTCCGGAAATTTCTCACAACAGACACTGGCGTAAATAATAAATGCTGCCGTCCAATTCTCAATTGTCACTGAGACCCTTGGGCGTGAAGCCAGTTCTCTCTCTTCCTCCTTAGACCCCTCCTTTGCTCTCACTTCCCGATGGAGCAGCTTAAAGACGTCCACAAATTCCCCCGCCTGAATCTTCTCCCTGGTCGCTGCCATCAAGTGCGCCCCCAAAGGTTTTGTGATACCCATGTACGGTAGTTTTTTCTCCTTGCCCTTCACTCCAACCTCCTTTTCTTTTGAAACCTGCACCTCGAGCGCCAATGGCTCCACTACCTTGTCCGTTTGAACCTCCACCGAGCAATTGCCCTTTTCATCCACCAAGGCTCCAATAGCCTGTACACCAACCTCTCTCATTACCCCTTGCAAACCAGACCCTTCATTTCTTGTCCCGATTCTCGTGTCCCCCCTCTGCCATGCAGATGACCATGCCCTTTCCTGCTCACCTCCTTCCACACAGCTCGTCTGCGGTCTGTCCTCCACTCCGATGCTCCGCATCTCTTTTATTACCGGGCTCCTACTGCGGGGACAAAACATGTCAGCAGTCTCACCCAGCCAATTGTTCCCCCGACCTCTTGCCCCCTGACTGCCCTGCTCCTGTCTTTCCCAATCCCACCTCAAACTCCTTCTCTTCTCCCCCCTTCTCCTTACCGCCCTATAGCATTCTTCCTCCCACTGCCCCACATATTATATTCCTCCATCCCAGCTTCATCACCCCTGAAATACTATTCTTGATGCAAGCTCATGCTCGGGTTGAGTCGATCCTCTTCTTGCGAGCCCGGGGCATCCGCCCGCCACTATTTTGATGTCTTCTCGGCAGGGCTGCAGAAACCCTTTCCTGGTCCGCTTCGCTCGGACGAGGTGTGCCCTCCTCCACCCTGTGATCCTCATCGCTAGTGGCCATGCTGCGCCCTCTAGGTTCTCTTCGCGTCGACCGAGGAGGGGCTGTTCCTAAACCCTCTCCATATTCGTCCTCTGGAACAGCTGGGGCTGCGCAGCGCCCTCTGCCCGCTCTCCTCCTAACCGGGGGGGGGCTTCCGCGCCCCTCCCTAACCTCATCAACCTCTCTCTCCTTCTCCCACCTGCACTCTTCCACAGGTATTTACCGCTTTTTCCTTTCTGCCCTGTCGCCCCCTTCTGCGCTCCATCACCCCCCCTCCGTGGCTCCCTTGACCCACCCCCTTTTGAACACTCCTCACATCCCCTAATTCCCCCTGGTCATTACTAACTCCATCCCTCTCTGGCTCCCCACCCAAAATCCTTTCTCCTATGGACGCTCTCCTGTCAATCTCCCTCCTCATCTTCCTACCCCTGGATTCCCAAACCTCCCCTCTCCGTGCCGCGGGGGTGCAAGCCACCACTGCCGCGAGAGCCCTATCTGCCGCTGCTCTACGCTGCAGCCTACCCCCACCTACATCCCCCTCTCCCGTTACTTCCCCTACCGCCCTTTCCAATTGGGCCTTAGATGCCCTGCTAATGATCTCCAGGGCCTCCCTCAGAGCCCTAGCATCCACCAGACCCTTCTTACTGGCTCCCTGTCCCACCATTGTGCACTAATACTCAAACTTTGCACTACAAATATGCCCCTTGAAGCTCAACTAGCTAAGCTAATATCCCTGATAATAGTAATTAAATTCTATAATTCCAAGGTTTAGAAATATTAACAATTATAAACATAACAGGAATTTGTTTAAATATTTTTTTATTTATTTACCCCCTTTCAATAATACCCCTGCCCTAAAAAGCCCCCCCCTGTGCTTCTGACCTGTCCCCAGAGAAGAAACACCCAAAAATCAGAAGCCCACAATCAAATGGGGCCAAAAAACGAAATTAGTACACTGCCCCCGGGCGGCTCACCGGCCGCACCACACTAGCAAAGAAAATAAAGCGGTCCCTTTAAGGGAACTGCAGTGCCCCCTCTGACGCACACCGGCTACCGCGCTGAAGCACAGCTTTGCCGACCGCACAAGGAAGCGAAAACCCTCAAAGCAGCAGCGTGAGCTGCAACAGGAGCGCCTTAATAGGGCACTTAGCACCTCTTCCCTAGAGATTGGACCCACGGCCACCCCCCGATCACAAGCGATCTGCGGCTGCCAGCAGATGCTCCAATAACGCCCACACAATTTCCCGGACAGCCTGAATAAAACTTGAGAAAAATTAGTAAATCACCCACCGGACCCGAAAATGCCTACCAAACCCAACGTAAGAGACCCGACAATATAAATACTAACTGCCTAACCAACCACTGCTAAACTAACCACTCCTCACCTCACAACCACGAAAACCCCTAACCAGGCCTAAGTCAGGGAAGGCGCGGGAGCAGTCGACCAGGACTGATCAATCTCACGTCCAACCATCGCCTGCTTCCCAAACCTTCCCTATCCCCTTAAACACCCCTGGAGGCGCTCTCCCCCCAGGCCATCTAGCTGGCCATGTGCAGTGCCAAAATACACCCCGGGCCTATGGCCCCCCGTCCCATTCCGCCCTGTTCCACCCCAGGGAAAATGGTCACGTGGAAAGGGTGAGCAGACGAACCAAGGAGACCGTGCAACCAGCTAAAGCACACAATGCTGACTACTTTGAAGCAGTCCAATGAGTGTTGTCCGCCTACAGAGTGACCACAAATTCCACCACAAGGGTTACTCCACTGAAAAGTGATGAGTGGCTGCAGGGCACACACCAAACTGCATCAAGCCTGGGGACAGCATGAAGCCTTTAGTGCAACACAATGCAGAGAAGTCAACCAACAAGTCCTTCACACCCAACTGAAACACAGGGACACATTCAACAAGACGAATGCAGCAGCGAAGAGAAGCAGCAGGGTGAGACGCAATCAAGCTAAGACTTCCACAGAAAGACAAGTGCAATTCTTCGAAGTGCAGTGCTCCCACTGAAGTCATTGATGCATTCAATGATACCATTGTCACAGAGGGAGGTAAAGTGTGTGCAGAATCGCCTCATACCAAAAGGCGTGCACTACGAGTTTTTTCTCTAACTCCCTACTCCGACGCCTGCTAGTTAATCACTGGAATAGGATGCTTATGCTAATGCATGAGCGCCCTACTCCAATGAAAACCGGCTCGGTCCCGCGTCAGAGCCCGGGAGGTAATCCTCTGAATGGGTTATTAAATGCGCCCCACTGCCGCAGCCGCATTTAATAACAAAAGGGCGCCTGTCGCGCCTTCTGCCACTATGCCAGCTCGGGGGAGCTCTGGAAAAACTCCCCAGAGCTGGCATGACAGGGGAATAATGGCACCGTGGGGGTCATGGCACCCCAGGTTGTCGCCCGGCCTGCCTTGCCCTAAGGCTGACCATGACTGCAGAACACTGTTTGTGGGCTACTATGTGGGACCAGATGCCACATCTCCAGACTTTAGTGGGTGCACCTTGTGCTTCTCCTGCTTATGTCTGGACTGGCAAATGTCCATACGCCTGCCACCATCATTGCTTAGACTGAACACGAGGAAAACGTGCCTTTTAAGAATTGTGTGACAAAGCCCGCTGGTGGGCAAAATGGAATGCAGATCCTGCCCATCAATGGCCTCCAAATAAGTCACAAAGGACAGTCTCTATTGGGCCTAAGCAACAGGAGAAGGCCTTAAGGCGGGACAAATTGAATTGGAGAAGGACCAACTCTTCTTGTATGTGGGGGCGGGGGATTCGGGGAGCAAGGGCCGAGAACAAGCAAACACACACACACACACGCGCGCGCGCGCACACACGGTGCAGCAGTTTGGGTACAGGAAGCGACTCGCCGGAGAGCTCACAGCGAGGAGCATTGCAGCACACTAGCAAGCAATGAGGCACAGACTAAGAATAAAGACAGCATCATTTGGATGCAGTCAACTTTATTCAAACAACATCTACTCCACATGGTGTTACTTAAAGAGAATAATTACATCAAGATAGGGAGATTATCGTCAATTCCAAGAAAAAAAGAGAACTGACTTAGATTTAGGAAGACATCACTTAAGGTCATACTTGACTTTTTCGAAAAGCATCCCACAAATAAATATTTTCAAGGAAATCATGTCCTCGTCTTCCATCGCCTACAAACAGCTGTTGATTCTCCCTGAGGTTTTATTTTTGTTGGTTCATTTGCTGTTTGAACTTCAGCAATCTGGGGGTTAAGTATGCTTCGATGTTTCATGTAAAACAGAACAGCGCCGGAGAGTTAAGACAATATAACCTCTGCCGTGGTCCAAGATCAACACAGGTCCAGTACAACAGTGTGGGAAAGGATTTCTCTCCCACAACCACGTTAGGGGAGCCAGAGTTGAGCGTGGGCGGGGAAACAACGACAGGCGGCGAAGTCGTTCGGCGGGACCGTTCGCATTATTGAAACACAGAGGCGCCCATTGGGTTTACTAGAGCACAATGGCGATTAATAAGATGTATGAGGGCATAAAGGCTGTTATTATTCAGGAGATGTTGTGGCTTCTTAATGGCCGCCTGTCAGTAGAGTGTATTATGCCATGATAATATTGACTGTGGCAAATTGCTGCACCATATTGCCTGCCAGTATATATCTGACGTCATACACGAACTCTTAAACATACCGAAGGAAACCTCTGAGGTTCCGGAGTCTTATTGTATACACACTGTAATCTGCGGAAATTTGTGACTTCCTGGACACATTTCTGGGAGTTCTTTGTCTGGAAATGGCTTCACTGGAGCACTGGGATGAGGTATTTTAAAAGATCCTCTGGGTTTGAGTGACGTGTCTCGCGGTTTTGTCCAAACTGTGCTGCGTCTGTGTTAGAACTGAATCTCACTCACTTTGTTAATGTGTTTAAAAGTGTGATTAGGTTGTGTCTTGCCGAAGAGACATGTGCAAGAAAGGTTTCTTGTTTCTCTCAAAATCGGTCTGTCTCTTATATGACCAGCAGGCATCTTTAGACCTTCTCACTCTTCCTAGGTACAGGCTTTTGAATGGGGCAGTCGGCGGACTCACACTGGCTTGCCACTTTGATGAGCCACTTCACGGTGCAGCTATTCGTTTTGGCCAATGTTAAGTAAACAGATATTTTTGTAAACTGCACTAAGTTAACCAAAACACTCCCCTGTGGGTACTACCCAAACAGGATTTCACAAAAGGATAGTCTTGCCATTTGTGACTGTGACGTTTTTTTCTTTTTGCGACTCGTTCCGAGATATAAGGCGCTCTTTCTCAATGCAGAGTTCTTTTTGGGATTATCCTACTGGCTGAGATCAGACGTACAACCAGTCACCTGGAATTTAGCTGTAAAGTGGAAGCATATTTTTCCTGATGAGGAGCCATCCTATGCAATAAGCTTTGCATTAGGCTATATATCAGCCGCTTCAGTCAAATCAATTGTACACTTCACTGGTGTTAGGAACGATTCCTCTTTACTGCATCTTTCCTTCCATTTCTATGGACCCCCAAACATCTTGCTTTCATTTTTGTATCTGACCTGTTCTTTTTACAGTGCAGAGAAGCCTTAATTTTCACAACACTGGTGTTTGCTCATCTGTTATGGGGGAACTGACATGTCCTTCAGGCTGTCAGTACTGGGAAACATTGTTTCCCTTAGTCTTGTTACTTTGTTACTACTTTTAGTAACTTGTTATCCCTTGTGGTAACTTTTTATCATTGTACACTGCATTTTACAATGCATTGCAATGGGGTACCCTTTTTGTTTTAACCTAGACTAACTCTAAGTGTGCTAAATGAACAAGCTGGTGGCAGCAGTTACTTTTTACTATTTTTTTGTGCATTTTATTTTAGCCCTACTACGGTTACCATGTGTGGCTACTAATTGTGGCTTGTGGTCCAACATGGCCATGCCACAACGTTTTTTGCTTGTCCTTTGGCCATCTTGTCGTTTAGCCTCTTTCCAGTCCTGTGAGGACAGGAAAATCGTATGGACTTCCAGTGCCTGGGAAAGCAGAGGCTTTTGGCGGGCTACTGGAGGGCTAGGTGTGGCTGCCAGTGGGCTGGGACTGTCTGGTCCCAATGCACACACTAGTGTCAGTGTGTCTGAGTGGTATGTATGAGTTTTGCTGCCAGTGGTCCTGATTGGACCACTGCTGGGGTGTGTGTGTGGACACGATCTGTCATTGGTAGTGGGAGTTTCAGCTCTTACCTAGCTATTGGGATAAGAAGAGGACCCCTGCACCCACTCTAGAGAGATCCTGGAAGAAAGTGAAGGAGCCAAGACTCCTTTCCATCTACAATTCTTGCGAGGAGATTGTGGACGCAATGGAAGAATGCTTGGTGACCAACTTCTGCTGATGCCCTGGTAGAGCCCTGTCTTGTGGAAGATCTCCAGTTGTCCTGCAAAGGAACCGCTACCCTGGAGTGGAGAGAACATCTATTCTCAAAGTCAGCTCAGAGTTCTATGAAGAACAGCCTTCAGAAGTGCCCCAGGACTGCCCAGTGGCAGACCAGCTCTGAGTTTGGGCTACCACGCTGCTGACTTCAACATTCTGAGTTTAGGCCTGGAACTTGGGCAATCCATAGCTTGTACAACAAGACTTACCTCTGCGGAATTACGTGGTCCTAACATCAAGGGGACTCGAGATAAGAGGGAAAGTCTGACCATGGCAAGTGACTCCCTTTGCATCACCGTGCATCAGTGGCTGTTGTCTGAAACTACTTACCTGCTTCCAGTCCTGTCCTGAGAGGGGCCCTGCATCCAGTTTTGCTGCATTGTTGAACTGGAAGACCTTGCGCCAGCATTAGACATCGACCAGAGAACTGCTCAAACCTGCAAGCCCTGGGAATCAAGGGCTGAGGCCGATGGAGGGAAAAGCAACCTTGGACATTCTTCAATGGACCTGCCAAGTCCTGTGTAGAATCAGAATAAAGGAGTGAGTTGTAGCAATACTTACCTGAAACCATAACTCCCTTTTAAAAGTTTTGGTAACTTTTAGAAACTTTTAGATTACGTTGGCTTTGCCAAATCTTGTTCACACAAACACGTCAAAAATTGGGAGCACGTTTATTAGTTAGATTAACTTGTTCCCTATCCATTGGAACAGTTCTATGGACCCCTGAGACCCTACCTTTATTTTTTCCAGCTTCACAAAACTGTATGGAACTTTGGTGAACTTTTGGGCACCAGGCCCCATACATGTTAGGGATGGACTTCTGAAGTTAGGATTGATTCTCTTCTGAAGTTAGGATTGATTCTCTGTGGACCTCTAGTGCTAATACTCATATGTACCATCCTTTTCAGGGGTTTGATATGCATTTTGCCCTACTCTAATGATTGTGTATATATCATAATTTTAGTGTTGTGTGATATTATTAGCTGATTATAGTTATTTTTCACTGCATTTTTTGACCGTAAGCAAAGAAGTATTTTTAGACCTGTTTGTCTAAGTGTGTTCCTTGACTGCTTGTATTTGTATTTATTTTAATTTATATAGCGCCTTAATACAAAGCGCTTTACAAGAGGAACAAGTGAATACAACAAGCAATACTTGACAATGAATCTAAACCAGAAAACAGTATAACAAACAATTTACATTTATGATGAGGCTAAGTACTAATAGAGGGACAGAAGGTAGGAGGAGAGGGTGGAGGTGGGTTAGGTGGTGAGAGAGGAAACAATTGGTGCTAGGAGGGAGAGTGGAAGAGATAGGATTTTGGAGAAGTGCGAACTAAGGGATAGGAGGTGATGGAGCGGACGGGAAGAGGAAGGTGGTTCCAGTGGAAAGGAGCAAGAAGTTGGAAGGAGCAGAAACGGAAGGGCGCACAGGGGGGAGGTGGAGTAGAGAGAAGGAAGAGATCTGCAGAATGGAGAGAACGAGAAGGAGTATAGAAAGAGAGAAGGGAGGAGAGGTACAGAGGGGCAAGACCATAGAGGGCTTTGAAGACTAGGCAGAGGAAGTTTAAATTGAGCTGGGAGTGGAATGGGAGCCAGCTGTCATGATTCCTGCCCCTCATGTCCCCAGCCCTCCAAGATGTCAGGCTGGAGCCAGGCCACAATCACCTACATCGCCCTCAAGGGCCTCTCCATCCCTCCAAAGACCCACTTGGAGTCAGACTTGGCGCTTGTGGCACCAGACTCACTCACTCCCATAGGATAACATTGGGGATTGGACTTGTAGTGCATTGATGGGGACACGATGGATGCCCCACATATTTCGGTTCCCAGAACTGCATGTGCAGTCTAGTCTTTTGGGTGTGGTTCAGCCCAGAGACACCTGGGATACCCAGAGACTATTTAAGCCACGCCCAGGCTGAGAAACATGCTTTGAGTTTTCTGCACCTGCAGCGTGACACTCACCGTGTTCGGATCGGTCTCCAGTAGGCCTGCATCTTTCTTCTGCGCTCAGCTCCTGCAAGAACAAGAACACCGTTAGGAACAGCCTTACCTTGCAGTGCTTCTGTCCATCATTCATCGCTCCTTCTGCTCTGCGGGCATCTCCAGCGGTGTCATTCCCATCCCGGCAAGCCGCTTCCTAAGGAAAAGGGAAAAGAACAGAAAAAAGGCATTAGTAAGCATTCAGCAAATCTTCGCTTATTTTTAAAGACTGTATGAGCTTCAAACGCTTACCTGAATCCCAGCTCTGGGGGGAACTCTGTCTCCGGAACTTCTCATCCATCTGCAAGAGGGAAAAGACACTCCAGGTTAGCGTGGAAACATCTAGAGGCGCTGCATACCGCGCTTACTCACCGCATTTCTTCTTCATAACCGGAAGCCACGCTGAAAATGTTGCGGCACCTAAAAGACACAGAAAAATAACTCAGTTCAATACAAATACGAAAGGGTTGCATCGCGCTCTCACTCACCTTCAGCGCTACTCATATCAGCAGCACGCCACCATCCCTGGACGCCGGCCATCATCTAAGGAAGGAAAGGAACGAAGTTAGAGAATTGTACAATAGACTCATTATACTTACCTGTCGGACTCTTGCCAGTGAAGTAACTAGGCAGCAACGAGCCCGCATCAATCAACGCGCCCCTGTGCCGAAAGCAGGACGGAGAGCACACTTTCCAAGAAAATAAGGTGAGCTGTGGATCAAAGGGAAGGGTTGGACCTTCAAGCACACAGAGACAATAGGGAGTTAAACTCTACCAATCCTGTGTTTCAGGCCCAGTCTCCAGTCGAGTAGACTCCAGGGAAGGGTTTAAGGTCGTAAGAGGTCAGAACAGGCTGAGTGACGTCCCCGTGGATACCAGGTGAGCGTTACACCAGCCTAGTGACTTAAGAGAAGAGGAGATGGAGTCATGAGGTGAGAGGAGGCAGAGGGAGCGAATGGCAGAGTGGTAGACAGATTTGAGGGGGGAGAGATGAGAGGAGGGGAGTCCAAAGAGAAGAGTAGAGCAGTAGAAAAGTCTGGAGAAGAGGAGGGAGGAGATTAGGAGTTTAGTAGCTTGGAAGGTTAGGAAAGGACACATTTTGCGGATGTTGTAGAGGTGGAAACGGCAAGATCTGGCAGTGAGGGAAATGTGATGAGAAAGAGAGAGGTGGGTGTCAATGTGCAGACCAAGGTTATGGGCATGAGGAGAGAGGGGGAGTTGGGAACGAGGAAAAAGAATGCAAGGAGGAGGGGAGGGAGGAAGAAGAAGAGTGTTGGCAGGGAAGAAAAGGAGTTCAGTTTTATCTGCATTGAGAGTAAGGAAGTGAGAGGACATCCAATATTTAATAGCAGAGAGGAAGGAAGAACGTTTATGGTGAATGTCAGGAGAGAAGGAGGAGAAAGAGAGGAAGAGCTGGGTATCATTAGCATAGAAATGATGAGAGACATCAAAGGAGGAGATTAAAGGAGAAAGAAGGGAAGTATACAGCGAAAAGAGAAAGGGGCCAAGGACAGAACCTTGGGGAACGCTATGGTTGAGTGGAGAGATTGGGGAGGTGGAGCCACCCCAATAGACTGAGAAGGTGCAGTTCGAGAGATAGGAGGAGAACCAGTTAAGAACTGAGTCTTTAAGGCCAAATGAGGAGAGAGTGGTAAGAAGTAGAGGATAGTCGACAGTGTCAAAGGTAGCAGAGAGGTCCAGTAGGACCAGAATAGAGGAGTGCTTAGAGTAGCGAGCAGAGAGGAGAGAGTTGAGAACAGAGCAGTTTCAGTAGAGTGAAGAGGGCGTAAACCAGATTGGGTAGGGGGGAGGAGAGAATGGTTAGAGATGAAGGTAGAGAGTTGAGAGTAGACAATGCGTTCGAGTATTTTAGAAAGGAAAGGTAGTAGAGAGATGGGACGTTGGTTAGATGCAAGATGGGGATTAGCAGTATGTTTTTTGAGAATTGGGATGATAGTCGCATGATTAAAATGAGTGGGGAAGGTGCAGGTGAAAAGAAAGGTTTTGAAAAGGGAGGTGATATAGGGAATGAAGGGGGTAGATTTTGGGGATGAGGGAGGTAGGTATGGGGTCAGAGGGAGAGGCAGTTGGGTGGGTTTTAGAAAGGAGGAGGGTAACTTCAGATTGAGTGATGGGGTGAATGAGGACATGGAAAAGGGAGGGGGAGGAGGAGGAGGTGTAGGAGCAAAATAAGAAGGGGAGGAGAGGATAGTTTGTCAGAGATTGAGGACTTTGTTGGAAAAGAAGGTGGCATGATCAGAGGCAGAGAGAGGAGAGGCAATGGAATGATCGAGGGTAGGTGGAGAGAGAAGTCGAGTTAAGGTTTGGAAGATACGGCGAGGGTGAGAGGACTGAGAGTGGAAAAGGTCGGAGAAGTAGGTGCGTTTAGCAGAGTTAAGGCAAGAGTCATAGAGGGAGTGATAGTAGAAGTAAGCAGTTTGGTTGGGGGTGATAGGGTGTTTGAGCCAGGAACGTTCAAGGTGCCTAAGAAGGCGGCGGATGGAGGAAAGATGAGCTGATAGACAGGGCTGAGCAGGTCGGCGAGAAGGGCGGAATGAGGAGAAAGGGTAAAGATGATCAAGAGTAGAGGAGAGGGAGGAAGTTAAGGTGGATGAGGCTTCCGTGGCTAAAAGACAAGAGAAGTGGGAGAGCGAGGGGAGGGAAGAGGAGCAGGAAGAAAGGAAGAGAGAATGGTTGAAGTTGCGTAGATCACACCTGAGGAAGGGGGTGGAAGAAGAAGGGGAGGGAGGGCGAGGGGGGGTGAGGGAGAAAGAGAGCAAGGAGTGGAAAGAAAGATAGTTAGGTAGAGAAGAGATTGGAGATGCAGAGAAGGAGGAGGTGAAGATGAGGTCAATGGAAGAGCCTGATTGGTGAGTGGGAGGGGAGGGGAGAGGAGAGAGAGGATGGGAGTCGAGGATGGATAGGAGAGGAGAGGAGAAGGGTTAGTAGAGAGATGGAGATTGAAATCGCCAAGAACGATTAGTGGGGTGGGGCTAGGTGCAATGAGGTTAAGAAGATGGTCAAAGTCTTCATAGAATGAGCCAAGCTGGCCAGCAGGGCGATACATGATGAGGAAAGATATAGCATGAGGAGAATAAAAGATTTTATACATTTATTTATTTGCATTTATAGAGCATACAAAGCTGCCCTGAGGCATCGTGGCGCTGTTACAGCATATAGACAGGCTCCAATCCAGCCCTATTTTGGCCAAAACACACCTGTGTCGATCCCCCGTGACACAACTGTACCATCCCCCTCTCGTGTATGTTTTGTAAAAACTGTTGTGTACACATTGTGTGAACTACGCCTGGGACCACTTTCAGTCTCAGGCGCACCTTCCCTCAAAAGTAGGTCCTTCCTACCTCATTTACCTTGGGAATGTGCCTCCATGTGGAGTCTTGACCTTAAAACTGTTGAAGTCGACACTTACCTGTGTTACCACTATTTACAATCACTGTTGCCCGTTTGTTTCAAACTTTCGTGCTTATCGAAAGTACTGTAAAGTAACTGTCAAATCACCAAAAATGTTCTGTGCCCTTTTGAAATAAATATACACATACAGAACCACATTATCGCTTGTAGGATCTCTCATCCTGATTATTTTCTCGTATTTGTATTTAGATCAGGGCCAAGTAGAGAGCAGTGGTAGGATCCTGTAGGCTGAATTGAAGGGAGTCAGAAAGGGATGCAGCAGAGGTTTGTGGAAGGCTTCATAGAGGAGTGAAGGTGGAGGATGCAATAGTCAGTGGTAGGAGGAATCGGCTTCTGGAGTTGGAGAGACAACGGCTGTAAGAGACAGATCAGAGCGAGGGCTGAGGCTGCAGAGTTGGAGGGAGTGATAGTCCGTGGTGGAGGGGCTGCTGATTGAAGGCTGAGGGAGCAGTCCAGATGAGCGGCGGAGGCCATAGCAGTAGAGTCACTGAGGCTACGGAGGCTGCAGTCTATGTAGTCTTCACTGTGTGTGCTCATTGTGGACCCCTTACAAGCTCACCACCTCTTCAGACTTAGCCTAGACCACTCCCCTTGCTACCTTGAACTGGTTTGGCAACAGCTCCAAGAGTTGTCACTGTCACAATACTAGGTTGGCCTTCTATACAGCTGTCCACCAGGCCAGAGTATAGCATATCAGTCCTAACAACTGGTATGGGTCTATGCTCTAATGCCAAGATGCCTCCTGGGATGAATGCAAACTGTATACCTCCTCTGACCTGACCACACAATGCATTTCCATATTCAATGTTGGGAGATAGAAGTTCTGACCTTAGCTGGTGTTGCAGAGATACAGTTTTGGTTTTGACAAATATTGTAGTGCTTTGCCAGTTCCTTGTTGCCAAAACAATGCTACAGAGAGGAGAGGAAAGAGATGCCAATTTGGTCAGCTAAGGACAAATAGGCACAGCGATGTAGTTGGCCCAGGATCGTACAGATTCATCAGGTTGGGAGCCAAGATCCTAACACAGTTTTCCAGCATCTCCAGTTTGCAATATAGTGAGTAAATTAAATCTCTTCTCTTCCCATCTTTAGCTTGAGATCAATATACAATGTGTCCTACATACTTCTGTTTCACAAATCAACCTATTACTATGTGTTCCTTAATGCTGACTTTCAAAACACCAAACTACTTGGCAATTCTACTTCCAAATAAATAAGACATCTATATAGAGACATTTTAGCTGAAAAAGGTAAGAGTCACTCCAAAACAGCAACAAGAAACAGGACAGAATTAGGGTAATTTTATAAAAAATGTAAATTTCATACATGGGAGCACCAACGTTAACACTTACTTGCACCTGGATTCCCTGCATGCAATTTTAAAAGTTTGCAAAACTCAGTGGAACACTAAGTGTAAAATGGTACATAGTCCTGTTTACTCTTACGATTTTCTCTGCGTTTTGTGAAGAAACTAATTCTGCCTGCAAATTACGCTTTGCAGGCAGAATTTAGTAATGTATTCTTTTGGAATGTGCCTGGTCTTTCGCAGGATCAAAACCAAGGCATGAATCAAGGAGTAAAAACATTGTGGGCCATTTTTTTTGCCCGGATTTGTCACTCTCTGCCATTGAAATTGAGGTTGAATGTGTTTCTTCAAAATTAGTATGTGGGGATGGGCCTTTAATCACCTTAACCCAAAACAGGCCCACCACTTAAGAATCAAGTACACAATTGTACATAAAGCCAGCTTATTGTTTAAACCTCTGGGGAAAGGATATATGGTGTTGCAGGACCAAACTAACCCAAGTATCAACAATACAAAATCAGTTGGCATCTCATATACTTTAACAATTAAAAATGCTCCCGATACTTTATTACAACCCACCCCACAAATATGATTGGACAAAACCTCTTCAAGGAAAGCCCATCTTTTCCCAAGTCCCCATTTTCTCAGACCACTCTATCAGACTTTTCGCCTTCTGTGCTTCCTTTAGACCCTGCAATAAGAGACTCACATAACTAGAGTAATCAAAAATCCATTATCTACAATAGTTACAGAGCCCCCAAAACTGCTGCATTTGTTTCACAGTAACTGGCTGAGCCATATTTTTAACTGCGGTAGCTCTCTCTGGCATTACCTACCTTCCAGCGGGTGATATTACTTGCCCAAGTAAATTACCTCTGTCTGACAGTATTGCAATTTATCTTTGTCCACTTTGTACCCCTTCTCAGTGAGCAGGGTGAGCAGCGTTATTTAGTCTCCTTGACACTGCTCCTCTGAAGTGCTGCAGACGAATAAGTCGTCCACGTACTCAACTACGGTACTGAACACATGTATATTCCCCAAATCCATCTGAACCAACCGGTTAAAAATACTCTGAGATTCGCAGTACCCCTGGGACAGCCTTGTGTGATCGAATTTCTGACCACGATACATAAACACTGTGAGGTACTGCTGTCGGGGTGATTCTCCTGGGGCCGGCAGAGCCGTCCGCGGACCTTCGGGCTGGGGAGGCCCCAACTCCTCCATGTCCCCAAAAGGAGTATGAGACACACACAAGAAGCAAGGCGGTACTGCAGTTTATTATAATAACGGCAGGGATGAGTCTCGGTTCGTATGCATCCGACGGGACTCTCACTCGTAGTGGGGTTCGCAGGCCCTTTTTACAGCAGTATGACGCGCTACTCGTGTCACCTGGGAAAGTTAGCCCAAAACCTAGCGCCAATCTGGATTGGTTCCCCGAGTGGTAGGGTTAGTATAGGTAACATATGGAAAGAAATATTAGTGGATGAGGATCGGTCAGGTGGTACGCTTGGGTTGTCCCTTGCAGTTGTTACTTTAGAATTGTTACAGAGGGACCCTTGGTGATTGGCTAAGAGTAATGGCGTCAGTAATAAGCCCCCTGTATTCTGATTGGTTCTCCCGCAAGCCCCCAAGCCTGGGGCCATTGCCGTTCCCAGCTCGCGGTGTACCTGTCATTATCAACAATGTGCAACTATGTGTTTGTGCAGACAATGGACAGGTCCGCTCATGGGCTTGTGGACAGGTCTTTCCCATCGCTGTAAGTGTCCATCTTGCTGCTTCGTTGTTGCAACTTGTGTCCCAGAAGTGGGACCCTGGCGGCTTCCTGTCTCGTGAGCTTGGCACCTTGTCAGTTCGGCTTGGTCACATGTGGAGAGACCGTAGCTGGAGCAGAATTACGAGCATTAGATTTGTATTTCGTCTCTGAGGGCTTGTCACTTACAGGTGTAACCTTGGCGCTGGGCTCACGGCATGCGAGTTGCAACATCGTGGCCTTGGCTGTGAGCTCTCGCTGGGGGCTTGTCCTGCATGGTCAGCACTTGTACTCTTGTTCTGAGAGGATTTTCATTGCGAGGCTCCTGCCTGGGGACTCTTGCTTGCGGCCTACTCGGGCCTAGTTCATGGGTGGCGGTACATAATCCATAGCATGGAGATCGCGGGGCGACAGAGTGTCACACGCAGCATTAGATATACATGGTGGTGTCGTCATAGGGATGGGTGGCGGAAGAAGCGTCAGCAAGCATGTACACGAGCTCTTCGGCATCTTGCGTTTCTGCGGTGCTGTAAAAAGGCCTATGTAAAAAAAAATAACAACGATGCAGGTCAGTGGGTGTGTCAGTCACATACATCATAGCACTGAGTATGTTCTTCATGTAGGTTGGTGTGTGAGTGACCAGTGTGCATGGTGGCACATGTGTTCTCGTCTGTTGGCTATGTAGTTATGGCATCCCTAACGATGTGGATACTTGTGGCTGTGGTTCTTAGTCGAGCTCATCCATGTCGCAGGCGTCGGCTTGAGCTTGGCATGCTATTGGGCATGCTCCTCTTATGTGTAAGTTTCTGAACCAGGGTATTTTATCATCTGGTAAATAGATGAACTTGTCTCATGGGAGGTGTCTGGGCCGTGATCCTCTAGGCCATGGTCTGGATGAGATTGGGGGAGGGTGTTGTCCCATTCTCCCACTTCAGTCCCCCCTCTGGTCGACTTGTCGACCACAAACTCATCGTTTTCCTTATTTCCTTTCACTCTCCATACTTTAGTTATTCCAGGCAAGTGCCCATAGTGGTTGACATGATCTTCAAATGACCAGTACATGTAAACGCAGCCGCTGCCAGGTTTGCAGTATACCCATCTTCCAACATAGCTCCTTCGGTTTCTTGGGTTTTCCACCTTCACAGATGTCGGATCCATATAGTTGTCAAGGATCTGTTTGCGCAGCCTCTCTCTTTCCTTTATAATCATGTCGGTGTGCTTTCCATCATCGGCTGGCAGTAAGGCGTGCATGCCTACCATCTCCATTATTTCGTCTGTTGTACATGCTTTTCTATCTTTCCAAAACTTTATTATGATCAATACAGCTGCAGCCAATATTATGCATCCTACTATTATCTTCAGCCCATCTGATAGCCATGAAGGCATCCATGACCATAGGAATGAAAACCAGCTGCCGTCTTTCTCTACTCCTTTACTTTCTTCCACATTTTGGAGTGCATCAGGGCAAGTTGTGATACTGCTTCAGTAAGTGTTCCATTGTCTGCGTCATTAGCAGGGAAGAATGTGCAACATGATTGCCCTATTTTTCCACAAACTCTTCCTTCCATTGCCGTGAGAAGGTCTAGCACATACCTGTTTTGCAGTGCTACCATTCTTACCGCTCTCAGTTCTTCTTTTATTGCGTTGAATCCGTTTACTGTTGAATTTATTGTCATCATCAGCTCCGATCTGGTGATCTGCAACCATTTTGCATTTGCATATGCCTGTAGTCCTGGGTGTATTATGGATGAGAAGAACATTGCTGCTCTGCTGAATAGTCTGTGTTCTGGTGGGATGGAGGTGAGAGCTGTTTCTGACCTTCCCCACAGGTAGTTTCCAGTCAGGTGTTCTCCTTGTCTTTTCACTCTTGGCAAAACGTTATTGTTGTTGTTCTTGTCACCTTCTTCTACTTCTACTGATCTTTTCCTCCTCTTGTTTCCTTCATCCATCTGGGGAAAGTTGGCCATTTTGACGTGTTTCTGAGGCACAACCAGGGATGGCACATTGATCTGCACCATAGTGCATATTCCATTCCATGATGAAGGCAAGGTGTGGTACGCCTTTTCGTCGCAGGCCCAATAGTGGTCCATTATAACTGCTGTGCCGGCACCCCCATATGGTATTTCTATCGTGTTTTCACAGTTGGTGTTATATCCCACAGCCACATCGCCGTTCTGTTGATAGCACAGTGCGGGTGTTGTGAGCGGTAGTATAGTTATTGGATCTTCGTCCTTCTCCAGCCATGTTAACATCGGTACATATTTTCCCCACGTCGTCCAACATCTGTCGTTGTGCTCTTTTATGGAGGTAATATTTTCTCTTGTTACCATGTTGCCTGCAACTACTCCTATTTCCCACCCTTCATTCGTATATATTTTCCCAGTTATAGTTATTAGAGGTCTTTCCCAACACCCTTGTTCACCAGCAACTTCGTTTGCATACCAATCGCATGGCAGATATTGTAACTTTACTTTCTTCGTTTCTCCTTTTTCGGTGCCATCTGTCAAGTATCTGAAAGCTTCAGTATGGAGGCCTCTTTTGTGGTACATCAAATATGTTTTGATGAAATTATTTTTGTATGGATATGTATCCCTTGTTTTCCATTGAAGTGTCACCACTGTCCCTTAAAACCGTCCGTTTGTTTGGAAGAGTGCCAAATATATCAGGCATTCCACTGTCTTTGCTGGTACTTCTGTCGCTACAAATGTTCTTGATGCGCTCATAGCGTATGGGATCAACGAGCAAACATAGCAGTTGTCCTCAGTTGTCTGCTTACCAATTTTGGTCATGTGCTGATACAACATGTTGTTCGAGACGTGTGCTGAGTCTGTGAGGTATGTGTCAATTCCCTTATCATCTCCATATGTGCTGCGTTTAACCCTGTGTTCCTTACTTCTGGTGTTACTTGTACCACCCAACACCATACGTGTTGCAGCTGTGGGAGGGGGTGAGTTAGTTTGGGGTACAGCCATCACATCATAATCGTAGTGTTTCTGCCAGACAGAGGCAGCCAATAGACCAGTGACAACCAACACGCCTATTAACTTTATTATAATAGCTAATCTCACTGGCATTTTTTGCTCTTACCTTTGCTGCGGTCCTGCAGCTTATTCTTGCAATGTTAAAGAGGCCCGCATGAAAATTCTGAAAATGTGCGTTATTTTGTTAGTGTTTTTAATCAAGCTCTGCCTATCACGTAGTCGTTTAGTGCCCAGGTGAAAAGCTGTTCCCACGCTAATCTCAGTGACCTATCTCTCAGAGCTGGTAAGTACTCGTAGAGATGTGGTAATTGTTCTATGGCCAAAATGAACGTGTTGTAGTACACGCGTACCCTTCTCATTTTTAGATACTTTGGCCTCTTTATATGGTATACAAATTGGTGTGACAGGGCCTCAGGGGTGTTATCATCTGTGGGTAGCATTTACTCCTGGGCAGAACACGACGTTAGTTACTTCACTTTCTAAACAATACAGTAATATGCAGTGCCTGCATGTGCGAGACAAAAAGGAGAGAGAGAGCATACACATGTTTATATGTGTGTGTGCAACATTCCAGTTTGTTATACAATTTCCTTTATTCGGTGATGGCAGGGACGGGGCTGGGCGGGGTGGAGGTTTGTTTGCTTTGAGTTCTTGTGACCATGGGGTGGGCTATGGGTGATTGTCCAAAGTCTATGGGTGTTTCTCTGGCTGGGGAGGGGTCAGGGGCAGTGTCACAATTGTCCTTGTCTGCGTTTACTGTGTCTTTGTCTGTTGTTGTGTTGCTGATGATGTTGTTTTTTCGGTGGCCCTGTCGTCAACGCGAGGGCGGGTCTGGCCTTTGTAGGGCTTGATGTCGTGGAGGTGGTTCCAGACCTTCTTGTCAACTATTTGAATTGCTCTGGGAGCTACTGCTTCCACTAAGTGGGGCCCCGTAAACCTGGGGCCGTTCCACTTCCTGTTGAAGTTGCGGAGGAGAACATAGTCTCCTTCTGCAATTGTGCACTGTTTTTGCTGCTCTTGTTCCTCGTTTGTTCCTTCTGGTTGGGTGATCTTCGACCCGCCCTGCGTGCGCTTGAGCTGTTGAGAGATAAAAGCAACACTAGTAATCAAGGAAGACATGTATTGATACATTTCATCACCAAATACTTTTGCAGAACTTTCGTGGTCGGTGAAGGCCTTTGATGTTGGCGTTAATGGAAGGCGCATCTGACGTCCAGTCACTACCTCGTGGGGAGTGAGCTGGTGGTCGGATCCTGCCCTATTCCTCAGCTCAAACAGAGCCAGGGGAAGGCAGTACAACCAGCTTTTCTTAGTTGTCTGCTGTATCTTGGCTATTTCTTCTTTTAGCAGGCAGTTTAGGCGTTCACAGATACCGTTAGCCTGCGGGTGGTATGCGCATGCAAACTTATGTTTTATGCCGAGCATTGCAGTTATGTGCTTGAACATCTCATTAGCAAAGTGTGGGCCATTGTCTGACTGCAGCACTTCGCACACTCCCCATCTTGGGAAGACTTCCCTCACCAAGAATTTGGCTGCTCTGAACGCATCCGCATGGGAGCAGGGTCCAGCCTCAATCCACCTTGAAAATGGGCACACCACTACAATCATGTATCTTTGTCCTTGACATACGCTGATCATGTCAACGTAGTCAATATGTAAGTGCAGTAAAGGTCCTTCAGGCCGGGGTATAGTACCTTTTATCACTTGCAGCGTGTGACGGGCTGTAAACTGTTGGCACATTTTAAGCAATTGCTGATAAATGCTGCAACATGTGAATTTAGCTCAGGACAAAACCAAGCTTACTTTATCCGTGCTGCAATCTCCTCCTTTCCTGTGTGCGCTGGATGGTGTAGCTGAGCTAGGGCTGTTTTAAGTAATGCTAGGGGCATCACTACCTTTCCTGTATTGCTCTGACGCCACAATCTATCTGTAGGTGACATTGTGCATCCTCTTTGCACCCATAGTTCCTTTTCTGCCATAGGTGCTGCTGCCTGTAATTCTAGTATCTGCGTTTCAGGGATGTGTGTATACCCATCCTTCATCAACATTTGTCTCGCTCCCATCCTCCCCTATCTTTTTCTTTTTTTGGGGTGGTCCACATTACTCCAAAATACGCAGCATGCTTGGCATGTGCGCCTGCTGTTTCATTACCTTTTGAGATAGGGTCATCCCCATTGGTGTGGGCCTGACACTTAACCAAAGCTATCTCTTTCGGGTCATTAATTACTTCAATTAGTTCTGCTAGTAATAGAGCATGTTGTTCTGGCGTACCATCTGCTCTTCTGAATCCTCTCCTCTGCCATTTTATTAATCCTGAGTGGACTGTTGACGCAACGTATCCACTGTCAGAGTATATCGTCACTCTTTTATCAAAACTCTCCCTTAATGCCAAGATTAGGGCCACTAGCTCTGCGGCTTGTCCCGAATAATATTGTGGTAGTGGACACATTTTACTGGCACATACATCCAGTCTTTCGTCAACCTAACCACTGCTGCTCCTGTCCTTCTAACACCATCGCTTTGGTCTATTGTTGATGACCCATCAATGAACATTATTTCCCCCCCTACTAGGGCATTTTCCTCAACTCTTCTTGTGCTGGAGTAAAGTTCAATGGCTTGTGTGCAGGAATGAGCGTAGTCACCCACCTCAACTACCTCAGCTATGAATCTTGCTGGGTTCACATTGCTGCACCTTACAATTGTCAATTCTGGCCTGGAAAGAATAATTTCATAACCCGAAGCTCTCTGGGTGGTCAGTGTGGATTTAGGCTTGTTCAAAATGGCAAAGAGGGCATGCTCCACGAATAGTGTGGTCCGGCACCCCATTGTTATCGATGATGATTTTTCCACCGCAAAAGCTGCGGCGGCCAGGCTTTGTTTGCAAGGGAAGTGGCCTAACATTACAGGGTCCAAGTGTCCGCTGTAGAAGGCTACGGGCTGATGGCCCATGTTTGTTTTCTGTGTCAGTACTGCCTTCATTACTGCTGAGTCACAATGTGAAAAATTAAAAATTGGTGTTCATAGTTCGGAGTGGCTAGCACAGGTGCTGTAGATATAGTGTTTTTCAATTCATCAAACGCCTCTTTCATTTCTCTTGTCCACCCCAAATCTTTGTCCCTTTTTTTGCGTCTCTGAGGGCCTCAAGCAGGGGTCCTATGTAAGAACTGTAGTCAAAAACCCATGCCCTGCAATAGTTGCATAGGCCCAGAAATTGCTGTAGTTCTCTCACTGTATGTGGTTGTGGTGTGTTGGTTATTGCTTGTGCTCTTTGTGGTGCAATGTTCCTTCCATGCTGAGAGATAAGTTGGCCAATGTAGAGTACCTGTTCCGGACAGTACTGTAACTTTTCTTTGTCCACCTTGTACCCCTTCTCAGCCAACACTGTGAGCATCTTTAATGAGTCTTTCCTACATCTTTCTTTAGTGGTGCTACAAATGATGATGTCATCAACGTATTGCAGCACCGTACTCTCCATTTCGATATTCCCTAAATCCATCTGTATTATTCTGTTGAAGATGGATGGTGACTCACAGTACCCTTGAGGCAGCCTTGTATGTTTCCATTGTCTGTTCTGTATGTGAAGCTTGTGAGGTCTTGTGAATCTGGGTGTAGAGGTATCTAGAAAAAAGTGTTTTGGAGGTCAATTATGGCTGGGTTTGCTGCTATGGGGTACTCTGCTTCTACAATGTAATTCAATGGCCTAAGGTCCTGGATGAAACGCCAAGACCCTCCTTTTGCTTTGCGCACTGCGTACACGGCTGTGTTACATGGTGACTCTGATGGTACTAATATGCCGTTGCTTATCAATGCTGTCATTGTTTCATATATGCCCTCGTCTGCCTCTTTTGATAGTGGGTACTGCTTTACCCAAGGTAATATTGCTCCCTTTTCATTTTATTTTTACTCCTCCAATGCTCTTTATGCAGCCCATGTCATATGGACTGGTGGTCCACAGTGATGCTGGTACTTTTGACATGTCTTCCTCATAAAATGGTACTGGTGTGGAGGCAGGAGCCTCTAGTGCCATTGTCATTTTTAGTGCCACTTGCTTGTATGTCACCCGTAGCCAGATGTCAACACTCATCATAAACACCATCTCTCCTTCTTTATTGTCGGAGAAGAGCTCCTCATCAGACACCTGTGTGAGCCTGCACCCCTCAGCCAGTGCTATTACTGCTCTCCAGGCCCTCCCCTCTCTGTCTTGGGCATGTACTGCGATGTAATCTGCAGTTGCCATGATGCTCTCGATGCTCACTGAAATTATCTTCCCCTCCGGTTCACTTGCCGGGGTCTCTGGTCTGAACAAGTATGCTGCTGGCCTCCTCCAGATCTTGCCCTGAATCCCAGGCATCCATGCAAATGCCATGTCTGTCCCATATTGAAATAGTTCTCCATCTACAGGTTCAGCCCGAGCCACTGTTTGGCCACAGTAAGCTTGCAATATTTGTAGGGCTATGAGCATGTTTATTCCTGGCGTGGAGCAGATTATGCCGTTCTCCGTGAAGGAAATTGTCATATTCAATCTGCTCATTATGTCCCTCCCAAGAATGTTTACTTGTGACTGCTTCGAATACAGGAGCGGGAGAGACATATCATGATCTCCTATAGATAAGGAGATGTTATCAGTGAAGGGAACCAACCCTTGAGCCCCAGAGAATCCTTGAGTGTGCATGGCCTCGTCGCCTGACAGTTTAAATTTACCCTCCCTTATGCAGGACCTAGTGGACCCGGTGTCAACAAGGAAGGAACATTTTTTCTCACTTATCGCTACCTGTATGCGTGGTTCCTCCGCAGTGTTAGGTGTTACCGATAGGATGGGACACATCAAAGACATCTGTGGGCTGTCCTATTGTGGATATAGTGACTGACCACTACCTGTGTAAGGGTTATGTCCCAATATGGTCACCTTCCCCAACTGTGTTTGTTGTAGTTGTGTACCAGTTGTTGACACCTGATTGTCTTGTATCTGGGTAAGCTGCTGCGTTGGTTGTACCTGGTGCTGTTGTGTTACTACTACCTGTTGTTGTGGCGGTGTGTATGCCTGTACCTGTTGTTGTGGTGCAGCGTGTGGTTGTGCCTGTGGTTGTGGTGCAGTATACTGTTGTATCTGTTGCTGTGGTTGTTGTGTGGACGCTTGTTGCGGGGTGCACAGTTGTGTTCCTTGCTGCTGTTGGTAAACTAGTTGCTCCCCCATATGCCCTTGTTGCCCCGGCTCCCCCCGAGCTGGTGGGGTGGGTCTCATTCTACATGTGTGCGACATGTGTCCTACCATTCCACAAACCCAACATGTTGGTGGCTCCCTGGCCTGCCATGGAAAGTTCCCCGTGTTATCCTGATACCCTTGCTGCCCGTTTGAGTAGTATCCCGGAATGTCCCCACTTGTTGCTGTGCATGCTGGCCGTAGCCCCTTCCTCTCATCAGTCCGCCCCTCCCTCTGTAGTTGTTATAGTATCCCTTTCCCATTTGCATGTATCCACCTGCTGTGTTTGCCGTATAGGGTGGGAGCGGGGGCATTTGTTGTGTTATTATTTGCGCTGGCTGCTGAATTTGTGCTACATGTTGTTGTGTCGTGCCTTGTGCAACTATGACCTGAGTAGGTGCTGGTGTGGCTACCACGGGTGTTGTCAATAGTGCTCCCTCCATGGCCTATTTGGATAGCTTCTTCTGTACCAGTTTTTCCTCCTCTGCCTTCCTACCGTCCTCCTTTTGTTTCATCTTTTCCTGCCACATCCTACAGTGATGCACTATAGTTAGCTGTATTTCTGGGCAAGCTTTAACTTTCATCCCCACAATTTTCTTCAGCTGTTTCTGAACTGGTTTAGGGAGACGTTGTATTAGCATTTGGTAGAAAATTGCTAATGTTTTATCCCACGGCTCCCGAGTTTCCAAGCGCCACTTCTCCTGAATCTCCTGGATGTAATCAATAGGATCTTCATTCTCACGCATTTTGCGTGACGTAATTGCTCCTATGTCTAATGTGTCTGGATACTGAACCCTTAATGCCTGCCACAGCGCGTGCCTGCAGTTGGCAAATGGTGCCTCATCATGCGACGTATCTGTTACTGTGACCCCTGGGAAGCCTGCCCTTCTCCAGATGTCATCTGCAGCATCCCCTAATATTTATATTAGGAGCCCTTTCACGTCCCCCACCGCTAGTTTTTGTCCTGCAGTGTGTTTCTCCATTTCATATATCCATTTCCCAGCTCCCCCACTTAGGGAGGGGAGTCTGCACTTTATGTTTTCCTTGTCGGCATGCTTCCATGGGACATATTGTGGTCTGGCCCCTCCCATTTCTAGGAGTGGCATTAAGTTCCCCCCCTTTGTTTCCCCTAATGCTCGTGGGGCTATATCAGTGTACTGATCCTCTTCCTCCTTGTCATGTGATCCTATCATTAGATCATTACAGTTATCTGTTCTGTCGTCCCCTTCATTCTCCCTCCCTCTTGTGTTACCTTTGTGTTTCACCGCGGGCGTGCTCGTCCTTTCTTCCTGTCTACGTCCCGGGAGATCTCTGAGTCTGTCAACATATGGAGTGTGCTGTGGGCGTGGTGTTGGTGGGCGAGGTGAATGCGGCGTTGGTGTTACTGAATGTGACCTTCTCCCTGCTACTTCTCTTACCTGTTCTTCGCTCGTCTTTTCCTCCTCCCTTTTCCCGCATGCCCAAGGTGACTCGCAATTTACCCGTGTGATGTGCAGTTTATCTAAGCTTTCCCTATTGTCATCTCCTCCATTCTTTCCAGAGCATACTTCCTCCTCACTGCAAAACTCATCAAGGAAAGACAATCTCCAGTCTGTCAGTTTCCCCCCACTGTAACCGTCTTTAAATCGATCAAGTTCCCTTAGTTATGTTCCCCTCTTTTAACAGTTGTTCCCTGTGTTGATGTTGCAGGTACCTCCGAGTCCTGACGAGTGTAAGTTCTTACTTTATGCTCCATTCTCCTATCTCCTCTCTCCCTTACCTCGTTTCCCAATACTTCACCCCCTATTTCCTCTCTCTTCTTGCGTAATTCCTTCATTACTTCATTACTTACCTTCGCCAGTATCTTTTAGTCTTCTTCCCGTCTTCCCCAGTTTGCCCCTCCTCTTTTTAATATGCTCTCTATTACTTTACCTTCTTCATATTTCCGGGCGCTTTCAGACAATATTTTCTTTTTCCATATTTCCATTTCCATTTCCTTTTCCTCCTCCTTCCTTTTCATTTCCCGCTGCTCCATACGTGACACCCTCTCTGCTATCACTTTCATCCTTTCCGCTTCCTTCTTTCTCTCCTCCAATCTCTCCCTCATCCTCTCCTGCTCCTCCCTACTCTCTTTTCTTTCCGTCTTCCTTCCCCGTGTTTCTTGCTCATACTGTCTAATCAGGTCACTTCGTACTTCTCTTAGCCTGGCCACCTTTCCTCTAACATCTCTTCCTCTGCTTGTGACAGTCGCCCTTCCTCTGCATTACTCACCTCAGTCCCTGTCTGCGTTTTGTCCGTTTCTTCCTCTTTCGTTTTCCTCACCGCGTCCTCCTCCTCCTTTGTTAGTGTCCCTCAGAGCTTTAGGAGTACCTGTGCTGCTATCCACTCATCTGGTCCTATGCTTGCAACGTGTTCTCCACTTTCCTTCCCTCCCCCTGTGCCGACCTGTATTGTGTTTAATCCTAACGTGACCACCGCCTCCGCCGCCCCCCTCTGGTAGCTATCATTAGGGGCGTAAGGTGGAGGGCTGTACGCGGGGTTCGAATATCCCTCAGCAGCTGTTAATTGTGGCCTGGCGGCTTCTCGTAATTCCGTCACTGGGTACAATACTCCTTCCTCCTTCTTTACTACTTTCGCCAGAGGTGTATCGTCTGTCCCTTCCTTCTCCATCTTTACTTCTGATACTGCAACCGATCCTCCTTCCTCCTTCATGCCCTCCTTTACTCGTGGTGAATTGCTGCTCGCAGTGCCCACGTCCACTTCTTCTTCCTTCACCTCTTTACCTTCCTTTGTTTCTTTGCTCCCCTTCTCCTCTCTTGCCTCTTCCATAGTAAACATCCCCGTTGCTCCTGGCTTAGATCCCTGGAACATCCTCCACAAGTTAAATATCTCTACATGATGAGCTAATTTCTTCCCCTTGTACGTGTTATGTATGTATGTCAATAGCGAGTGCTGGACGTATGGGTCAAAACTGCCGTTAGGTGGCCATGGTGTCGTCATTTTGTTGTCTGTTCCTTGTGTCCAGTCTACACTATACTTGATAAGCTTCTCCTTGTAAGGTGATAGTGTCTTGCAAATATGTTGGAGGGGGTAGTTAGAGTGGTTCCCCACCCTCCAGACCCTGTCCCGTGGGACATTGTTATGTTATACTTCAACTTTTTTCAGCAACCACTGTCTTTACCTGGCACCGTAAATTGGGGACCTCCGACCGTCCGCTGAAAGGTAATACAATTGCTGATATACAGTTCTTTTCCTCTATTGTTTTTCCTCCTCTGATATCACTCGCATGGCCCCCTGTGGCCACGGCGCACGGAGCCCCCTGCGGCTGTGTGCCCTTTGTGACGTGCTGATACAGCCGCCCCACCTCCTTTTTTTTTTTTTTTTTTTCAAACTTCTCCCTCCTCTTTTCAAACACCTTGCTCAACGTGACCGGCGTTCTCCGTGCGCAGCCACTTTTCCCCTTTTCGCCCTCCCCTTATCGAGGGTTGCTGGCGTTCTCCGTGCGCGGCCTCCCCACCTCTTCTATGCCACCCTTATCCTGATACTTATCCCCTGGCCACCCCTTGGTCAATACTGTGTGGCCGCGGTGTCCTATGGAAGCCCTATGGGTGACGTCACCAACTTCTTCAAACTATTACCGGTCAGAACCTCTTATAACATTAATGGAGTGCGCAATATGTTTTATACTTTTGCCCTTGTCGACCCCACAGCTGTCCTCTCGCTACGCCCGGAGCAAGGTACTCAACAAAAAACTCTTATAATCGGACTGCACACGCTGCGTCGCCTCGCATGTGATACGCCCCTCGCCAGGGGAGCTTAACCAGCCAATTATCCTCCGCACTTGGCAACAACCTAGCTACCACCTACGGGAAAACGTCATCTACCTAACGAGTTTTACACTCAATCAGTAGGGATCCTCGTAGTGATCCTCGTTTATTCATTGATCAAAACACCAATTCATAGGAAAGCCACACACCCCTTTTACAGGTGCCCGCGATCTAGACAAATCAGTGTCTTTGAACAACCGCACGTGGTGCCTTTTCCACCCACCCTGCTCTGTGACGTGATAGAAGACGGCCTTCGTGCCTGTCCCACTACCGCTCACTCGTCTGTCAACACTTATCAATCAAATCCTTGCAACACACCGTAAAAACACCTCCCGCCGCCCTTATTACAATTCCTCCCCCCTCCCTCACAATGTCACATTGATTGTTGGGTATGTCATACCCACCAACTTCCTTTGATGCGGTCCCGCTCGACTGCGTGCACCCCTGAAAGCGGCTCGCCACCTCCCCTCGTCTGGACCACGTCTGGACACTCGGCAACCGTGGGCAGGATACTTCTCAATCGGCTCCTGAGGGCCAATATCCGGATTGCGCTGTCCGGTCTTCTCGCAGTTCCGCGATGGTCCTGCAGTCGTCAAAGGGGGCAATGGAAGAGGGGGGCGCACTGCCGGGTCGCCTCGCTGCAAGGGCCTTGGACTTTTATTACCAGGCCAACAGACATCAACCGATCTCAGCAGTGCCTCCAACATGTCGGGGTGATTCTCTCGGGGCCGGCAGAGCCGTCCGCGGAACTCCGGGCTGGGGAGGCCCCAACTCCTCCCGTGTCCCCAAAAGGAGTATGAGACACACCCAAGAAGCAAGGCAGCACTGCAGTTTATTATAATAACGGCAGGGATGAGTCTCGGTTCGTATGCATCCGACTCTCACTCGTAGTGGGGCTCGCAGGCCCTTTTTACATCAGTATGACGCGCTACTCGCGTCACCTGGGAAAGTTAGCACAAATCGCCACTCTGGATTGGTTCCCCGAGTGGTTGGGTTAGTATAGGTAACATATGGAAAGAAATATTAGTAGATGAGGATGGGTCAGGTGGTACGCTTGGGTTGTCCCTTTCAGTTGTTAGTTTAGAATTGTTACAGAGGGACCCTTGGTGATTGGCTAAGAGTAATGGCATCAGTAATAAGCCCCCCGGTATTCTGATTGGGTCTCCTGCGAGCCCGCAAGCCTGGGACCATTGCCGTTCCCATCTCGCGGTGTACCTGTCATTAGCAACAATATGCAACTATGTGTTTGTGCAGACAATGGACAGGTCCGCTCATGGGCTTGGGGCTCGTGGACAGGTCTTTCCCATCGCTGTAGGTGTCCATCTTGCCGCTTCGTTGTTGCAACTTGGCTTCCTGTCTTGTGAGCTTGGCACCTTGTCAGTTCGGCTTGGTCACGTGTGGAGAGGCTGTAGCTGTAGCAGAATTATGAGCATTAGATTTGTATTGCCTCGCTGAGGGCTTGGCACTTACAGGTGTAACCTTGGCGCTGGGCTTGCGGCATTCGAGTTGCAACATCGTGGCCTTGGCTTTGAGCTCTCGCTGGGGGCTCATCCTGCATGGTCAGCACTTGTAATCTTGTTCTGAGAGGATTTTCATTGCGAGGCTCCTGCCTGGGGACTCTTGCTTGCGGCCTACTCGGGCCTAGTTCATGGGTGGCGGTACATAATCCATAGCATGGAGATCGCGGGGCGACAGAGTGTCACACGCAGCATTAGATATACATGGTGGTGTCGTCATAGGGATGGGTGGCAGAAGAAGCATCAGCAAGCATGTACACGAGCTCTTTGGCGTCTTGCGTTTCTGCGGTGCTGTAAAAAGGCCTATGTAAAAAAAATAACAACGATGCACGTCATTGGGTGTGTCAGTCACCTACGTCATAGCACTGAGTATGTTCTTTGTGTAGGTTGGTGTGTGAGTGACCAGTGTGCATGGTGGCACATGTGTTCTCGTCTGTTGGCTATGTTGTTATGGCATCTCTAACGATGTGGATACTTGTGGCTGTTGTTCTTAGTCGAGCTCATCCATGTCGCAGGCGTCGGCTTGAGCTTGCTCCTCTTATGTGTAAGTTTCTGAACCAGGGTATTTTATCATCTGGTAAATAGACAAACTCATCTTGTGGGGGGTGTCTGGGCCGTGATCCTCCAGGCCATGGTCTGGATGAGATTGTGGGGAGGGTCTTGTCCCATTCTCCCACTTCACTGCGAATCAGGATGTAAGGGTACAGAGAAAAATGCATTTTTAAAATCAATTACTGTGCAGTGGGTCGACCCAATAGGGATGTTACAGACGATGGTGGCAGGATTTGGTACCACTGGAAATTCCGCCTCAACAATATTATTGAGGGGGCACAAATCCTGGACCATCCACCAACTGGACCCCTTCGCCTTCTTCACAGGATAGATAGCCATATTGCATGATGACACATATGGTTGTATTGTGCCTTTCTTTAAAAATGACATATTTGTCTCATAAATCCCTTCATCCACTTTCTTGGACATGGGGTACTGCTTAATGTCGGACAAGGAATCAATTTTATCCTCACTGCTCCAACACTCTTTAGCAGTCCCACATCTTGGGGATTGCTGGCCCACAAACAGTCTGGCACTTTTCCCAAATCCTCCTTCCAAAATGACGATGTATTCTTAACGCTGAGCTGAGCATGGTCGCTGATATATCCCTTTGCTCTATTACTATCTGTCAAGGCACACCAATTTCAAGGACTATTTCTCCTGTGTCTTCGAACAATTTCATGTCAGATACGTCTCTTAACTATAAGGTCAGATAGATGCATAGAATCGTGCGCCACTCTCCGCCTTCATCATCTGCGCCTAAAAGAACTACCATGTTCTCCTTAATCACTACAGCCTCTAAGAGAATTGGAACAATGCCACCTGGTGCTACTTCCTGTCGCACATCAGGCCAAATAAAAACTCAAATGGTACTCGCCAGGCCTGATTTCTGATCCCTGAGACCCAACTCATCAAAACCATCACTCTATAGAGAAGCAATGCTGTATATACGGGAACCACCCTAATTGCTCTATCGCTACAATATGTCTGAAAATTATCTGCTTCCCTTACTAGATAAAACCCTGGGGTCGAGCATGCAATAGCTTCCTCTGGCAATCGACATCTGCAACTTTTTCAGGATGTTCCTTCCCAAATGTTTTGCTGGGGTATCCGTACAATACAACAAAGGGGCTGATACATTTTGATTACCTAACTTGATACGAAGATCTTCAGTATAAGGAACCAACAGGACAGGCTCAGAGAATCCCGGTGTTTCCTTAGTTTTGCCTGACAAGGGGAACTCATCTTCCTTAATACAAAACTTAGTAGCTCCTGTGTTAACCATGAATGAAAACGTTTGGTCACCTACATGCACACTTGTCTGGGGTTCCTCTTCTGGATTGGTGGTAATGGACAGGACTGGACACATTAGAGATCCCTGTGGGCTGTCCTACTCCTCGTACACAAATAACAAGGGGTCCTGGCAAGTCCCTCTGCCAGACATGGTTACGAGAGCCTTACCCAGTCTTTAGCTCACTATCTTTCACAGAGGAGAAATATCCAAAACATATCAGTCTTTGTCCTGCCCTGGGGCAGTCCAGCCCCTAAATGCTAGGCAATTCTCCTCTGAACAAGAGTACCAACAGCAACCCCAGACACGTGTTTCGATCTGGTTGGACCTCATCAGTAGGGTGGAGTTGTGCCTCTCTAAGAATAGTGAGCATGGGGTCCACGTCTGGATTCCCCTAGTAATTTAGGGTGAGACCCAAAGTTACTTAAAATATGCAAATAACAAGGCGGGTCCTGGGAAGTCCATCTGCCAGACATTAGTCCTGGTTACGAGAGCCTTACCCAGAGACTTCAGCTCACTATTTTCACAAAGGAGAAATATCCAAAACATATCTGGGGCAGTCCAGCACCAAAATGCTCGGCAATTTTCCTCTGAACAAGAGTACCAACAACAACCCCAGACACGTGTTTCGGTCTGGTTGGACCTCCTCATTAGGGTGGAGCTGTGCCTCTCTAAGAATAGTGAGCAAGGGGTCTATGTCAGGATTCCCCTAGTAACTTAGGGTGAGACCCAAAGTTACTTAAAATATACAAACAACAAGGGGGGTCCTGGGAAGTCCCTCTGCCAGACAGCAGTCCTGGTTACGAGAGCCTTAGTCAGAGTCTTTAGCTCACTATGTTTCACAGAGGAGAAATAACCAAAACATTTCAGTCTTTGTCCTGCCCTGGGGCAGTCCAGCACCGAAATGCTAGGAAATTCTCCTCTGAACAAGAGTACCAACAGCAACCCCAGACACGTGTTTTCAGTTTGGTTGGACTTCATCAGTAGGGTGGAACTGTGCCTCTCTAAGAATATTGAGCAAGGGTCCACGTCTGGATTCCCCAAGTAACTTAGGGTGAGACCCAAATTTACTTAAAATATGCAAATAACAAGGGGGGTCCTGGGAAGTCCCTCTGGCAGCCATTTGTCCTGGTTACGAGAGCCTTACCCAGAGCTTTTAGCTCACTATCTTTCACAGAGGAGGAATATCAAAACATATCAGCCTGTGTCCTGACCTGGGGCAGTCCAGCAACCAAAATGCTATGCAATTCTCCTCTGAACAAGAGTACCAACAGCAACTCCAGACATGTGTTTTTTTGGACCTCATCAGTAGGTTGGAGCTGTGCCTCTCTAAGAATAGTGAGCAAGGGGTCCACGTGTGGATTCCTCTAGTAATTTAGGGTGAGACCCAAAGCAGGCCAATCCAGCAAAGTATGTGGATGAAAAATTAAATGCCATGAAAAATAAGATTTCCTCACAAAATAAAGGACTTAATTTTTTGAAAAAAGAGTTTTTAGTGTTCAAAGTCTCACACACAATAAAGAAAAAGAACGGTGCCCTTTAGGATAACACGTGTTTCGACACAACAGTGTCTTTGTCAAATCAGGGCTAATGTCAGGTAGAATCCCAAACAATAAATAGCCAATTATAATTCGCATTCCATTATTCATTAATCAATCAAGTGAAAAATCATACAAATAAAATGACAGAAAAACAAGGAGGGGGATCAGGTCGGTGAGGTAGGGGTTTGCAGAAACGAAGAGAAAGTCAGATATATTATCACCAATCAATTTTCCAAAATACATCTTCATGTTACAGGCACACAAAATCACATGTCAGTATTATGTGGCTGTACACTGCCGGGGAGGCAGCAGCAGATATTTGTGAAAGGTAGGTAATGTAAATGCCTTAACTTATTGATTTCATATGTGGGTTCAAGTTTGGAGAGCAATGCAGTCTAAGGGATAAATCCCTCCTAGAAAGTAGATTACATTCGGTTTGGATCAGGAGTCACGTAAGCACTATAGGAATCCATTCATTATTATGCTTCGTTAAGGCTCTGATTCAGTAAACAATGTCTGTAAATACTAATTATACTTAAAGTGGCTCGTTATGGTCAAGAATTAAAAATCAGTTTCCCACTTATTCTTATTCGGCGAAACAAAACCGTAAAGTATGCTCTAGGTGCCCTAAAAACAAGATTACGTGCTCAAATGTCCTTGTTTAACATTGTAACGAATAGTCCATGCTGTCTCGGATGGCCGCTCGCATCCAAATGCGGGTTACTCAGCCGTAACTAAAGAATTGTGCATCCCGGTATCATTGTATTTGATACATCGTTTCCCGTTAGGGCTTACCTCAAAAGAGCGAGCCAGTCTCTTCGCGCCGGCAGAATGCCCAATCGTATCCCCATAGCTTATGGCTGTTGCCATGGTGACCGTTGGTCCTACAACTGTTTAATTCTCCTGAAACTTACTGAAGAGCCTGGGCATCATGTTTTGGGCTTACAGGCCGTGGAATGTATTAAAACAGTTGAAAACATTCCCAATGTGTTCCAAAATCAAAGATTTTTGATTTTTTACTTACTTGTTGTCGTGGCTTTCTGAATTACCAGAACAAATTAATCGGCGCCACAATGGAAAAATACAAATGTTCAATTACCATGTTACCATATAAATGAAGAGATTTTTAGAAAGTGTTGTTTCGATATAATCTGATTGCGCAAAGGGACAGCTCCTCAATACAATGAGGTGAATAGAAGGTGCAATAGTACTGGTATAGTCCTAATAATGAAAATTATCTTCTTTAATATTCAATGGACTTATGGCAAACACTGACTATGGGAAGCCTAAATTGAGTAAACTGGTGTTACCTGTTCAATTGTTTTAAGTGATCCTAAAACAGGGGGGCTAGATGGGTCTCTGGATAGCAAGTTGTGTCACTGTTGTAAATAGAGTGAGTATCAATGTACAAAGTACAATAGTAATTTCATATGTGCACATACGGAAAAACAAACAAAATATGGCACATAAATTCCAATAGTTGTCAGGACAATGTACAATTCTAATTCAAGAAATTTTTAAAGTGGTGTCTGTTAGTTATTTCATATATACATGAAGCATAACCGGGTATAGAATTTTTTTGTGTGCAAATGATGACCAATACATTAAACAATCCCAGTAGCACAAACTGCAATATATTTGTTGTCTTTCTTTAAGCCAAATTCATTTGTGCGAAATCTGCAAATTAGACGTGCCTCAGCTTGGCGTAGCATGGTTTCTCTATTTCCTCCTCTATTTCCCAATGCTACTTTTTTTTAGTCCAACAAATTTGAGATTCTTTTTTTCCTCCAATTGGTGATGCATCTGCCAGAGTTAGGCAAGTGGCAGAGGTGCATCCTGGCTGCCGATACCTGAGAAGTGTTCTCGAATGCTCATCCTCACTTCTCTTATCGTGCTGCCAATATAAACGCGTTGGCATGTGCAACTATTGGCATATACAACATATTTACTTCGGCAGTCGATAGTGCTGGTGATTTTGAATGTTATTCCTCATGAATCATGGAATATTTGGGTGCTTGGATATGCACATTTACATATCCCACATTTTCTAACGCCTGTCTGCATTACTGGTAACCAGGATCCCGTGACCCCAATGTGTACCTGTGGGAGTAGTGATGGGTTTAGTGACATTTTATATGTTTTGGCTTTTTTGAAAATAAATCTGGGTTTCTCATCAATGTACTTGTCTAGGTGTTGGTCAAGTTTTAGGAGGTGCCAGTTTTTGGAGAGGATTTTCTTGATTTCATAATTGTTTTCACAAAAAGTAGTAATATATCGTACCTTTTCATTTTCCACTGTTTGTTGTTTGCGATTTGAGATAACTGGTTCATCCCTGGTCATTGTATATACTTTCACATAGGCTTTCACATGGCACTCCTGGCGAAAATCATCGCTGTTTCCACACTTTCTCCTGGCTCTTATAAATTCTCCCTTGGGTATATTTTCTATTACCGATTTATGGTGGCAGCTTGTTGCAAATGTCGAGTTTGCGATACGTTTTGGTGACTAGACGGTCTCCTTCAACATATATTGTGAGAATCAAAAAATCAACACTTGTGCTGTTTGCTGTTCCCGTAAAGAATATACCTTGATCGTTCATATTCATTCGGTCTTGAAAATCAGTCAGATCTTGGTCGTCCCCGTTCCAAATTAACAAGACATTGGGCCTCATTACAAGTACTCCGGTCCGGAATTAACACTGCCGGTAAAACCATACTGGCACCGTTTCCATGTCCGCCCAATCATGACCCGCGGCCCCGGTAATAGCACCACCCTCAACCGCCACCGCGGAAATAGGGGTCCCGTTAAGTCCGTCTGCACGGAAACACCTCCGTTACCGTCAACACGAAACACCGTGAGCATCACCACTAGCGCGGACACGGAAATACCGGCAAAACAAATGGCGTAAATACCGTGATCACGGTGGCGGAACCACCGCCACCGCGAACATGGCGTTATACACTGCCTGCTGAACTGAATCAGGGCACAGGTGCACCAAATCAGCCCAGTTGGACCTAGCAGGCCACTGGGAGCCCACAAAAGGGCCACACCCAGCCCAACACAACACAGAACCATGCAGGCAGCAGGTCTAGTAGCACTGGGACTGGGCCTACTCAACCAACAGGCAGCACTGCACATGGTGGCAGTAATGGCGCAGAGGAGGAGGCGTAGGCGGAGGAGGCGCAGGCAGCAACCAGCCAACCCTGCTGCTATGGCAAACCCCATTGCCCAGCCAGCCCGACCCCGCCGCCAGCCACCAATACCACGCATCAGGGCCTCACCCTGGAACCTCACCCCAGGACAGATCCACACACTATACCGGCTGGACCGTGCAACAATCCTGCACATCACCGCCATGATTGAGGACAACATCAGCAGCCAAATTGATACCCCCACCGCCACCCCCCCCTCCTGAAGGTTGTCTCAGTACTGCATTTCGTTGGCACTGGCACCTATCAACACACGGTTGGTGAGCTGCACGGCATATCACAACCCTGTTTCTCCCGTCACTGTCCCATGAACCTTGTGCCACTGCAGACACCCACCCTCAATTGAAACACTGCCTGAAAAGGCACGAGAGGCGTGTAAATGAGACGATGTGTATTTACTACTTCCGTACAGTGGAGTCACTCTGCCATGTGTGGACAGCACTGCACCGTGACATGCACACAATCATATGTCACCCGCAGGGCACAGTAAACATGCAAGTTAATGTGTAGGCCCATATCCAGTTAGCGACATACATCGTGATGCCCAAAACATACCTCCATACACTGCATGGTACATATGCATGAATGAATGATGACACAAGAATGCACAGCAGCAGATGAGGACATGATGCCACAAATACTGACATGTTCCCCCATCTACATCCCATGTAGGTGATGCGGGATATGCACTCATGCCATGGATGATGACACCTGTACGGAGACCAAGGAACAGGCATGAAGAGGCATACAATAGGGCACATATCCGCACATGTGGAATGATTGAGAGGACATTTGGACTGCCGAAGGCCCGTTTCCGCTGTCTGAGCAGATCTGGCGGATCACTGATGTACAGCCCAGTGAAGACGGGTAAAATCACGCTCGTATGTGCCATGCTGCACAATATATGCCTGCGCAGGAACATCCCAATGCCACCAGACGCAGATGAGGAAGATGGGGATGGGGATGGGGATGGGGATGGAGATGGGGATGGGGATGGAGATGGGGATGGGGATGGGATGGCACCACCTCCCCCTGGGGGTCCACATGATGGCCAGAGAGCACGGGATGCCCTGATTCGCATTTACTTTTGAGTCACAGCACATTCACAGAAATGCACGAACATGGTGACGACAATGAATTAATAGTTGCACTGCAAAATAAATGATCAATGTCCACACATGTATGTCTTGATTCAAAATGGTGATGTATTGATGTAATAACAACAGGGAAGGAGGTGCATTGGTTAGGGAAGCTGTACACCCGGGGCCACCCACCACCCAAACGTGCCCACCCCTCTCACACCCTTGTAGTCCGCATGTGTCCTGCACTGCCCCACACAAATGCCATCACTTCCGTGTGCGCTTCTGTGCCTGTGCAACCTTGCCCGAGGGACCCGTTAGCCTACTCAAGCGCCTCCTTGGACTTGCAGTAGTGGAGCTGGATGCGGTGGTTGTGTTTGATTGCGCAGAATCTGGGATTGAGGGCATCGTGCCAGATTTGCCTGTTGGCCAACCAACATGGCCTCTACAAGCCTGGAGGTGTGGTTGTTGCCCTCCCGCACATGGCGTGCCAGGGTTACTATGGTGCTCGCAAAGCGTCCGATGGACCTCGACAGGCGACGCACTAAGGCGCTGTAGCTCTCCCTCTGCAGCCTGGATTCCTCTAGCTGCCTCTCCACCAGCTGGGTGAGGGTAGCCTGCTGGTCCTCCATCCGCTGCATGCGGGCATTCAGTTCGGCCATGGATGGGGTGGGCGACCTCATGGGACTCCCCAGTGATGTGGGGCTGAACCCCAGCTCATGGAAGGAGCCCAGGTCTTCAAATGTGGGCATCTACTCCTGTGGCCCCGTTTCCGAGTGCTCTTGCGGGGCACTGTTATCACTGCAGGCCGCCCCCTCTGCAGTGCTGCTGCCTTCGGTGTTGTGTTGGGTGGCCATGATAGGTTCCCGTGGCACCTGTCTAGACTCAGGCAGTGTGGAGACGGTGGGGACGTCGGTGGTGGTGGTGGCCGGGACATCTGTAGTGGCTGGTAATGTGGCCAGAGGTGCAGAACTGCCGGCAGCATCCTCCTGTGTGGTGGCGGTGGCCTGTGTACTTGCCGGTGCAGATTGGCTGGCCTGTTGTGCAGTATCACTGTCACTTGAAACCGCTGTGGGGACACAAAGGGCATCCAATTAGTGTTGTTGTGGTGGCAGATGGGTGCATCACATGCGTCATTAAGATTGGACATTGAATAGTGTTAGTCACATGCATCTGATTGCTGGTGTATGCATTCTGTGATATTGGTTGCCATGCGGATCATGATGGGTCCTTTGGCCCACACATGCACTGCCTGGGGGGGGGGTTGTTTATGGGTCCTTTGGCCCAGTACTCACAACTGCATATTTACATGTGGCATTCATGTTTGGGCACTTACCGGCATCTGCAGGTGGGCTCACTCCTGCCTCAGCCTCCCCGATCCCATGGATTCCCTCTAGGTGGAGGACGCTGCTGCAACGCTCCTCCCATGCTTGCAGCCTCAGTGGGGAAGGGGGTCCTCCGTCTGTCCCACTGCTGCGTTGGCGGTGCGTGGAAATGAGGTTGCGTACCCTCAGCCTCAGGTCGTCCCACCGCTTGTGGCAGTCCTTCACGCTCCTCACTGCCACGCCCACAGCGGTGCACTTGCGTGCAGCTTTGGCCCACACCTCCTTCCTTCGCTGCTGTGTGGCACGCCGTTGGTCGGCGCTGAACAGCACACAATGTGCTCCACCAAGACGGTTACCTCTGCCTCGCTGAAGCGCTGTTTGCACTGCCTCTGAGCAGGAATCCTGGCAGACATGCTGGTGGTCCCTTTTGGCTTCTTAGAGTTAGGATTGTGCTGGCTCTGGATGGCAATGGATTGTGCTTTTATATGATGGCCGCCTCTCTGTTTCCTGTTTTTGCGATCATGGTATTTCCGGTTCCGTGTCCGTGGTGGCGGAGGCGGAAACGGGTTTTGCGCCACTTGTGGCTGCGTTATTTCCATTTCCGTGGGGTTTTCCGTGACGGCGGTAACAACGTTTCCGAGTCCGTGTGGTGTGCGCGACCGACAGCGTGTAATCGGACGGTTTTTCCGCAGCCTTGCGGACACGGAAACATTTTTACCGCCGTCACGGATTTTGCACGGTCCCGGACTGGCAGGTTGTAATGAGGCCCATTGTCTATAAATCTGACCCATAATATGACCTTGTTTGCAAAAGAAATATCCTTGTACACATATTTATCTCCGAACATACTCATGAAAAGATTCACACGGGCTGGTGCATACTTTTTGTTGTTGCTGAATAGAAAGATATTGTGCTCCAGTGTTATAGTCAACATTTCCTTAAGCATTGTGATGTAATGGTAATGAGAAGCTGACTCCTCTTAAAATATATAATCCAAGGTTTGTATGGCTAAGTCGTGCCTAATCAAGGTATAGAGCGCTCGGACGTCCCCGGTTGCAAGTTTATAGGTGGATTTCCATTGTATATGTTGTGTAATCATAATTACATCTGTTGAATCCTTTATACTTGCTTTGATCTTAGGAACCCTTGGTTTTAACACATTATCAATGAATTCACTTATTTTCTCCATTACCCAACCTAACCCACTAACGATAGGTCTGTCCTCTGGTATCTTGTCAAATGTCTTATGCACTTTTGGCAGGAAGTAGATAGTTGGAACTACAAGATGTTGTATCGACATGTAAGCCTTCTCCTCCGCAGTGATCAAACCCTTTCATTCCCAAGTATTGATATGATCAATTATTTTACTTTTGAATTCCATGGTAGGGTTAGAGCGGAGTTCCTCATAACACAATCTCCCCCTGTGGCCCCGTTTCCGAGTGCTCTTGCGGGGCACTGTTATCACTGCAGGCCGCCCCCTCTGCAGTACTGCTGCCTTCGGTGTTGTGTTGGGTGGCCATGATAGGTTCCCGTGGCACCTGTCTAGACTCAGGCAGTGTGGAGACGGTGGGGACGTCGGTGGTGGTGGTGGCCGGCACATCTGTAGTGGCTGGTAATGTGGCCAGAGGTGCAGAACTGCCGGCAGCATCCTCCTGTGTGGTGGCGGTGGCCTGTGTACTTGCCGGTGCAGATTGGCTGGCCTGTTGTGCAGTATCACTGTCACTTGAAACGGCTGTGGGGACACAAAGGGCATGCAATTAGTGTTGTTGTGGTGGCAGATGGGTGCATCACATGCGTCATTAAGATTGGACATTGAATAGTGTTAGTCACATGCATCTGATTGCTGGTGTATGCATTCTGTGATATTGGTTGCCATGCGGATCATGATGGGTCCTTTGGCCCACACATGCACTGCCTGGGGGAGGGGGGATGTTAATGGGTCCTTTGGCCCAGTACTCACAACTGCATATTTACATGTGGCATTCATGTTTGGGCACTTACCGGCATCTGCAGGTGGGCTCACTCCTGCCTCAGCCTCCCCGATCCCATGGATTCCCTCTAGGTGGAGGACGCTGCTGCAACGCTCCTCCCATGCTTGCAGCCTCAGTGGGGAAGGGGGTCCTCCGTCTGTCCCACTGCTGCGTTGGCGGTGCGTGGAAATGAGGTTGCGTACCCTCAGCCTCAGGTCGTCCCACCGCTTGTGGCAGTCCTTCACGCTCCTCACTGCCACGCCCACAGCGGTGCACTTGCGTGCAGCTTTGGCCCACACCTCCTTCCTCCGCTGCTGTGTGGCACGCCGTTGGTCGGCGCTGAACAGCACACAATGTGCTCCACCAAGACGGTTACCTCCGCCTCGCTGAAGCGCTGTTTGCACTGCCTCTGAGCAGGAATCCTGGCAGACATGCTGGTGGTCCCTTTTGGCTTCTTAGAGTTAGGATTGTGCTGGCTCTGGATGGCAATGGATTGTGCTTTTATATGATGGCCGCCTCTCTGTTTCCTGTTTTTGCGATCATGGTATTTCCGGTTCCGTGTCCGTGGTGGCGGAGGCGGAAACGGGTTTTGCGCCACTTGTGGCTGCGTTATTTCCATTTCCGTGGGGTTTTCCGTGACGGCGGTAACAACGTTTCCGAGTCCGTGTGGTGTGCGCGACCGACAGCGTGTAATTGGACGGTTTTTCCGCAGCCTTGCGGACACGGAAACATTTTTACCGCCGTCACGGATTTTGCACGGTCCCGGACTGGCAGGTTGTAATGAGGCCCATTGTCTATAAATCTGACCCATAATATGACCTTGTTTGCAAAAGAAATATCCTTGTACACATATTTATCTCCGAACATACTCATGAAAAGATTCACACGGGCTGGTGCATACTTTTTGTTGTTGCTGAATAGAAAGATATTGTGCTTCAGTGTTATAGTCAACATTTCCTTAAGCATTGTGATGTAATGGTAATGAGAAGCTGACTCCTCTTAAAATATATAATCCAAGGTTTGTATGGCTAAGTCGTGCCTAATCAAGGTATAGATCGCTCGGACGTCCCCGGTTGCAAGTTTATAGGTGGATTTCCATTGTATATGTTGTGTAATCATAATTACATCTGTTGAATCCTTTATACTTGCTTTGATCTTAGGAACCCTTGGTTTTAACACATTATCAATGAATTCACTTATTTTCTCCATTAGCCAACCTAACCCACTAACGATAGGTCTGTCCTCTGGTATCTTGTCAAATGTCTTATGCACTTTTGGCAGGAAGTAGATAGTTGGAACTACAAGATGTTGTATCGACATGTAAGCCTTCTCCTCCGCAGTGATCAAACCCTTTCATTCCCAAGTATTGATATGATCAATTATTTTACTTTTGAATTCCATGGTAGGGTTAGAGCGGAGTTCCTCATAACACAACGGTGTCGCCAAGTGGTTTTGGGCCATCAATATGTAGTAATTTCTATCCATAATCATGATTCTCCCACCTTTGTTGGCTTCTTTTATTACTATACTGTTGTCTGTTTGCAGTTGGTTTAAGGCAACTAGTTCATCTTTGTTAAATTACTGACTGTTCTGCTTTTTTGTGTTGCTTCCTTCGATGTTCATAGATTGTATTAATATCGGTTTGGACAGCTTTATAGAAAGCATTGATCATGTTTTCTTGAGCCAATTGCGGCGTGAACTTAGATCTTGGCTTCATTGTTTCTTTGACAATGCTTATTGGTTGAATTATCAAATCATGTAGGGTTTCATGGATCTGTCACAGCCATTTTACCCACAACAGGCCCAGCCCTGATTACCTTTTGGTCTGTGCTGGGAAGCCTGCACACCCCTCCTGGGAGACATGGACATACCCTTAGGTATGACCACAATTACAGAGTCATAGCAGGCACATACTTACTGGGGTCTTTCTTATTTGAGACAGACAGTGAGGGGAGGACAAGGGAAAGCACAATGTATCTGAGAGAGGATCTATGAAATGGGAGAAGGGTCCAGCCATCTTAAATATGTCCAGGATAAACTTCCCTCATGAGACCCCCTAACTTCCTGCAGATAAGGCACTCTTAGAGCAGACATTTATTTATTTATTTATTTATTATGCATTTGTTAGGCGCTTATACAGTAAGCAATTATGTTTCAAAGCGCTCACAGGTCAACAGGGAGGGAACATGGGATTGAAAACAATGAATACAGTGTAGATAATAGACAAACATACAATGGCTTGTTGGTATTCAGAACGTGCAAGTGCAGCGAGAAGGGGGAGGTGTGGGGTGGGGGTAAGTGCTGGACTGTCCGTGCTCGTGAGTGAGCAGCAGATGATGTGCATAGTATGTTAAGTGCTACGCGGCCTGGAACCGCATTGGGTAGAAATTGCAAGACTACAGGATTGAGGCTAGTGGGATCCTGAGGTAAGTGCTGAGAAGTAGGCAGAGGCTGGGGCGATTGGGTATGGGAGGCCAAGTCCCTGAGGGATACATAAGTGCCCTGGCCACCAATCACAGTGACTATGAGGTTAGCAGAGGAGGGATGAAGGGAAGGAGGAGGTGAAGAGGAAAGTCTTGAGGAGCTTCCGGAATTTGAGGAAGTCCTGCTCAAGACAAAGTGGAAGGGGGAGGCCGTTCCATAAGAGAGAGCCAGCTGAAGAAAGTGATCGGCCTCTGGCCCTCTGTTTAGCTAAACACTTTACACACAGTGAGATGGTGCCAGAGGATTGTAGAGCTCTAGAGGGGGAGTATTTAGTAAGAGAAAGTTGCAGACAGTGTGGTCCCAGGCCCCAGATAGCGGTGTGGATGATGCAGCAGGATTTGAATTTAATCCGTGCTGCAACCGGGAGCCAGTGAAGAGCTCTTAGGGCAGGAGAGATGCGGTACATCGGCTTAAGGCCAAGGATAAGTCTTGCTGCCCTATTCTGGATATGCTGGAAGGGTTGTGCCAAAACAACTATATAAGGAGGTGAGACCCCATTAATTGAATCATTTGGGAATAATCCTGGAAGAACCATGTTCAAGAGGATTTCAATGGAAATGTTTGAGGCTAAGGCTGTCTAACGTCTCTTTCCACCTGGGTAAAGATAAAGATTTCCACAGAGGTTACTGACACTCCTCCCGATCACTTCAGGGGAACATTTCAAGTGATCTGATGGAGAAAAGGCTGACTCTTCCTGTATGCTGTTACCTAGGATTCTGCTTGCCGGAATGGCAGCCCTGCAAGTGTCCCTGGCAACATTCCTGGCTGGGAAGGTCAGAATACAGACTCACGTTTGCTAAGGACAAGAGATTTGAGTGGCTAAGAGTGCCATGGGTGCAAGTTATCGGAAGCAGACAGCTGCTTGGTATGGTTTGATAGCCCTTTCCTTGAGCTTGCCTGCTCCACACCATGCTGCTGGCAAACCGCATGTGAGAGGGATAACCTGACTCCTGTGGCCCCTGTCCCCTGAAGAGGATGCCCCTTTAGATTAGCTCTCTACCCTACTCCCCCTACTACTCCCATTAGTAACGGTGGGGGCTGAAGTATGGAGTGCATTGGGTGGAGCGAAGCAGAGCATTGGATGTCCTCCATTGAATGACGAATGTCTTGCGCCTGACACCAGTGTTGGAGCAGAACACGAGATACATCTCGTGAGCCCTGCGGCTGCTGTTGTTGAGATTGGTGGTTGGGTCTCTCCATGTCAGCAGTGAGAGGTGTCTCTCCTTACTAGCTAAGGTGAGGAGCACAGAGAAATGCAGCATACATGTTGGTCAGTAGTGAGACTGGCCTCTATATTTTGGTACATTCTAGCCCATTTGCTCAAGGCCCATTTGTTCTTCTTTTTTTACCACATTTTCTTGCAAAAATAGATGGAGTGTTGGGTTTAGGTATTTAACTAGGCTGGTTGCAAGGAAATGTTTTAAAAACAATTGTGAACAAATGGGCCTCGAGCAAGGTTTCTCATGCAAACATCATAGAACTATTTGGCTAGCTACAAGCAGTTAGCTCTGGCCTCCGGGTGGTTAGCTATTGCTTTACAGATTGTTTTTCAGTTTTGTAGCTGCTGGTACGTCGACAGCTGAAACAGTCATTGCAAATTGAGAAGCTTCCACATGCTACCATTAAACAATATCCAATGAAAGTCATGGATCCACAGGTTGTGATTCCTGAGCCCAATAGGTACGGAGGAAATAGCACCTGCCCTGGATTTTATTGATGCTGATTCTAAAGGCAATGGTCTGCCATTGCAGGGGAACATGATTTACATTTTGACAGCTCCGCTGCAATCCACATACTGGCACAACGATCAGAAACTCTTAGTTCCATGATACAGATAACTTCACAGTCCAATCCAATAGGTAGTAGAAAAGGTCTAACGACTTGGAAGATTCTTTTCTCGAAATATGTAACATACTAAAAAAAGTGAGTCCAGTTGTCTATCAAATACTCCGACTATATTGGAGAATTTGTCCTCATAATTATTACAAACAATAAAGCAAAAAGGCTCTGGCAGAAACTGTATTGACGTCACGATACCATTACATGTAAAGTTAAAATGTATACAGATATCTTGAAATATATCTGTGTTTATATTCATGCAAAGAAACCTCATTTGATAATTAGACCTCCAAGGGACCCTGAGGTTTGTCCCCTGAATATTTAATGACTGAGGTGTTAGCAGTTGTCAATAGTTCTAACACCAATATTGACTTAACCTCTGTACTAGACATCGAGGTTATTGCTTCTGATTGTTGTCAGGTGGATAAAGAGGTTAAACCATCTACTCTAACATCGAAATCCAATGCATAATCGAAGAAAGCCCTGAGGAAGAACCCCCAAGGAAGACTATCTTGATGCAAAAGGCTAAAACAAGAGGCTGCTGCAAATTATTACATGAGCTCAATGCTGAATCAAATTCCGCAATGGTTGTCCCGGGAGAATTAAGTGTACCAGCAAACCTAGACAAGACTGCCTCTAAAATAAAGAAAACGAGTAAGAAAAACAAATGTAAAAAGAAGCAAACTCAAATGGGAAACTTAGAGACTGAGAGCAATCCAATCTTGCTATATTTAATATGAAAACCTTTGATGGCAGTATATGAAGACTCATCTGTGCATTCTAATTCTAGTGAAGTGCAATCATTAAATGATTCCCAGTGTTCAGGAATGGTCTGCAAAGATTCTTCAAATGTCAACTTGGTTCCTACTGATAGAAGTTGTAGTACACCATCGAGGTTGAAAATGAATTCCCCTAAAGAACATATTGCTGATGCAGTTAAACACCAGACATCAAATAATAAACTGTGTGTTGGATCAAACTTTGAACAGGTACTACTACTACCTAAAAGACATTCTAAGAATGAAACAAGAAACTTAATTATTTGTTTGAACAATTCTTTTTAGATCAGGGAGAACTGTTAATAAAAAGAGCATCATTGTTGTGATTTTTGTCTATGATTTCCACACTGAGAGCCCTTGTTTCTAGAGTATACATCTCATACAATGTATACATACAAGGAGAGTTGATGTGGTTGCTGTGCATCCGAACTCTAAACTCATATACAATTTGATAATGAGAGAAACTGACACCTCTTTATCTTTTGGTATTGATTTAATTCCTTATAAGGATGTTGTGTGCCAGTCAAATGTGCTTAAAGATTCTAGTAAGCGTGAAATGAAGGGGACAGTGCACACTGCCAAAGATCCATCTAGGGGTATTTTAAGGTGTACATTAGGCCAAGGTGGAGATAGGTTAGTCCATCTAGGGTGAAGTGAGAGGGATGATCGCTATGCAGTTGATCACGCCTGGATTGTTTCCAATTTGGCACTTAGAGCATGTAATGCTCGTTTTTCCTCTTACCAGCCAGCTAATGCAACCTTTCATGACCTCAGTGAGTCATCCAATATTGACTATATTTTGGTTTTGGCCATAGAATGGTGAGAGATTGCACGTTGTGAGGTCCTTGACAACCTAAATAGTGACCATAGACCTCTTTCCATCACCTTTCTATTTGGGAAATGTGTAGAAACTTCACACCAACTTCTCACCAAGGGAATGCTCAAGCCCAGGTGGTCACTGGTACTGGTCACCCCCGCAGACCGATTAAATTGTGCAATATTGAGGAATCTGAGCAAAAAGCCTTGGTCGCAATTTTTTCTAACCTATACATTATTTGCAACAATGGGGTGCCCGACTCTGAGATCCTCTGTGAGCTATGAAAGCTGACCGACAAACAGTTACCTTTTGTCACCACTTTCAAGGCCATGGTTGCAAAGAGGTCCCATAAACCTGTTGGATGGTTTGATGGCGAGTGTAAAGAGGCCAAGGATTGGTTATTTGCTCAACTTGCACTCGGACCTGCAGTGGACAAGGTTCAACTCTGCAACTGCAGGTCTATTTACAAGACTATTAACCGAGCGAAAAAAGAAGCATATATTCAATCCAAGGGGGCTTGGCTAGCGCCAGCTCCGGAGGAAGGCGACTGTGTTCACTTTTGGAGGTTAGTCTCGTACATAGACGTCAAAGAGGATATGACATTGCAGTATTGTATACCTGACAATATTTGGTTTGAGGATTTTGCGGATCTTCATGATGGCTCTTCCTGTCGAGAGGGGGATGGAGCCTCTGTCGATTTGTGTTCTTTTAAGAGACCCTGTAGAGAGTCAGGTTTTCATCTTTGGGTTGAAGAAATTAGCATGGCAAAAGAGTCCCAGAAAGCTGGCAAAGCACTTAGTCTTGACACAGTCACCTTTGATCTATATAGGGGTGAAGTGAATTGTCTGTCTGGGCCTGGGTGCTGACTAGATTATTTAATGCGGTAATCAACCTCAATAAAGTTCCAGCCTTATGGCAACAAGTCATGATTGATCCCATCTTAAAATAAGGGTAGATATCTGCTGGCAAAATACCACCCTATATCCCTTCTGGACAGTGAGGGCAAGACTTTTGCAAAGGCTGTGCTTGCCCATATCCAACTATGGGCTGATGAAAACAGGATCATAAGTGACCTTCAGGCAGGGTCCCCTAAACATAAGAGCACTGTTGATCAAAGCTTTCACCTTTATTTGCTAGTTCAAAAGATTACTGTTCTCAGGAATATGACGTTGTATGCCACATTTGTGGACCTAAGAACTGCCTTTCACAGGGTCTCGCGCAGTATTTTGTGGCAAGTATTGTCAAAAAGAAGAGTCCCTGCACACCTGAGTTTGATTATCCAGGTACTTTATTCCAACAATAAGAAAGTGGTTCGCTATGGACTAAATGGTGATGTCACAGCCCCTTTTAAAGTGTCTAAAGGAGTGAGACAGGGCTGTGTGCTTGCCCCCTTCTGTTTTCCATCTATATAGAAGAAATGTTTGATACTCTGGTCTATGGCTGCTTTGGCTGCCCTAAAATGGGTGAGAATAAATATCCCAACCCATTTCATGAGGATAACGAAGTCTAGGTGGCCACGACCCATGACCTTGCAGGGCTTAGTCTATGTTTAGAGCCTTTCTGAGCAAATGTGAGGATCTCCACCTTAACCGCAATATTGGTAAAACAAATGCCTTGGTTTTTAAATGGAGGATGTTGAAACGTTGCACTATTGCTCTGGGTGGTCAGTGTTTGGAACAAGTTCCCTTTTTTGACTATCTGGAAATCAGATTTCATGAGCATGGAGGGTGGTTGGCTCAATTAGAAAAATCCTACATTGGGGCAGCAAGATCCTTCTTTGTTTGACATGGTAGGTGTGCTGTGTCACAGGCCTTTAGAACTGGAAAAGCAAGCAATCCAGCAGCACTTTCCATGACTGAGTTGTGGGGATTTAGTAAAACTAGGGACTTGGTAAAGATGGAAAACAAGTTCCTGAAGAATCTCTTGCCACTACCGTAGGGCTCTCCGAATGCATTGGTTCACTTGGAACTCAATGTACGTCCTGTGGAAGACACTATTCGCCTATCCCCAGTTTTTTACTGGATTAGGATTTGGAGTACGGCGGACCTCGACAAATATCAGGATGCCCATAATCATATCCTTGAGTTAGAGCGGGCATAAGCTTACCCTGGGTTAATCATGTTAAGAAGGTGTTGCTGGCCGTGAACGAGCCCAGTCTGTAGGAAGATCCTTCAAGCATAACAGAGCAGCCCACACAGCATTAAAATGTTTGCCTTACAAAGTGATATACATAAAATGGTGGTTTCAGCTCAGAGGTTGAGTTTGGGGAAGGAGTACCTCTTGCACAAAGGGGAGCTTGGGTGTGAAACCCCCCCATATGCTCAAGCTTTGTTTATTAGCTTTATGATGGGAAAACTTAGAGTTGCATCTTTTACTAAATCTTGGGGCACGTGTGAATCAGGCCTGTCCCGTATTTGCAATAACGGTGATGAAAGAGTTACACATTTTTAATTTTTTTGTGTTGAGCATGCTTACCTGAGGAAACGCTATATAAAACCAATGCTACGGGCAGGAAATATTCACACGACCTCTGAAGCTTTGGTGTTTTGTAAAGGCAACCTGGAGCAAAACACAGTTTTTTGTTTTGTCCATTACATACATCAGGCCTGGTTGCGGAGAACAAGGTTTTTAAAATGTATGTAACTAGAAATCCCTTGTTTAACTATGTGTGGCATTTGTAGTCCCTTCTTCCTTTCCATGATGGCCTGTCGCAGATTGGGAGTGGATGTGCTGGGCACCGAAGTGTTCACAGCACATCCAATCCTGAAATAGACTGAAAAGAAGGTAAGTGGGGGTGGGTGGCGTCGAGGGAATTCTGTGGATGGCGTGAGGAGGAAGGGGAGAGGCAGAGGACCACACTTACCTTGTTCTCTGGTGGGGGAATATGGCGGCCTCCAGCCGTGAGGCGAATCGAGCAAGGGGATTACTGCTGGTAATGCCCCAGCTCTGAGCCTCCTCATTGGCTGAGAGGCTGCCAATTCCCCCCCCCCCCCCACTAATAAACAGAACATCAGTGTTGTGGTTATTTGCTATGATTCTCATACAATTTATAGATACAAGGAAAGTTGATTTGGTTATTGTGCATCTGAACTCTAAAATCATATACAATTTGATAATGAATGAAATTGACACCTTTTTATCTTTTGGTATTGACGTTTTCCTTATAAGGATGGATGCAGTGTGCCAGTCAAATGTGCTTTAAGGTTCTAATAATCATGTAATGAAGGGAAGAGTGCACACTACCAAAGAGCCATATAAAGTTCTTTTAGGGTGTACATTAGGCAAGGGTGGAGATAGATTAGTCCATCTAGGGTGAAGAGAGAGGGCGGGTGACAAAGAGAGAGATTATATGTCTTAGCATTCAAGTGTACTAACAGCAAAGATGAAGGATCAATGAAATGTTTATATTAATAACTATGATGTCTTCAACATTATTTCTGGGAATACCAGAGGGTTTAATAGCTTTCTAAATGTTGGTCAAGATATGAGAAATATATTCGATTACAGGATTTTTTTATTACAAGAAGTGCGGTTGCTAGCCTCACTTTGTTTAGATGGATATACGCTTGTCCTATAAAAAAAAAAAAAACAAGAAGAGGCACAAAGGGTAGACCTTTTGGTGGCCACTTGGTAGTGATAGACGACTCTTTGGGGTCCATTATAAAGGAATCATATATTGATTGTGATGCCATTATGGCCGTTAGTTTTGAGTAGTTTTATTAATTAATGTTTAAGTGAATGCTGCTAAAAGGAATATGATATAATTGTTCTCTGCTATTAACTGAATGGCTTTGTGCTACAGGTTCAAACCAAATAACTGTCTCAGGTGATCTGGGGAGGAAGGATAGCTCAGGGGCAATGCGTTAGTCTTGGAAGCAAGACAACGCAATGCAACACTGGTTCAAATGTCGATCGAGCACTTCAAAACCACACATTGGTATTAAGTGCATTATAAAAGAACAATTATAATTATGATCTGAAATGTATTTGTCCTGAATTTCATGCTCAGTAAATCATGGCTTTGAAACGTTAACGGGACCAAAGGTTGCCTTAAGGGGTGTCACCTGGGCATTGTTGATGAATAGTTGGCAATTATTAAAGATGAATGGAAAAACCATGTGGGATATTCCTGATCAGTTAACCTGGAGGTGAGGAATCACTGTTGTTGTGTATGGAGACCTTGGACAAAGTTATTTAACAAACTAGATGTAGAGTATAGAATTATTACATTAAAATAATCCAAAGCCATGGGTCTTGATGCCTCATTATATTTTGTTTTAATGGAATTCAAAAGAGAATGTAACATTGTGTTGGAGGCAATTGACTTCAGTTGTGATCAGTTAACACAAATTCCAGAAGAAGTTAAAGATTAAACTGACGCAGTATAACTGTGTCAGGGTGATTTTCCCAGGGGCCGGCAGAGCTGTCCGCGGAACTCTGGGGATGGGGAGGCCCCAACTCCTCCCGCGTCCCAAAAGGAGTATGAGACACACCCAAGAGCAAGGTAATAACTGCTGTTTATTGGAGTAACGGCAGGGATTTGCTTAGACCGTATGCATCCGGCAAAGCTCTCTCAGCATCAGTGGGCTCGCAGGCCCTTTTTACGGCAGTATGACGCGCTACTCGCATCACCTGGGAAAATAATCACAAAACCTAACGCCACTTTGGGTTGGCTCCTCGAGTGGTAGGGTTAGTATAGGTACCTATGGGAGGAAATATTAGTGGATAAGGATGGGTCAGGTGGTACACTTGGGCTTTCCCTAACAATTGCTACAAAAAATTAGTTACAAGGGGACACTTGGTGATTGGCTAACAAAGATGGCGTCAGTGATGAGCTCCTCGTATTCTGATTGGTTCCCTCGCGAGCCCCCGAGCCTGGGACCATAGCCATTCCCAGCTTGCGGTGTACCTGGTGCATGCAACAATGTGCAACTATGTGTTAGTGGTGGACAATGGACAGGTCTGACTAATGGCTGGTGTACATGTCTTTCCCATTGCCTTAGGTGTCCAACTCGCCGCTTCGTTGTTGCAGATTGTGTCCCAGCCGTGGGACCCTGGCGACTTCTTTGTCTTGTGAGCTTGGCATCCTGTCACGTGTGGAGAGACCGTAGCTGGAGTAGAATTATGAGCATTAGATTTGTGTTTTTCAGCTCTGAGGGGCTTGGCACCGGCACGTGTAACCTTGGCACTGGGAGCGCGGCATGTGGGTTGCAACATTGCGGCCTTGGCTGTGAGCTCTCGTTGGGGGCTCGTTCTCCGTGGTCAGTGCTTTGCTTTTCGTCTTGGGAGGATTTTCGTCTGCGAGGCTCCTGCCTGGGGACTCTTGCTTGCGGCCCACTTGGGCCTAGTTTCTGGGTGGCGGTACATAACCCATAATATGGGGGTCGCGGGGCGACAGAGTGTCACAAGCAGCATTAGGTATACATGGTGGCGTCTTCATAGGGATAGGTAGCGAGAAAGCATCAGCAAGCATATACACAAGCTCTTCAGGCATCTTGCGTTTCTGCGGTGCTGTAGAAGGCCTATGTGAAAAATAACAATGATGCATGTCTGTGGGTGTGTCAGTCACCTACGTCATAGCACTGAGTATGTTCTTCATGTGGGTTGGTGTGTGAGTGACCAGTGTGCATGGTGGCACGTGTGTTCTTGTCTGTTGGTTATGTCGTCATGGTATCTCTAACGATGATGATGTTTTGTGGTTGCTGTCTAATTGAGCTGGTCTATTGCACAGGCGTCGGCTTGACCAGGGCATACTAGTGGGCATGCTCCTCGTATGTGTATGCCTTTGAAACAGGATACTTTGTCATCTGGTAAGGAAGGGAATTGGTCAAACTCTTCTTGTGGGGGGTGCTTGGGCCGTGGTCCCCTAGGCCATGGTCTGGATGAGACTGGGGGGAGGGTATTATCCCATTCTCCCACTTCAGTCCCCCCTCTGGTCGACTTGTCGACCACAAAATTATCCGCTCTCTTATCTCCACGTGCTCTCCATACTTTCGTTATTCCAGCCAGGTGTCCATAGTGGTTGACATGATCTTCAAATGACCAATACATGTAAACGCAGCCACCACCAGGCTCGCAGTAAACCCACTTTCCAACGTTACTCTTCCTGTTTCTTGGGTTCTCAACCTTCACCAATGGTGGGTCGAAGTGTGTTTCTAGTATTTGCTTGCGCAACCTTTCTCGTTCCTGTATAATGATTTCAGTGTGCTTGTCATCTTCGGCTGGTAGTAGGGCGTGCATGCCAATCATTTCCATCATTTCATCTGTTGTACGTGCTGTTCTTGCTTTCCATAACCTCATTCCTAGCAACACAGCCATTCCCAGTATTATGCATCCTACTATTATTTTTAGTCCATCTGACAGCCATGATGGCATCCATGACCATAAGTATGAAAACCAGCTACCATCTCTCTTAACTCCCTTTGTTTCCTCTTCCATCTTTGCGTGCATCTTTGCAAGTTCTGATACTGTTTCAGAGAGCGTGCCATTCTCTTTGTCGTTTGCGGGGATAAAATGTGCAACACAAACTTCCAATTTTTGCACAAACTCCTACCTCCATCGCTGCCAGGCGATCCAACACATATCTGTTCTGTAGTGCCACCATTCGTACTGCCCTCATGTCTTCTTTTTTTGCATTAAATCCATTGACGGTGGAGTTGATTGTCATCATTAGTTCCCATCTAGTGATCTGGAGCCACTTCGCATTTGCGTATGCCTGCATTCCTGGATGTATAATTGAGTTGAGGAACATTGCCGCTCTGCTGAACAGTCTGTGCTCTGGTGGGATGTCACTCAGAGCTGTTTCTGATTTGCCCCACAGATAGTTCCCCATTAGTGGTGCTCCTTGTCTTTTTACTCTTGACAATACTGTTGTGTCGTTCCTTTCCTGCTCCCCTTCTGTCGTCACTGATCTTTTCTTCCGCTTATTCCCTTCGTCCATCGTAGGGAAGTTTCCCAAGTTGACATGCTTCTGTGGCACGACCAGTGATGGTACGTTGACGTGTACCATAGTGCATACTCCATTCCAAGAAGGTGGCTGGCTGTGATATGCCTTTTCTCCGCAGGGCCAATAGTGGTCCATTAGAACTGCTGTACCGGCACCCCCCTCAGGTAACATTATTATTCTTTTGCAGTTGTTGTTTCTTCCAACATCAACATCCCCCTTGTGTTGATAACATAGTGTAGTTGCATTTAGCAGGAGTATTGTTATGGGGTCCTCATACTTCTCTAGCCATATTAACAGTCCTACGCTCTTTAACCAGTCGGGGTAACATTTGTTGTTGGTGTCATCCATTGTTGCCACAGTTGCTACTGTTGATGTTACTATGTTGCTCCCCACAACTCCATCTGTCCATCCATCTTTTGTGTATATCTTTCCATATATTGCCATCAGTGGTCGTTCCCAGCACCCAAGTACCCCAGCAACTTCGGTTGCATGCCATTCAAACGGTAGGTAATTCAATGTTACTTCCTTCGTTTCTCCTTTTTCAGGTCCATCCTTTACATATCTGAACCCTCGTGTATGTTGGCGGTAGCTATTGTGCATCTTAAGTGTTTTGATGAAGTTATTTTCATATGGGTATTTGTCCCTTGTCCTCCATTGCAGTATTGCAAGTCTCCCTTGAAATCATCCTTTCGTTTGGAACAGGGCCAAATATAGCAGGCATTCTGCTGTTGTTGCAGGTACCTCAGTAGCCACAAATTTTCTTGACGTGCTCATGGCGTATGGGATCAACAAGCACACATAGCAGTTGTCCTTAGTTGTCCCCTTACCAATTTTGGACATGTGCTGGTACCACATGTTATTTGAGGCTTGTGCGGATTCTGTGAGATATGCGTCTACCCCGTTGTTATCTATGGAGGTATTACGTTTAACCCTTTTCCCATTTTCTCTTAAATTACTTGTACCACTGTACCTGTTGCAGCCGTGGTGGGGGGTACATTAGTTTTAGGTACAGCCATAACACAGGAAGCATAGTGTGTCTGCCAGACAGTGGCAGAAAGTTGACCAGTGATAAACAACACACCTATAATTTTTATTACAATAGCTAATCTCACTGGCATGTTTCTCTTACCTTTGCTGCGGTCCTGTAGCCTTTGTACTTGAGATGATACAGATGTCCGTCTGAAAATTTCTCAAAATATACGTTAACTTGTTAGTGTTTATTCAAGCTCTCCCTATCATATAATCATTCAGTGCAAGGCGAAAAGCTGTTCCCCCGCTTTCGTTAGCATCCTATCCCTTAGGGCTGGTAAGTGCTCGTGGAGATGTGGGAATGGTTGCTCTATAATCAAAATGAACGTGTTGTAATACACACGTAATCTTCTTTTCTTTAAGTATTTTGGTCTCTTTATAACATAAACAAATTGGTGTGACAGTGTTTCTGGGGTATTGTCATCCAAGGGTAGCATTTACCTCTGGTCACTGATGTAGGCATTAGCTTACTTTTATTCAATTCTTTTATATGAAACAGTACTGCGCGTTACCTGCATGTGCGAGACAAAAAGAGAAAAAAGAACATGCATGTGTCTACACAGTGTGGTGTAAATTTTTACATATTTTGACAATTTTCTTTATTCAGGTAGGCTGTAGTGGGGCTGGGTGGGACGGGGCTAGTGTGGCCACTGTTTATTTTGACCTGGGATCTCGTGACCATGGGGTGGGCAATGGGTAATTGTTCGGTTTTATTCTTAATGGAGTTTGGAAGTTTGGGCTGTGCTGCTGTTGTCGTTGGTTGCTGTTGCTGCTCCGTTGGCCCTGTCGTCGACGCAAGGACAGGTCTGATCTTTGTAGGGCTTGATGTCATGCAAATGATTCCACACGTGCTTATCGCTCAACTTTATCGCTCTAGGAGCAGTCTTTTCCACCAGGTGGGGCTGGTGAATCTAGGGCTATTCCACCGGTAGTTAAAATTGCGGAGGAGGACGTGGTCCCCCTCTTTAACTGTCCACTGCGATAGTTGTACCTGTTCCTCGTTTGTTTCTTGTTGTTGTGTGTTTTTCGACCTGCCCCGCTTGCGCTCGAGCTGTTGAGAGATAAAGGCAACATTAGTAATCAAGGAAGACACATATTCATACATTTCTTCACCAAAAACATTAGCGGAGGCATGGTAATCTGTCCTGGCCCTTGATGGTGGTGTGAGTGGAAGGTGCATCTGACGTCCAGTCACCACCTCGTGGGGTGTGAGGTGGTGATCTGACCCTGGCCTATTCCTTAATTCAAACAGGGCCAAGGGGAGGCAGTACAACGAGCTTTTCTTAGTCGTCTGCTGAATCTTTGCAATTTCTTCTTTTAGGAGGCCGTTCAGGCGTTCACAGATACCATTAGCTTGCGGTGGTATGTGCATGCAAATTTGTGTTTGATGCCAAGGAGGGTAGTTATGTGTTGGAACATTTGATTGGCAAAGTGCAGGCCATTGACTGACCGCAGCACCTCGCAAACCCCCCACCTCGGGAACACCTCTCTCACCAGGAACTTAGCTGCTCTGAAGGCGTCTCCATGAGAGCAGGGTCGAGCCTCGATCCACCTTGAAAATGGGCATACTACTACAATCATGTATCTGTGTATCTTGACATACATTGATCATGTCAACGTACTCGATGTGCAGGTGCAGAAAGGGTCCTTCCAGCTGGGGTATAGTACCTTTGATCACTTGCAGTGTGTGACCGGCCGTGAACTGTTGACAGGTTATTGCTGCTAAAGTTTGCAACGTGTGAATTTAGTTCTGGACAGAACCATGCCTCCTTAATCCGTGCTGCAATGACTTCCTTCCCCGTGTGTGTGGGATGGTGCAGTTGGGCCAATGTTGTTTTCAAAAGGGCTAGGGGCATCACTATTTTGCCTGTGTTATTCTGTCGCCAGAGTGCATCAGTGGGGGACATTGTGCACCCTCTTTTGACCCGTAGCTCTTTCTCCGCCATAGGTGCATCTGCCTGCAATTCCATTATCTGGGTTTCAAGCATGTGTGTGTACCCATCCTTCATGAACATCTGTCTTGCCCCCACCCTCCCCTTATCTTTTCCTTTTTCTGGGGGGTCCAGATCTCGCCAAAGTACGCAGCATGTTTGGCATGTGCGTCTGCTGTTTTGTTACCTTTTGAAATTGGGTCATCCCCGTTAGTGTGGGCCTGACACTTCACCAGGGCTATTTCTCTAGGGTCATCAATTACTTCAATCAGTTCAGCAAGTAGGAGGGCATGTTGTACTGGGGTACCATCTGCTCTTCTGAACTCCCTTTGTTGCCACTTTATTAACCCTGCGTGAACTGTTGATGTGACGTATGCACTGTCAGAATATATGGTCACTCTTTTGTCATTGCTCTCTTTTAGTGCTAAAATTACGGCCACTAGTTCTGCTGCTTGGGCTGAGTAATGTTGAGGTAATTGAACACATTTCACTGGTACATACATGCAATCCTCTGTCAAGCGAACCACTGCTGCTCCTGTCCTTCATACCCCATCACTCTGGTCAATTGTTGAGGACCCATCAATGTACATCATCTCTCCCCCCTCTAGGGCGTTTTCCTCAACTTTTCTTGCACTGGAGTAATTTTCAATGGCCTGTGTGCAATCATGAGCATAGTCACCATCTTCAACTACCTCTGCTGTGAACCTTGCTGGGTTTACATTACTGCACCTTACAATCGTTAGTTCTGGTCTGGATAAAATGATCTCGTAACCTGATGCCCTCTGTGTTGTCAATGTTGATTTGGGCTTGTTCAGTATTGCAAAGAGGGCGTGTTCCACGAACAGTGTGGTGGGGCACCCCATTGTTATGGATGATGATTTTTGTACCGCAAAGGATGTGACATCCAGGCTCTGTTCGCAAGGGAAGTGACCTAACATTACAGGGTCCAAGTGTCCGCTGTAAAATGCTACAGGTGTGTGTCCCATGCTGGTATTCTGTGTCAGTACTGCCTTTATTACCGCTGAGTCGCAATGTGAGAAGATGAAAAATTGGTGTTCATAGTTTGGAGTGGCCAGTGCTGGTGCTGTTGAGATGTCGTGTTTTAATTCGTCAAATGCCTCTTTCATTTGTCTTGTCCATCCAACTTCTTATCCCCCTTCTGTGCTTCTCTGAGGGCCTTGAGCAGGGGTCCTGTGTATGAGCTGTAGTCAAAAACCCACACCCTGCAGTAGTTGCATAGGCCGAGAAACTGCTGGAGTTCTCCCACTGTCTGAGGTCTGGTGTGTTTGTTATGGCTTGTGCCCTTTGTGGTGCAATGTTCCTTCCATGTTGTGAAATGAGCTGACCAATGTAGAGCACTTGTTCTTGGCAATACTGCAGCTTTTCTTTGTCTACCTTGTACCCCTTCTCAGCTAACACTGTGAGCATCTTCACTGAGTCCTTCCTACACCTCTCCTCTGTGGTGCTGCAGATGATTATGTAATCAACGTATTGCAGCACCGTGCTCTCCATCTCAATGTTGCCCAAATCCATTTGTATCACTCTGTTAAAGATGGATGGTGACTCACAGTACCCTTGGGGCAGCCTTGTGTGTTTCCATTTTGTATTGCGGTATGTGAAGCTTGTCAGGTCTTGTGAGTCAGGGTGCAGAGGTATCGCGAAAAATGCATTTTTGAGGTCAATCACGGTGAACCGTGATGCCTCTGCTGGTATTCCACATAGTATGGTGGCTGGGTTACCTGCTATGGGGTACTCTGCTTCTACAATGCAGTTCAAAGGTCTCAGGTCCTGGATAAAACGCCAAGACCCTCCTTTTGCTTTGCACACAGGGTACACAGCAGTGTTGCATGGTGACTCTGATGGTATTAGTATACCGTTCTTGTCATGATGCCTACCCCCGGGGACCCAGACCAAGTCCAGCAACCCTGGAAGCAGGCATCAAGTTATACTAGGCAAACCCAACAACCCCTGCTAGGGGCTATTTGGGTGCAGTCCTGGCGCCAATGGCACAAGGCTCATATGGAGAGTCAGTCCTGGCGCCATAGGCACCAGGCTCATAGATTAAAACTTACCTGATGCAGACCATGCTGCAAACTCACCTGATGCAGACCATGCTGCAAGAGCTCCAAGCCAAAGGAGGCTTGGAAGGGACTACTTTACCTAAGGGACTATTTTTTTACTCGGGTGGGGCTGGGAAGGAATACTTACCTGGGACTACTTTGGAGGCTATTTAAACCACGCCCGAAGAGCAGCACACGCTTCGCGTTATTCTGCATTCAGCAGCGTAACGCTCACTGTGCCTGCAAGTCTGCATCCAGTCTTCTGCCACGCCCGCCTCGAGACCGGAGCTCCTAGAAAAAGGGGAGAGAAGGAGAAAAGGTTAGAACAAGAGCAATACCTTTGATCCTTACCTAAATTCCAGATCCATTGCGCCTTCGAGCTGGAAGAAAGAAGTTATTTTATGCGTGTCGCCTCGTCTGCAGCAGCGCCGCGCTGAACTCACCGGCCTTCGCAGCATCTTCACATTCCACCGCATCCTTCTGCATGCCCCCACCGCACTCCGGCACCTAAGGGGAAGACAAGAACAGCAGGGTGAGCCAAGGGAATACACAGAGGCAATATTAGTTACCCCCCATAGACTTACCTGATTTTACCACCGGGGGTACTATTCCTCTTCATGGGTCGGCGCAGCTTCCACTGCATCCTCGCCGAACCCCGGCCCCTAAGGGGAAACAAAAGGACAGCAAGGTGAAACAAAGGGACAAACAAGGGGAAACCTCCTCACCACAATAGACTTACCTGATTTTACCGCCGGACTCATTATTCCCCGAGACTTCATATTTTCTCTCAGCGCCTGAATAAGGGAGAAAGCAACAGGTTACATATTGCCATTATTTTATCAAACTGTGTTGGATAATACAAATCCTTACTTGAATATTACCGGTTGCCACGAGGAACTCTTCGCTAGGGTCAAGCTGCAACCTGCAAGGAATCGGACAAGAGTGAAAGTCAGACATTTGAACTCTTATGAACTACATACTAACGGCGTCTTGCCAGGAATCTCAGAGTCAATATTGTTCTGGAACTCACCAATTCCTTCGAGCCAGTGAAGCAACTGGTCATCAACGCGCCCCTGCACTCAATGCAGGATGGAGAGCTCATCTTTCCAAACCATCAGGTGAGACTATAAGAGGGGACATCAAAGGTGATCAGTGGGGAGAACAGCGGGAGTGGGGGAGGGTTAACGCCCAACTCCATGGGTGGTTAATTCCCTTTCTCCATTTGCAGAAGAATATTCCTACGGGCCAAGCAAACAAAGCTAGGTGGGCCAGTCCAGTCTGTCATCTCGGCACTACGCGTCACATTGGTGGAGGCCACAGCTGTCCAGTTCAGATCGACGCCCCTGTGGGAGCCAGGTGAGTGTAACAGTTCTTTATTAGGGCAGTTATTGTTTCATATATGCCCTCATCTGCTTCTTTTGATAGTGGGTATTGTTTAACCCTTGGTAGCATTGCTCCTTTTTTCAGTTTTGTTTTTACTCCTCCAATGCTTTTTATGCAGCCAACGTCATATGGACTGGTGGTCCACAGAGATGTTGGTACTGCTGCCAGGATATCCTTGTAAAATGGCACTGCTGTAGGGGGAGGTGCTTCTAGTGCCATTGCCATTTTTTGTGCCACTTGCTTGTATGTTACTCTCAACCAGATGTTAACGCTCATCCCAAACACCATCTCCCCCTCTCCATTATCATCATAAAATAGCTCCTCACCAGATACCGGTGTAAGCCTGCACCCTTCTGCTAGTGCTATTACAGCTCTCCAGGCCCTCCCCTCCCTATCCTGCGCATGTACTGCAATGTAGTCTGCAGTTGCCATAATGCTCTCAATGCTTACTGAAATCATGTTCCCCTCCTTTTCACTTGCTGGTGTTTCTGGTCTGAATAGGTAAGCTGCTGGCCTCCTCCAAATTTTGCCCTCAATTCCAGTGTTACTTTCACCTGGTATCCACAGGGACGCCACCCAGCCTGGTTACTCGCTGGTATGCTTTTCAGCTTTGCCCTGATGTGGACTCCGGGGAAGGTTCTGCCTGAAAATACAGGAGGACTGTGTTCAAGACTGACCAACTGGGGTAAGTGTCCTCCCTCACCCCCGTATGATTTCAGTCCCTCTGGCGCCCTCTCTTCACCAAAGAAGGCAGGATGCTCTCCATCCTGCCTTCTTTGCAGGGGCGCGTTGTCTTTCATGGGCAAGTGCGGTCCAGTTACTTCACTGACGCCGGCCCGTTTGATATTGTTAAGGTAGGTCTTATTGCTGTTCTTTAGTTTTGTTGCTATCCTGCATGCCTTTCTTTGTTTAAAATGTCTCTTTTTTCTCCCTTAGGTATGCGGAGCTTCAGCGCGGCGAACTGGCTTGGCTGAGCCCCGCTGGTAAATGATGGTGCATTAAGAGTGCTATGATGCGGTAAGTAAGCGCTATGCACAGCGCTGCAAAGTCTTGCCTTTGCTAACCTGTGTTTTACTTCCTTGTAGGTCGCGTTGTTCTTCAGAATGAGTGGAATGTCCGAGTGGTGCCAGCCGAGAGGCGACCAGCCAGGTAAGCCTTTTGAGCAGTTCGTAATTTGTAAATGTCTCTACTGCTTCTTTAATGTTGCCTCTATCTTCCTCTTTCAGGTCATTCTGTCTGGGAGGCGTGCAGATTCGAGGAAGCTGTTCTCAGTAGCTGCGAGTGTTTAAAGATGAAGACTGCAGGTAAGATGCTGCTTCTAATGATGTTCCTTTTGTCTCCTTGCAGTTTCTGCTTCTCCAAGGTTCGAGGGAATAGCTGGACAGGGTGAGCATCACGTTGCAAGCTGCAAAGTAACGCGAAGCATGCTGTCTTGCTCGGGTGTGGTTTAAATAGCCCCAACAAAATAGTCCAGGTAAAGTAGTCCCTAGGCTACCACATCTAAAACACTAGACCGCATAGCTTGGTTCTTAGGAACCAAGCTATGTGAATGCCTCCATGTTGGCTGACAATACAATAAAGTAGTTCCCAAGCACATTGTTTTTCATGGTATATGAGCCTGGCGCCATAGGTGCCAGGATTGGCCCCATGAGGGCTTTTGAAGAGGATGCCAGGCTATAGAGGCCCGAGTCCTGTCTCCACCTGGCTAATGGGTTTGCCAGAGGGGGTTTGGGCGAGGGTCGTGACATCCAGGCAACCATGCTATTGCCATGTCAGTCCCATATTGGAAGATGTCTCCATCTACTGGTTCAGCCCGGGCCACTGTTTGGCCACAATAAGCCTGCAGTATTTGTCGTGCTGTGAGCATGTTAATGCCTGGTGTAGAGAAAATTATGCCCTTCTCCGTGAAGGAGATGGTCATATTCAATCTGCTCATGATATCGCTTCCAAGTATGTTTACTGGTGACTGCTTCGAATACAGAAGTGGAAGAGACATGTCGTGATCTCCTACAGATAAGGAGATGTTATCAGTGAAGGGAACCAACCCTCAAGCCCCAGAGAATCCTTGAGTGTTCATAGCTTCGCCTGACAATTTAAACTTCCCCTCCCTTATGCAAGACCTAGTGACCCCTGTGTCAACTAGGAAGGAAAAGTTTTTGTCACCTATCGCCACCTGTATGTGTGGTTCCTCCGCAGGATTAGGTGTTACTGATAGGATAGGACACATCAAAGTCATCAGTGGGCTGTCCTATTGTGGGTATAGTGACTGACCGCTTCCTGTGTAAAGGTTGTGACCCAATATTGTCACCTTCCCTAGCTGTGTCTGCTTTATAGGTGCATCAGTTGTTGATACTGCTTTGTCCTGTATTTGCGTGAGCTGCTGCACCGTTTGCACTTGATGTTGTTGTGTTGCTATTGCCTTTTGCTGTGGTGGTGAGTATGTTTGTACCAGTTGCTTTGGTTGTGGTTGTGCCTGCTGTACCTGTTGTTGTTGTTGCATTTGTGGTTGTTGTATGTAGGCTGGTGTTTGTAGCTGGGGTTGTTGTGGTAGGGATTGCTGTGCTCCTGGCTGTTGTTGGTAAAATTGTTGTTCCCCCATAGGCCCTTGCTGCCCTTGTTCTCCCCACGCTACTTGGGGTGGTCTCATCCTGCAAGTGCGTGACATGTGTCCCACCATCCCACATATCCAACATACTGGTGGTTCTCGGTCCTGCCATGGAAAACCCCCCGTGTTGTCTTGGTATCCCTGCTGTCCATTTGGGTTGTAGCCCGGAACCCTCCCCCTTGTTGTTGTGCAGGCGAACCATAACCGCTCCCTCTCATCTGGCCACCCCTCCCCCTGTAGTTGTTTGAGTATCCATTTCCCATCTGCATATGTCCACCTCCTGCGTATGCCGTGTATGGTGGGGGCGGGGGCATCTGCTGTGTTATTATTTGTGCTGGCTGCTGTAATGGTGCTACCTGCTGTTGTGTTGTGTCTTGTGCAACAGTGACCTGCGTGGGGGCTCATGTTGTGATCAGTGCTCCTTCCATGGCATATTTGGATAGCTTCTTCTGTACCAATTTTGCCTCTTCTGCTTTCCTATCTTCCTCTTTTTGTTTAATCTTTTCCTGCCACAACCAGCAGTGGTGTACTATGGTTAGCTGTATTTCTGGCCAGGCCTTAACTTCCATCCCCACTATTTTCTTCAGCTGCCTTTGTACTTGCTCCGGGAGCCCTTGTATTAGTATATGGTAGAAAATTGCTAGTGTTTTATCCCACAGTTCCCGCGTTTCCATGCGCCACTTCTCCTGAATCTCCTGGATGTAATCAACAGGATCTTCATTCTCACGCATCTTGCTTGACGTTATTGCTCCTATGTGTGACATGTCTTGGTACTGAACCCTCAATGCCTGCCACAGCGCATGTCTGCAGTTGGCAAATGGTGTTCCATCATGTGACGTGTCTGTTATTGTGACCCCGGGGAAGCCCACTCTTTTCCAAATGTCATCTGCTGCATCCATCAGGATTGAGATTAGGAGCCCCTTCACGTCCCCTACCGCTAGTTTTTTCCCTGCAGTGTGTTTTTCCATCTCATATATCCACTTCCCAGCTCCTCCACTTAGTGATGGAAGCCTGCATTTTATATTTTCTTTATTGGCATGCTTCCAGGGGACATATTGTGGTCTGGCCCCTCCCCTTTCCAGAAGTGGCATTAAATTGTCCGGTGTCCGTGTGGTTATGTTAGTGTATTCATCATCTTCCTCTGTTTCAGGTAACTCTTCAGTGTTATCAATGTTACAGTAGTTTATTCTTTCACCCCCTGCGTCCTTCCTCCTCTTGTCTCACCGTGGGCGTGCTCGCCCGTTCTTCCTGCATGCATCCTGGGAGGTCCCTAAGTCTGCCGACCTTTGGGGTGTGCGCAGGGGTTGGTGTCAGTGGGCGCGGTGTTTGTACTGGTGTCGGTGTTAGTGGTTGTGGCGTTTTCCTTGTTGCCTCCCTTACCTGTGTTTCTCCTGTGTTTAGTTCTCCTCTCCTTTCGCACGGCCATGGTGACTCACTGTTAGTGCGCATTATATATAGTTTGTCTAAACTCTCCCTATTGCCATCTCTTCCACTTGTGCTCGAACCTTCATCTTCCTCGCTGCAAAATTCATCAGGAAATGACAATCCCCACTCTGCGTTTCCCCCCCACTGTTACCGTACTTAAATCCATTAAGTCCACCTCTTTGTGCTCCCCTCCTTTAACAGCGGCCCCCTGTGTTGACGGTGTTGCCACCTCCAAGTCCTGGCTTGTGTACTTTTTAACTCTGTGTTCCACTCTCCTTTCTCCTCTTCCTTCTGTCCCACTACTTCACCGCCTATTTCCGCTTGTTTCCTGTGTAGTTCTTCCAATACCTCTGCACTCACTTTGCTAATATCCTCTCTTCTTCTTCCTTTCTCCCCCATACTCCCCCTTCCCTCTTTAAAATGCTTTCTATTACCTTGCCTTCTTCATACTTCCGGGCACTTTCAGATATTATCTTCTTTTTCCACAGTCCCATTTCCCTTTCCTTCTCTTCCTCCTTCCTTTTCATCTTCCATTGCTCCGCGCGTGACACCCTTTCTGCTATTGCCCTCATACGCTCCTCTTCCTTCTTCCTCTCTTCCGTTTGTTCCTTCATCCTCGCCTGCTCCTCCCTATTCTCCTTCCTTTCCTTCTTCCTTTCTCGTGTTTCTTGCTCGAACTGTCTGATCAGTGCGCTTCGTACTTCCCTTAATTCAGCCAACCTTTCCTCCAACATTTCTTCCTCTACCTGTGACAGTCGCCCTTCTCTTGTCTTACTCACCTCGTGCCCTGTCTGTGCGTGGTCCATTTCTTCCTTGTTCACTCTCCTCACTGCGTCCTCTTCTTCCCCTGTTAGTGCCCCCCCGGAGCTTTAGGAGCACCTGTGCTGCTATCCATTCATCTGGTCCTATGTTTGTGATGTTTCCCACAGTTCTCTCCCCGCCCCCCGTGCCTGCCTGTGCTGTGCTTGAGTCTATCGTGCCCATTGCTGCCACCCCCCTCCGGTAGTTATCTGTAGGGGCATATGGTGGAGGGCTGTATGCAGGGTTTGAGTACCCCTCAGTGGCTGTTAATTGTTGTCTGGCGGCTTCTCTTAATTCTTTCTCTCTCTTGCCCTCTTCAGTGCACAGTGCATTGTTGCGCGCCGTACCCCCGCCCCCTCCGTTCTCCTTCTCCTCTTTTACCTCCTTCTCTTCCTTCCTCCCCTTCTCCTCCTTTATCTCCTCCACTGCAAACATTCCCATTTCCCTGGGTCTGGCTCCCTGGAACATTTTCCATAAGTTGAACATTTCTATATGGTGAGCTAATTTCTTTCCTTTGTAGGTGTTGTGTATGTATGTCAACAGTGAGTGCTGGGTATATGAATCAAAGCTGCTGTTAGGCGGCCACAGTGTTCGTATTTTGTTGTCTGTCCCTTGTGTCCAGTCAATGCTGTACTTTATAATTTTCTCCTTGTGTGGTGATAGTGACGTGCAAATGTGCTGGAGGGGTGTAGTTAAAGCGCTTCCTCTCATCCCGAACCCAAGTCCTACTCCTGACCAGTAGTACGTAGCCATATTACAATTTGCTTTTTCTTGATATCAACCTTTTTTTTTTTTTTAACTTGGCCCCGTAAATTGGGGACTTCCGACTGTCCGCTGAAATGTAATACAATTGCAAGTGTACAGTTCCTTCTCTTTTGTTCTTCGTTTCCCTTGATGTGACAACCATGGCCCCCTTCGGCCGTGGCGAACCAAGCCCCCTGCGGCTGCGTGCCCTGTGTGGCGTGCTTTGGAACCGCCCCACCTTCCTTTCTCGTCAGACCTCTCCCTCCCCTTTCTCAATCCCCCTTGTCGAGCATGACAGGCGTTCTCCATGCGTGGCCACCTCTCCCCTTTTTGCCCCTCCCTTATCGAGTGCGGCTGACATTCTCTGTGCACGGCCGCCTCTCCTCCTCTGTCCCCCCCCTTTCTCATCTCCTGTCCCCCAACCACCAAGCCCTATGGGTGACGTCACCAACCTCTATAAGATATTACCGGTATGAGAAATTGCACAATGAAAAGAGCGCGCAATATGTCTTAACACTTCTGTTCCCCGTTAACCCCACAGCTGTCTTCCCACTACGCCTGGAGTGGAGGATGCAACAACAATTAATTAATTACAATCAGACGGCGCACGCTGCGTCGCCTCGCGTGTGATACGCCCCCCTCTCTCGGGGAGCTTAACCAGTCAATTGTCTTCCGCACTTGGGAACCAAATTAGCTACCTCCTGCGGGAAAACGTCATCTACCTAACGAGCTTCAACACTCAATTAGTAGGGATCCTCATCTATTCATTGATCTATAACGGCAATTCATAGGAAATCCACACCTCCCAATACAGGTGCCTGCGATCTAGATCACACGTGGTAGCTTTGAGCTCCACCCAATCAACTTTGTGATGTGGTAGAAGACAGCCCTCGTGCCTATCCCACTACAGCTCACCTGTCTATCACCACTTATTAATCAAATCTTCTGCAACACACTGTAAACACCACCCGTCACCCTCGTTACAATTCCTCCCCCCTCCCCCACAACATTACATTGCTGGTTGGGCGTGTCATACTCACCAAGTCCTCGTGAGCCGGGGCCGCCCGACCGCATGCGCCCCTCCAAAGCAGCTCACCGCCTCCCCTCGTCTGGACCACATCTGGACACTCGCCAACCTCAGGCAGGATACTTCTCAAGTCGGCTCCCGACGGCCAATATCCGGATTACGCTGTCCAGTCGTCTCGCAGTTCCGCGAGGGTCCTGTAGTCCTCAAAAGGGGGCAACGGCAGAGGGGGCTGCGCTGCCGGGTTGTCTCGTTGCAAGAGGTCTTGGAGTAATGTCCTCAGGCTAGGTATGATATGATATGATATGATATGGCATTTGTAACGCGCCTATACACAGGTGTTTCAAGGCGCGAAAACACATCTCAGCAGTGCCTCCAACTTGTCGGGGTCGGCAGAGCCCTCCATGGACCTCCGGGGCTGGGGAGGCCCCAACTCCTCCCACGTCCCAAAAGGAGTATGAGACACACCCAAGAGCAAGGTAATAACTGCTGTTTATTGGAGTAACGGCAGGGATTTGCTTAGACCTTATGCATCCGGCAAAGCTCTCTCAGCATCAGTGGGCTCGCAGGCCCTTTTTACAGCAGTATGACGTTCTACTCGCGTCACCTGGGAAAATCGCCACTTCAGTTTGGCTCTTCGAGTGGTAGGGTTAGTATAGGTACCTATGGGAGGAAATATTATTGGATAAGGATGGGTCAGGTGGTACACTTGGGCTGTCCCTAACAATTGCTCCAAAAAATTACTTACAAGGGGACACTTGGTGATTGGCTAACTAAGATGGAGTCAGTGATGAGCCCCTCGTATTCGGATTGGATCCCTTGTGACCCCCCAAGCCTTGGACCATCGCCATTCCCAGCTTGCGGTGTACCTGGTGCTTGCAACAATGTGCAACTATGTGTTAGTGGTGGACAATGGACAGGTCTGACTAATGGCTGGTGTGCATGTCTTTCCCATCACCTTAGGTGTCCAACTCGCCGCTTTGTTGTTGCAGATTGTGTCCCAGCCGTGGGACCCTGGCGACTTCTTTGTCTTGTGAGCTTGGCATCCTGTCAGGTCGGCTTGGTCACGTGTGGAGAGACCGTAGCTGGAGCAGAATTATGAGCATTAGATTTGTGTTTTTCGGCTCTGAGGGGTTTGGCACCGGCAGGTGTAACCTTGGCGCTGGGAGCGCGGCATGTGGGTTGCAACATCGCAGCCTTGGCTGTGAGCTCTCGTTGGGGGCTCGTTCTGCGTGATCAGTGCTTTGCTTTTCGTCTTGGAAGGATTTTCGTCTGCGAGGCTCCTGCCTGGGGACTCTTGCTTGCGGCCTACTTGGGCCTAGTTTCTGAGTGGCGGTACATAACCCATAATATGGGGGTCGCGGGGTGACAGAGTGTCACAAGCAGCATTAGGTATACATGGTGGCGTCTTCATAGGGATAGGTAGCGAGAAAGCATCAGCAAGCATATACATGAGCTCTTCAGGCCTCTTGCGTTTCTGCGGTGCTGTAGAAGGCCTATGTGAAAAATAACAACGATGCATGTCTGTGGGTGTGTCAGTCACCTACGTCATAGCACTGAGTATGTTCTTCGTGTGGGTTGGTGTGTGAGTGACGAGTGTACATGGGGCACGTGTGTGCTTGTCTGTTGGCTATGTCGTCATGGTATCTCTAACAATGGCGATGTTTTGTGGTTGCTGTCTAATCGAGCTGGTCTATTGCGCAGGCGTCGGCTTGACAAGGGTGTACTAGTGGGTATGCTCCTCGTATGTGTATGCCTTTGAAACAGGATACTTTGTCATCTGGTAAGGAAGGGAATTGGTCAAACTCTTCTCGTGGGGGGTGCTTGGGCCGTGGTCCACTAGGCCATGGTCTGGATGAGACTATGGGGAGGGTATTATCCCATTCTCCCACTTCAGTTGGTTAAAACAAAACAATGCTTTGAGCAACTATTATGTAAAGAATATAAAAAGGTGGTTTAATATTTGATGCAATCCCGAAATATTTCCATAACTGTCCAGATAGGCACAATAGAACAATGCTTATGTGATTTCCTTTTAATCTCCTTTGTTCACTAGAAGTTTAAGGGCCAAGAAGAGCTATTACCAGACCTTCAAACATGTTACAATGGAATGTGAAAATTCCGTTGGAATTTGACTAAACCTGTTTGGGAAATGCGCGCCTGAAGGGTACACTCAACCACTTTAGAGTATCATCTTTTGACTGACAACCAAATAGCCATGATAATAGCCACAGTAAGTTTTCTACACAATTACTTTGAAACTATTAGATCAAAAATGTATAATTTTAAATTAAATAGGTGTTATTAGTTTTAATTAAATACGGTTAGGCATGTATAAGCATGCTTTGTATTGGATGTGTTAATTATGTTTGCATTGTGTTAATGACATTTTATAAGTGTTGAGAATATTATATTGGAATTATTTCTGATTGACATATGTTGTATGAATTATGATGTAAAGGTTTAATTTCTAAATCATATAGTCTAATAATAATTTAAAAAATAAACCTTTACGAAGAGACCAAGAAAATGGTCTCATTGCACCTGATGTTCCAAGAGGAAGCTGCCTTTGGATCACCCTGTAATTGCCAGCAATTCTGAGCTGCTGGGAGTATGCCAATTTCCATTTGAGTGGTTGCAAAGACCCAAAGCAGCTGCATTTGACATTCTACACTTCAATATGATTTGAGTGCCTTTGAGCTACACCGACCTGAGCATCATGTGGCTACCATAACTTCTTCAAACGGTGGAGACATCGGAGGGACGGAGAAGGAAGAAACAGGGAGTAGACAGATCGAAGTTGGAAGCAATGGAGTAGTAAGAGGAAGCGGCAGGGCAAGGAACAAGTGGGTGTGATAGAATCCAGGGCAACTCAGACAGATTATATGAGTAGCACTATCCGTTTATCCAATTAGAATCCTTACCAGTGCATAGTCTGGACTAGTTAGGAAGTCCTTGAGGGAGGTTACTTAAAAAGGCATTGGCCTTAAGATATTCTCCATCAAACATGAGGCAGACCTTAGACTGTATGGGGAAACATTCAGTGTATGCTAACCTAGGGAATAGGGATGCCTGAGTTAGGGTGGTATTGATGCATTTAGAAGGGACTAAGAGGAACTGTTCTATGGCCCTGCAAGATTAAAAAAAAGAAAACCTTCACCTGTCTATGAGCATCATAATGTTCCTTGAGCCATCTGTTATGTCAGCATGGGATACTACAGGCCCAGATGCAGAGGCCAGGTGAAAGGAAAGAAAATAAAAAAACAGGGATTATGGGATCATGACCAGCACTGATCCACTAGAGTTGGAGATTTGGGATTTAAGAGTGGACCTATTCCTAATTGTTGATTCCCGAACAGACGAACCCAAGAAATCCTGGTAACCGACCAACAGGAAGGAAAATTATCACCATCCTGGCAGCCAATGTCAAGATAAGCATCCTAAAATGAATAAGAGAGGTCCGGGAAAACACCGGCAAGGCGACAAATGTTCAAGCTTGTGGGAGTGGACTACCAGACAGTACTACCAGTGGCGCTGTTCAACAGTGATGGAGACCCACTGACTCAGATGAAGTAGAAGATGTGATATTAAGGCCAAAATAGAAACATGTTCTCTCTGAACCAAATTTCCCACCTATGGAGAACTTGTTGAGAGTCCTTGCAGATGGCCAACTTGCAAACATTCGGCAATATCATGAAGTGCTGGCAAGCCTACAAGACATGGATACGGAAAGATGAAAACAAGCAGAAATCCTCCCAGCGATCCTACAAATTCTTTCTACGGGGAAGTCCCTTCAGTTGTGATGTTAGGGCTGGGTCTCCTCATGGTTGGGCTGCCTTCCCTTCCACCCAATGATGGTTTTGTGTCACTTAGCTTCTTGTGTCCCCGCTGGCTTCTCTGACATACTTGGCTCTTTGGTGGGCATTAGGTATTCGAATGGCCTCTTCCAAAAAGTAGGTTTGTGTAACTGCCAGAGGATCTTCTGCAAATAGGCAGGCAGAGAGTCTGTTCATTGTTCCAGTATTCTTCATATGTCTTATCCACCAACCTCTTGTTTAGTAGATCCCCTACTCTATATGATAGTTGTCGGGGAGTTTCTTCTTGCCACATACATATCTTGTTGTAGATTGCGAAACCAAAACTGGTACACTTCCCGGTCTTGTCTCAGTCTCTCTAAAATGAGGGCTTGAAATTGCTGCTGGGCCTCTCCAGTAAGAAGTGGAGTGAATCTAGCCCAGCGATCACATTGCCATTCGGCTACTTTGGCAACTCTTTCGGAGTTTATGAAAAAGACTCTGCAGCCTTTTCATAAACTACAAAAGGGTCGCCAAAACAGTCATGCACCAGACCTAGCAATTACAAGTGTGTTTGCCTCATGTATCTTCAAAATGTTATCAATGATTGTTTATGAACGTGTGAAAGACAAGGTGCTATCACATCTGAAGCCCAAATAATGGGGGCATGACTCCAGGGTAGTCCCTGATGAAATGATACACTTGTACATCTTGTTCTTCTGAGAGACCACCATAATACTTGACTTTTTTACATTAACTTCTAGACCTCTAGATGGTATCCACTCTATGTACTTTGTGACTAACCTTTAAGAAGCATTGGGTGTTCTTGCTAACAAAACAGCATCACCTGCATACATTTGTAAAAGAACAAACCTACCCGATATTCTTTTAAAATCTGAGGTAGCCCTCATTAAATACCCATTCAATTCATTCGTATATAGCTTGAATAGAGGGGCACCAAGACACAAACTTGGTGCATCCCCTTAACCAACCTAGAATGTGACATGAGCTCTTAAGCTTTACTTTTTTCCTTTATATATTTATACCGAGCACCAAGGGACCCAGAGGCTTATGGGTGCAAATCAAAACAACAGCGAGCCTAACAATAAGTCACAACCAAACATTCAGAATCCAGAAGAGGGACTGGAAATTATCTGAAAAGCAAAGTCTTCAACCTCTTTTTAAAAATGTCTGTGACCTTTATCGCTCTAAGGTCTGGTGGGATAGCATTCCACACTTTTGGTGACACAGCGAAAAAAAGGCACACTTAGCAACTTGTGTGAGCTTAGATCGAGACACCTTCAACTGATATGTATTATTGAACCTGAGTGTTCTAGTGTTCGTTTTATCTGACAGTGCCTCACTCAAATATGTAGGGCTCTCACCAACTTGGCATTTATGCATAATTACAAGGAGACGAAACTCAATCCTGACTTCAATAGGCAGCCAGTGGAGTTCCCGCCTGACATCATATCCCACTCTGCAAACATGTTAAATTAGTGAGACATTAAGAGTACCAATAAATCTTTGCAGACACCTATTTTATTTATTGTTGCCCAGAGAAGGTCCCTTTGGACATTGCCAAAGGCTGAATTAAAATCCATATAGGCTAAATAAATAGGGATTCACGGCCCAAATACATATTTAGAAGAAAGAAAAAATACAACACAAGAGTTTGTAACTCTGTCCCCAAATGTTCTCAGAATTATATATATATACATATTCCTTCTACTTTAGCACAATTGATAGCCTTGACAGCTCAAAAGCCTTAAATTATGAGGCAATGCTGCTTCTCCTAGATTTACCATCTCTGCCCTTTCTGGAAAACTACATACATTATAGCATTGCATTTGCACTTTTTACTCACTTGGGGATTTAACATTTAATGTAAATCCACGCACAAGCGCGGACATGCTTTGCACTGCAGTTGCATTGCATTGGCGTTTTGACCGCCACATACAACCAAAAGGGTGGCGGCTCACGATATACTTTTTACCCACGTGAGGATCTAACACTTAATATTAATTAACATACGTACTGCAGTTGGCGTGTTACAACTGGACAGCAACGCAGTACGCAATCGAACCAACCCCCATTATGTTTTGTTTAATGGCATTTCCGACCGGTATCAAATACACCTTAGAGGCTTTGAACTTTAGATTTTCATACACAGGCCCTCATTAGGACCCTGGCGGATTTTTTCCGCCGTCGGCGGACTTTTCCGCCATGGCGCAAAGTCCCTTTACGCCATGGCGGATGGCGGACTTACCGCCCCATTCCGAGGTCGGCGGGGCGGTAAGTCCCCATTGACCCATTTACCCTTCCCCATTCCCATTTCGGCCCCATAGGGCTCAATGGGAGTGGGGAAGGAGTTAATTACGCCACCGTAAGTTACGGTGGCGTAATTAACACCAAGGTCCCATAGCGCCATGGATTTCTACGCCCGCAAAAAGCGGGCGGAAAAATGACCATGGCGCTATGGGAACTCGTAGTTGGCGGTAAGGGGTCGGCGCAGCTAACGCTGGCGCAAACCCCTTACCGCCAGGGTCCTAATGAGGCCCACAGTGTTTTAGCATACCTTTAATTGATTTGCAGTAACAGACGGTGAGCCTCACATGGGACGCTACGTGAGTGAGCAGCACAGTGTTGCTAGCATAGCTCCCAACCTTTTTTGTCTCCAAGGCGGGTGAAAACACGCGATTTTCTTTTTGGCGGGTGAGAGGCCCATAGAAGTGAATGGGCGCCTCAGGGACTTGGCGGGTGATTCATCTGCTTTCAAGGCGGGTGACACCCGCCAAAAGCGGGTGAGTTGAGAGCTATGGTTGCTAGGCAACTTGTGCTGAACCTGGTCACATGACCATAGTCTATTTTTACTTGCTGGGCTGTTATAGGTCAGCACAGACAAAACCCACATTCCGCAAAGCTGCTACCGGCCAGACGGCAGAAACCACTAGTCACGGACGCATTAATTGGTAAGACCTCAAGGCTCTGCAACAAACCAGTTATCACGTTACGGTTCTTGCATTATGTTTCAGACACACGGGCTCGGCCTTAGACCTACAAAACCCCTCTCCTTTCCTTTCTTTTTACTATGCTACAGAAGGGGGGGCCGGGGGCAACGCGAAGCATTTCCCCCCGGGGAGTTTTTGGCGCTGCACACGGCCAGCGAGTGGCCGTGGGGGGCAGAGCGCCTCCCGGGGTATTTAAGGGCTCAGGGAAGGTTCGGGAGGCAGGCGACGGTTGGACTTGAAGATTGTCTCAGTCCTGTCGCCTGCTCCCGAGCCTTCCCTGAAGTAGCTGGGCAGTCGGTGCTGCAGGGTAGAGTAGGTGAGAGGGATAGTTTGTAGTATTGGGGAGGTTAGGTATAGTTAGCAGGCACATTGTTATAAAATATATATTTCTTGTTATAGCCGGGGGTACCGGAGATAAGGTACCCCCACTTACTGTACTTGGCTCTGGTCCCAGCGTTGTCTGTGGTCCGGGCAGGGTTTTCTTGCACGGCATTTTGTCCCAGCGTATTTCCCATTTTGCTGTAGGGTGTGGGGTTTTATAAAAAAAAAAAAAAAAAACGTGCCGTTGAACGCAGGTCCGGGACGGGGAGCGGGGAGGATATTGGGCATCTAGTGTGGTGCCTCTTTCCATTGGAGTTGTAGGGGGTATTTTAATTAGGGAGCACCGGGTCCCGTGTTGTTTGCAGCTGTGAGGGGAAAGATACGTGCGGTAGCCGTCGCGTGTCAGAGGGGGCAGTGTGCTCACCTTAAAGGGACAGTGCTGTTATTATTTGGTGCAGTGGTGCTTACACGCAGCCAGGGGGCAGTGTGACACGGGCACATCTCGGCCCCATTTATAGTTGGGCTGCTGGTTTTTTTCGGGCTTTCCTTTTCCCGTGGCATGTTATTGCCTGGGCAGGGGGTTTCAGGGGCTAGGGCAGTATTATAGGGGGTAAATAGAGGTAGATAAATAAAAAAAAAAAAAAGAAAATTGTTGTTAAATTGATTAATCATTTTGTAATTTGCATTGGGGATTTGATATTAAAGGTTGGGTTTCGCTAGTGCTTTTTTAACTCGTTTCTGAGTTAGTAGTTGGTCAGTTGGGGTTTAGGTCCACGGGTAGTTTGGCTCAGGGGCTTAGGTTCGCTAGATTAATTTTCAAGGGGCATATATTTTGTAGTGCACTCAGATTAGTAGTGCACAATGGTGGGCCAGGGAGCCAGCAAGAAGGGGCTGGTTGATGCTAAGGCTCTGAGGGAGGCCTTAGAAATAATTAGTAGGGCATCCAAGGCCCAGGTGGAGGGAGCAGTGGGGGAGGTCACTGGTGGAGAGGTCACGGGTGAAGGGGAGATAAATGGGGGTAGGCCGCAGCGTAGAGCAGCGGCAGATGGGGCTCTCGCGGCAGTGTTGGCTTGCACCCCTGCGGCGGGGAAAGGGGAGGTGTGGGAATCCAGGGGTAGGAAGTTGAGGAGGGAGACAGACAGGAGGGCGTCCGGGGGAGAAATGAGTTTGGGTGGTCAGCCATTGAGGGAGGGAGGGAGTGAGTAATAGCCCTAGGGAAGATAGGAGTGCTCAGATGGAGGTGGCTCAAGGGAACAAGAGTGGGGCCAGTGAGGGGGTGCAGAGGGGGGTGTCAGGGCAGAGGGGAAGAGGGGGTAAATACCTGCAGAAGAGTGCAGGTGGGAGAAGGAGGGAGAGGTCCCCATCAATTGAGGAGGTTAGAGTGGGGCGCAGAACGGCCCCCCCGGGTAGAAGGAGTGAGGGAGGAGGGCGCTGCGCAGCCCCCGCTGGTCAGGTGGAGGTAGAGGGTTTTAGTACGGCCCCTCCTCGGTCAGCGCAAGGAGAGCCTAGAGGGTGCAGCACGGCCCCTAGCAATGAGGATTCCAGGGTGGAGGTCAGAACGCCTCGCCCGAGAGAAGAGGACCAGGCAGGGGTTTCCGCGACCCCACCGAGAAGACGTCAAAGGAGTGGCGGGGCGGACGCCCCGGGCTCGCAAGAAGATCATCTACTCAACTCGGGCATGAGCTTGCATCCGCAATGGTATTTAAGGGGTGATGAAGTTGGATTGGAGGAATATGTGGGGCAATGGGAAGTAGAAGGTTATAGGGCGGCAAGAGAAAGGGGGAGGAGAGAAGAAGTTTGAGGTGGGATCTGGAAAGGCAGGTGCAAGATGGTCCGGGGTAAGGGGTCAGGGGAACTATTGGCTGGGTGAGTCTGCTGACATGTTTTGTCCCCGCAGTAGGAGCCCTCTAAGAAAGGAGATGAGGAGCATCTGTGTGGACGCCAGACCACAGACGGCAGGCGTGGAAAGAGGTGAGCGGGAAAGGGAATGGTCATCTGCATGGCAGAGAGGGGTCACGAGAAGGGTGACGGGAAATGATGGGGCGGGATTGCAAGGGGTAAGGAAAGAAGTTGGTGTGCAGGCCATTGGAGCCGCAGGGGTTGAAAAGAGCACTTGCTCACTGTAGGTGCAAACGGACAAGGTGGTGGAGCCATTGGTGCTCGAGGTGCAAGCTGAAAAAGGAAAAGAGGTTGAAGTGAAAGGCAAGGAGAAAAAATTGCCATACATGGGGATAACAAAACCGTTGGGGGCGCACTTGATGGCAGCGACCAGGGAGAAGATTCAGGCGGGGGAATTTGTAGATGTTTTTAAATTGCTCCATAGGGAAGTGAGAGCAAAGGAGGGGTCTAAAGAGGAAGAGAGGGAACTGGCTTCGCGCCCAAGGGTCCCGGTGACTATTGAGAATTGGACGTCGGCATTTATCATTTATGCCAGTGTTTATTGTGAAAAATTCCCAGAGCGTTGCGTGGCACTGCTTAAATATATGGATGTAATCAGGAAGGCTTTCACGAGTTTTGGGGGCTTTGCATGGGTAAGGTATGATGAGGAATTCAGAGCGAGAATGGCGGAGGACAGTCAGGCTGTCTGGGGGGAGATAGACATGGATCTCTGGCTGCAATGGATGGCTCCAACGAGGCCTGCCCCGACATTGCACACAGCAAGTGGGCTGCCCGTGCCTTTCCGGCCCTTTCTTGGTCGCCCCGTCCATGAGGGGGTGGGGAAAGGAGGCAGGGGGCAGTCCTCAGCAGCGTGCTGGGGGTATAATAAGGACGGTTGCACAAGGACTTTGTGTAGGTTCAGGCACGAGTGTAGCAAGTGTGGTGGGAAACACCCTCTCACTCAGTGTTTCCAACAGGGAGACAGGGGAGGGGGAGGGGGTCAGGTAGAGGGGTTGTGGGGAAAAGCTTTTACTCCAATTAATGTGGGGGTGCTGGTAAAATGGTTGCAATTTTATCCGGACAGGGAAGGGGCTAAGATTTTGAGTGAGGGGTTTTGTCAGGGGTTCAGATTGGGGTACCAGGGCCCAAGAGTGCGTCGGTGGGCTGAAAATTCAGCAAGAGAAAATTGTGAGGTGGTAAGACAGAAGTTGACCAAGGAAATAGCGGCAGGAAGGATAGTGGGCCCATTTGATGACCTGCCGGGTGATTTAGTTATATCCCCATTGGGGGTGGTGCCCAAGAAAGCTCCGGGGCAGTTCAGACTGATACATCATTTGTCATGGCCTGAGGGTATGTCAGTTAATGACTTCATTGCCCTGGAAGAATGTGGGGTTGTGTATGCAAGTGTTGACCAGGCGGTGAAGCTGATAAGGAAGGAAGGGCGAGGGGCCTTCATGGCCAAGTGCGATATCAAGGCGGCTTTCAGGTTATTGGCGGTGCACCCGGAGGATTTTTGGTTGTTGGGTTTGCAGTTCGAGGACCGCATATACATGGACAAAGCCTTGCCGATGGGGTAAGCAAATTCCTGTGCTTTGTTTGAACGGTTCAGCTCTTTCTTACAGTGGGTCTTCTCATTCAGCTCGGGTTGGGAGAGTGTGCTGCACTATTTTCTGTTAATTAGCGGGGCAAAAAGAGTGGAGGATTGCAAAGAAATGCTACAGTTGTTTCAGGAGCTGATGGAGGAGATGGGTGTGCCCTTAGCGGAAGACAAAACAGAGGGGCCAGCAGTGGTGTTGACATTTCTAGGAATTGAACTGGATTCAGTGGCCATGACCTCACGCTTGCCGCACGACAAGGTGAGCAAATTGGTGGTTTTGTTGGAAAAAGCGGTGGGGGCCAAGAAAATGATGCTGGTTGAAATGCAGAGATTGGTAGGGCATCTGAATTTTGCATGCAAGGTGGTGGCCCCAGGGCAGACGTTTTGCAGGAACATGGCAAGGGCTATGGCGGGAGCAAAGTGCCCACATCATCGGATAAGAGTGTCGGGGGCAGTGAGGGAGGATTGCAGAATTTGGCTGCGCTTTTTGGAGAGTTTCAACAGAGTGTCAATGTGGTTGCAGGGAGACCCGGTGACATGGGAAGTACAGATATTTTCTGATGCAGCAGGAGCAGGAGGTTTCGGAGTTTTTTGGGGCGGAAAGTGGTGTGCGGATAAGTGGCCATCGCGGTGGTTGAAGGAAGGAAGCATTTCTTGAATTTTTTCCATTGCTAGTGGCATTAGAGTTGTGGGGGAAGGATTTGCAAAACAAGAAGGTGAATTTCAATGTTGACAATGAATGCGTGGTCCATGTGGTGAACAGGCAGTCAGCTAGGGATCAGAGGGTGGCAAGACTGATGAGAGAATTTGTTCTGCGCTGCATGGAATGGAATGTGGTGTTTAAGGCAACACTTGTGCCGGGGAAGGATAATGGCATTGCTGATGCATTATCTCATTTTCAATGGCAGAGATTCCGTGGATTGGCTCCAGATGCAGATCAGGAGGGGCAGCAGATTCCGGAGGAGCTGTGGAAGATAGGAAGCTGAGAGCGCTTGCTTTGGTGGAGGGTTCATTGGCCTCGGCATCTAAGGAGTCATACAGGAGGGCCTGGGAGGATTTTATAAGAGGAGGAGCTTGTAGTTGGAAGGGTAGATGGGATGCGGAAGAGCGGAGGAGGGATGATGTCATGAATTTCCTCCTGAGGTGCATGGACAGGGGCTGGTCAAGGACAACGATAGCGGGGAAGTTAGCAAGGATTGCTTTTTATGGGAAATGGTTTTGGGGTTTTCAACCAAGTGGGGGGGAAATGGCGAGTAGGATGTTGGAAGGATGAGCAAGGGAGAGTAAGAGGGACAAGGATAAGAGGAGGCCGATATCGGCGGAATTGCTGCAGAGGTTGACTGAGGTGGTGGGGGGAGTTTGCTGGTCGGTATGGGAAGGGGAAATGTTTGCGACTTGTTTTACTTGGTTATTCTTTGGGGCTTTCAGGGTTTCTGAGTTGGTCGGGTAAAGAGGGGGGTTAGGGGGACTGCAATGGGAAGATGTTCAAATTACAGAAGAAGGTCTGGACATCAAGATTAAAAGGTCTAAGACGGACCAAAAGGGAAGGGGCTCTTGGGTTCTGCTGGGTCGGGGGAGCAAGGATTTATGCCCAGTTCAGGCAGGCAGGGTGTGGAAGGAGCGTTGTGGGGGTAAGACAGGCTTGGTTTTTCAGCATGCGGACGGATCGCCGGTTTCAGCGGCCCAAGTGCTGGGGGTATTGCGGAAGGCGTTGGTGGCAGTGGGAGAAAAGGCAAAGGATTTTGGGACTCTTCCTTTAGGATGGGCGCAGCATCTGAGGGTGGGTTTTTCGGAAGACAAGGTGAAAAGCTTGGGGCGTTGGAGGTCTGGGAAATACAAGGGGTATGTCAGGGAGTTTGATAAAGGGGAATGTTGAAGAAAGGTGGCGTAGGACTTTGGGGACAACTGCGTTTTGTTGGAATTTTTTCGACTTGTCAGTGATTTTGTAATTTCTTTTTCAGATGCTGCTCGAAAGGAAGGGGAGTTGGCGCAAGTGTGGATTGTTGGCCATTCAATTGTTAAGTGGGCTGGGAAAGAGGCGGAGAAAAGGGTGTTTGGTAGGCAACTGGGGTGCAGCTATAAGGAGGTGGTGGTGAGATGACACGGGTTGGGGGGTCTGCGTTGGGATCAGCTGCTTCCCATATTGGCAGGGATGAGGGAACGCTATGGGGCTCCAGAGGTGGTGATTATTCATGAAGGGGAGAATGACCTGGTGAGGGATACGGGGGTGGCTCTGCTGAGGAAAATGAAGAGGGATTTAGTTTGGGTGCGGGAAATGTGGCCTCAAGCAGTGGTAGTGTGGACTAAGTTTTTGCCGTGAAGAGTTTGGAGGGGAGCGAGAAGTGAGGGAGCTACAGAGCGGGCCAGGAAGGGGATAAACAGAGAAATGGTTAAGTTTTGTGCCTCGGTGGCGGTACAGGTCATGGACTATAAAGAAATAACATATGAAGGCCTCCTTATCTTTAGAGAGGATGGGGTACACTTGTCCATGTATGGGAATAATCATTACCTGGCGGACTTGGGTTCCTGGCTGGGAGACTGGGTAAAGAGTTGGAGGTAGAAAAAATGGGGGAAGAGGTGGGGCAGAAAGAACTCCTCGGGGGAGGGTTTTTCTGGTGCCGGGGGCATGGCCCCTTTTGATGTGGGGGGAGGGAAGCACAATGGGGGAATGACACGGGAAAGGATGGGGTGGCACTGTTTGCACAAGCAGGTCACCCCGGGGGAACAGGTATTGAGCCTGGAGGGGCATGGCCCCTGGGAGAAAGCGGGACGCCTGGAAAAGGGGCAAGGAGACGGTAGGGTCCAAGGGATAATTAGGGAGGAAATGGCTTATTTAATTATTTAATTGTTGGGGGAAAATGAAAAGGAGAATGTTTAATTATTTAATTGGTTGTTAAAATATTTCTTTAGTTTGTTAGGCCATGGAGCCAGTTAAGCGTTTTGATTGTAAGCTTTGGCCTGTCACATTAAAGCGACCTTTTCCACTTTTAAATGAGTCTGGGTTTTTGTGCAGTAAGCCAAAATACGTGATGGCTACCGGACAACAAGTCTTTATTTGGGAAGTTTAAATTTGAACACTATGCCGCACTGAAAGAACATTGCGCACTTATTGTATAATTCTTGTAAAGTAAAGGTAAGCCGGAGATTGTTATTCACTCCCACTTGTATTTTAAACTGGAATTCCTTATCTCACTGGTGACCAAGTATGACAACAGCAGGTCGTGTCTGCTTTTACAGATCATTCATACCATTTGGACGTTTTTCTGAGATTAAGATGGAAAATGTACCTTACAACATGCAACCTTTTGCACACAACTAGTACCACGTGCTCTACCTATCAGGTACTATTTAGTTAATAACAGCTTCCCTTTGTGATGTGGATATGCTCACCAAGCACCTTTGACTGAACTGCAATACTATTGAAAATTCGTTTAAGATTAAGGACTGTTCACTCATTATGTCTTTTGATTTCTTTTCCCCTCCCCCATCCCTCTTCTTTATTCTTGCCTCTATGCTTTTATACATGAACTGTTAAATCCTTTTGTTGACCAACATTGATGATGGTTATTTGTGTGTGGAAACATGTACAATTTGTTATCACTTTTGATATATGTTTACGCCCTGAAGACGGCCCAGTTAGGGTTGAAACACGTGTTGGCGTTTGGCGGTTTTTGTTTATGGAACATGTGACAAATTAAAAATACTTTTGTTGAAAATTTTCAAGTTGATTAAGTGTTCTAACAGCACAACCTGGAACCTTTCTTGAGGTTTGACAGCTTTAGTCTATGTAACTTTAACAAATACTTATGTGGTAACCTTCAAGTGGATAAAGCGTGTATCAAATAGCATTAACTGGAACCATTAGAGGCCTTGTCATACCTTTTCCACATTGACATAGGTTGGCAGCGCAGATAGTGAGGTCTTGCGATTTTCTTGTCCCTAATCTGTTGCCTGAGTGTAAGGGGAAATTGGCTGTGAGTCAGAGCGCAGCTACGGTCGAATTGTGCACCATACCAGTAGGGATTGACGCAGGCGACCATGTAACTGCACATTCAAGACAGCCCCCCAAGGTATCCCCTATTCCGGTGGGGGGAAGTGGTCGAGTAGAAGGGGTGGATGTACATAATCCGACAAATGCGGATGAGGAGGGCCCCATCCTCAGTCATGAGATGCCATCAATAATGGATTGGGAATGCAATTTAGCTACTAATGGGAAAATGAGTCTTAACCGATCAGCTATCCAAAAATGCATTTCAGGCTATACCCTCTCTGAGAACCATCAGATCTGATGACATCGATTGGGTCCGGCTAGCCTCGAACAATAATAACAGGATGATATGTGGGTACCACTCGCATATCATAATGAAATTGATTTGGGCCCAGAGATGGGATTTTGAACTGATTGGTTTGACTCCTTTTATATTTTCCACGGAAGAGCAAGCCACAACTTTTGTGGAAAAACCTCCAGTTAAGCTGGCAGAGCCGATGGGTTGGCTACAGGGCAACGTTTCTGCTCCACTCAGTGAGGAACTGTTTAGGCAATTTATGACCTTCGCTGCTGCCTTCTCTGGTGTAAAGAACAATGATCCTGGTTTTCAGACTATGGTACATAACCCTGTGGTAGGCAACTAGAGCGAGGGATCAGGGCTGACTCTGTTGTCGTGGAATGCATGTGGCCTGAAGAATTTTAGGTGATGGGCCTCACACCTTGATGAGGAGTCTCACCCTGAGATTATTTTAATCCAAGAGACCATGCATTTGGCACACTTTGAAGTTGAAGGCTATTCCACATATGTTCAGCCTGCAACCAAGGGAGCAAAAGGTCACCCCTCAGGTGGTCTAGCGGTACTGATTGACAAAGCAAGCAGAATTTCTTCTGCCTTAGTCTTTGCCGATTACTCCATCTTAGCTGTCAAACGTAATTTTCCAGGTGGCACTATGAGTAGGCTTTTGGTGGTTTGTTTGTATTGGAACAAAGTGACCATAGCACAGACAGAAGTACTAAACCAGTTGGATAAAATACTTGAAGATGCCATATCTCAAGATCCTGGTATTACTGTCATTCTGGGGGGCGACTTCAACACAACCTGTATGGAAATGGCTAGTGATAGCGGTTGACCCCCACTTTGGGCTGGTGCCTCCTCAAGAATTTATGGGAAGAGGTTGGTCGATTACTTCTTGGCATGGGACATTCAACTGGTACCCCCTAACCCAGGGCTGTTTGTTCACACATGGTCTCGTCGGGCATCTCGCTCACAGATTGATTACTTTTTTGTTTCCACTGGACTTTTGGGCAAGGTGGACATGTTGTCCATATGTGGCCTAACCCTAGGTGACCACCTGGCCCTTCAACTTATTCTGAAAGAAGGTACTAGGTGCTTTAATTCTGATCCTGCCTTGGTTGTGCCTGACCGCCCTTATCTTACCTTGAGGTGGGATTTTAGACTATGCCATAAAATGATGGTTTGCTTAAGGGATGATCCTTTGATTTGTTTTCCTTCCGAAAGTGCCGGTTTAGGTTGTTTATATGCAGAACGGCTAAATTGCAGAAGAATCCAGGCACATGTAAACAACATTCTTTCACAGAAACATGGAAACGTGACACCTAAGCATCGGCACACCTATAACCTGTCTGTGGTGAACCTCCGTAAGGAAAAACGGAAAGAAATACGTTGTCTTGGTTCACAGAAACATGATTGGTCTAGCTACATCCAGCTCAAATTAAAAATTAAACAACGCTATCGAAACAGGATAAAGGCATTGAAATATGAGCTAATGTTGGTCGATAACCAGAGAATGCTGCAGCATTTACTAAATAATTATTCCAGACAGGTATGGTCTGTGTTGAGAGCCCTCACTGGAACAGTTGAGCCATTGAAGGAAGCAGCTGTGACGATTCAGAACAAATATGCCCTTCCCATACGATTTGCCAGTGTTACACCCCGTAACTTTCAAAGCTTGGTCTTGAGATCTTCTCTGTGGTTGGTGGATGATATCATCCGGGCCATTGCAAAGATTAAGAGCTCTAGAGCACCGGGCCCGGATGGCATTCCACCATGCTTGATTAAGGCGGATCCGACTTTTTGGGCAAAGATTTTACAGAACAAGTTTGACTGCGTCTACCTGTTAGGTTCCATCCCCCCCTCTTTGTGTTCGGCAACTATTATCCCCATTTATAAAAAAGGGAGGTGGGACGATCTGAATAATTTTAGGCCCATCGCACTGATGGATGCATCTGCAAAATATTTTACTTACCTACTTTTGGAGTCCATTCATCACTTTATTGTTCTACTTGATGTGCTGCCATGCTTTCAAGTGGGCTTTCGTAAACATCTGGGGTGCTCGCTCAATGCGACCATTTTGGCCCATTTGTATACGCAAAACAAATGTTTGCGGACTGGCCCTATTTATATGGCTGCTTTGGGCTTGACATCTGGTTTGACACTTTCATCAGATCTGTGCTCTGGGAGAAGATAATAGCTTTCGGCTTTCCGATATATTTAGTGGCCATGATAGCTCTTCTCCATCAAAACACCACCTATAGAATTAGACTGACCAAGGAGGGGGCCATGACCGATACAATAACTACTGAAATTGGTCTCAAACAGGGATGCAATTTGGCAGCCATTCTTTTTAATCTTTATTTAGCCGATTTGGAGTCAGCATGGTCAGATGCTGTTATAACAGTGGAGCTCCGTTTTTGCGATCTGTAAGCTCTTAAACCATGGTTGGATAGTTATGGCTCTCTCCTTTCAAATACATAATGGGCATAATGCATCGAATGATTGACGACGACAATCTATATACCTAAAACCACTTCTGCGCATGTGCGTACTGGGTACGCTGCCATAAAAAGCTTGGATACGCTTCTAGTTACTAGAGGCAAGCCGGGAAGCATTTACGCACCGAATGCGGAAGGAGCGAAGGAAATTAGAACACGGAGCTTGGACGTTGCCACATAACGGTAAGAACAATGAGCTGCCGAATAGGTAGAACAACCAAGACACATGCTTTTTGCATGTTTTTGCATGTTTTACGCTGATGACTTAGTAATGACATTAGAAAACGGCACCGAAAGATTTACTATTGCGGAAGCTTTTTCCTAATAATACAACGTGCTGATGCAGGTTTAGTAAGAAGATATGCAAGTTCGCATTGGTTCTAAACTCACACGGATGGAGAATGTTTGGACTAATATTTAGTCCTTTTTAAATCCTAGAAAGAATATACGAGATCACACAAGTGCAGACCCAACATGGAAGAACTGGTCATGTGATAACTGCGATCTATTTCTTTGAACTTGGCGCTACACTGACTTTTTGGAACGTCTAATGCTCAGATGAATACCAGAGACTAAGTAAGTGATGCTGATGTAATAAGTATGCTTTAACATCTACTCCTCTCTAGTTCATAATGGGAGACTATATAATATTCTTTTTTGTAGCCCCAGAAAACTTTCTATACACTCTACTCAATAAAGTGTGTAGACTCCGCTTTTCCGCTAACTCCACCACAACAAGAAACTTGAAAAAGACCAGATTTAAAAGTGAGTGATGTATTTGGATTTCATTTACACACAAGGTGTAGAAGGGATATTAAAAGGTCTTAAGCTATTGTCCTTCCTTTCTTTTATCTCCCCATCTTTGCCCCATAGAAAGGGGTTGAGGCAATACACTCTAAACATAGTTAACCGTCACATGCACTCCCATGTCCCTTGAAAACCACATAATGGGTGTTTGTGCCTTTGATCTTCAACTGCCACTAATCAATTATGACAGATTGCAGAGTTGAGCAGCTGTAATAGGTCACTAACCCGCTTATTTTTTTCTTGTTGCTCCCCGCTAGGTGGTGATCCTTTTCCAACTAGATGGAAGATAAGGGGAATAATAACCCTAAAAAGTGAAGAGACTATTTAGATCTCATTTGAAAATGTTAATATAAGATTGTTTGTCGCAATCAATATTACTGTTTTAGTACTATTGACAGAAACGTTTTTGCCAAACTACTTGATCTTTCTTTATTAGCCCCTGAAGAATTCCCTAACAATCATTATAGTCACAACTGAAATGGGAAGAAACATGTCGGGCACTATTTGCGTGTTGAATGAGAATGTGATAAATGTTGGTATATGAGAATGTATGAAATGAGTCTAACTGAGGTGTGTGAAGCAAAGTCTGAATGAATGTGAGAAACAACACAACACATCACCCTGTAAAGCCTAAAAACAACTTTAGAATCTGTTTCTATGAGCTTTCCAAATGGAGGTTTCAGCCGTTGCATTTGTTTCTGTCAATGAACTGTTTGTTTTAAATGTTTGGTGAAGGACTATTTACTAATTTAGTGCCTACACCGATGATGTTCTTAAAATTTGAGCGTAATTGATAAAATAAAATATATATATTTTTTCTACTAATTAGTGTCCACTAGTTTATCAATCTTGTGCCCAAAGTGGCTATAGGATTAAAATAGAGTGTAAAGCTGGTGGGTTTATGACCAGCGAGAAGCAACTTTTAGCACCAGCTCTATTGTCAACAATTTTGAAGGGAGAACCCCTTTATGTGAAGAGTATGCTGGTGACATATACCCCTTTATCTCTCTTTTTTGTTCTAAAAAAACAGATGCTGCTATATACCCGGTCAAGCTGGGCAGGTTGGCTATAAACTGGCTGGCCTTCGATGATGACCTCTCGCTCATGGACCGTACCCCCTTTGGCCTTCAGGCCAAACTCTCATCATTTCAGTCTTATGCCCCCAAAAATAACCTCCAAGTGAACCCAGTGAAGTAATTCATCATAGTATTTGCAGATGGCAAGAAAAAACCCTCTAAATTCACCTGGTCCCTTAATGAGACGATAATACCTTAAGTTGATTCAATAAGGTATCTGGGCTATGAGCTTTCTGCTACTTATTCTATGGCCACGTGGAAAGAGGTCCTCAATATAAAATTGAAACAACTGACCTCCCAAATGAAAATCGTTTACCATCGTCATAGCACATTTTTATCAGATGGAAGAATTCCTTGATTGCGTTCAGGGCAGACTGTGGAAACAGGTTCTTAGATTAGCATTGTCTATCCCAAACATACTGATCTGTCATGAAATATGTATTCTTCCATTGTCGGTTAAATGGCATTGGCGACTGATGAATGGTTATGTCAAAATGTTTGTGCCACCTAAACAGTCTCTATACGAAGACCTTGCTGAACTGATAAAATATGGTTGGTCGCACTCCATTCTAAGATTCAAAAATAAAATGGATACAATTTAAGACGATACTATGATTGCAAAAGATGATCTAGTGCTAGGCATCCCAGCATGCAAAAAGAAATTCCAATCTTATTTTTGGTGTATTCTGGTCGACCAAATAGGTAAAAGTAAAATGTATTGTGAATATGCTAAATTTACTTGAAAATTTGGAGATTGTGCACGTTATGTAGAAATTGTTCCTTGCAATATTGCGAGAAAGGTCTTATGACCAACGAAAAGCTACAACACTGGGGGCATAAAGTTGTTGATAAGTCGAGTGGTAGATGTCGCTTTTGTAGTCAAGGTAATGAGTTGGAAACCCTGAAGCATCTAACCATATTTTGCCAATTTATTCATCAACAAAGAACAGTGTTATTTGGCTAATTTTTGTACACTGCTTCCACAACATGGAAACAGTCATTCTGGGAACGATGTATGTGGGGTACTAGCCAACGGCTGGTGCTTAGCCTAATTAATTTTCTTGTCCTGCTTGATATTGCACTGTCCACAAAATTAAAAGGCGACCAGGAGGATTTGCTATTAGATCCCCTTCTTGATGGGTAATTGCATCAGATAGAACTCGACAAGGAGGCCCTGTTCCATACTGTTGCTCTAAATATTGTAGCTATTGGATGATGAATTCTTTAGATATCGGTAATTTTATTTTTCTCATTATTCAAACTGCTTGAACCCAAATTTATAGTTTATTTTCTATTTTGTTTCTTTTCCTTATTGCTTGTTTGACATTTTCTGTAATGTTTTATGTCTAATACAAAGTTGGGGTTTACTTTCTACTATGTATTCTATCATGTTGATTGAAATGTTATTTTATGCTTTATACGTTTATAGGAACTGAGTTAAGAATGTGTCATGATTTGCGTTCTTTTATTGTGTTATGATGTTTTGTAAATGTTTTAATAAACCATAAACAATAAATAAAATAAAAAAATAATAAACACCCAAATTTGGTGTCATCATTTGAATCCGCTATTGAGTTCATGATTTCTTTCAAACTGTGCGATCGTTTCATGAAGTCAAATAGAAAACCTTCAAAAGTGTAATTTGGTCTGCTCAAATATGCATCTGAAAATTCAGCATTTCAAATCCCCCTCACAACCAATCTTGGAATAGCTTTGATAATTTTGGTTTTGGTCTTGGTCCATTCCATAATATTGAGGAAATCACTATATGCAGTCTTTTTCAGTGAGAGCAATTCAGGCAAGGGTGGTTTGTTCTTAATGGGCAGCGGCGGTGGTTTCCACTCCATTTTGCATGAGACACCAAGACAGCCAAGAGAAAACTGTAAGCGCTCCCCAGCTGTAGCAAGAAGCTCAGGGAGCGCCCCTTTGCTGCCTTGAACTTTGTGGTGCAGTGGAGTAAGGAGTCAGACAAAGGGGTGGCATGTTTCAACAAGTTTTATTTTAGAAATAAAGAAAAGGTCTCACCTCTCCCTATCTCTAAAGGGTTAGACCTACTTAAACAAATATCAACTCAGGTGTCCATCATCAGTATGTTTGTCCAAATGAAAAGTGTCCATCCTCTATCCAAAAACCTACCACTAGCCTACAAAAGGGGTCAGCACCCAAATGAAGATCGTGCCAGGAGCATGGCTCCCTTCTTCAGATGCACTGGTTCATTCTTTATCTCTTTCCCATCAATCTTTTTCTCTGGTTTCTGATTCAACAAAGAGAGTATGGTGAGGAGAATGACTCCCTTCTCCTGACCCACCTTGAACGGCTTTGTGGGCTGACTTGGGATATTCTTTGACAATAGTCCCCAAAAGTCTCTTCACATCTTCCGAAAGGCTTCTGAAAGTTTGTTTCACCATTCCAGCAATTCTTCCCTGTCTTATGATGCTATGAAGATTATGTCCAGCTAACGCTTGTTGTCTAGGATCCTCTTTAATCTTACATGATTATCACTGTGATGAGGCAGATTCCTCCCGATGCACTCTTGTTTTTTAGACCTAGGAATATCACTACTGCGACAAGGGGGATCACTCCTGGGATTCTCTTGACTCTTGGTACTCTGGGTATCATTACTGTGATGAGGGAGATTTCTCTTGAGGCTTTCTTTACTCTTGGTTCTCTGGGTATCACTACTGTGATGAGGGTGATTACTCCTGAGGCTTTCTTGATTCTTGGTTCTCTGAGTATCAGTACTGCGATGAGAGAGATTTCTCCCGAGGCTTTCTTGACTCTGGGTTCTCTGGGTATCACTACTGTCATGAGGGAGATTACTCTTGAGGCTTTCTTGGCTCTTGGTTCTCTGGGTATCAGTATTGTCATTATTTCTCCAGGTCCACCAGGCAGGGCAGGAGCCCCTATTCACCTGCAGGGCCCTGAAGCACGACGGAAAGAGCCTTTCCATGACGGCTCGCTTCAATCTTAATTTTATTTAGAAGCTCTGCTCTCGCTTTTTTGTGAGCCACCCGCACTAATCCTCTGTTTGGTGCCTGAAAGCAGGACTCTGCCTGCAACTTACACATGCACCGCGACCATTCCAAAATGGCCAATCTCCTAACTAGCAGCGCTCAGGATACGAGTGCCCTCATTGCCTGGATCAGCTGATTGGCCTCGGGTCAACCATTTAAATCGGACTCCCCGACCGGAGGCGGAAGCTGGGTCACTCTCATCAAGGGCAGCGACTTTAAGGGCCTATCTGCGGCTGTCCGGGGCGGGGCTGCAAAGGGTCTGCATGGCTTTTATCCTTGTCAAAACACTGCTCAATCACCCTTCTATTGATCCAAACCCAAACACGTGGACAAGTTAACACTACCGTGAGTAAATTATGTTGTGAATCACTACGTATGCACAGACTATCTTCGCCTACAAACTCCTGTTTATTGGCACACCGAATGTTATGAATTGAGTCCGTCCAATATATGACCACTGCATAAGGCAGAGATTGATTGTATTATAACCATGTCTTGCTTGCCTTTACCATAGCAGTACACCTCTGAAAGGCTTGTAATATCTCCTCTAACAATTACTAGTACTTGTTTCGCAAATACCCTGAAACAATGCATTTAAATGACTAATAATGACCGATTCTGCTTACCTACATTTGCCTTTTAGATGCCTTATTGCTTGTGACAGCCCATCTTTGAACTAGCCTATTCTCACTGTGGCCAACCCTGCCTACCTGCACTGCCTATTGCATTAGCTTCCTTGATACCATATTGCTGGAGATATCGCATTTTCTGACCAGACTACTCTCATTGCAACTGAACTATTTTATAACTGGCCCAACCATGTTTCACCCACTACTATTCCATCTCTGTACCTTTACATAGCCACTCCCCACTGGTCCACCCGACCCAGGTGCCATAACTGTGAAAACTTAGTAGGCACTCCTCCCTCCCTCCCTGCCTCCGCCAACAACTCAGACAGTGTCGATTATGTATTTGCCAACCATCTATACTGTCCTGCTGAGGACTATCCTCAACCTAATCTGCACCCTGAATACTACCATGACACCCACCTCTCCTCTAGTGGTGACTACCCCTCATCTAGTGACCCTTCACCACAACCCTTGTAGTCATTTTAATCTAGGCACCAGACCATGCAGTCTCCTTCAGAGAAACCTAAAACTCTGTGCTACGCTATCCAAATTATTCGAACCTTCAGCTAAAACCTCCTGTCTTCTCAGAACAAATACTACTAGAACCCTGAGGGGCCCCACAGCCTAATACTAAAAACTCTTCCATCAAGATCAAAGCCACCCTAAAACCTAGTCCTAAAAATATCCTTCCCAAGACCATCAACACCCAGCCCTCATTTCTGCTCAACAGTCAGCTCACTCAGGACATTAACCCCCCTCTCAATCACCCACACAACACCCAGATACCACCCACGGTAACTACCCAGACTAGCATCAGAGGCGCCCTAATATATACACAATCCATAGTAGCCCACGCCACAGAAATAGCTGACCTACTCCAGGTAGAAAAAATGGACTTCCTCGCTATCACCAAATCCTGGTTTCATTCAGCAGCAGGCCTGGTAATCATGCTAACTATTCCCAAGGACTACACACTCCTCAGACTAGATCAAACCAAATCCCGAGGTGGAGGCCTTGCCATAATCGCCAAAACCTGCCTTGCCCTGAGATTCACCACGACACAGAATCTCGACTCTTGCGAATCCCTTCCAGCAAAGTTACCCTTCACTGACAGCCAAACTTTGAACATCCACCCCATATACAGACCCCCTGGCCCCTTAGGATCCTTTGAAGAAGACCTAACCAATATCCTATCTGATAACCTCAAAAACTCTTAACAAAGCTTGCTCCTAGGCAATCTTAACCTAGAGTTTAACGACCCTTAAACCATAATGCCACGCAAATCAATGTCACCCTCGCTGAACTGGGGTTTACCCAAAAAGTGATTTGTGCGACCCTCAATTGGATAGCAGAGTACAACTGCCAGACTTCCATTACTTCCATAACACCTCAGCCCTGGTCAGATCACCACCTGATAAGTTTCACCTTAGAGGCTACACCTCCCTTACCCTCCGATCATAGCATAGCTCCTGCCATTCCCACAAGAAATAAAAGAAATATCACAGCTGAGAAACTTACTCCTTTGATCCTTCTCACTCTGAATTTACTCCCTGACCATACAGATCCTTTCATTTTGGTAGAGGAATACAATAAAACAATATTCTCATCTTTAGACATTATAGCACCACTAAAACTCAGACAGAGTAAACCTAAAAAACATGTGAACTCCTGGTTTTCCCTCCATTTGAAATCTATTAGACTAGAAAAACGCAAAAGCAAACACATTTGGAGACAAGATCCCTCTGTCACCAACAAAAACAACCTCAGAAAAACTAGCCTCTCTTTACAAAAAAGAAATTATCCTTGCCAAACAATCCTCCTTCAACCTGCGTATTACTCAGCCAATTCAAGCACTAAAGAATTGTTCACAATCCTTAAAGAGATGGAAACGCCTATCCAAGCCCCTGACACTTGCCTGAAGGACAAAACATGGTGCACCAGCATTCAGAATGCCCTATCTAACAAGGTAGCAACCCTCCAAGCTAAGATTGGCAACAAAAACGAAAAATGAAACTTCAGATTAGCTACTAGACTTCCTAGGAACAACACCCCAGGTGCCATACCTAAAGCTATGACCACCAGCAGACCAGACACTATCACCAATAACTTTAAACACTTACGCAATGCCCAAACCAATTTAAGAAAAAAGCCCTCCATATATAACCCTAGCCACCCTAAGAAGCAGAATCCTAACCACCCCATAAAAGGGGCTCTACTAAATGTAAGGTCCCTTGTTGCCCACGCAACTGAAATCGCAGACATCATACTGTCCAACAACCTAGATTTCCTTGCCATGACAGAAACATGGCTACATGACGCAACTGGACCCTCTCTAACCCTAGCTGTCCCTGATAACTACTCCATCCTCAGAGCTGATAGACCAATCCGCCTGTGGGGGAGGATTAGCCATCATCTCCAAATCTACCCTTGACATGAAACTAGCCACCCCCTCTATTCTGACATCTTGTGAACTCCTCTCAGTCTAGTACCAAACTTCCCCTAAAAACGCCATCACCATACACCTCATTTATAGGCCTCCAGGTCCCCCCAAATCCTTTGAAGAAGACCTCACGTCATTAATAGCTGAGAATGCTAAACCTAAGGCGCAAAGTATTATCCTAGGCGACTTTAACTTAGGCTATAATGACCCCAATGACCTACCAGCCACCTCCCTAGCCAACACACTATTAGAACAAGGATTCATACAAATTAGCACCCTACCCACTCATGAAAAAGGCAGAACTCTTGATTGGCTAGCAGACCTCAATTGCAACATTACCCCAAAGGATTCCTCACCCCTCGTATGGACTGACCACCATCTCCTGGCTCTAGAAATCAATGGGAATAACTCAGAGTCTGTAAAACCCACCACTGCGCCACCCTGTCCAACCAGAAACAAATGGAACATCACAGCGGAGGCCATAATACCTTTGGTAGTTCCAATGCTTAATGCTTTACCTGACACACATGACCTGAACATACTTGTCAACACTTACAATGATGCCATGACTAAAGCCATAGACACCATTTCCCCGCTTAAACTACGTAAAATCAAACCCAGAGCACATCTGAACTCCTGGTTCACCCCAGAACTCAAAACACTACGATCAGATAAAAGAAAACTTGAGACACTCTGGAAATTAAACCCTTTTACAGAAAATAAAATAAATTTAACCAACATCACAGCCATCTATAAGAGCGAAATCTGCACCAAAAAATAAACATTCAACCTTAGAATTAACCAGGCAAACTCCAGCACCAAAGAATTATTCAATATCCTAAAGGAATTAGAAAACCCTAATCCACCCCCAGACACCTGCACCACGGACAAACCTTGGTGCACTAGCATTCAAAATGCACTCGCCAACAAAATCACAGGGCTCCAAACTAAAATAGCCGACAAGCAAACCAAACTCATGTCCTGCAACCCCTCCAGCCCTACCTCACTATTGACCACTCACCCCAACGCAGGTTTCATATTCCATCATGTTACCATACCTGAGGTACAAAAAATGATAGCATCTCTGAAACCTTTAAACTGCAAAGGAGACAGCTGCCCTGCGCAAATCATTAAAGATGCAGTGAGAGATTTATCCCCACTTATTACCAACCTTAACAACCTGTCATTCACCAACAACTCCATCCCAAGCAATCTGAAACAATCTTGGGTTCTCCCCCTACTCAAGAAACAAACATTAGACACGTCTATCCCCACTAACTACAGACCAATTACTACAGTCCCTTTCCTTCTGAAAATCCTGGGCAAAGTTGCATACTTGCAGATCCAAGACTACCTGGAGAAAAACCAACTACTAGGAACCCGTCAGTCTGGCTTTAGGCCCCAACATGGAACGGAAACTGCCCTTGTGGATCTCAAAAGCCAAATTGACGAAATAAAAGACAAAGGTAAAACTGCCATGCTACTTCTCTTAGTTTATCAGCAGCCTTCGATTTGGTTGACCATCATATCTTATGCAACCACCATTCGTCGGCAGCACATTTTTCCAACTCTGCTGTCAGCTGGATTCAATCATTCCTCACAAATAGAACCATGTGTGTTTTCTCATCCACAGATGCAGTTGACCCCATCCCCATTACCTGCGGTGTACCACAAGGCTTGTGTGTATCACCCACTTTGTATAATATATTTACAAAGCCCCTATTTAATAAACTGGACCATCTGGGTGTCACCTACATAAACTATGCAGATGACACCCAGATACTCCTAACACTATCAGGTTCTTATGACCAAGACGTCGGTCGGAACAACGAAATCTACACCATCATTCAGGCATGGATGTCCACACATGGGCTCTGCCTGAATGATGATAAGACTGAGCTACTCCTTGTGGGTTCACCCAATAGCTTGGCGAAACTGAGTCACAACTACAGCAGTATCATCATAGATGGCAATAACATTCACATAGCAAAAAATGTAAAGACTCTGGGCTTCTATCTTGATTCTAACACCAATCTCACCAAACAAATCAACATGACTGCTTCTGCTACTGCCTACACGGGTAAGCTGATTAGAGCCTGCAGACTACTACTATCCTCCAATAGCTGCCTCATACTGGCCAGAGCACTCATCCAGTCCAAACTGGACTACTGCAATGGCCTATACCTAGGAGCCAACAAAACGATAATCCACAAACTTCAGGTAATGCAAAACAATGCGCTCAGAGCGGCAGTAAACATACCTAGAAGATAGCACATTTCGGCAACTAGAAAGTCCTGCAAATGGCTCTCCATTCAAGAATAAAATCGACCTAAAAACCATCTGCCTCACTTACAAAGCTCTGAGCCACCAAGCCCCACCATATCTTACAGATAAATTCACCTTGAAACAGTCAACCAGAACCACTAGATCCACTAACACTTCCTGCCTAGTTGTGACCAGGTTCAAGCTAAAAAGAGCTGGCGGAACTAGCTTCCCGGTACTAGCTGCCCAACTATGGAACACACTTCCTCAGGACATCAACACTATCCCAACATTTGAAATATTCAGAAGTCACACCATCACATGGTTACTGAAAAAATAGTAACTTCACCCACCCCATATGAGTCATCATGATACCTTGACCACACACTACGTAGTACCACCACCCCTTCTGTAATGTTTATATCTATTTCCTGTACTATGTTTGTGTAAATTGTACATCACCTGCATCTACAACTCTGTATCCTATATATATTATTTGTTTTTTTTTATTTGTATTTAATCAATTTAGATTTTTACAAAAACCTTTTGGGTTTAGAAGAGGGAAAAGTGACATTTCTGTGTATTTGTAAGTTTCTCGGAGATGTACTTTTTCGAAGGTTCTCTTTTATGTCGTTTGCAAAGTCTTCTCCAGAGCGATGGTTATAAGTTTGGTAGCTGCTATTATTCTTGTTTGGGCTCCTGTAATGAGGCGGTTCCACCAGATGTTTTCGTCAACGACGTAAGATATTTTGTACACAGGACCGAGGAAGGCCTTTCTTTCTTGGTCAATAGCAGGGCAAACCATCAAAAGATGTTTGATTGATTCTGTGGCTTGAGGGTCTCTGCAGAGTCTACAGAATTTTTCCTTAGATGCGGACCGAATTGCCAAGACTTCCTGAGTTGGTAAAAGATTTAGGAGGGCTTTCAGCAGAGTTCTCATGAGGAATTTGCTTGGGTATTTGATACAGTATTCCATCAGTTGTTTCAGTTTATTGAAGACTGGCGGCAAGTGAGTTAATAGTTTGTTCGAGGCAGCATTGTCATTAGTTTTTATTCAATCAACCCACTCCATTTTTGCTTTTATTCTCATGGGATTCAGGATTAGTTCTTCTTCTGAGCAAGCTATTTCTTGCAATGTACGCCTTTGCTTGTCAGCCCAATTGTTAAGGGATCTGTTGCTCCCTTTAGATATTTCCTCGGAAATAATCCTGCATATTTCCAGGCTTTCTTGGCTCTGGATTTTCCTGTAGAGTTGGATGGTGCTCTGAGCGACAACTGCCTCCATGGAAAGCAGCCAAAGTTCACGTCTTATAGGTGCCACAGCTGTCGATTTCGGTAGGCCTAATGTTGCTCTCCAGATGAAATCTTCTAATTTAGTCCATAGGGTCGATGGAATTGCGGGACTGGCGTCCATGCCATATGTTACTGCTGGAATTACTTTTGACTTATAGAATTGAATTGCCGGAAGGAGACTGTATTTGCCGTATTTTCTGTCGACAGCACGAAGTTGGGCCGTTAGATTTTTTGTCTTTGACCACAGGGTTTTCTGCATACTTAAACATCTTTTCGAGCTGTCGATGTCAACTCCAAGGTATTTGAATGTGGAGACAATTTCAATTTTAGAGTGGTCAAGAAACCACTTCAAGGACTCTTTTTTTTTTTAAGCCCCTGCTTCTGAAGAATCAGTATTTTTGTTTTAGATGTATTGATCTCCAGATTGTTCTCCTTGGTGTACTGGGCCTGGTTATCTAGTTGGCGTTGAAGGCCCACTTGAGTATGGTCCAGAATGATGAGATCGTCCGCATATAGAAGTCTGGTGACCATTGTATTTCCGATTTTCGGAGGAAAGGATCTAATCAGATCTTGTGAGGTTTTAAAATCGCCAAGGAAGGAGATGAAGAGTGCTGGGGCCAGAGAGCATCCCTGTTTGACTCCACGGTTGGACGGTATGGGGTTGGAGAGTAACCCTTGATGGTTTAGCCTGACTGAAACACTGGTCTCGGTGTGAAGGGCGATAATTGGATCAAGGATCTGGTTAGGACAGTTCCAGTTCTTCAATTTAGCCCACAGTTTCGATCTATCCACTCCATCGAAGGCCTGGGATAAATCCACAAATGCGAGGAAGATTCTTGGGGCACCGAGCAGAACTTTTTCTTTTAAGATATTTAGAATCATTATATTGGCACCAGTACTAGCGTTTTTCTGGAATCCCGTTTGGAGTGGGTCCTTGGCTGGAGAAGTTCTTGCCCAGTTCTGGAAGTGAGTCAGAAGACTAGTAGCAAAGACTTTACCGATGACGTCCAGTAAGGCAATAGGACGATAGTTGGAAGGGTCTTCTCTAATGCCTTTTTTGAAGATCGGAACAATAATAGCTTGGTTCCAGGAACTAGGAATTATCTTTCGTTCTTTGCAGTGTTTGAATATTATGCTCAGAACCGCTGACCAGGCCTCCGGATGTTGTCTTAAATCGGTATTTGCCAGACCGTCGGGCCCAGGCGCACGTGACAGTTTCAATTTCGAGATGGTTGACCTTATATCTTCTGTATCAGAGAGGTCGACCCAGTTAGATTTGGTAGAAGATATTGTCCTCTCGATGTCAGAAGGAGGGTGGTCAAACAGTTTTGAAAAATGGTTAATCCAACAACCTTCAGAGACCGCGTTTATCATCTGAGAATTAGGATGAAGTTTGATGTTATTGACTAGTTTCCAGAATTCTCGAGTTTTTTTGTTGGCTATGGTCTTGATCATATTTTCAGCATCTGCTTGGTAAAGTGCTGATCTGGTGTTTCTTAGCAACTGTTTATATATTATCATACTATGTAACAGTAACTTCATCCACCCCACATCGGATATCACATCGGATATCATGATACCCTTACGGCACACCACATAGCACCACCTCCCCTGTGCAATATGTATATCTATTTCCTGTACTATGTTTGTGTAAATGGTACATCACCTGCATCTACAACTCTGTATTCTATATATATTATTGTACTCTGTAACCGTTCTTCACTGCAAGCGCCCGGATACCTCTGGGTCAGGTGCGCTATATAAATGAAATAAGCAAACAAACAAACAAACAAACAAAAAACAAACAAAAAAACTCTCCACCTTGCCCCCAAGCCCAACAAACCTTCTCTGTCAGCACCCCCTTGCACTCAACCACCCCCCCCAACAACTCCCTTCCCGCTTCAACTTCAATAAAGTAACCATCGTAGAGGTCGAAAAAGTTATCCTCGCCCTCAAACCTTCAAACTGCCAAGGTGACCCCTGCCCAGCACAAATTATAAAGGATGCTGCGTGATCTCTCCCCATTCATCACCAAACTCATCAACGCCTCCTTCTCTTCCGGCACCATAGCCAATGACTTGAAACAGTCTGGGTTCTACCATTACTTAAAAAACAATCACTTGACCCATCCATACCCACCAACTACCGTCCCATCACCACAGTCCCTTTGCTGCTCAAAATTCTAGACAAGGTAGCTTACCTTCAAATCCAACAATATCTGGAATGTAACCGCCTTTTAGGAGTGCGCCAGTCAGGCTTCAGGACCCCAACACAAGACTGAAACTGCACTGATTGACCTCAAGGCACAAATTGTCACGCTGAGAGACGGTGGAAAAGCAGCACTACTGCTTCTACTTGATCTCTTAGCGGCATTTGACCTAGTGCACCACAAAATCCTGTGCAACCACCTGGATTCTTCCGCCCACTTCTCAAAAGAAGTGATAGGCTCGATCCAATCCTTCCTTGACAATAGGACAATGCGCATCTTTTCACCCACAGCAGCCGCATACACCATACCTATTACCTGCGGCGTGCCTCAGAGCTCCTGTGTGTCCCCTACCTTCACCTAACATCTTCACAAAGCCCCTTTTTGACGATCTAGACGGCTTGGGTATCACCTACACTAAGTATGCTCATGATACCCAGATCATCATTCCATTGACGGGAGACTACAACAAGGATTTGGCCTTTGTGAATAGAGTGTAACTCATCATCCAGGCATGAATGGCCTCTCACGGTCTATGCCTGAATGATGACAAAACAGAACTCTTCATCCTCGGTACCCCCGACTCACCTCAACAAACTGGGCCACAATTATTCCAACTTCAGAATAGATGACAATAACATCACTGTAGCCAAGGAAGTCAAAACCCTTGGATTCTACCTAGACTCCACGCTAACCTTCAAAAAACAAGTCAACTCCCTGGCCTCATCAACTGCTTATACTTGTAAGCTAATGAGAGCAGCTAGGCCCTTCCTCTCCTCCACTAATTGCATCACCTTAGCAAGAGCCCTTCCTTTGTCCAAACTGGATTATTGTAATGCCCTTTATTTAGGGTGTAATAAATATATTACCAACAAGATCCAGATTCTGCAAAACAACGCTCTTAGAGCAGCCCTTAGTATTCCCAAGAAAGCCCACATCTCTCACATCAGAAGATCCAACAACTGGCTCTCCACGAAAGATAACATCCTTCTCAAAACAGCTTCTCTGACCCACAAATGTCTCCACAACACCACCCCACAATATATCATAGCCAAATTTACGAGACAATCCTCCAACTGCCCCACAAGATCCGCCAATGCTAACTTCCTAACGGTGCCCAGATTTAAACGTACTAAGACAGGTGGAAGCAGTTTCCTGGTAAAAGATGCCCAATATTGGAATTCCCGCCCACTGCCCTTGAGGGAAGATCTACCCTATCTTCGCTTTGGGTCCAACTTCATCCACTGGAACAAGGAAAATGACCTCTGACCTTACCTTTACACATATCAAGTGATCACACATAAGCAGGCTTCTCGAAGCCGATGATCTCGTCGTAATGGACTTAACAGCTATTGGCTTACAACGAAAACTTGATGCTATTCAGCGATACGTAAGCGAGAACCAGCTGTTGATCAACCCAAAAAAAAGCGAAATCCTAACATTTAAGAACTTGAAAGGAGGGTCCTCGAAAACAATGAAAAAGTTTAGATGGACTCTGGGCGGAGCAATACTGAAGAGATCACAAATGTGCTCAGCTAGCCAGCCAAGCCTTAATCATTAAAAGGAAATTTGGAAAGTTCTCTCACGAACCACTAAGACTGTTTTATCAACAGAAGGTCACTCCAGTTCTAATCTACGGGGCAGAAAACATCCTGGGCTGCTCTCATGAAGTATGGTCCTCCTTAGAGAACCAATTTTGGACAAAAGTACTGGGCGTTCCACGAGGAACGATGACATCTTGCATTAGATATAATTTATCCCTGATTTCTCTTCAAGCTAGAATTACTTGGAACCTGTTATCCTTATTTCGTAAGACACGTGCGTGAGAAAACATCCTCCAGTTCCAAATCCTGCATACCGCAACGGCCGAAGGACAGAACTTAGTGGCTATGTGGATCCAAAGATGCGAAAGCATACTAGTTGAATTTGACATCAAGACTGATATGCTCCACGAAAATCCGGACGCGGCAAAAATAAAAATCTGGCGCATAGATTGGGAGAGAACTTGCGCACAAAGAGCAGCTGCGAAACTGAGGACAGATGTACCTGCTGAAGCTCGTGCATTTAACACGGCACAACGCTACATCAGTTTATTCCCGGATCCCAACGCACGTAGACGCTTCATGTTATTTCGCATGAATCTATTTAAAACCAAAGAGCGTTTACAGATGTGGAAATGCAACAAAAACGCAAACCTTTCTTGCAGAGTTTGCTCAAGAGACCCAGAAACATTGAAGCATCTAGTCCTTTTCTGCAAAAATCTTCGCAATGAAAGAAGTTTGAACTTGGGTCCGTGGAGCGCATGCCACCCGACATTGTGCGCGGATGATTGGTGGGGTCATATGTTCAATGGAACTGATCCAAAACTGCTAATTCCGCTGACGAACTTCTTACGAATAATTGAAGTGCGACTTAGCTTGGTTGAAGATGGCAGGACGTAGGCACTGGCCAAATGGAGGGCTGGACTCTATAGACGTTGGCGGGAGCGGGAGGAGGCTGTGGAATGACGGAAATTGATGTATGTTGCTTGTTGTTTTGTTGATTGTTTGTAAATATTTAAAAGGTTTGTATAAACCAAATAAAATAAAAAATTAAAATTAAAAAAAAACATATCAAGTAATTATTGCTCCTTCTGTACATACTGTGTTTATTGTATACTGTATATATCGTGTATATTACAAATATTGTGTATATTGTGTAATCATGAAATTTGCCTGCCTTCTTAGTCCTACTTTGTCTTAATGTGTAAAGTACTTTGCCTTACTGTGTAGGCAAACCTTGCAGGATTTTGCGGCATGAAATGGCAAATTTTGCGGCACAAACCTTTAGTTATTGCAGCGTTTTTGCTGGACATTTTGTATTATCTGTAGGGTGTTAGATTGCCACATTGTAGGAAAGAGGCAGAATGCAAGGCTAAATGAAAGTCAGGGTATCATTATTATGTATCTTTTATATTAATTTATTAGGAAGAATCCCAGATTTCTCTGGCTTGGCAGAACAGTTTTTCAATTTTGCCACAAATAGATTTGCACTTCAGCCAAACAACCCAAAATGTACCTTTCACCACCAACCCACCCCCTCCCCTGGTTAACTGCTTGGTCGCTGCCGCTTCCCCTCCAACCCTGCGGTGTCAGATAAGTCCCTCTAACGCAGGACGGTACCGACGCCGCAGGGTCCCTTTTTAGTTTTTTTTTTGTTTTTGTTTTCAGTCCCCCACCTCCAATTTTGAGAAAGCGGGGGACACCCCTGCAACCCCCGAGGCCGAAATTCTGAACATAAGGAGCGGGCGACACCCCTGCAACCCCTGCTCCACATGTTTGGTATTTATAAAAATCCATCGAATGGTACTGGCAAAATAGGTCAAATTGTACCATTCGATCGATTTTTGGCAGTCAAAATGGGTAGTACCTTGAATAGAAGCACTCTCCCGACAGTGTTCTGCAAGCTCCCAGCGCGTCCACTGTAAAATGCGACCCAAAAAATGCATTTCTATCCTGTTTGAGGAACAGAAATGCAAGCGACATAGCAGCGGTTCATATACCTTAAAGAAAATGCATGACCGAGTCAAGAAAGACCCTGGGGGTCATTATGAGGTTGCCGGTCCGGAAACAATGGTACCGATAAACTTGCCGCTACCGTTGTTTCCGGACCGGCAAACTATGAGTTCTGCGAGCGGGTGCCTTTCAGCCTGCCAGGTCTGACATGGCAGGTGGAACGGCACCCGCTCGCAGACCTTGACGGATGCACCAGCACTGTTGCACACAGTGCCGGTGCATGCGTCCTCCCCATTCCCATTGAGTCCAATGGGACTCGATGGAAATCAGGATTTTCTTTTTTCCAGCATCTGGCCGGAGGGATTAGCAGAAAAAAAATGACTCCGGTGCCAGCCGTGCCGTTTCTACCGGCACGGCTACCGCCAGACTTGTAATGAAGCCCCCTGTCAAACTTTGGCACCCCCAGCTCCGCTGCGCGTACGGTTGCCTACAATTTCTGCACATTTAAAAGTGCATCCTGCGTGGAAATTTAGGATGCACTTTTAAATTGGCAGAAACGCCCCTGATTTACTCAGAAGTGAAAAAGGCGATCTGAATGGGCGCGCATATCAAATCCACAAAGGACACCTGAATGGGCACATTTTAATAAAATGTGCTCATTCAGGTGTCCCTTGTGGATTGGGCTGCTCTTTTTTTGGGGGCAAGTGATGAGATGTGTTTGTATATTTCATTTTTTGCATTGATACATTTTGAGAATCTGGGACCCTGAGGGGTTTTTTTTTATTGTAGTTTTTGCAAGGTTTTTTTGCAAAAACTGCGGTTTTTGCGCAAAACGGCCGTTTTCGCTGCATTTTGCCCAAAACGGCTGTTTTCACAGCATTTTGCGCAAAACAGCCATTTTCGCAGCATTTTGTGGGATCGCAAAATCGCCATAAGCTGGAGGGTCTGTGTAGGGTGCAATCTGAATGCCTCTTGCACTGATCTTTATCCTTACACTTATGTACCGATGTCACTCCATTATTTGACTTCACACTCAGTAATGTTGTATTGCTCTTGTAATTTTGTACATGATCTCGTAATTGTTTAACCTTGTAACCATATATATATGATATGATATGATGATATGATATGGCATTTGTAACGCGCCTATACACAAGTGTTTCAAGGCGCGACGAGGCGGGGGGAACAAGGGGAGACAGACAACGATCCTACTAGGCCAGGTGTCATTCAGATCGCGCAAGTGCAAGGGTAGAGGGGAAGGGAAAAGTGCAGGGGGGAAAGGTAGAGGGAAAAGTGCAGTACAGGGTTATAGCATACAGGATAAATAACAAGGGCCAGCTGGTGGCAAGTGCGAGGTAAGTGCAGAGAAGTGCTGGGAAGGGGGGCTGTAGGGTTACAGACACAGTCCCGCAGTGCAGGGGTTGCCAGGGAGGCAGTGCAGGAGAGAGTGGCTGGGCCAAGGACCGAGAACGGTGAGTGGCCCAGTTGCAGTTTCAGTAATTTTAGCAGGGGAGAGGGGGAGAGAAAGCGGAGGCAAAGAGGAAGGTTTTGAGGTGCTTCCGGAACCGTAGATGGTTCTCCTCAAGTTTTAGGGAGGCAGGAAGGCTGTTCCAGAGGGAGGCCCCTGCAGCGGAGAGAGATCTGCCCCCAACTCGTTGTTTGGAGAAGCGGCTGACTCTGAGGGAGTTGGAGGCGGATGAGCGAAGAGCACGAGAAGGAAGATATTTAGGAAGAGAGAGCTGAAGGTATTTTGGCCCAAGGCCCCAGACGGCCTTGTGGACAATGCAAAGGATTTTGAACTTGATCCTCGCAGTCACTGGGAGCCAGTGTAGTGATTTCAGTCCTGGAGAGATACGATCCCTGGGCTTGAGGCCAAGGACAAGTCTCGCAGTCCTGTTCTGGATGAGTTGCAAAGGGCGGAGAGTAGAGGCGGGCATATTTAGGTAGAGGCTGTTACAGTAGTCCAGCTTCGAGAGAACCAGGGCTCTAGAGACAGTGAGCCTCTGGGGGAAGGAGAGGAAAGGAAGGATACCTCTGAGGAGGTGTAGTTGGTAGTGTGACTTCTTAGAGACGTCAGATATGTGAGGAGAGAAGGAGAGTGTGGAGTCGAAGATGACCCTGAGGTTTTTTGCCTTGCAGGTAGGAGCAGGAAGAGGGCCAAGAGAGGCCGGCCAGAGAGCTGCAGGGAAGGAGGGAGTGGGTGTGCCGATGAGTAGAATCTCAGTCTTACTGGAATTAAGGCAGAGGTCGTTGGCGGCACACCATTCCTGGATAGCAGAAAGACAGTCAGAGATGAGGGAAGGAGAAGAGGAGGCCGAGGGTAGCCTGAAAATGAGCTGGGTATCATCCGCATAGCACTGAAAGTTGGGGCAGAGAGCGGCGATGTGATGGGCGAGAAGTGCCAGATACTGGTTGAACAGCCAGGGAGAGAGGTTAGAACCCTGGGGACACCACAGGTAGAGAAAAAGATGTCGGAGAGGAAAGACCCCAGTTGGACCTGGGAGGGTCGATTTGAGAGGAAAGAGGTCAGCCACGCCAGAGCATGACCAGTGATACCCAGGTTATCACAGACGGTTGAGCAGGATGGTATGGTTGACAGTATCAAAGGCAGAAGAGAGATCAAGCAAAATGAGAACACATGGAATGTTAGAGTCAAGGTTCGAGAGCAGGTCCTTACGGATGTTCAGGAGAGCAGTTTCCGTGCTTCTGGCAGCTCTGAAGCCAGACCGATGGTCATGAAGGCTACCAACAGATTCAGCATGGAGATTTAGCTGGTAGATGGCCAGTTTCTCCAGGAGCTTGCCCAGGAAGGGAGTGATAGAGATTGGGCGATAGTTAGCTTGGCAGGAAGGGTCGGAAGGAGGTTTCTTAAAAGGGGTGCACAAGGGAGTGCTTGAGAGGGGATGAGAAGACTCCAGAGGTGAAGGAGTGATTGCAGAAGTCAGCAAGGGCACGAGCCAAGGAGTCGATGTGGTCCTTGATAGTTTTGGAGGAACAGGGCTGGACCTGTTTTGACGAGACTTTCATAGATCGGACTTGTCTCGAAACCTCGTCAGCAGAAAAAAGGGGAAAGGCAGAGAAGGAGAGAGGAGGGGTGGCTGCAGAAGGGCCAGAGGAAGGGCAGGGAATAGAGGGGGGGAGGTGATAGGAGGAGAGTGAGGACAGGATGTCCTGAGTTTTTGAAATGAAGTGAGAGGCCAGTGCCGTGCAGAGGGCCTGGAAGGGGACAGGAGAGGTAGAGACTGCAGCAGGGTTGGCCAGCTCCTTGCAGATTTTAAAGAGTTCGGCTGAATTGTTAGATGCCGAAGTGATGTGGGCTTGGATAAGGGCTCTCTTCTTGGTGAGAACGGAGGGCCGGTATTGCCTTTGGAGCAGGCGACAGGCCAGTTTGTCAGAGGATGAACATGAAGCATGCCATTTCATCTCTGCCACCCTGCACTTGCGTAACTTCGTAACCATGCAAGCCTAAAGTATTCTTATCCTTTGCGCCCTGATACCCATGGGTGCGCGTTACAAATAAATAAACAAACAAACAAACAAACATTGTGATGAGGGAGATTACTCACGAGGCTTTCTTGACTCTGGGTTCTCTGGGTATCACTACTGTGACGAGGGAGATTACTCTTGATGCAGCTTCCACTCTCTGTGTCTCTTTGTTAATCACTGTGATGAGGGAGATTAGTCCCAGTGCAACTTCCACACACTGTGTCTCTTTGGTAATTACTGTGACAAGAGAGATTACTTCCGATGCAACTTCCACTCTCTGTGTCTTTTTGGTAATTATTGTGACTAGGGAGATTACTCCTGATGTAATTTCCAATCTCTGGTCTCCCCAGACCCCATCCGGGTTTCCCGCAGTTCCTGTTACCTTATTTGTGTTGGGAACGCATGTCTGATTCTTCTTGGGGTAGCGAGTGGTTTGCTGTTTGTGTGTCGCTTCCTTCTGGTTCACATGCACATCTCCGTAAAGGCCTGGGGCTAGCAGTCTCAGCATCATTGCTTGACCGAGCGATCCGCCTTCTAGAGTTCACGCCACCACCTCAACTTCCTGGGCACTGGAGTGAGTCGGCTCCCTGCTGGCTCATGGGATTCTTCTGCTGCTTCCACTCTTTTGCATCCTCTCTTCCGAGGACCAGCTCCTCTGCACAGCTGACAGGTTGCTGGGTTTGACCTTCCTGGGATTTGCTGGCTCCTTTCTGGCTCCTTGCTGGCTCCTTGCTGGCTTCTTTTCCCTTCCTTCAGTACTTTCTCAGTTTTTATCTATCCTAGCTGGGCCCACCCCAGCGTGTTATCATAGTCTTTTGGTTGCTTCCATGATGTACTCTTCATGCATCCTCGTGGCCACCTCTTCCCAGTGCTCTTAGAAAAAGTTGTGCCATCATTCTTGTTCTTCTCCATCCTTCCTCATCTCAGTGGTGTCAAGTCTCAAGGAAGGAAGGTAGGAAATGTTGCAGTAACTCACAGCAGTACTTTCAATTGCACTCTGTAAAAATGTTAGGGTTTTTATGGGTGCAAGGTGCATCTTCACCTAGAGGAAATCTGGAAGAAAATCTATATTCCTTGTTCCTTTCCCCTCCTATGTTCAACGGTAAAGCAAAAAGGTTGGAGATCTAAAAAGCAATGCATCATGGAGGGATTGGTACCTTTCCTCAAGCTTAGCCAGGTTAGAGGAGAATGGTTTCTAAATAGTCTAAACTTACAACCATCTAAATAAAATTATAAATATACTATAGCCCACTTGATGGTAAGAACCTCTAACTAGATAGTGGCATAGTTTTTCTGCAAGGAAAAAGCTTTCTGCTAACGCATAATGTAGGATGTTCCACCCCATCCTATTTGTAGGAAAGGACCACTCCAAGACCCACCTCTGACAAATATGTCTGTAGTATGAATTCCTTGTTGAAATTAGGAATCTTGAATACTGCCTCGCTACAGAGTATATGCTTCAGTGTGTCAAATCTGGACTGATTTTTTTTTTTCCACCGTAACTTTTAGGGACCTGCATTCTTTAATTTATCCATTAGACATGATATTATCATGGAATATCGAGGTACACATCTACGATAACACCCAGTGAGCCCAGACATGCTCAAAGATCTTTCTTTGTCTTAGGGGGAAGGGTGTCTTGAGAAGCTCTTTCTTTTTCTATCTGTGGCTGCAACCACCCATTATCAACAAAACCAAGATATTTCACAGCTGACTGATCTAGATGGCATTTCCTGGGATTGGCGGTCAGCCCTGCCTTTCTCAGGGCCCTCACAACTTCATATAAATGGAAAGGGTGTTCTTCCCATGTTGTTCTGTGGATTAAAATGCTATCTAGGTAGGCGCTGCAAAAATGGGAAAAGGGTGGCAATACCTAATCCATCAACATTTGACATCTTGCAGGGGCCCCATGTAGTACAGTAGGATGAACCTTGAACTGAAACAACCCCGGGGAGTGGAGAAAGACATATTTTCCTTTTTGGAGGGATTTAATGGGAACTGCCAATAGCTCTTTCTCAGAACAATTGTGGAAATATAAGCTGCTGGTCCCACTTTGCGAATTAAATCATCAATCCTAGGCATAACATAATTGTTAAAATGGGTGATGGAGGTAAGCTTTCTGAAGTTAGAATCTCCACGACTGATCTGGTTTTGAGACTCTGACTATTGGTGAGGACCAAGGACTTTCAGCTGATTCTATAATGTCTGCCTCCAAAATTTTCTCCACTTCCTGGAGGATTGCTCCCTTCCTGGCTTCTGGAACAGATTTATCACTTTTACAGGGGGTTGGATTTGATGTTTCACTATTAAAGACATCCTGAAACTCTGATAACAGGTCTTGGATGTTGCTGAGGTGTTAAGTCAAGGGGGCCAGGTGATTTTCTAGTACTTCCTCACTTGGAAGTGTAGCCATGGTCACTGAGGTGGTTTCCAGGGGATCCACTTCCCATTCTTTCAGGAGATGTATATGGTAAACCTGAGTCTTGTTTCTTCGATCAGTTTGGGCTACAAGATGGTTATACAGACCTTTTTTTCCCAGAATCTCACAAGGCTGATACCACTTTGAAAGCAGTCTTTGGTCTGAAGTGGGCAAAAGCACAAGAAACTTTTGACCTATAGAAAAGAACGCTGGACAGCGTTTTGATTATATTGAGCCTTTTGGGTTTCATGGGCTTTTTCTAGATGTTTATTGACCTTCTCTCTTATAATAGTCATATGTTCTTTCAAACGCTATGCATTTTATGAAATAGGAAGGGCTGTCTCCTCTATCGCCTCCCAGGTTTCTCAGAGCATATCTAATACCTCCCATGAGTCCCATCCATAAAAAGTTTCAAAAGGAGGAAAACACAAGGAAGCCTGTGGGGACTTCTGTATATCAAAAAATGCCCAAAGGGATCATTGTATCCCAGTTGCGCCCATCAACCACAACCAGCTTCCTAGCAAAGCTTTCCCAAGTCTTTGCGTATGATAAACAGAGATAACGAGTATCTCCTTAACTTCCACCATCAATTTTGACATGAACATGCTGCCCTGGTCTGTTAGAATCTCATGAGTCTCAAAGGAGGAAGGGAGGGGATGTTACAGTAACACACAGTAGTACTTTCATTTCCACTCTCTACAGACATTAGGGTTTTTATGGGTGCAAGAGCAAGAGGTATAGGGAGTTCCTTTACGCAATGGGTGTCCTCATCCCCATGATCAGAGTCTCCCCCTATGAGGCCCTGCTTTGCACCACCACTAGCAGGACTATTGGGTAGCTAGCCTCACAGGGAAGTGATGAGCTCTTGTGAATCGTCACAACTGTCAAAGCGAAATTGGTTTCCCTTTGACAGTTTCTGTATCCCATTGTGCATGTCCAATGGGCCATGCAAGGCCAGGGATGTTTTGCTTCCTGTGAGGGGTCAGAAATGTTAGGCAGACAATTTGGTAAAGGTTTTTTTTACAAGTAGCAATTTTATTAACTTAAAAGGGTGTGACAAATGCTTCACTATACTTAACCGAAAGAGGATTTCCATGCCTATTAAAATAAGTGAAGGAAAAACACTCTAATAAAAGGAATCAGTCCCTCACACTTATAAATACATCAAACTCATAAATGGTAATTAGTGGCAATTCAAATGAAACAGAAATAACAGTTATTTTCAACTTAAATCTAATAACTGTATATCCTTGCAACCCGGGTTGGATTCCCTTCCCCAGATTCAAAGCAGGAATTTCAATCAAACGTTAAAATAAGAACATTCCTTTTTGTAACCAATAAAGTTTGCCTTATTCAAAGAGTCTTTCACTTGGACTTTTAACAATAGTTCAATCAGATAAAAAGTCTTTATCTCTTCAAATATAAACAAAAGTTCAGCACAGTTTCTTCTCCTTAAGAAAACAAATATACTTCCACAATTCGTCTGTATCAACAACAATGTTTTGTCAGGATGATTCCACCACAATGAAAGGTTCAACACGATTTCTTCTTCTTAAGGGAAGAAATATATTTTCACAATTCTGGTGTATCAACAACAATATTTTGTCTGCATGATTCCACCACAGCAAAAAGTTCAACACTTTAGTGGTCTTGACACTTTTTCCTTCTTCACAACTTCACACCACAAGGCAGTACTTCCATGATTTCTTTCTGGTCCACTAACGTGGCAGACTACCACTAAAAGGTCCCTATCCTGGTATACTAACCTGCTGGGACACAAGCTCCTAACACTACTACAAGCACTCTGTGGGGAGGTTTACACATTCAATGAAGGTTCACATGTCTTCCAATTCCATACTGGACCTTCTGGGAATGTCTCTTTGCACACCCAAGAATTTGGGGGGAAATAAGATGAAGACAAAGATCTATTTGCATTCTTTTGTAATGTTTTAAAATGTGGGATGTCTGTTTCAATAATAATGTCCTCAGGTAAACCAGGACGATGGCAGCATTTTTCTTAGTAGCTTTTCGTCAATCCCAGTAGTGACAGGGGTTCTATGATACACTTTTTCATCCCAATATACACATGTTACCCCGATCAGATCAATCTTTTAATAATTTTTAAGAGTAATTAAGTTAGGTCGTATAGCTGCCTGTTTACTTCCTGAGTTGATTAAGCCTTAACTGGGATTCCATTTACTAAAACTGTATCATGTGTTTTAAAGCTCTTATTTCCAAGAATCAAATTATTTCTGTTTTCTACTGCCCTTCTGTCTTCCTGGTCTTCCTCTTCTTCTTCTTATTCTTCTTCTTCTTCCCATTCATCTCCTAGCATTCCTTCGGTTCCTCCTTCTTGTTGGAGGGACATTTTTGTGCTACAGGACCTGTCTGTCCACATGAAAAGCACAATACAGTGGTTGATTTTTGGCCTTGGGTTTCTTCAAGTTTTGATTCACCCTTCTCTTTAGAGAAAATAGTTCTCCTATCTCCACCTGTTTTGTCCTTAGTTATCAATTTTGGTGAATTTCCATAATTCTTAGTCTTAGTTACCACACAAGGAGAATTATAGGTACTTTTAGACTCTCTTTTTACCTCTTTGCCTTTTTGTAGATTTCTCACATGACTGTTAGTCTCCATAAAATGTTGTGTGGTCTCGACGACCAAGGTTAAAGTAGGTTTGTATAGTTTTAATAGAACTCTTTGTAGATAAGGGGGTACTGAATGTATAAATTGTTGTATGGTTGGTATTTCCAGAACGTCTTCTAATGGCTTTTTCCTAAACATAAAGATAACGTGTTTTGAATTCTAGCAGATAGTTCTACAGGAGTTTCTTCCGGAATCAATTTAATATTCCTATGTTTTTGTTTATAGAAGTTTTCCTTTTGTCCCACTTTTTTCAATAGTCCTTTAATTTACGCAAAAGGTGTTATTCCTTTGGATTCAGAAGATGAAATGAATTCTGAAGTTTTCCTTTTATCAAAGTAGCTAAATAACATGTTTTCATTTCGGGGCTTCAGTTTAATTGATGTGCTAACTGTTTAAAGTTTAGAAAACAAAATCCCAGGTCCTCCCCTCCTTATAGGGCTGTATCACCACTCCCTGTGGTATTAGAGGTCTTTGGGAGATGGCAGCTATTCTATCCAACCCTTCTTGAATCCATGTATCTGATTGTTCCTTCAATTTAGTGAAAAGGTCATCGGAAGTAGTCATTTTGGCTCCCTCTGAAGAGGTTTTCGATCTTTCCGTGAGATCTATCTCTTGTCCATCTGGAGTGGTTTGAAATTCCTCACTTTTCTGTAATCCAGATAGGGAATCTATTTCTATTGGTTCATCTGTTTCTGCTAACTCTCTTTAGACTCTTTTGATTTCAAGGAGTTTGGGTTTAGTATTTGCAAAGGAAAATGAAATTCCGGTCTAGTGTTAAGTATCAGAGTAATTTTACTATATGATTTTAAATTATATTCCAATACTCTTTTTAGGTTTGACAACAGCTTTTGGTGAAAATAAGTTTTTGCTGATCTAGCAGAAAAGCAGTTTTAGTCACTATTTGTTGCTTGATTCTTAAAATGGTGTCCTGTGGTCTAACATGCCGAACAAACTAATCTGCCTCCATGGGTTGGATTATCAGTTTCATGAGAAAACTAAAATTTGATTTTAGTGGGTTTCTGGTTTGGATCAACATATTCCAATCCAACTCCTGACACCATATATGAGGTGTCAGAAATGTGAGGTGGACAACTTGGTAAAGGTTTTTCACAAGTAGCCATTTTATTAATTTAACAGGGTGTGACAAACACCTTACTATCCCTAAGCGAAAGAGGATTTCCCTGCCTTTTGAAATAACTAAAGGAAAAACACTCAAACAAAGGAATCTGTCCCTTACACTTATACATACATCGAACTCATAAAAGGTAATCAATGGCAATTCAAATGTAACAGACATAACAGTTGTATTCAAATTAAACCTAATAACTGTGTATCCTCGTAACCTGAGTTTGATCCCCTTCTCCAGATTCAAAGCAGGAATTTCAATCAAATGTTAAAATAAGAAAGTTCCTTTTTGTTACCAAGTTTTGATCACAAAGTTCATCTTACTCCAAAGGTCCTTGACTTGGACTTTTAACAAAAATTCAATCAGATGAAAAGTCTTTATCTCTTCAAATATAAACAAAAGCTCAGCACAATTTCATCTTCTTAAGAAAGCAAATATGCTTCCACAATTCTTCTGTTTCAACAGCTATGTTTGGTCAGGATGATTCAACCACAATGAAAAGTTAAACCAAATTTCTTCTTCTTAAGGGAACAAATATATTTTCACAATTCTTCTGTATCAACATCAATATTTTGTCAGGATGATTGCACCACAATGAAAAGTGGTATTACCACTTTTTACTTTTTACCAACTTCCAATCACATCTATCCTGGTATACTCGTCTGCCAGGACAAAGCACCTAACACTACTACAAGTACTCTGTGGCGAGGTTTAATCAAAACCTTTTGAAAAGTCGTCAACTTTCAACAACATCAAAATACACAGCTTCTTCTGAGAAAACATGAGACACAATTGTGCTGTTTGTTCCACTGTTGTATTTGCCACAGGCAATGCAAGTTATTCTTCTCTCCGCCTTGATACTTGCAATCAGGAGGGCATCTCTCCTGCCACTCTTGTTTGATCACTTCTACATCAGACAACTGCTGACAATGATTCTGTATTACACTGACCTGCCCTTGGCCTAGGCAATGCTTGCTGATGTCTTCCTCAACTATTGCCCCTTTGTTACTTTGGCAATAATGGTTTCAATTAGCTGACTTCAGTATTGCCCTGTCTTGGCTTTGGCAATGGTTGTTACAAGTAGCTTGTTTCAAGATTTACCTCTATTGGCTTTGGCAATGTGTGCTCTATTTAGGTTCAATATTGCTTTTTCTCTGCTTTGACAATATTCTTGTCTTGGATAATTGTAATTGTAACCTTTCCTTTCTTGTTCTTTGTCAACGTTTGGTATAATGCAAATATGATTCTCTTTCATTCGTTCGTAATTCAAAATAAGGAAAAATAGCAATTGGTTGACTATGGAGGGCCTGGGATTACCTAGGAACAGTAAACTCACTGGATTCCTTATATGCATCCGCTTGATCCGCTGCTGCATCAAACTCTGCTTCTTCTGCTGCTTTCTGTATGACCGACGGCTTCAGTCATTTTCCTGCGGCTCGCAAAGGGAAAAGGAGCTCTTCTTGCTCCTAAACTGCTCCAGTCTCGCCAGCCACCGGAGCAAGATGTGCAGTCAGAAGAGTCTCTCTCGCCAAAGGGAAAGCCTTCCAAAACAGCGCTTCCCACTGTGTGACCTCTGCACGTTCGATCTGCAAACACTAAGATCCTCTCATGATTGGCACCCCCTTCAGATACAGCAGTCGTTCTGTTGTCTTCGGTTTTCCATTCCTGCTCCTACCACTGTGGCCTGCAACTTCTTTTGCCTTTTCACTTTCTGGTCGTAATGGTCTGCACCTGAGGAGGCTTTATATATTCAAAAATGTCCCACTCAGGTGTGGGTCATTAGAACCACTGGACTGCGCTTTCCAATTTTGGATCTCTCAGTCACTCTTCCTCGTTCCATTACGTAGGGCATTGTGGGACTTGAAGTCCTCAATGTTGTGGTTTATTTTTTCATTGAAAGCCTCCATTTCGACTTTATGTTATTTACTCTGTTTACTGTTTTTTTTTAAAGGAGGGGTGGTTTTATTCTTGTCTTCATAACTGAAAACTAAGGGAGAATTATATGCATCAAACACTAAGGATTTACGGCTGGAATTCTTATATATATATTATTCTCATATTGGTAATCATGATTTTTATTACTGATAAGGTGGATAGTTTTTGGAAGAGAAACTTTACTTTGACATCAGGCCATTAAATATTCTGGCAACAAAGAAAGTTTTCTTCTGAAGAAGATAAATATTGTGTCTCTCCTACCAAAAACTTTGTATTCCCTTGGGGACCTTCTTACTGGTGAGCGTCCCGGCTACTACCATCCCCAGGGTTATAATGAGGTAGTGGCTGCCTTCCCCTGGACACCTGGGATGTGACTTTAGGCAGAGACTTTGTGAGGATTCCGCAGGATTCATCACATTCCCCAGCCTTGCATGGCCCACTGGGGATGCAGGCTGCGGTATTGTAACTCTGACTGTGTGTGGTGGATGCTCCTGCTCCTGTGCACACATCCAGAGCACCTGGGTAATAGTGCAGCGAGTGCTCCAGCCTTCCTGCGCATTTTCAAGAACCAGGAAGCTCTCCCTGCTTCCTGGTTCCTGTTCATGTTGCACAGGAGCCGGAGAGTCATCATGCAATCCTGTCCTGATAGTGACTCAGTAGATTCTGGACAAGGCAGCACATAAGGTTAAGAAATATCTACGAATGCATGGCTGCGTTTGAGGAAAACAGTGTATGCTGTTTGGGCGGGCACATGAATAAAAAAGTGTATGTTTTGTTTGTGCGGATGTGCGTGTGAATGATAGATCGAGTTCATGTTATTGGTGCACAGGTGAACGGTTTATAAACGTTGGAAATGTCTTTGGGTGCATGAGTGAATGTGTTTAGGTGTACAAGGGAATGTGCATGAATTCTGTATGAATGCATGTGGTTGGTTGCATCTGTGCTGCGAACATGCCTTTGATTTGGAGGTGCAGGCCATTTTGTACTTGCCATCAAGATTAAAGCAAACATAAAAGGTTTTTTTTATGTGGCTAGCCTGCCCTGTATTTTTACAGCCAGTCTGGTTACAGTTTATGACTCTGACAAGGCATTTCTTACTGAGCATCAAGGTTAAAGCAAACATGATATGTGTTGTTATGTGGATAGACCAGCCTACATTGCTGCAGCCAGTATAGTTACGTTTTCTGCCTCTGGCATGGCATTTTCTACCAGGCGTCAATTGGACTTTAATTGTTCTATTTAATTGATTAATTGTAGACTAACACCAATTTGGTTTGAGAGACCTTCCAATATCGTTGAGTGGTCTGCAATGCTATGCAGTGATTTTAACAAATAAAAAATAAAAAATAACATTCTGGTCGAAAAAAATACTGAATTTCTTTAAATATATATATGGGGCGGGGTAAGGGGTTAAAATGGGTGGGAGGGGGCTGGGGTGGTATTATAAACTAAGGGAAATGGAAGATTTGGGGAGTGTAGCCCCCCAAATTAAATAAAAAAAGTATTTTTTTTTTTCGTTGAAAATGTTTAGATAATAAAGTGTACGTTATTATTCTATTAGTTAAAATCACAAGTAAGCATCTGCAATAGGCTTGAGACACATTTGACATAATATACATCTATGTCTGGGGCTTGGTCTGAGTTTTGATTATGATCAACAGGCTACATTAATTTGTTGAGGCCTCTTCGGCCCAACTCTGTTTTAAAGAGGGATGATTTGGATATCATCAGGAATGGCTTAAGTTTTGCCCTTCATGTATTATTATTTTTAGTTCATTTTACATCTTCGATTTTTTTAGAATTTGCTTCTTTACTAGAATGACCTACATTGCTGCAGCTAGTCTGCTTACTGTGGAAAGTCATAAACAGGATATGGACCAGAGGACATGTTTTGCAACAAACTTATTTCATTAAAGGAATGAATGCTTCGTCTGTCCCTAGTTCTAAGACAAATTCCCTATTCTTCAAAAGAAAAGAATGAACAAGTGCTCGTCAAGAATTCTCACAAAAACAACTGTCCACTATCTAAACCTATTCTATTCTAATGTCTGAACCCAAAACTATAACAAAAGAAAAGTATAACGTAGTTTGGGAAAGGATTACTTCTCCCGCTTCTTTGGCTGGTGGTTGTGGGTTATCTGATCCGAACCCAAAAGATTTCTCAATGTTCTCTCTCAGGCCCTAAGCCTGCTGCTGTATTCCAAGTGTCTGGCGGTCTTTCTCATTTCTTGGTAGAGGCTTGTCCTGGCCCCCACCCAAATGTTCCTTTTACTTCCAGCCTATCCATTGGGTTGGGCAGTTCACATAGTTCAAGCCATGCGTTTCCTCAATGTCTCTGGGAATGTACTCCTCATGGGTGGTAATATACGCTAATATTGTGGGTTTGCCTGTGTTCTCTGGCTGTACATGTCTCTTCCCCCCTGCTTGGGGTATTTCGTGGTCTATATCTGTTTGGGCTATGTGGCTCTTCAGCCCTTCCTTGTTGATAGGTTTTCTCACCCTCTCATTGTTTTCTCTTGAGTTGCAGCCTTGCCAGGGCTATCTGGCCTCTTAGCCTTGTTTTGGGTATTTGTTCCCTTACAGCCCTCATGGAGCCCATGCTCCTCAGCCCAACGTGGGCTTGTGGCTTTTTAGCCTTACTTCGGTTATAGGTTTTCTTATCCCCTGATAGTGTTTCTTGTTGCTCAGCCTGTCATGGGCTATGTGGTAACCCCACTCCTCAATTGATGTCTCATACTAGCTCTCCGGTGGCGGTGATCTTTGTGGGAGGCATTTTCTGTGGTGAGCACTGCAACACGTTTCTGACTCCGCTCCTGTCCTCATTCGGGGCTTTGGGAGTTGATTCTTTGCGTCTACTCTAGTGGATGCTGACATGCCACTTCTGGTGTGGCTTCGGTTTGGTTGTCTGTGACAGCAATGAACTCCTCAGGTACTCTGTCTTCCTGTATTCGTCAGCATTGTGTGGTCCTGTCTCCAAAAGCCAGAGAGAGTGAGGCATTCCCTCCGCTGCATAGCCTCGCATGTTGGCTTCTTTCAACTTGTGGATGATTTTCTTTCTCTGCGTCAGTGTGCCAGGATCTCTATGTTCTTTGTGGGAACAAGATGGAAGACTCAATTGGTTCCACACTGTGTGCAAGAATGACAACAACTCCAGGACAGAAATCAAACCATCCACCTTTAAAGGGCACTGCACATGCTCAATTCCCATACAACCAACACATACCTGGGATTCAGGGCATGTGGGAGGAGGAGTAGAAACCCTGCTTGTGACCTCCTTGTCCCACAGCGAGGGATCACTCCCAGTGGGATTCTGTATGTCCTGACCCCTAAGGGGTGTTAAGCGGTGCAGGCTCACTTCCCTACTCCCAATGCGAGTAGCTCCCCTTTAGGGAGAAGGGAAGAATCCCCTGGATTCTTCATATTACATGTTCCTACTCTAGCATGTCATTATTCTTATGGCATAAAAGTTAAAGCAAACATGACAAGTGCTATGTTGCTCGATTGGACCAGGGACGTCATTTAGTTTTTTTTTGGGAGGCTCCTCCGCTGTAGCCAGCAGCATGTGACTCTTTGTTTCTGGAGTGGCTGGTTTTCTGTTAGCTATAGCCGCTAAGATAGCTCAGTGGGCAGAGAGCTTGCTGCTGCAATGTGTGTGTGATCTGCAGGTTGCATGTTTGACTCCCGGCAAGGTCAACTCAGTGTTTCTTCCTGATGAGGTTTATAAATGAGTACCAACACAGGGTGGTTGATATTGTATGTATATTTGTTCTATATGAAGCGCGTAAGCCTAAATTCTATATAATAAAACATTATCGTTTGCCTAGGATGTCTGCTTGCATTCACAATTATTTGGTAATATGGGCCTATAAGCACTGATATTAATGATACATATGGTGATCCATTCTTGTATGCAGTGTATATCACTTTACAGTGATACTGTAACCACATTTTTCATAGTGTACTTAGAAACAATGCTATGTGATGCCACTTCTTGTTTTGTCACGGGATGAAAGGTCATGCTCCATCGCTTCCCGTGATGTCACTTCGGGGTGGTGTCAGATGACACCACTTCCTGTGATGTCATCATAGTTCAACGGTCGTGTGACGTCATTTCCGCTACCCCAGGCATTTTGGTGAAATGACGTCCCTGGGCTGGATTATATTCCTGCAGCCAGTTTGGTTACGTTTTCATGCTGTGGCACTGGCTTGGTGTTTTTACTGGGACTGATGGTTTAAGCAAACATGATAAATGTTTTTATGTAGCTAGACTGGCCTATATAGCGCCAGCCAGTCTCGTTACGTTTTGTACTGTGAAACTGGCATGGCATTTTTTACTGGGCATCAAGGTTAAAGCAAACATGATGAGTGTTGTTATGTGGCTAGACTGGCATATATTTCTATAGCCAGTCTGGTTGCATTCTCTTCCTGTGGCATGGCATTTTTTACAGGGCATCTAGGGTAAACGAAACATGATGAGTGTTGTTATGTAGCTAGACAGGTCTTTATTTGTGCAACTAGTCTGAATATACTTTGGAACTGCAGCATGGTATTTTTTACTGGCAAAGCCCACAGGAGCATATTTATATATGGTAATACTTTTTTTTTGTGTTTAATTGTATTAACAATTTTTACAAATTCTGTCCAGATTTTCTTGTGTTTTTCATTGTTTCCCATTGTGGATATCGTGCAGTTTTCTGTTTGCTTGGACTACCAATGAAATTTTCTTTTATAGATTAATTTCCTCCAGCTTCAGTTTTTCCAAAAGATTTGCTGTAGCCACTGTCAAAGATGTGGAATTGCCACACATTAGCATATTCCACCAAGTTTCTTCATTTGTGGTTAGGTGCCGAGCTCTGTGTGGATTGAGATAGATGGTTCGCAGGTTTTCCGTTCCTGAGCAATGAAGGAGGAGGTGGCGTAATGTTTCGGTTTCCATCTTCTTACAATAGCGACAGTTTTTGGTAGTTGACTGTTTTCTACGAAAGAGAATCTCATTGGTTTTCAATAAGTTTAACCTTGCTCTTAAAAAGGTTGTTCTCACTCGTTTATCTGGAAACTTTTTTAGATAGTTTCTGACTTCGTCTATTTTTTGCGTGTTCGTTGTATGGTGTGTGGAGACTGTGAGATCTTCTGCTTTGTCTAGAGTCTCAATCCAATCTTGTATTTTAAGTTTTTTCATTATTTTTCCCGGGATCCGTTCTATGTCCCATTCTGAGCATCCGATTTTGTCCGCTTGTTCCAGTAGTCTACTGTACCAGCTTGTTATTGTTGGGTTTTTTTCAGTCTTCAACTATTGAAGTATGATGTCCAGGATTTTTGGTCGTGGGTTCCTTATGATTTTACCCAAGAATAATAGGCTGTTTCTCATGACCACAGATTCCAATGATTGTAGACTCAGTTTGCATCGAATGATTGCAATGGGAGTGGAGTTTGGAAGTCGTAGTACTCTGCGCCAAAATATACCTTCCAGTTTAGCCCACAGTGTCTTCGGCAGATGTGGCATGGCTTCGGCTTCGTAGGTCAGAGTTGGACGGACCTTTACTCTATAAAAGTTTATGAGTGGAAGAATTGAGAATTTCCCGAATTTCCTATCCAAAGACACTGCCTGTGCTGCTAAAGTTTTTTGTTTTGGAAAACAGATGTACTTGCATCGTTTTATCAATTTTACTGGACGAGAGTTTCACCCCTAGGTAAGTACAGCTTTTGACTATTTCTAGTTTCTTCGAATTTGTGAACCATTGCGATCTTGTGTTCGGTCTCGTCGGTTTTTCTAAGACCAAAATTTTCGTTTTTGATGTATTAAACTCCAGTTAATTTTTCTTCAGATAGGCTGTGAGACTGTCTATTTGTCTCTGGAGTCCAATTGCTGTTTGATCTATTAGTAGAATGTCATCTGCATACAGCAATCTTGTCACTTTTGAATCGCCTATTTGCGGAGGAAATGATCGAGTGTTGTTTTCGGAATCTGCTATGTCGGCCATATAGGCCTTATACAGCGCCGGCGCCAGAGGGCAGCCTTGTTTCACACCTCTGGCCGTTTTTATGCTTTCAGACATCAAGCCTGCTTCGTTGAGCCGGATTTTGATGGACGTTTCGCTAGATAAGGCTTTCACTGGATCAAGAATGGATGGTGGACATTTTTGTTTCTCCAGTTTTCTCCACAGTTTTTCCCTATTCACGCGGTCAAAAGCTTGGACCAGATCAATTGAGGCAATGAATATTGATGGTTGCCCCTCAAACACTTTTGATTTTAGGATGCTAATCAGCATAATGCTGACTGACGTTCCCAAATTTTTTTCGAACCCTGATTGGAAGGGGTCCGTTGTTTTTGCCTCTTTCTGCCATATCTGGAGTTCGTCCAACAGCAGTGATCCGAAAAGTTTGCCGAGAACATCTAATAGTGCGATCGGCCTATAATTTCTCAGGTCGTCCCTCGGGCCCTTCTTATAAATTGGGACGATGGTTGCTGTCTTCCACGAATCAGGGATGGATCTCGAAATCCTCGATCTTCTGAAGATTTCTGATATTAGTGGAGCCCAAATTTCTGCATCCTGTTTCAATGGGGCGTTGAAGATGCCATCTGGACCTGGGGCACGGGAGTTGTTCATATTCTTGATCTTTATCAGAATATTCTCCTCTGAGCATACTATCCATTTGGAGTGGTCTTGAGTGGTTGATGTTGTTTCCCCTGGGGTAGGACCTTTGTATAAGTCAGTGTAGTACTCACTCCATTTTTCTTCTGGGACACTGTTTATGGTCTTATGTCCGTGGGTGCGATTTTGTGCTTTATGATTGTCCAGAACTCTCGTGAGTTTTTTTTGCACACTGCTCTTAGCATGTTCTCTGCATCCACTTGATATAGTTTCCATCGTATCGATTGTATCCACGATTTGTACAGTCTTTTGTTTTTGGTTGCCGAATCTATATTTGTTTGTGTTGGATTTGTTCGTGCAAGCCGAGTAGCCTTTCTTAGGTTTGATTTCTTTATCCTCAGTTCTTCGTTATGAGTATGTAAATGAGTTTTGTCATAAGTTCTATTGCGTCGTGGATGTAGGTAAGGGATCAAAAGAGGACGGTAATCCAGTTTTTCTTTCAAAGTGTTTCGTTTTTTTTGTCCGTTGTAAGCTGCCGTGATACAGACTATGCCTTCTGTCATAATTTTCAATCGGTTTCCTTGTTGGTTTATTTCCAGATTTTTCGGCATTATCACTGGCGTCTTTTTTTATTGCTGGCCACTTTGCAATTAGTAAATTGTGATCACTGGCCGTGGTCTTCACTACCTTAAAACTTTTGGTTAGGAGATATAGCTCTTTTGAGGCAAAGATGTAATCAATTGTGCTTCTTCTGCCAGCACTTTCCCATGTTGGAATTCTAGATTTGGCTGATTCGAGGGAATTTAAGCATACAGATCCCGAGATTCCATCAGTTTTGCCCATGCTGTACCTCTCGCTATTGATTGTGCACTACCCATGTTATGAGGAGTCGTTTCCATCTCGAGTGCAGGACAGGTGGCATTTAAGTCACCGCATATCAAGATGTGATCCATGTCATACATTTCTGTTGCGTCTGTTAGAATTTTTTCCACGTTATTTAGGAATCCCTTGGTCTTTGTTAGCAGTGGATTCCAGTAGATGTTTAATAATAGGCTAAGATCCTGCCTGGATTTTTTTTGCCTAGAGTCCACTTTCTCCCATTCTAGCAATGTTGCCTGAATTGCCAGAGATGATATCAGGTTGTGGACTATACTGAGAGCTCCGCCAGTTCTTACGGCTGTCAGCAGGCCTGAAGTAGGACGTCCTCTATCTCCTTTTTGGGCCGGTGCGAGTACTACTTCAAAGCCGTCCAGGCTCGGCGGAAATAGCAACCAGGTCTCTTGCAAACTTATTAGGTCGAATGGCCAAGATTCACCTCTCCTGGTTGCGTCAGGTGAATGTGGCCTCTTGTGTTCCAAGAGCCAAGGATGATGTTTTGCTCTGGTTCTTGGGCTGCGTGTTGTTCCTTTAACGTCTCTCCTTCTAGGTTGTCAGAGGGACAATTTGGTTGCTATTTCCTAACATATCTTGTCAACGCCGAAGGAATCCATGGCCATTTGTTAGGGTTCTTTTCTGCCTCTTTCGTCTGATTCTGCGTCGAGGTGTTTTCACAAATGGTACGTTTTTCTTTTTCTCTGGTGATCTGGGAAAGAAAAGGACCTTTAGGCTTTCTCGGAGATGTTCTTTGTGATTTCTTATCGTTGTGTGTCCAGCTGTCTAGGGAGAAGAGCTTTTCTCTGGTCTTTACTCTATAGCAATACTGGCATGAGTTAGTGCAGCCTGCATGGACATGTATAAGCACAGCCAGCATAAACCTGTTTTTATAGCAGCATATATGGTGGCAAAACCATTATGGAAATGAGTTGGAAAATGCTTCTGCACACTGTTGTTGACTTGCATAATTTGGATTTTATTTCATGTGTTACCCTACGATGCCAAATGCAATCTGTGCAACTTTTGACCCAATTTATCATAGAACGTAAGCTGTAAAATTCACCATTTGAGTCCATTATTTTAACATTTTGTCTCTGCGGGATAATTGCCCAGAACACCTCTTAGTTATTTTGAGCTTCCTCATGATTGCGCTTTTTCAGGGAAACATTTAAGCCCCTCCCATTAAGAAATTCTCGAGTCGTCACTGCATTCAGAAGGGCAGGGGGCACCTTAACTACACAAAGCAAATGCATGCACTTCTGCAGTATCTCTTGAGATTCTATGAATACACTCCAAATTCAAATTCGGAATAGTGTTGATGTTACTGTTTAACTCTAGCCTCATGTGGGTTATCTGCCTTGTCCTTTCACCAAAATGTACCAAAATAATCACTCAAGTGTCCACAGTAGTATGCACCTCCACCCTATTCTAATTTCTGAACGGGCTCTGTGTGAAGGTCCTGCTATCTGGCAAGAGGTTTAGTGACAGATGGAGAACAGGAGGGAGCATTGGACATCCCTGCCACATGCCTCTTGCAACAGGTTTGCTTGGCACTTATCATGACAAAGACCACTCCGTTTGTGATAGTGCATGGTATAAATATCCTTTAACATTAACATCTCTAAGTCCCGGTACAGGCCACATATGACATAGACCAGTGACAGGCAAGTACATTTAATCCTTGCTCACCCAGAGAGACCACCAATTGCCATGATAGAAAGCCTTTTTGCCTTTCGAAATGTAGTGAATAGGGTATAGCTCCCCAAATCTATATTTGTATGTTTGACTGTAATCAGTTCGTGTGTTCCACTGTAATCTCACAGGGGTGGTCTCATGGCCATGAATCCATGTTCATTATCAGATTTTTATATCTGTATGCTATGGAGGTATATCTGTATTGAAGTCTGTACCGTGTTGCTTGTACTTTGATGCCTTACAGCTGTATAAGTTCAATTCTGATTTTCATTAATATCACTTACTAATACTTGCTATCCCTGAATATGCCCCCTGCTTAATAGTAAACCATCCGCCAGAGCACTTCATGGGGCTGTAACCCCATCATTTGCTTTCTTACTCATGTAAGCAGTAATGTGGCCAATGCTTTCATTACATTTATAGCAGTGACCCTTTGATGTGCAGTAGCTATAAATTGTAGGTCATATTGTGTCGTCAATTTGGCAGAAACTTGCTGCAGCTGGTCTGAGATCGCAGGCACAGCTGGGTCATTCCAGCAGAGATGTCCATGTTCTCCCTGAAGGTCAGAGGTTCTGACTAACATACTTGCCCCTCTGAGCCTCCTAGATGGCATTAGGTGTAACCTGGACTGTACAATATGATTTTCAAGAGCTGCGTGCAATATTATACCCAGCAGTGCCCTTGTTAGCTTGTATGTATGCCTCTATGGTGCTCCGAAGCATGCAGTCAATCTTCATTGTCCAATTGAAGAGCTCATTTAAATCTGTATTAAAAAAAGAAGTGGCCGGCCATCTGAATAGAGCCTTAGTAGATGTTCACACAATACTGAGATGAGTAGGATGTGTACCCTACCTCAGGTGCACGCTAACTGCGCCACAGATCACTCAAGTTGCACACCCCAAACTGCGCTACATGCTGAATAAGCCCTGGTCTTTCCCTTGCTTCTGGACATTGGTCATCCGCCAGGCCTTGATTTGCCAGCGAAATTAACGTCTTCACAAATGCACCTAGGGGCGAGCCATACGCCGAACAATATATACAACTCATGAAATATTTATTTATTTATTTATTTATTAACATTTATAAAGCACACAGCAGCCCTTGGGCATCATGGCGTTGTGCGGGTCAGTGCAATTCGGAGCATAAACAGCAGTCAAGGTGAACTGGTGTCCCTCACTAGCACATTGCAGAATGATCCTGCACCCATCACGATTTAATCACCCAAGAGTAGCCTGCCCACTGCAGATCCATCTGGCAGCGCCCTCGCTGAGCTAGACTGCCACTGTTTAGGTTACTTTCATTTCAGGCAAATGACGACGATTGGCAACACCTCCTTCGCTAAATGGTTTTCTTGACATAAACATACCACTATTCTGAAAACGGCTAATGGTATGGCCATCACACATATGCCCATCTAATACAGTAAAACAGAACATTAGTAGTCCACGCTCAGTTTAAATGAATGTTAGAGTTTTACGATTTATATACAGTGGCATCTAAATATATAGCCAAACCTCAAATTGTAACAATGATTGACATTATTTCATAGGTAACGTCATCAAAACAGGGGCGAAACGTGACACGTGTTTTGCTCCTAGAGCTCAAGTAGCAGCACGTGTCGTGCAAAGTGGTAAACATAGATATGTCATGTGGCTGGGCAACCCTTAAGTGCCAAGGGTGAGGTATCTCGTCCTTGCGATTACCTCCCTGTTGCCAAGGACGAGAGATCTCGTCCTTGGCACTTACGGGGTGAATGAAACAGAAAACATTAGAAGGCATTGAATAGCGAAATACCAAAATCACCAAAAAAGGCCTTGGCACTGGGGGGGAAACCCCATTAAAATGGCCATACATGAACATTTAAAAAACACATTATTTTCAGCACAATCGAGCATCTACGTGTTGTTCATAGCTGGTCCCTGTGTCTCTGTCTGAAGGCACCGACTAGCAGTGGGATCCTGGTATCAGCGTAAGAGCGTCTTCACATACTGAAGCTGGTGGGTCTCTGGAGTGGAATAGTGCCCTCGTTCTGATTTGTGGCAACACAAACACACCAAAACGTGTTGAGCAATGTTTCTTTTCAGCTCTGATGTCAATAGTCTTGTTTAATTTTACAACAGCCTGTTGTTTCGACTTTGCATGTGAAATCCCATTACAGTTCTTCATCTTCAATCAGTGGTGGCTTGGGGGGGGGCAGCGCATGTAGACCTCAAGTTCCTTAATATCCTCTACCATAGACTTAAATTACTAATGTAAAAAAAAAAAAACCATAGAAAGAGCACTGAACAGCAGAGATGCTGGACCTCGACCTAGAGACAAAGAAACATTGCTCGAATATTTTACATATTTAAAAGGTGATGATGGGAGGTCAAGGGGTTCATTAATCCTAGGAACTCTGGATGCTATTTGAGGGTTTGCCAATAGTGAATTTGTTCTGAAAAGTCTTCTTGAATAAAATAGAAACGAAGACCTTCAAATCCATATTCACTTCTCCTGTGTCTTCTGGAACCCCGAAAAAGGGAATGTTGTTGCTCCTAGCTTGCCTTCAGGGCGAATGATTCCATCTGACTAGGAACAGCGCTGGCCTTCGTGGGGAGCCTATGGACGGCACCTTAGACGAGCTCAAAAACACCTTGTGTGCATGAGGTGCCACTTGAAACTCCCGAACCCTTGCGTCAATGTTAACCTTGGCCACCTACAACTCAGAGAAGCATGTTTCAGCAGTCTAGTGGCTGCCAATAGCATCTCAAATTGGAACTTGCAATCCCCTCTCTGTTCTGCTCTACTGCCTTGCTCCCTGCACCCACCAACCCAGGGCCCAGTAAGGCCATGATGGGACCATCTTTGGCAATGCAGAATCTATAGTGTAATGGACAAGACACTTCCCATTCTCTAGGCTATATCGATAAAAGCAGGTCACATCTATTTCGGTTATTTGTGGAGCCTACAGCACTTTTCTTATTTGTTGTTTCTAACCAGGTCATGGCAGTGATTGAAGCAGCGTCAGGAATTCTGCACACCGGACATGTGCTCGCGCTGATGGCCTAGGGATGGCAGATTGCACCAGGCTAGGTTATTTCAGATTGCTAGTACTAATGGTAACGTGTTTCAAAAACTGCCCACTTGCGCCAAGTGTGTTTTTAATGAGTTTCTATTTATTCCACATGAAATTCGAGTTCTTAATCCAGTTTCAATTAAATTTCAATAAATACAACTTCAACCAGGTTGTTACAAGAATTTCCAGTTTCACATTAGACATCGGATATCTTGCTCCCACGTCAACTGATGCTCCTTATACAACAGCCTACACCTGTGTTACTCCTAGGTCCTCATTCCTCGTCATGGGGCTGACAGGGAGCTTCATCGGGGCTGTTTATATTTTGTATTCTATATTGTCTATATTGTTCTCTGAGGCTGGTGCAGTTTGTTGGAGACTATTTATGGGGCAACAATTAATGCCGGGAATCTTTGTCCACCCAATCAAGAGCGCCACACTAATAACTCAATTTATCAGATTTTTCACTAGCCCTATTTTTGATTCATTTCACACCACTATCAGCCGTCATCCCGGTTCAATAGATAAGCCAAGAATCAGGCTGGTGTACGGGAAAAATATATATTTTGTATTTAGTAGCCCAAGAATGATCACTAGACATACCACCTCACTCCCTGGCACATCATCTTTCCTACCAATTCCCTTTTCACACACATTGAAACCACCAGTCGGTTTAGGATAACAAAGATCGCAGGTTCTTTAACTCAACAACCTGTACAGTTTTCCTTCTTGGTTTCTTTTCCACCCTAATTGCATAGCAACAGAGTTCTATAGAATACTTCAGATACTTGGGTCACTCACAAAATACTCTTACAGGCCGATTCATGGAATCCCTCACAAAAGTGTCGCACGCGGCTGGCGCACACCGTGCCCGTGCGAATGTCTGCGCCAGCCGCGTGCGATAAAATCAATTTCCGTGCACAGCGTATTCATGGATTCTCGCCTCCAAAAGCAGACGTGGTGCAGAGTGGCGCAGCGACCCTGCAGCAGCGCCAGTTACGCCCCCAAGAACGCCCTTGCGCAAGGAAAAGCCATCAAGATCGCAAAACCATCGCAAAGGGCTGCGCCAACCCTGTACCAGTTTACCGGACTGGCAAACAGCAAACGAAAAGCGGGGAACGTGTATTACGGGTTTCGGGAACACGCGTGCGCGAGAAGTCTCACACGCGATCTGGCCTGGGGGAGCGTGTGGGTGTATTTCAGAGGTGCGCGAGAAGTTTCACATGCGAACGGGCTGGTGCGTGTATTGCAGGGGTGCGCGAGAAGTTCCACACGCGATTGGCCTGGGCGCGTGTATTCCAGAGGTGCGCGAGAAGTTCCACACGCGATCGGGCCTGGGGGAGCGTGTGCGTGTATTTCAGGGGTGCGCGAGAAGTTCCACACGCGATTGGGCTGGGCGCGTGTATTTCAGAGGTGCGCAAGAAGTTCCACACGTGATTGGCCTGGGCGCGTGTATTCCAGAGGTGTGCGAGAAGTTTCACGCGCGATTGGCCTGTGCGCGTGTATTTCAGGGGTTAGCGAGAAGTTCTATACGCGATCGGACCTGGGGGAGCGTGTGCGTGTATTTCAGAGGTGCGCGAGAAGTTCCACACGCGATTGGCCTGGGCCCGTGTATTTCAGAGGTGTGCGAGAAGTTCCACACGCGATCCGGCCTGGGGGAGCGTGTGCGTGTATTACAGAGGTGCGCGAGAAGTTCCACACGCGATTGGCCTGGGCGCCTGTATTTCAGAGGTGCGCGAGAAGTTCCACACGTGATTGGCCTGGGCGCGTGTATTCCAGAGGTGCGCGAGAAGTTCCACACGCGATTGGCCAGGGCGCGTGTATTTCAGAGGTGCGCGAGAAGTTCCACACGCGATCGGGCCTGGGGGAGCGTGTGCGTGTATTACAGAGGTGCACGAGAAGTTCCACACGCGATTGGCCTGGGCGCGTGTATTTCAGGGGTGCGCGAGAAGTTCCACACGTGATTGGCCTGGGCGCGTGTATACCAGAGGTGCGTGAGAAGTTCCACACGCGATTGCCCTGGGCGCGTGTATTTCAGGAGGGCACGGGAAGTTTCACATGCGATTGGGCTGCGTGCGGGTATTTCAGGGGTGCGCGGGAAGTTTCATACGCGATTGGGCTGCGTGCGGGTATTTCAGGGGTGCGCGCAAAGTTTTACACGCGATCTGGCCTGGGGGAGCGTGTGCGTGTATTTCAGGGGTGCGCGAGAAGTTCCACACGCGATTGGGCTGCGTGCGGGTATTTCAGGGGTGCGCGAGAAGTTCCACACACGATTGGCCTGTGTGCGTGTATTTCAGAGGTGCGCGAGAAGTTCCACACGCGATCATCGGGCCTGGGGGAGCGTGTGCGTGTATTTCAGAGGTGCGCGAGAAGTTCCACACGCGATGGGCCTGGGCACGTGTATTTCAGAGGTGCGCGAGAAGTTCCACACGCGATCGGGCCTGGGGGAGCGTGTGCGTGTATTACAGAGGTGCGCGAGAAGTTCCACACACGATTGGCCTGGGCGCGTGTATTTCAGAGGTGCGCGAGAAGTTCCACACGCGATTGGCCTGGGCGCGTGTATTTCAGGGGTGCGCGAGAAGTTCCACACGCGATTGGCCTGGGCGCGTGTATTTCAGGGGTGCGCGAGAAGTTCCACACGCGATTGGCCTGGGCGCGTGTATTCCAGAGGTGCGCGAGAAGTTCCACACGCGATTGCCCTGGGCGCGTGTATTTCAGGGGTGCGTGGGAAGTTTCACACGTGATTGGGCTGCGTGCGGGTATTTCAGGGGTGCGCGGGAAGTTTCACACGCGATTGGGCTGCGTGCGGGTATTTCAGGGGTGCGCGTGAAGTTTTACACGCGATCTGGCCTGGGGGAGCATGTGCGTGTATTTCAGGGGTGCGCGAGAAGTTCCGTACGCGATTGGGCTGCGTGCAGGTATTTCAGGGGTGCGCGAGAAGTTCCACACGCGATTGGCCTGGGTGCGTGTATTTCAGAGGTGCGCGAGAAGTTCCACACGCGATTGGCCTGGGCGGGTGTATTCCAGAGGTGCGCGAGAAGTTCCACACGTGATTGCCCTGGGCGCGTGTATTTCAGGGGTGCGCGGGAAGTTTCACACGCGATTGGGCTGCGTGCGGGTATTTCAGGGGTGCGCACAAAGTTTTACACGCGATCTGGCCTGGGGGAGCGTGTGCGTGTATTTCAGGTGTGCGCGAGAAGTTCCACACGCGATTGGGCTGCGTACGGGTATTTCAGGGGTGCGCAAGAAGTTCCACACGCGATTGGCCTGGGCGCGTGTATTTCAGAGGTGCGCGAGAAGTTCCACACGCGATTGGCCTGGGCGCGTGTATTCCAGAGGTGCGCGAGAAGTTCCACACGCGATTGCCCTGGGCGCGTGTATTTCAGGGGTGCACGGGAAGTTTCACACGGGATTGGGCTGCGTGCGGGTATTTCAGGGGTGTGCGGGAAGTTTCACACGCGATTGGGCTGCGTGCGGGTATTTCAGGGGTGCACACAAAGTTTTACACGCGGTCTGGCCTGGGGGAGCGTGTGCGTGTATTTCAGGGGTGCGCGGGAATTTTCACACGCGATTGGGCTGTGTGCGTGTATTTCAGGGGTGCCGGGGAGTCCTACATGTGATTTGGCAGTGTGGGTCCTCCCAGGTGTTCCCTGTACACCCTCCACGGCCCCTGCAGGCAGCCCACACCTCAGGGGACTACCCTGCATCCCTGGTCATGTCCCGCAGGCAGCCCACCCAACATGGGCATGCCCCCCAGCAAAGGCAAATGTCTCCTTGCACTAATGATCACCAACTCAAGTCCCCTTGCACCCCCACCCCCAGAATTGCGGGGCACCTGCCGGCAGGCCCCCACTCATGTCCCACTCATGTCCCCCTGCACCCTCACCCCCCACCATTGCGGGGCACCTGCCAGCAGGCCCCCACTCATGTCCCACTCATGTCCCCACCACCCCCACCCCCCGCAGTGCAGGGGCACCCTCCACCAGGCCCCCACCCATGTCTCCCACCACCCCCACCCCCCAGCAGTGCAGGGGCACCCTCCACCAGGCCCCCACACATGTCCCCTTGCACCCCCACCCCCCAGCACTGTGGGGCACCTGCCAGCAGGCCCCCACTCATGTCCCACTCTTGTCCCCCTGCACCCCCACCCCCCAGCACTGTGGGGCACCTGCCAGCAGGCCCCCACCCATGTCTCCCACCACCCCCACCCCCCAGCAGTGCAGGGGCAGCCTCCACCAGGCCCCCACTCATGTCTCCCACCACCACCACCCCCCAGCACTGTGGGGCACCTGCCAGCAGGCCCCCACCCATGTCTCCCACCCCCCCACCCCCCAGCACTGTGGGGCACCTGCCAGCAGGCCCCCACCCATGTCCAACTCATGTTCCCCAGCCAACATGTCATCACAATCTAGATCCCTGGTCCCTATGGTCAGCCTCCAAATGCAAAACACCCACCCGAGTATTGCATCCACCCACTCATAATTGGCAATTACATGACAGAACACCAATTGCAAGTTCCGAAACAAACACATTTCCCTCACATACACCCAATGGGTGTCAGTGAATCTCAAAACCCATATCATGATATGCATGAAACCAATGAGATACTACACATTGAAGTTCACTAAAAAAATATGTATTAAAGGAGAGTTCCGGGACTTTTTTTTTATTGTCCCTACGGTTCGGCCATGTGTTTTTAAGCATAACTCGGTAGATCGTAGAAAACTTTCCTATGGACCTTACCCGACTTTTCGTCCATTAACGCACTCGAAATCAGCCGCCATTTTCTGATAATCCTATCACTTGCCGCATCGCCCTGGCTCACCTGCTTTTGCGGCACTAAATGAAATCCCCCGCCCCTGAGCCTGACATCAGCAGACGCGTACCGCCCATTTCCCAACGCCAAAGCACGTTTCGTGTCAACAATCGCTGCGCCTCAGCTAATGAAGTGTCGCCATGGAAATGGCAGGACGCCTCTTTCCTCAATAAGTATAAACACACCATTTCACAACACACAGCAGCAGATTTTCGATTCCATTACTCTCTGTGTGTTACTTTGAGTATTCTGTGACTCGTTTCTGTGCTCTGGTCAGCTACCTTCGTTGATTGTAGCCCGTGTGAACAGATACCAGTACCACCGCTATAAATTATTTTACTTTCTTTACCACACAATGGCTACAATAATGCTGTATATGTACGAGCCCGAGTACACCGAGGAAGAACTACTGGAAAGGCAAGCACGCGAAAACGATGGGGATTCGGACGGCAGTTGGGAGGACCAGTCAACGGATGAAGAGCCTGGACCATGTCGCATGGACGGCGTCTCCACCTGGTGCACGTGCAATCGGTGCGAGCTAATGCCAACTGAGGAGGAGAACTGCTGCTGCCGTGAAAATTCCGGGTGCTTGGCCTACATTTCGGAAGGCGAGCCAAGTCCGCAATGCATCACCGAGCTGCCAGAGTTCAGGGAAGCCTGCCTCTCACGGACCGTGTTGAGGATGATGATGGTGCTTATGCACGAACTTTGCGGCACTGTTCGTCCGCGTAATCCGAGTAACGAGTAAGTATACTCTGGTCGTGATGTCAGTGATGCCACTACTATTTCATGGTCGTCTCCCACATATAAAACTACATCTACATATCATTCGAATGCATGTAAATTGGTTCCATGTTGTGCATTTTCTAGATAGAATTTTTTTCAAAGCAGAATGACATTTTTTACCTGAATCGACAGTGATAAGAAAGTTGTCATTTTAATACAGTTTGCATCTTTCATTTTCACAGGTGGTACAGGCTGGTGGCCTATCGTTGCTTCACTTGGTGGCTTCACGGGAGGCTCGGACACCGCGTTCGGAGAGTAATACCTGCCTGTGCGGTACTTGCCATTAGACAACATTTCCCCAGCGACAGTGGACAATACCGCGGATTTTCCCTGGATGTGCTGCAACCGCAACTTTACAATGTGTAATGTTTATTATTTATGTTCAATTGAAATTAAGATCTAAAATAAAACCCAACATATATTTTAACAATGGTTGTTTTGATTTTTTAAATGAATCTAGTGTGTCTCCATTGAATAGTCTTCCTGTGCCTTGTCTTGTCACACCACATGTCTCCGGCCAGCATCCTCCCTCACGCTGGCCGCCCACCTTCAATCCACATAACCGTTGAACCCATATGCAGCAGACATACATATGTTATTTTGCGGGTTGGCATCAAGCCTCCCGGCCTTGCCTCCTCCCCCAAAAATACTTACCACACCACTTTGTTCAAGCGTTGGCAATAAAAGGAAGGCCGTTGGATTTTATTGATACAAAACATGGTTATAGGTAAATAATCAATATGGTTGATCATAATAAATCATCCTTTTGGGCACCGGGTACAGAGATGACCCCCTCTGGCCCGTGCCGCCTTGCCACCACAGGCCAGCCTGCTGCTGACTAACTGCCTAGGGATCCAGGGTCTCCAGGGTGAACTGCACCCATATATTCTCCTGGGAGGGTGAGGTATTTATAAACTCACCCCCCTGCCTTCCATGTACTAGATCCTGCAGCCTGCCTCTTACATGCAGTTAGATGGCCTCTCCTTGGTGAGGCCCTGCGGCAAACGAGTCTTGTCTGCACGACCACCGCCCCAATCCACCCCCCGCCCTATCAAAGGCAGTTCGCACCGGGGTACTTGCGCTGGCAAGTGGAGCTGTCAGGGAGCGATAAAGGCCAAGAGGTGCCAAAGACCATGTACACTTCAAAGTGGTCTATAGAGCATGGGTTGTTGTTCCCATGTCTACCGCCAGACCCCGTGTCTCCTGCCAAGCATCCCCCCTCACGCTGGACGGCCCCCTGCAATCCACATAAGTGTGTCTCCATTCACGAGTCTTACTGTGTCTTGTCTGCACGACCACCGCCCCAATCCACCCCCCGCCCTATCAAAGGCAGTTCGCACCGGGGTACTTGCGCTGGCAAGTGGAGCTGTCAGGGAGCGATAAAGGCCAAGAGGTGCCAAAGACCATGTACACTTCAAAGTGGTCTATAGAGCATGGGTTGTTGTTCCCATGTCTACCGCCAGACCCCGTGTCTCCTGCCAAGCATCCCCCCTCACGCTGGACGCCCCCCTGCAAACCGCATAATGCCACGACATATACACGTCATTCATTCACAAACACACCCCTGTTTCGAATTCTTTATAACCCACTTCATATTTATAATGAGAACTTCTTTGCACTTTGCTAGTCAACCCGTGAAGGTGCTGGTTATCTGCTCTTCGTCTCTGTGAACTTCCGTGACCACTTCGAGGAAACTCGTCAGTTTGCAACCTGTGAACTGCTCCCTGTTCTACGACAAGAAACTACTCTGATCCCTGCATCTAACTGTTTGCTCGTCAAGGTAAGGCCATGTACCATACTCATTTTGCGTCCAATTTCTTTTCGTTCAAGACAGTACATGCAAGGAACTAGTCACATGTTCTGAGTTTAGTCAAATTATTTTTCTATTTTTTTAAAGTTATTCAAATACTTATCCGCATGTGAATAACGTGTATAGTTCCAAGAACCAAAACATACCTTGCATTGAACCTTTTATGTGTCATTTAATTTTTTAACACATTGGTATTCATAGAGAATTGTTGATCTTTACTTTTCAGAACTTTCCACAATGCCTGCCTGTTCCATTGGCGGTTGCCCTTCGAAGACCCATAATAAATCTGAAGGTACTATAATGCATGTTTTCCCTAAGACAATAGATCAGATAAGAGAATGGGTCCGATATTGCGGATATCCACCCTCTGAGCTTGAAAGTAGAGTCCTAGAAGTCTTTGCGGACAAGAGGGGTGATCGATACCGCATCTGCAGCAGGCACTTTACCTCTGACATGTACTCCACATCATTGCTAATAAAGAAGAACACACCGCGAGCGAGGTGAAAATTGCTCTCAACCGCTATTCCCACTCTATTCGTCCACATCCCTCCACTGGTGAGTCAAGTTTACGTATTTATCTCTCGGCGTTGCGGTAGTGTGTAGCATTAGCTAACAATAATTTCCCCATTTATGTATCCACTCAATATGAAGGCGGAAGATTCTCCATCCGTGTCGTTATTGCAGTCATCAGCCACTTCAAGCGCCTATCGGGTAATCTTACTTGGCTATTCTGCCACTGACTTGTTTTAGGCATGTAAATCAATAGTTTTAATTTATCGTGTAATTATTTTACCTAATGGTACACCCTTGTACTCGTCCTCTAGTCTTTGTTTTCAGTTATAATTATTGTTATCCAAAATAATTCAAGTACTGTCTTTCAGGGAGATGCTGAGGAGTCCAACGTATTGACGACTACCGTTGATGTCACTCAGATGCTCGAGGTACGTTTCAGGACAGTTCCATCGATGGAGATCATCAGATCTTGCATTCTTGTAGCGTGATTGTTACACACAATGTTTCTTTCGTTTTTAGCCATTGATATGTCCTTCTGTCGTCGCCCTCCTATGTGTCTTCTTTTTTCAATATTGTGTTCATTACTAATGAAAGTCCTATGTTTCAGGGAGTCGATGGAGCATTAGTCCAAGAAGAAGGGGGAGCGTGCATTGTGTTTAAACTGAACACCCCTTTTCCAATCTGTCCTCTAGTTGCGAGTGGGTGTACGAACTAGATCTACACAGACAGTGAAGCGAACGAGAGATGTTGCTTGTCAAACCTTTTGGCAGGGACTTGAGACTGGAGAAGCATCGTGCCAATGGGAAGAATATGAAGTGATTGACAACGGAGCTATACCACCACCAGCCATTGATAGTGAATGTCCTCCTGGTAGTTCGGATGCAGTCGGAGATCAATTCACAGAATCCACACCCGCAAAAACTAAGACCGCGAGAAAGTTGAAGAAATTGTTTTATTCACCCATCGCCGGAGAAGGAACAGATGTTGCAATGGAAGAGAATGAAGTAGACGACAATGAAACACCATCAATATCACTGAACATAGCGGAAGACGATATCAGAGATTCTACCTTTCATGTGAGTGACATGTCCTCAACGTTACAGGCCGAACCAGCTGGGATGCAGAGTGACAGTATAAGGAAAGAGGCCAAATTCATTGTATTCGATAGTGTTTTGATTGATATTATTATTCGGATTAAATGTGGGCATTTGGTAGGTGGGGAAGTATGTGGGGAGCCATTGATTAATGTGACTCGTGCAATTCGAGGCACTAACCTTAAAATACATGCCACCTGTACAAAATATCATCCTTTCACATGGTCTGCACAACCTATGCTGGGACAACTGCCAGCAGGCAATCTACTTTGTGCAGCGGCTGCACTTTTAAGTGGTTCAAGTTTTAAAAAATTAGAGTCTTTCTTTCAGTTTGTGGGAATCCATTTCATTGCGAAAACTCAGTTCTACAAATACCAAACCGATTATCTATTTCCAGCCATTAGCGAAGCTTGGAGAATGGAAAAAATGTCTATTGATAGTACATTCGCGGGCAAACGGTTCAAGCTAGAAGTGATGGACAGTGCGACAGCCCAGGATTTTCAGCCAAGTACTGCACCTACCACTTTCAGGACATGGAAAGTAAGAAAATTGTGAGTTCGGTGGTCGTGCAGGTGTCACAAAGTACATCCTCAGTGGCCATGGAGAAAGTTGGCTTTGTAGCATCATTGCAAGAACTACAATCGCGGGGAATGGTGATCGACCTGATAGCCACGGACAGACACGTTTCAATTGCCAAGACAATGAGAGAACAGTACAAAAATATAAATCACCAATTTGACGTTTGGCATCTTGCAAAATCAATCAATAAAAAATTGTCGGCTGCAGGTAAAAAAAAAGAATTGCAAGGTATTTCACAGTGGTCCAAGTCAATCAGCAACCATCTTTGGTGGAGCTCAAAAACATGTGGAGGGTCGTTGGAAATTCTACTGGAAAAATGGCGGTCAGTAATGCCACACTGTACAAACGTTCACCGATGGAACACGAACCAACATTTCCACAATTGTGAACATGGCCATTTGTCCACAGAGGAGGCACGGAAGAAGAAGTGGTTGATTCCTTCATCACCCACTCACAAAGCCATTGAAAAGATTGTATTTGATAAAACTATAACAAAAGCTTTGAGGGGAGTCACGGAATTCTGCCACACAGGAGATTTGGAGGTGTTCCACAATATGTGCCTAAAGTACAGGCCAAAACGATTGCATTTTGGCATGGAGGGCATGATAAATCGGACTCTTTTAGCGGTCTTGGCACATAACCATAATGTTGGCCGTCAACAAAGTAGGACGACCGGAACTTTAGGGACGCTTCGCTACAATAAGGCCTTCACTAAAAGAAGTAAACAATGGGTGATCAAACCAGTGTTTGAGGATATGCAATATGAGTTTATTGAGAAACCTATTGTTGACGTCCTAGATAGGCACATAAATGGAGTTGTGAACGAACCTGTGCAGGGGACAACTGCATTGCCACCCAACATTGCCTCTGTTCCATGTCCACCTAAAGAAGAACTCATTGAGAAATACACATCACGGTTTAAATGATTGTAATTTGATTGTCTGTTCTCTCGAGTCTCCTCATGTCGCAGGCCCATTGAATATGTGTATCTATCCAACCTTGTTCATTTGCGCATTAAATTAAACCAAACAGTAATATAAATCATTTTTCAAAAAATATAGAATGTCTCCGTATTTATGGTTCTGTGGGGCTGCAAAGCACGCAGACAAAATGCAAAGATGGAGTGTAAATTTCAAGTCCGGTGAGAATGCCTTACACTGAATGTAGCTAACTAGGAATGTGTGCTCGTTCAAAGTGAAGGTCAGCTGCTTTGATTTTTTCTCGGGTGCCAGAATGGCCCACGACTCAGTATAAGGTTCTATTGTTATTTGACCTTGACAGGCCGGGACCACGTAAGAAACGATAATGAATATAATTTCAGAAACGAAAGCCATTTCATGTTCGTTCATTAGAAGAAATAACGTCGGCATAGAAGGAGTGGTATTTCGGGGCTGCCCTACGCACAGACACAATGGAAAATGCAAATATAATGTAAGTAACTCTTTAGATGAGTTTATACCGCAATTTAATTACTATACAGTAGCTTTAAAGACGGGTTAAGTTGTACTTGTTCGTTCTATGTGGCATATTGTTTTGTACCGCGCACTATCTTGGGGAGAACCGTCTCCTTTTACGGAAGCACCTCAAAACCTTTGCTTCTGCTTTCTCTCTCCCTCTCCCCTGCTACAACTGGTCCACTGTCTGCGATCTCGGTCCTGGGCCCTTCCACTCTCCACCTGCACTCCCTGTCAACCCCTGCACTGAGGGACTGTCTCAGTATCCTACAGCCCCCCCATGACGTTTAAAACCCAGTTGCACTGTCCTAGCTATGAAATAATTTCCCGACCGAATATATAAAATGAATAATTTTAATAAAGATCTGATGGTGAGACTAATTTAATTTTTTATGTTTTTCAAACAGGTACTTCACCCATTATTGTCTGTGTCACGAGTACCAGACACCGGCGAATGGCTTTTATAACCGCCAGTTGCTTCTCCGCGTGAACAACGTTACCACCCTGACCATTTTATGGGACGATCGCCAAGTACAAGTATGCCCTTACGCGGTCATAACGGCTAGATGCAACATACAGACCGTTGTGGTGGCCTTGTGCCTCGTCGTTGGAACAGCCATGCGATTATCAGTGCGACCGAAGAGCTTATTTTATCGTAAACCAACACCCTGTGTACTGCACACGAACATCGCTTGCCTCAAGACAAACTATTTTGGATCGAGAGCAAATAAAAATGAAAATCGCTGAATATTCTCTAAACATTTGATGTCCAATAAATGTACTTTGCCAAATGTACAATCTTGCAGTTTGCTTTTAAACCACAGTTTCATATTCCGAATTGTGGCGCTGTATTGTGAGATGATCTAAGACCCTGTGTACAGCAAAGGAACATCGCGTGCCTCAAAACAAACTTTTTGGAACGTGAGCAAATAAAAATGAAAATCGCTGAATATTCTCTAAACATTTGATGTCAAATAAATGTACTTTACCAAATTTACAATCTTGCGGTTTGATTTAAAAGTACAGTTTCATATTGCGAATTGTGGCGCGCTGTGTTGTGTGAGCTGATCTGTGTTGATTTCCGGGTTCTGTGTGGAGTCGCGTAGAAGACACCTGGGCGCGTTTGCCTACGCAGCACAGTCACGTCACGGATAGAGGCGGGGAATATGAATGTTTTGATAAAGTCTGTTTCAGGGGCGGGGGATTTGATTTAGTGCCGCAAAAGCAGGTGAGCCAGGGCGATGCGGCAAGTGATAGGATTATCAGAAAATGGCGGCTGATTTCGAGTGCGTTAATGGACGAAAAGCCGGGTAAGGTCCATAGGAAAGTTTTCTACGATCTACCGAGTTATGCTTAAAAACACATGGCCGAACCGTAGGGACAATAAAAAAAAAGTCCCGGAACTCTCCTTTAATAAAGGAAACATAAATAGAATCAAAAATAAAGAAACAGAAATGGGAATGTACAAAAATGAAAAGAAGCATGTCCGTGAAAAAAAGCAAAAGCAAAAATCATAATCCAAACTAATGGTGTCCAAAGTCACTGTCCAGAAAACAAAATCCAATGGGAAATAAAATTGAAAGCCATTGCTCCATGGTTAAAATGTGAAAGAAAAATACAATCCAACAGTGAACTATGTACATACGAACAAGCCAGGGTCCATTATCCCAACAAAAGAAATGAAACCTATCTAACTACACTAACTAATAAAATAAACTATATACAAAAATGTGGCCAATGTCCAAAAGGTCCAAAATAAATCCAAAAAAAAGGAAACCTAACACTACCTGCATAACTATGTACAAGGGCAGCGGGCTAGTTTGACGGCTCACTTTTGGATGTCCCGGGCCAGGGCATCATCGAACTCCTGCTCAATGTCCCAGAGGCGGTCCTCCTCCATGGCCCTGAGGGTCCGCAGGGCCGTCGACGTGTCCACCTCCAAACCCCTGCGGATTGCCTCGAGGCACTCGGCCCGCCTCAGGGCCCTCCGCATGGAGTTCTCTGCCCTGACCATTGTGAGCCGTGCCTCTTCCGCCCGCTGCCGCTCCGCATCTATGGCGTGGCCCAACCGCTGCCACACGGAAGACACTCTCTGTCCTGGGTCCTCCTGCCCTCCGGCCGATGCCTGCCCCTCCGATGTTGAAGGCCCCGAGCCTTCATGGGTCCCACCACGTTGCTGCTGCTGCTGTGCCTCTGCCCGTGCACTGCCTCTTGCTGCCTGCACATCCTCCGCCGGCTGGGGTGCAGTCGTTGATGTGGCCACCCCTGCTGGACGTCCGACTCCCGACTGTGGCAGGGATGCCTCCTCCACCAGCCTGGCCGCACCGTCAGAGGCAGCTCCACAGGGCACCCAGGTGACTGATGGGTGGGAAGATGGCACGGAGGACGACTGGCGCGTAGGGGGTTCTGTTGAGGAGGGGGTCATAGCAAGCCCCATCATACGGAGGAATCCGGCCTGGGTGACCTGTCCCAGCAGGCTGACGTGGTCAACGAGCCATTCGAGATGACGTGCAGTCTCCTCATGAAAAGACTGCAGGTCACCTCGCATGGCCCGTTGACGCAACGCCACACCAGTCAGGACAGGCTCAACCCGGACACAGATAGCCACGTCCGCAGGCAGAGGAAGGCCAGTTGTCGTGAGCTCATCCCCTGCCTGAAAACGGGTCTGGACGTAGGCATCCCTGCTGGTGCAAGATGATGCAGGGACAGGATCATTTACAGGATTGCACACAGGCACCTCCGCGGCGGCCTGTGCTGCCTCCTGTCCCTGGTCCTGCACTGCACCACTAGCACCAGTGGGAACCCCACCTCCAGACCCCATCTCTGTTGCTTGCACGGCCTCCTCCTCCACCAAACCCCCCACCAACCTGGATGACTCCGTGCCATCTTCCCCCGTTGGGCCCTGTGGGGTCCCAGCTGCCCCTTCTGCTGCCGAGGAGTCCAACTCCAACCTCCGCCTCTTGGACCTCCCCCCAGCAGCTGCGGCCTGGAACATGGCACCGGACTCCTCACTCCCCGACGAGATGACACCATGGGAGGGGAGCCGGGCCTTGTGTCTCCGGCTGGCGGTGGGATCCCCGCCGTTGTGCTCCACAGCACCTTCTCCGCCCTCTTCATCAGTTGACGCTGCAGACAGGGAGAAATAAAACACACTCATCAGGGCACTGTACAATGGACACATACACACATTACAGTTGTACATGAGTGGCATTGGCAAACCTCAGACATGTCATCACAATCCCCAACACACATGTCATTTCAACTCGCACACATGAGCCATACCACAGCCATATCGCAACTGCCAGCACCATCCATACACATACAACAGCATGAACAGGCAAAGGTGAGCCAGACATCACATGCAACACAGGAAGTGCACCACACATGTACACACACCACCACACTTGCATGCATGTGTACACCTCTGCCAAGTGTCGCAGTGTTCAGATGGGCATCCATGTCACATCTGCCGATCAGGCTTCCACATACCGCTGTCACATGCATCCATGTTGCATCACTGTTGCACCCTTGTCAAATACACACACATGCACATGTACACAGTGCTGATACATGCAGCTGAAAACAACATACATGTGTGACATCACGGACATGTCTACTTACATACACATTCATCCAAACATGTGTGCCTACACAACTGCATTTTGCATGCAAGCCTACACACACAAGCACCATCCATGTCTCACACATTCCAGCCCTTGCATGTGTTAGCCCCACGGCCCTGTACACCCCCACCCATACTCGACCACATACAAACAGATGTGCAACCTGCACACTACTGAAAAATCACCACACGCACAGCTCACAATCAGGATGCATGTGCACTTACCGCTCAACTCCAGACGGGTCTGCCTCTCAAGGACCTGGACGTGGAGCGCTGGGGATATGCGTTCCAGGACCCTCATCTGTTCTTCCGACAAGTGGCCCCGGCGCCCCTTGGCATCCGCTGCCTTCAAGAGGCACCGGGCCTTGTTGAGGGTCCTGGACCTGAAGTCCTCCCAGCGCTTCTTGACATGTTGTAAGTCGCGGACTGCCACCCCCTCCGCTTTGATGGCAGTCACGATGTCAGTCCAGATCCGAGTCCGTCCTTCCTTGTCGGCGAGGAAACTTCCGAAGAGGGCATCATACTGCCCCAGGACTTGCTCCACCAGGACACCAACTTCGGTGGCACTGATGCTGGTGCCCCTCTGCCTCTCTGGCCGGGGGTTGTCAGTGGTCTCAGATGGTGTTTGCCCCGACATGACAACCCCAGAGGCAGGAGTGGGTGGGCAACTGGGTCCTGGGGCTGGGCTGTGGAGCGATGGAATCCCAGTCGGGAGTCTTCGGTTCCAGCAGGGGTGGTCACAGCAACAGCACCCCTGGCTGATGTGCAGGCAGCAAATGGCAGGGAACGTGGGCAGCAGGCAGTCAGGCAGCAGCAGATGGCAGGTGGGAGCGTGCTCAGGGCTCTGGGGGGCAGTAGTTCGGCCTTCTGGGCAGGAGCGTGGTCTTCCGTGTGCTTACGCGTGGCCAGCTTGATACGGAGTGATTTGGTACGTGAAAATTCTGCACGTCAGCGTGTGAATCGAGGAAAGGCCCTTAGCGCGTAAGTGTGTCAGCACGCATACTCGATTCCATTGGACCAAAGGCCCTTAGCGCGTATGCGTGTCTGTGACGTATCGCGCACGGGCGTTGCTTTTTGTGGGGTGGGGTGCGGTACGTGTGTCTTGCAGGCGTTGGGGTTCACACGCTATTACTTCACAGCGGGTGGGTGTTGGCTACGCGTTCTTCTACACGCAAGGCAGACGGTGAGTGGTACCCTGCTCCCCCAGGCCCGATCGCGTGTAAGACCACCCGCGAGCCCCTGAAATACACATACCCCGCTCCCCCAGGCCCGATTGCGTGTAAAAACACCCGCGAGCCCCTGAAATACACGTACCCCGCTCCCCCAGGCCCGATCGCGTGTGAAAACACCCGCGAGCCCCTGAAATACACGTACCCCGCTCCCCCAGGCCCGATCGCGTGTAAAAACACCCGCGAGCCCCTGAAATACACGTACCCCGCTCCCCCAGGCCCGATCGTGTGTAAAAACACCCGCGAGCCCCTGAAATACACGTACCCCGCTCCCCCAGGCCCGATCGCGTGTAAATACACCCGCGAGCCCCTGAAATACACGCACACACTCCCCCAGGCCAGATTGCGTGTAAAACTTTGCGCGCACCCCTGAAATACCCGCACGCAGCCCAATCGCGTGTGAAACTTCCCGCGCACCCCTGAAATACCCGCACGAAGCCCAATCGCGTGTGGAACTTCTCGCGCACCTCTGAAATACACGCACACGCTCCCCCAGGCCCGATATCGCGTGTGGAACTTCTCGCGCACCCCTGAAATACACGTGCACAGGCCAATCGCGTGTGGAACTTCTCACGCACCTCTGAAATACACGCGCCAAGGCCAATCGCATGTGGAACTTCTTGCGCACCTCTGAAATACACGCGCCCAGGCCAATCGCGTGTGGAACTTCTCGCGCACCTCTGGAATACACGCACACGCTCCCACAGGCCCGATCACGTGTGAAACTTCTCACGCACCTCTGAAATACACGCACACGCTCCCCCAGGCCTGCCTGTGGGCCTTCTCGCGCATGTAGGACTTTGGCGCACATTTTTTTCCTGAGCAGGGACGCTACCGCCTGCTTTCATGTGGCGGACATGTATGGGCCTGTGCGCGTCTTTGGCCATGCGTTGTTTTTCCCTATTCGATTCCATGAATACGTGTTGTAGGCGAGCGTGTGGGCGTTCTGCGCACTTGCCTCCTGTACTTCCCCCATGACGCCCACATTTTCACGAGTTGTTCCCCATTCTGCGTGTGACGCCCCGTGTTACGCCTACTTTAGTGATGTGCGCTGCGCTATGTGCGAATTCGCTGTGGCCTTATCGCACGGCGTTCGATGACCTGTGTGCCAGCGTGCGCCACGCACTTTTTCAGTGCACATCCCACATTTTGCGCGTGCACGGACTTCCATGAATAGATGTGCGATGTTTTCTGTGCGATAATCGCACTTGCACTGCGATAATCGCACTTGCACTGCGATTTTCGCTATTTCACTGCGAATCGCACGTTTTCGCACGCGTGCGCCGTTTTTTCGGCGCACGTTGATTCCATGAATCGCCCTGTTAATGTACAGAATTGTGCAGCACGATGGAACAATTTAACTTCACAATGTACTTTGCATGGGTTTTACTTTAGCGTGTAGCACTTTTTTGATTTGCAAAACACTTTTCATGCGCAGCGTCATTCAGATCTGATATCCCTGCAAGCGTTCTATTACTAATAATGTCCAAATCAACAAGCATTTAATAACAAAACACCTTTCTCCATCTATTTCACTCTTTTTCTTTATCACTAGGCAGTGAAAACATCTCTTCAATCTGGAGTCTCTTTCACACTCTCAGTAGAGGTTGTGCCTTTTCCATCAGTTACTTCCCTTTGTTTAACCTGGAAGACACTTTTCTGCCCAGCACAAACCCAGTGATTCAGTTTATCATTCAGAACCCCTCTGCTTTAAAGCATGCCTGTGGAATGTTGCACAGTTAAGAATTTTCTTTTTCAAATGCACTCCTCCCATTTAGGGAATTTTGGGGGTTGGCAAAAATAATGTAGGGATACCCAATCACTTTATCACCGCTGGGAGAGGGATCAGACATGTCGAACTTCCCAGAGCTTGCACCTGTGTACTTTGACTATGTGGGAATTAATTGAATTATTATTTACTTAGAAAACACTAGGCTACTCCTGGATACCTGCCCCCTGAATATCTATATAGGGGAAGGCTTTCATTAAAAGAGAACCTCACCAATACTCTGTTCTTTTGGACAGGTTTGCTCCCTTAGAATTTCTCTTTGTTTGCTGGTCAGGAAAAGTCATCAAGGCTCCTGGATCATCACATGGGAAACATAGGGACTTGGTTAGACGGCCTCTCCTGATTCCGTCATGGAGGCCTCCAGAATCAATCTCTCTACCTCTCCAGGTTCCTTTCCAATTTTAGCGTTCCTCCTGGTCTAATCCACTGCCTTCCAATGATATCATAGAGCTTCAGTCAGTTGTGTGTATCTGTTCGTGGGTGGTCCTGGATGGGTGTGAGTTGCTTTAGTATTGCAACTATGATGTGGTGCAAGTGTTGTGATAGTCATGTGTCTGTGCGCCTGTGTGTGTATGTGAGCCTGCATGTGTGTGTTGGGACATGGTTTGTGTTTTGGTACTTACCTAGCAAACACATATCCCTGTAATGTTCGCCTTCCAACTGCACATGCATGGCGAAGCAACGGAAGAGGTGGCTGCCATGGTCCTCGTAGATCCAGGGCAGCCATCGCGTATGCCCGCAGTAAGGGCATACATTGATAGCGGGGCCATAGGAAACTATGTGGACTATGAATTGGCTTCCAGGATGAATCTACCTCTCTGCCGAAAAACCACCTCAGATGTCATCACCACAGTCGATGGAACTGAAATTGCCTCTGGGCCTGTAACTCATTCCACCGCAGAGATGACACTATTGGGTCAGGATGGGCATCGAGAGACTATTGTGTTTGATCTAATCAAAGCCCCACAGTTCCAAATAATACTGGGGATACCTTGGTTGGAAACACATAATCCTTGTATTGATTTGCGAGAGAAGAGAATAACCTTCCCGGATTGTGCACAAACCTGTTACCCAAAGAAAAGTCAGAACGCAGGCCTGGCCACAGTAACCACAGCAGTCATGCAACTACCTCCAGAATACCAAGAATTCCAGGATGTCTTCCAAAAAGAACAGGCAAACACCTTACCTCCTCACAGATCGTACGATTGTCAAATCGATCTCATACCCGGTGCACAACCTCCTTGTAGCAGGATCTATGCCCTTACGCAACCTGAGAACCTTCACCTACGACAATACTTAGACCAGTACCTTGCCAATGGCTTTATCCACCCATCCAAGTCCCCTGCATCTTCAGCTTTGTTCTTTGTGCCCAAAAAGGAAGGTGACCTCACAACGTGCATAGACGACCGCGCATTGAACCAGATAACTGTTAAGAACCGATACCCATTGCCTTTGATCCCTGAACTACTAGACCAAGTGAAGGACGCTTGTATATACACTAAATTAGATCTCTGAGGGGCATACCATCTGGTACGTGTAAAAGAAGGCGACGAATAGAAGACTGCTTTCCGCACTAAGTATGGGTTATTCAAATACCAGGTGATGCCTTTCGGGTTGTGCAATGCACCAGCAGCCTTCCAATATTTCATGAACGATGTCCTTCGTGAACTCATTGACGTTTGTGTTGTCGTATATATCGTTGATATTCTAGTATACTCCTCTTCAGAATCTGACCATGTGAAGCACGTCCGAGCAGTCCTTGAGAAATTGCGCCAGCACAAACTATATGCAAAACTGGAAAAATGCGTTTTTCATGCCACAGAAGTTGAATTCCTTGGGTTTATCCTAACCCCAAAGGGAGTCCGAATGGACTCACGAAAGGTGGACGCAATCCTTAAGTGGCCATCACCAAGTTCAGTTAAAGGAGTACAAAGCATGCCAATTTCTACCGCTGATTCATCCCGGATTTTTCACATGTTGTACATCCCATCACAGCACTCTTGCGAAAAAATAAACACTTTATGTGGACTGAAGAAGCTGAAAATGCCTTCCAAGAGCTGAAAGCGAAATTCACGTCTGCCGCTTTATTAAAGCACCCGCCCCCGAACTTCCATACATAGTGGAAACTGATGCATCCAGTCTAGCCATGGGAGCTGTCCTGTCTCAAAAGGAACCTGAAACTGGCCAGCTTCATACAGTAGCATTTTGGTCCAGAAAGTTCTCGGCACCCGAGTTAAACTATGCGGTTACCGACAAGGAGTTATTAGCCATTAAATCCGCCTTCAAGGCTTGGCGGCACTATCTTCTCGGTGCCAGGCATACCATTACTGTGATCACCGATCACCAGAACTTACAGTATTTAAAAACAGCCAAGGCCCAATCATAACATCAACTCCGATGGGCATTGTTCTTTGCCAAGTTTGATTTCATAATAACCTATCGACCAGGTTATAAGAATGGTAAAGTAGACGCCTTATCCCGAATAGGGATGTGGGAGGCAGAAGTGAACCCAGAACCAGTACCTATAATTTCCGAACAAAGAATTCTTGGCATGACTACTCTACAGACACTAGAGGACATTCAGGTAAAGATCCAGCAACTCTTTGATCCTACAGCCCTGCAGGACTGGGTAAAAAAAGGCCCGGACTACTCTGTCACCAATGATCTGCCTTATTACCAAGGGCAGCTATTTCTGCCACACAAGGAACAACAAGAGCTAATCATTTCCCGTTATCATGATACCCTAATGGAGGGGCACCCAGGTATTGCAAAAACTGAAGCTAAAATTAAAAGACAATTCTGGTGGCCCACCTGGCGAAAGGATATTAAATCATTTGTGATGTCTTGTGTCATTTGCGCCCAAAACAAAAGTCAAAAGAAAAAACCAGCTGGACTCTTACAACCTTTAGACATTCCGCCTACACCATGGCACACCTTATCGTTAGACTTTATTACTGATCTACCCCCATGCAATGGATTTAACACCATTCTAGTTATTGTGGATATTTTTTGCAAGATGGCCCACTTTATTGCTTTAAAGGGATTACCTTCAGCTTCAATCCTGGCCAAGGAGTTCCTCGAAAACATTGTTCGCATACACGGATTTCCGTCCATATTGGTCTCTGACTGGGGCAGTCAATTCATTTCACATTTTTGGAAAAATGCTGTCAATTG